>NC_138939.1:4625000-5825000 GCF_965226115.1 Aulonocara stuartgranti | reverse complement strand
TGTGACTCCATGCGACAAAGTTCCTCACCAGACTTCTGTACTCCTCTTCCTGATCATCCCAGATACACCCCATGATGGCCGTGTCATCTGCAAACTTCTGAATATGGCATAATTCAGAGTTGTAGCAGAAGTCAGAGGTGTACAGGGTGAAGAGAAGAGGGGACAGCACAGTTCCATATTGTGGTACATTTGTAAACATTTTCGACTTGAGCAGTGTGACTGCTCTAAATAGCATTGTTTGTGACTTGGCAGTGTTCAGAACTTAAATGTTTGAGCGTCAAATACACCCCCCATTAGGCTGGTTATATCAGATAGTGGTATAGCTGACCATGACCTTTACTACAACCTTTCCCAAGACCCAACAGGCCAGGTCAGAGTCAGCCTGAGCTCTCTGGTCTTCATTGGCTTAGGTCCAGATAAACTAATCCATTTTTTCTTCTCTAGGATTTCTATAGTTCATAAGTTGATGCAGCAAACATGCTACCCAATGACCTATTGTTTCTACTTGATAGTTAAAGCAGAAGAGGTAAAGTGTAGATGGCCATTATAGGACCATTTAAGTGGAGCTACGTCTGTCCGTTTTTTGTCAGTTTTTAAAATAAAGACCATCAGACATGTACCCCACTATTTAAAGTGATATACTTTAAATGAGGCCTGTGTCCCAGGCTAAGCTAATATGTGTCCCAGGGAAGCCTTTTGCTAACAAGTAGGTAGTCGTGAAAATATCATATACCTTCATTTCCCACAGAGTATATTTTCTGCAATAACCTGAAGTCTCATGGGAAAAGCACCTTTGGATTTTTGTCATGGAACCAAGACATTTTGTCTCTATAACCGATGCACTGTTGAATTTCTGAATGGTCAAGTACTTGGGTGAAACCACATTGCACACTGACTTGAAGAACATTCTTGGTCAGTCAATTTATGCTACTGTGGTTGTATCCATTTGTGGAGTATTTGCCTATGGACCCTATGGACAAAGGTTTTCAGCCAATACAAACATGCTCCCAAGCAGTCCTGCAAACACTTTGTAAGTTATAACTTTGCTCTTCTTTGCGGCTGGTTGATGGACAAACAACAGCACAACCATAAGTAGACCACAGACAAGTAGTACTACATATTTTTGACACTGACCCCTTTTGACAGCTGATACTTTGTAGGTGGAGAGGCAGTCCAGAGCTGCCCACAGCTGTCAATGGACTGTCCACACACTACTGAGCCGTAATTTCCTCATAACATGTCTGTTAACCTCATGAATGAGACCTCTTGGATCTTTATTAGGGTCGTAATGATCCAGCAACCCCCCAGGTACCACAATTTATAGCTTAAAGATGTGTTTGAACAATCAAGTGTGAGAGTAAAAACATTAAACAAAGTGTCAATATACACCTCCTCTGTCTTTCCTCCATTCACTTTCATCCTTTCAGGAAGGTCAAACTCAGTGTTTGATAGCCATCGTTGACACAGCTCTGAGGCTTGTGGCAAGCACCGGTGACTGTTGTAAGAGGAGAGCTGAACTTACACCCTCTGTTCAACTCCACCAGGCGTGGGACTCCCTGTGGCGTGAAGAAGATGCTTGCTCTTTTCCCAGGCGTTGTTATTGATGCTGGATGTACTTTGTTGTTGTTGAACACTTCACACTGTGAATATATGAGAGGTTGAGCTTCATTTCTTTTTGTGAAAATGTGACATCGTCTCTTGCTAAATTTTTACTGACATCAAATTCCAGTCAAGAGTTGGTTGTTTTTTTTATTGAATAGTGATGATTTAAAAATTAGTCCTACCCAAAGATGTTGTGTGGGAAAATAAACCTGAAAATGACACTATTTAGCCAAACAGGACATTGAAGTGCTTGCTTGCGCTGAATATTCAACATATTGTAATCCTGTTAGACTCCTAATGGGGCTGAGACAGCATATGATTACTCATCCACAGGGTTGGAATGTAGACAATATATGATGTGTGCTGCCAATCCCTTAGGCTTTTGGAGAGTTAAAGTGACACTTGAATGACCGATTTCCGGACAACTTTTGGGCTATTTGTACCTGTCCATTATCTGTAAAGCCCAGCAAATTGGAACATCTTCCCACTACAACATACTTCCCTGGCTTGGCCATAATTCAGCGACTGGGCCGGGCCACAGAGGAGCTCAGATCTTGGCGCTATACGAGTAGAGTGGCCCGGAGCTTTTTCCCTGGTGGTCTGGATGCTGACAGTGATGTAGTGCCCGCTGTTAGATGCCAGCAGGAGAGGGGGGTCAGGCTCTCAGCATGGGTGTGGGATGGTGTGTGTGTGCGCTTGTACGTCCTTTCTATGCTGTGCAAGGTCTTTCTCACACAAGACTAATGGCCACTGTTGAAATGCTCAAGTGGATGCTGCAACTTCTACAAACAGAGGCCATACATCAAATCTGACCTACTGTTGTCACCACTGCAGCACATTGACTGGTGCTGCTGTAAAACAGTCCAGATCTGCAGAAAACTTAGAACTGCCTCGTTAATAGAGTAATGAGCAGTAAATAAAACCCTTTTCAGATATCATCACAGATAAACCAGTTAAAGTAACATGACTCACTTTTGCATTTATGTTCCTCAAAACTTCATTAAGACTCATGACATACACCTTTAATGGAGAGAGCTATGATATAGGTGTGATATTTGTAATACCTGTGAGTTTGGATGTCAGCATGTTGTAATCTTTTGCATGCCTGTCTGGTCGTACAACTGCATGCAGTTCAAACTTGCGCAATGCTAAAAGTGATTTGTAAATGCTGTTGCTGTTGGGACTTATACAGAGTCTTTGAATCGATTTGAATTACACTCCTGCCTCATTTGCAACACAGTAGTGCTATATTAGTTAGTAAAAGTGCTAAAGCTGCACTGTAACCCACTTATAGAGAGTAATGGCACGTTGAAAGAGGACATTTCCATTTTTATGGACTGGTGTGGGAGTAGCCCTCCTGTTCCCTGCTGTGTCTACATGGGATAATTGAGCGAGCCCATGCCCAAGGGCTCCAACCGACAAAAGACTCAACCAACACCATCAGTTTCTCACTCTGTGTGTGCCCACCTCTTCTCTGTTCCATAGACATGCTCAGAGGGTGTCAGTAGGTTGTTCAAAGGCAATTAGTGTGGGTAAACAAGGGCTGCGTGACCTCAGGCTATTGACACATTGTGATTCTAATGAGCTGTACATGAAGAGAGTTATCCATATATGCTATCACTAATAAGAGTGTTTGTAAATAGTCCAGGTCCAATTCAGTGATAGTAATTTTTTTAAATAAGAAAACTCCACTGTGCTGGGAAATACAGTCATTTGAAAGTAAACATAGAGAAATTCAACCAATGTTCCGCCCTGTCATTGCTGCTTGGCTCTTTTCTTCTTTTGATCCCAGTTCCGAAATTAACATGTCTTCTTTACCCATTTCTTACCCCATTTTAAACACACATAATTCACATAAGCAGACTATAATTACTCAGATTGTGATTCTATTGAATTAGTTAGATGCCTGAGGGCTCTCCTTTGCTCCTGTGTGATTTTTTTCCCCCTCTTCGCCACACACACTGTGTTCACGTGATTCTTTGCTGAGCTGGAGTGCAGATGTGCTTTAGAGCTCAGTAATCACCGGCTTGGGGCTTCTCACCGCTCGTCCCAAGTCTTAAACAGCATGTAAGCACTTACTCATTTGCCTTATAATATCATGGTAGGGAACTTTAAAAGAGGCTGCAGTTTATACAGAGACAAGCTAAAGTTGCCGTCTACCATGACAGTTGTGCTGCTAAAGAAACAGTGCTTGTGCTTGTGCTGACTTTATCCAAGGAAATGAAGACGTTTTTCTCATGTACGAAATAGCGACTTTGCTGACTGAAGGTGACTTTGTTGAACCCGTAATCTGACTGTGACGTAATGAGAAATGTGTGAATGTGGGGTGAAAACTAAAGTGGTGTTTAGCAGAGAGTGCTCATCCCTTTAATCTAGTAAGGTCTTACAAGTGTTAATGTAGAGAGATAAGTAGAGGTCTTCTCTATCAACTTTACAGGTGGCCTTTCTGTGGTCTTTGAAGATTGTGCCTGAAAAAGAATCAGCTTATCTATCATTTCATCTGTAAATCTATAGATGAGTACAAGAGTAGTGTGCTTTTCTCAAATGGTACTGGCATTTTGAGTAATGTTATGCTTCCCTCAACACAATAAAGATGTCAGAGTGGTCAAGTCAACAAATGCTGAGGTAGTGCAACTTTTAGTCTTTATTGTGCCTGAAGAACTAGAAGAACTGGGTCAAATAATGCAAGATCAATCATAGGTTAGATTTAGTTTTTCATAGCATGTTTTTCATGCTTTATCACTTTACTGAATAAGACACTATAGCACAAGTGCTTTGGGTGGCGAGTAAGATTTGAAAGCATTACGCTCTGATTTTATGACTGTATGTGTAATCCTAGATAACTAAGCTGTTGCCATTTTCACACATCCAGAAGGGTTCAAATCTGACACTAATCGATTGATGTTACATACAAGGCAGGAAGCTTATCTTTATCTAATCTGATTAGTCTAACTTGGCCTTATGACAGCTGCAAAGGTTACATTCTTGAAATAGTCACTCTTACAACTACATGAAAAAGTAAATAAAACATGCTTGATGCATATACCTAGAATTGTTTACGGATTAAAAGATGAGAAATGCTCATTTGAGTGAAAATTGGTAACCTGGAAAATGGACCAAAAAAAGACTTTGCTTCAGTGTTATTCTGCCCACTGCTCATACACTGGCCTGCTTGTAGATTCCAACTAATCTCATAAAGTTTGCATTTTGTGATGATGTCAAGAACACCAAGCAAAAATTTTGTAGGCGTTGGCAAAGCTTTACAAATATGAAACCACCGCGGATCAAAAATTCATAATAGAAAGGGAGAAAAAAATGGCCTGTGTTACAGTTGGAGGTGTCTTTTCTTATTGTGGTCTATGGGAAAATTCTTTTTCAGCTGCAGAAGAGTTTTGGGCAGAAAAAGACAACTGGGAAAATTTTGGCAACAAAACAGACTTTCAGTGTTATATCCAGCTTTTTAATATATCCATTATTACACCAATAGAGGTTTGTGGGGTGTCAGGGGAGGTAGACTCTCCCCAGTATTACGAACTTAGCCAAACATCCGTAATTTAGCAAAACAAAGTCCTTACTCGTCCAAAGCACCATCGAACATTCTTTTCAATAAAAACCTGAGAGCTAGCAGAAAAGCAGGTTGAGCAGAGGAAAATGGGAATTTGAGTGTGAGCAAATGAGCTTTGAGCATGATCCCACCATATTAAAGCACACTCAGCTTCAGTGTGTAAACACGCAGTAATCTTCTCTGACCTCTCACCTTGTCATTGCGCTTGAAAAGCCTATTTATGCTCTGCTTACTTAGTGCTCACGCCTTGCAACATACTCCTTTGTGTATGCGGTGTTGGCAGCTGTGTCCAACATTAAGAGTCCACTATAACGTCATACTTTGGTATTCACTAAAACACAAAACATGCTGACAAAAGAAAGTTCAATCTATACATTGAGATAAAAACACAAGCAGACACAGAACCATATTTTAACCATTGTTGCAGATGGAATTCGTTTCCTGTCATTATCATCACAGACTCTTCCATCTGCTATCTGCTGGAAAAGAAAGTGGAGAGCTGGCAGATTTGGTGACGCAGCTATAGAGAGAGAGAAACAGAGCACAAGCAGGGATGTGAGTTTTGCACTAATCAAGTTCAGATCTTTGTGTTTCTTTAATTTTAATGTAGGATTCTTATGGTTACAAAGTTACTTGTCATCTCATGGTGACTTTATATCATGAATTGGTTTACATTGCTTTGCATTGTAAGGTAAGGGCTTTACATTATTATAAAGAGACCTTTCATCTGTAACATTATGGCATTCTGAATGCTTCAGTGGGGGAAAATGTGAAATTATGTTTTACTCATGATTAAACTGTTATCATTTAATTGAAGGAGAAAAAAGATAAATAATAAATAAATAAGTGTTTCATCTTTAAAGAGGAATATTTGATTAGGTGTATGTTTTTGCAGGCCAGGTATGTGCTGAATGCCAGGCAGATGAAAAGATGGGTAAACGAGAGGCGACAGCGGTGTGTGCTGATTGGACACACCTCCTTTGACCTTCTCTAGCTCTGTTTTGAATTCCAAACTATTTTAGGAAGCCACAGTCAATTTTTGCCAAGGGCATTTTCTCTCTCTTAATTCATTTCTTTGAGTTGATATATTTTATTCATGACCCAGAGGGAAATTTTCTTTCCACAATGTGTTCGCAGTGCAACACAGCTGGAGCAAGTAGTCGTGGAGTAGCTAGCATAAGGTTTGTTTTGGCATGTATTGATATGCTGGGCTTCAAACTATTGAGATTGCAGAACAAAACTCCCAGCCACTGGACCATGTGGACATTACATATAGTCAAGATAATAAAATTTGACAGTTAGCTTCCTGTAAAACTTCACGTTGCACCAAGATTGATGGAAGACGTAGAAGATTTATGGACAGTTGGGCGATCAACTGGGAGCTGGATGGTTATAGAGATGGATGGTTCGATGGATGAATAGATGGGCTTGATGATGGCAGTCTGCCACATATCCAGGCACTGTTTTCACAACAAGAGCCTCACCATGGCTTCCCTTTTGTCCAGCCTCTGTTTATTTTGCCACCTGCTAGTCTGGGCGGAATGGGGTCAGTTCAACAGGAGCAGGGCACTGTCACTCTCTCTCTCGCTAGTTCTCTCTGTCTCTCTGTCTCACGCATGCACGCACGCACGCATGCACGCACGCACGCACGCACGCACACACGCACGCACGCACACACACACGGTGAGTTAGATGACACACAAAAAGGCCATAGGTCACTGGGTCAGCGAGTGTATTGCAGTGAGTGTGCACCTGATTGATTGCACAGCTATTCTGTGTACATTTGTAGAGTTGCAGAGTGAATTAGGTAGAATACCGTGGTCAGACGGAATGTTTAAGGTTCAGTAGCTTGATCTCTCGTTCTGAGGCCGGTTAAGACTACTCGATTAAAACTGCACGCCAAAACACTGCGTTGACATTATTATGGCAGGCAGGACAATTGGATTGGGTTCATAATGTGTTTCGGGAGGAACCCTGCAAACAAAGCCTGTCAAGCATCCTAACATTTTTAGTTTTTCTCCAGCCATTCAAAGCATGCCTGTGTTTTTATATTCTTTTCAAGTAGAGGTGACATAAATAAATCATTAGTTCGCCATGTCGCAAGTAAAATGTGAGAAGTATGTGTCAGGAGAGTAAAGAAAAAGATACTTTACTTACCATTTAAAAGCCAAGATGATAAACATTTCCAGCACTAAAAGATCTCTTTTTTTCTTGGATTTATTCTCTTTCTTACTTGACTTCCATTATCTTAATCAGTTCCAAAAATATTTCCTGTTAGACTTGAATTGAATGAACAATAAACTTTTGAGAAAACACACAGTACACTGGACAAATAATATATCAAAAACAAATCCAGGAAGAAATCAAATGCTGGCAGTGATATGACAATGTCAGCAAGAAGTGCTGCAATGTAGTCTGTTTTCAGTAAATTATATTTTGAAGTAAGGCTCTAACCATGAGTGATCTCATTTTAGTTGCGCACACAGTTTAGATTTTGTTGAAATCAATTAAAAACAAATCCCAGTTTTTAAAAATCCCCCCACCAGTAATTTCACGGTGTTCTGTCTTCTAATTAAATAAGACCTTTTCTCTCCTTAACATCTGTAAACTCTTAGAGTGCACATCTGCCTAATGTTAGGATAGAGTTTGGGTTCGAAGAATGAGTGAGGTTGTGGTGGGTGGATCTTGAGGTGATATGTGTGATACAGTAGAAAGGATTTCTGGAAACAGCTGCTTTAGCTACACTGAGGCTTTGACAAAGCTTGGCAGTGTGGACTCAAATACCATTGTAGAGGTGATTTGTGTGTACACTTTGTAAAATACAGTTCAAATCTGTCAAATATGTTTTGTCTTAACTCTTATTATATAGTTTATCTAGAAGAATTTTCTTGTAACCCTTTCTACTTATTGTGATCGACTTTTTTGTGTGTTTTGCAGTCAGGGTTGATCCGTGTGTCTCAGGAGGAGTATTTGATCGCCCCTCTACCCCAACATCTGGCCAGACAACACAACTACAGTGCCCCCAATGGTCATCACCCGCATGTACTGTACAAGCGCTCAGCAGAGCACATTGTCCACAGAAGATCCAGAAGCCCCTCTGACGTCAGTTCTTCTAGACCTGGCAACCCTTACCTTCATGATTATCATCAACAGCAGCAGCATCATGACAACCAGCATGGAAAGCTGCAGAGGCAACACTTCTGTGGACGCCGCAAGCAATGTATGTAAGGGAACCTTTAATTCCTTTCCTTTATTATATGTATATATCTATCTCTCTATCTAGAGATAGAGATAGAGAGATATGGTGTGTAACATCTGGTAGACAATCATTTCTATCCTTTACATCTATTCAGCTATTCAACGTTTTCATAACACAAGTTTCATCTTACCATTAAACTGCGTGGCTTCCATATGTACAGAATATTTATGTGCTGCATGTTAAATAGGACACTTTTACAGTCTTAACTTCTTAAACATTACTGCTGTTGTATTTAAAATGTACAGTTCAAGGTGAAGGAAATATCTATTCTTTCTGCCAGCCACATACTGTCCAGTTTTGAAACTAAACAGTTAAATACAAGATGTGAACTGTCATGTAAAGAACCTGTGTCTTAATCTCCTGTTATTTATTCTGAGCTTTCATGTTACTACACACTAACTCATTGGCTCAACTAACTGATTATGTTTTATTACTATCATCTTTAATTAAACATTATGTTTGATTCTGTTCAGAGTTTACTCTGGCAGGATAAAGAAGGCTCTGATAAAACAAGTGAAACCAACATGGAATGCTAAATAATAATCTAATATAGTACCTCATTTTGAAACAAAAAACATCACCATAGAGGTTTATAACACTTTATAATAACAGGTTTTAACGCATGTGTATGTGCTGTGGGTTCAGAAAGTCTGATTCTGATATTTCTGATTCTGCTCTATTTTAAAGTCAGTAATCAAAAAGAAAAGATCAGAATTCCTGAAGTTGTATCTTTCCGCTGAAGCAGCATTTACTAAGGTGAATTTGATCTGCTCAGCAAAGGCTTGTAAGTAAATCAACCTGCAGCCGTCATTCACCTGCTATACTGAATGCTTTTTAAGTAACATTGTGAGACTGGACAACACGGCACCAGATCCATGTGAAATTGTCACAAGTCAAATTATTCCAAGCAAGGAGGTTCTTTTCCAGTGTCAAATTGTGTCTAGACTGAAGGTTTCTGAGGGGGAAGCGCATTACACTCTAAAATGCTGCGTGGAAACTGGATCAGTTGTATCTAAAACACAATCAGGCAGACCAAATGTGACTACATTAATACATCAAACATTGTTCACTGGGAGATAGAAAAGCTAAATCTAATAATAGTTGCAGAATTCGCTAAATAAAGAAAGCAAGACTGCAGTCAGCAAAAGTATTGTTCTAAGAAAAGCTGTGTAGTCGTAGTCTCAAATGATTAAAAGGGTCTCTAAAGTGCATGTCAGGATGGGAAATAAGGCCAAAGACTTGAAGTGGGCTAGAACTTTGCAGCTTTCACAATGAATGATTATAGAAGATTTAATTTTCTAATAAAGTCTGAGATTTGTGGATAAAAAAGAAATAAAGATAAAAATAAAGAAGAAATGATACTACAGTATCGACTCCACCATGAAACACAGTCTGGCAGTATATTGGCAGTATATTGTGACAAAGTTGCTGTACACCCATCATTATTCTGCTCCATAATGTAGCAGAATAATGACTTTGTTCAGACCCCAAAGCCTAAAAAAAGCCTGTGTGCATGTTATCCTAAAAGTAAGATGAAATCATACCACATCTGTAATTCAGTTTTCCAGGGATTCAGCTTTTCATTCAAATTGTTATGCTGCATTCACTGGTGTATTCAGACTTTTTGATCTTACTGTACATATATTATGATGATTTATGTCTGTATTAAATATTTGAGAACACTCAATTTCAGTGCATTATATGTTTATCAGCATGCATTTCAAGTTGTTGTGTCCAGCTAAAAGTGCAACACTAGCCTGAAGCTACTGAACCCTTAGGCTTTTTAACAATTGTTTTTTTAGTGATGATAGGAAGCAGCATGGGGAGTGAATTTCCTGTCCTTTCAACACCAGAGCACGCACTTTTAACACCTGGCACGAGCCAGGACAAAGAGTTGATTCATTTGACCCTCACTGCCAAGTTTTCTATCTCTGAGTATCATTGTCTGTCTCCTTCATGCTGTCTCCCTCTTTCTGTGTCTCTCCTCCCTTCCTTTTTGCCTCTCCCTTTTTGCCCTCCTAGACGCACCCAAGCCTCCTGCTGAGGACCGCTTTATCATGCCTGATGAGTTTGCGGTACCTGAGGTGGAAGGTCCAGGGAGGGAAAAAAGATCACCCATTTCCAACAGGGTGGGAGGTCTGAATGTGGAGACCCTGGTTGTGGCAGACAGGAAGATGCTGGAGAAACATGGCAGGGAGAATGTCACCACCTACGTCCTCACCGTTATGAATATGGTAGGGCTGAAAAAGACAAGGGAGTGGAAGTGTTGGAAAGACAAGGTGTGACAGAACATATGAGGTAGCAATCGTTCAATTACAGATAGGAAAGCTGTCGAAATTTTGTGTTTCTCAAAGCTCTTGTTCATTTACCTAACATAGCAGGATCTCAGCAGATCAGTATTTCCTGCGAGGCAAGACACAAGTGCTAAGCTAACTTTATAAGCATTCAAATTTGCAACGTTTCTCCAGAGAAAAGTGCAAAAACGTTGCTAACCCTTTATGTTTGTGATATTTGTTTGATTGCAACTTTGAATGCAACTTTTTGCCACTTTCCTCTGTTTAAAAAATAAACAAGTTAATTTTAAGTGTGAACTAGGATATGTCAAAATAAATGAAGGAGGACTACTTCCAAATTCTTTAAATTCACTTCAGATCATCAGATCATCACCTGGACGGTTCAAACTTGGAGACAGTTGGGTGTTTCAACAGAAGAATGATCCCAAACACACATCAGAAATGGTTTTAGATTGGATAATGAAAGTTAAGATTAAGCTTCTGGAATGCCGTCACAAATTACCATGACACTCATACCAATGGTGACTGAATGTGAACGTCTGACTACAACTCTTAGTGGACACAAATCCTCACTCAATCATTTTATGTTTCTCCCCAAAGAAGAATGGTTTCAACGCATGCCTATGTAATGACACTATCAGTGGTTCAGGTCCACCTTTAGAGACTTTGTTGCACACATACATAATCCTTTTATCCCTATATTTTCTGCAAAAATGTTACCAATAAGTATTTTCAACTAATCTACAGGTTTCCAGCCTTTTCAAAGATGGCACCATTGGGAATGATATCAACATTGTGGTGGTTAGCTTGTTGCTGCTGGAGCAGGACCCTGTAAGTAGATTTACACTAACTCCTTGCCTGACTGTGCTGCTTTTAACTTGACACTGATTAAAATACCCATGGCTGTGTTCTAAATCTCAATTGTTCTCTCTACAATTCCAGTTGGGCTTGACCATAAATCATCACGCTGACCAGTCCCTCAACAGTTTCTGTCAATGGCAGTCAGGCCTTGTGGGGAAAGGTGGTAAACGGCACGATCATGCTGTTCTCCTCACTGGACTGGACATTTGTTCCTGGAAGAACGAGCCCTGTGACACTCTGGGTGAGATAGGGCTTAGCTCACTTTAACAAGCCAAAGATCTTTTTTTTCTTTTTTTAAAGACGCATGTGAAAAGCAACAGTGTGACTTTGTCTGGACCACTGACAACTAAGAACCCCTTGCATTGCTAAATGTTGTCACATTTTGGTTAACAACAGCCTAGATGCGATGCTGTGGGTGCAAACATTATAACAGGGCTGACAGGTGAAGCGAAAATAGTTGTCAAGAGATAGACTGGCAGTCATTTGTCACTATGAGCAAACCCTATATTTTACTAGAGTATTAAGCTGTGCCATAAAAAACTAGTGACAGTATGAATGCAGACACATGCAGAAGGAGAAGGGGGTTGATATGCAAGAAAGTCAACAGATTGAAGTATAAGCACCAACTTGAGCTGTCACTTCAGGCAAAAACAGCTCATTAAAAATATCCTGCCAAAGCTGTCTGTAACAAAAAAAGGTAGGGTCTAACCAAAAATATTTTAACTAAATGAAAAACAAAGCTGAACCATTAATGTTAATGTTTAAAATCTGTCTCTTTTATTCTAATGGCTCAGTCATCCTGGACTAACAATAGGACAGCAACTTCCTTACAATTAGTTACAAATAGTTGTGACCACCAACTGGTCACCCAGAGGTTGAGCATACTCACCTTCAACCTCAATATTTGTCCTAAATTTATGTTCCAAATCTTCAAGGTTCTCGCTGGACTCTCCTTTATTATAAGGGGTCAACATAGCAGGTAGCTTGATTCCCTTCCTGGCACAATACCAAAGGGAATTTCTGTTTAATGGGAAATTAAACAGAAATTCCCCATTTTTGAAGCAACCATTTTAAAGGCAGCTGCTCACAGTTGTAATAATTTGCATGTATCCAACCAATGTTCTCTAAACTGAGACTAACAAGCTATGTTTGACAACTAAATATTGACGTTGGTTATTATATTTTTGGGCCCATTGGAAGAAATTGCTTCCTGAAAATTAGAAACCCCAAGTAAAGATTCCTCATCAGCTTATCAGTTACAGAAAAATCTCACATCTGGGTAGTTAGTCACTGTGCTGGTGCTATCTGCTACACAGTTAACAGTAGTCCTCTGTGTTGATTGCTAACAAAGTCTAAGAACTAATTTAAACTAAACTGGGCAGGACATCTGAGGTTACATTTGGCAGTTCTGTGAGATTCCCCTTCCAGGCAAGCACGTGTGTGAAGATACATGTGTGGCACATATTTGTTGTCTTTACAAACTGTCAGAACAGATTGTGCGCTCAGTGTAAGAGAACAAGAATATGATACAGATTTGGGGTTTTATCTTGCTTGTTTTTGAATTTTCAAGTAGCCCAGATTTTCAAATAACTTTTCTCTCCTTGTTGTATCTGCAGGTTTTGCCCCCATCAGTGGCATGTGCAGTAAGTACAGGAGTTGTACGATCAATGAGGATACAGGACTTGGCTTGGCTTTCACCATTGCACATGAGTCTGGACATAAGTATGTTTAGAAGAAAGAGCAGCAGACTGTCTCAGAATGTAATGTCATTTTGGAAGGGGCAGCCTAATTGCCTTTATGCTGTCTGTGGATGTAGTTTGTGTTGAAGTGACAGATGTGGTCTGATTTAAACAAACACACTCTGAAATAAGAGCATTACGTTAGACCCCTACTTCATCCACTCCATGACATTTTATGGGAGAATAATGGAAACTACCCAAGGCAGTGCAGCTCTGTGTTTATATTTATACGTTACCGGTGGGACTGGAGGCAGTTTATTTTTGATATGTGTAGATGTCATGTTGCGGTAAAACTCTTCTGTGTGCCTCATATGTTCTTAAAACAAACTATGAATTAAATGTATTCACCTGGGTAATAATATGTCAAAATATCCATACACATAAGTATCCTAAAGCTATTAATCACTGACAATTTGAAAACGGCATAAGTGTCAAACATATGACATGGTAATGAATCAAAGAAGGGAGAAAATGTTGCAATGTATGAAGCAAACTGTTACAACAAATTGAATGACATCAGCAGGGTCTTTACATAGAAATCTATCAGAATGAGTGAAATCAAGCCAATTTAAAGAATTCATGTTCATTTTCTTTAAAATCCTGTAACATTTTATAATTTGTCTCAGTATCAAAATGTGAATTATCATTATCATAAACTTCCCCTTTACTCACAAACAGCTTACAATACATGCAAGTCCATGTATTTACCGTATATCTCATTGCGACTGAAGTCTCTTATCTTCATTTTCTGTAGTTTTGGTATGATCCATGATGGGGAGGGAAACCCTTGCCGTAAGACTGAGGGTAACATTATGTCCCCTACTCTCGCTGGTAACAATGGAGTCTTTTCCTGGTCCACCTGCAGTCGGCAGTACCTTAGCCGCTTTCTTGGGTAAGCCCAGTTAATGCAGATTGTTAAAATTACCAGTCATGCATTTGGCTTTCCTCCTTACTGACACAGGTACTGTTCTGTGTTCACCAGAACAGCCCAGGCATCCTGTTTAGTGGATGAACCCAAGCAGATCGGTCAGTACAAGTATCCCGAAGAGCTTCCCGGGCAGCTTTATGGAGCAGACACACAGTGCAAATGGCAGTTTGGCTCCAAAGCCAAACTATGCAGTCTTGATTTCGTCAAGGTAAAGTAATCACCTAATTTGTCAGAATTATTCGATCTCCATTTCCTTTTTTTCCCCCAACATGTTGCAACTGCAAAAACAGTTGTAACATGCGGTGCACACGATGCTGAGTTACTGGGGGAATTAAAAAACAACAACATATTTTTTCTGGCTTTAACGATTGTGATTTATTATATCTTTCATTTGATAACAGCCCAGACCAGGAAACAAACAACAGTTCCTTACACTAAAGAAAGAAGTGTTAACCATGGTTGTATTTCTACATGGACCAACAGTCCTTAATCATTTACTTTTCACATGTTTCTTTGCCAACACTGAGAATCGCTACAGTTCCTTGTAGTGAGAAGGGGGCACCCCTGGACCATATAGGAGCTGGAATTTATCTGCTTTACAGACTTAATGATCCAGTGCTAAACTGGCACTTTATTAACTAGCACAATCTTTACATCAGCAACCTTAACCCCCCCCACACACACACATTTGACCTTCATTAAAATGCATTCCATCATTTGAATGGGTCCCTATACCACCACCCCAGTCTGCATCAAACCCTTGTTGTTTTGGTATAAGGCTTTATGCTAGGTGCATTCAGTGATGTTGATTCACATGTAAATTTTATTTAAAATGCCTCAAGCTTTTCTTCTTGCATGGCTGTAATTGCTGGGAAATTGACTTTGCCAAGTCGTATATATGGCATTAGCCCACATGACGACGCCTTGGCTGTTCACGACTTCCCCAGATTCCTCCTATGTTTCCATAATAAAAGATCAAATACTATATTTGCATTTCTTAGACCTGTGTAGGAGTTGGCAGGTGGTATATTAACCTGCATGCTGATTAACAGTGGATTTGAGGGTTCCATTCACACTTTTCACTCTTTTTTCTTGACCCTGACATTATCATGTACAAGGACTTTCAGCATGATGCCATAGCGGTCACCCACCTGCTCTATGTCAGTGAAGTAGATCTGCATAAGGTTAAGTCTTGAACACACCAGGGAGCTGTCTGTCCTGCTTCCTCACTCCCTCCTTTCTGATTCCATTCTCGTTGCCAGTTGCAGTTGGGCCAGTTGCCAGATTCTGCCGCCTGTCTCTCGACCCCAGCTCTCCCTCTGTGCTCACTCACTTGCTCTGTCTCTGTATTGTTGGGTCAGATGACACATACAATTATAGCCGGTTTCATTAAAGAAGTTCAATGATTAGTCTCGACACAGAAGCACTGTGGAGAAGTCTGTCAGAGGCAGTGGGGGCTTATCAAGCAAAGTGATGGTGGTCCTGGCAAAAATCAGGTAGAGGGAAGAGAAAAAGGAAAGGAACTCTTAACCAAAAGATGCCACGGATAATAACATCAGCAAACACCATGTTTGATGGATGTCTCATTCTTTGCGTGTCTCATTCGACAGGACATTTGCAAGTCATTGTGGTGTCATCGCACAGGGCATCGGTGTGAGACCAAGTTCATGCCTGCTGCAGAAGGTACCACTTGTGGCCCTGACATGGTGAGGAATGGTCTCCTTATTTATATGAAAGATCACAGCAGTCAGAATGTTATTCTCCTGCTTAGCATCCTAATAATTAGCATTTTATTGAGTCAAACGAAATCCTTTCATCTTAGAAAAAAAATCCTAAAAGAGCTTTAAAAAGATGCAAGGATTTACTTTAAGCTCAAACTGATGACAGCTCAAACTGCATTTTTTTATTTTATTTGAATACTTCTTTGATCATAGATAATTAAATAAATCAGACAAAGTAACCATCGATGCTCCTCGTACATGCATGGGTGCACATTTTGGACACTACTCTCCCAAATGGATTGAATTGATTTGTACACACAGAAACATGATATTTAGAAAGAGTGAAAGGCGGTGATGTGTGTGAGTGCAGGGTTTGGCTTGGATCAACCCAGGTCTGCTGCACAATAGATGTGCATGTGTATGTGTGCATTTTGGCTGTAGATAGAGAGTCTCTATGTCCAGGTGTGGTGCTGGGCATTTCTCCAGACCAGGAAACAGAGGCGAGATGCCAGGGCCAACACTCAAGTACTGATAAGAATGCTATTTCTGTTGTCGTCTTCTCTTTCATTTCCTTCCTACTCTTTTCTTCAGTGGTGTCGGAGGGGTCAGTGTGTTAAGTATGGAGAGCATGGTCCTAGAGCAGTGCACGGCCAGTGGTCAGCCTGGTCTCAGTGGTCTGACTGCTCCAGAACTTGCGGTGGAGGTGTCATGTACAGAGAGCGCTCCTGCACCAGCCCAAGGTATACATACACTTGCACACACTTGCAAAACCTAATCTAATTCATCACCTCTATTTTAATGCTTTCGATAAGATTAACTAGGCAAACAGTCGACAAAATGATTCATGTTGTCACGCAGCTGCTTCCACAGTACAAATCTGAGGTGCAGTTTGGGCCAGAAAGTAATTCTTGAAGGCCTTGTATTCTACGTTTTTTTTGAACACCTGAAAGTGCTGGCTGCCAGGTAGCTGTCAGCACAGTTATGTACGCACATTCTGTTCGTGCACACACACACACATGTGCTGATAACTGCTCTCATCAGTCAGGCTGACAGTCCAGACGGACAGACTATCTCTCCACATGCTCCAGACAAGGAACACCTCCTGATGGCATGCTCTTTTCTCTGAAAGCTGCCAAGATAGTCAGCAAACGTCCCCCATTGCTGCTCACTCAGACAAATATAATTCTACATAATTCTGTAGACCCAGATCCCACAGTGCATATCTCTTTGTTAGCAAAGCACTCTGTTCATGTCATTACAAGCTTGACAATTTTCCAGTGTTAATGTTGTATTTCACCACAAACATGCAATCTCTCATTAATTATCCCTCGAACACGTAAAGATTTACTAGATCTTTTAAACCTTTATTTCGCTTCCATAAAATACAGATTTACTGCCGTTGTTCTATTACTATGCTACAATCAAGCAATGTGGCAAGTGATTGACTCAGCCTGCAGACGGTTAAACACCTGCCCCCACGCTGGTTCTGTAGCATGGTTACAATGGGATACTTGCGAAGGTGATTAATTTTGTGATTATTCATTTAATCTTCTTTTCATCCTTTACAGTGTCATGTGTTTACTCCATAAATCAGAAGTGATCCCATGGTGACCATTCTTTAGCAAGTTTATCTTATGTTTAAAGAGGTTTTGCTGTTTGCTTCACACACCTCAGAGAATGGTTGACTCAATTAAAATAATAATAATAATCATCTTCATCTATTGGAGCCACAGCCAATTAGCCGACAGATTCTTAGATAACGCCTTCAGTATTTTATTTCTATTTTTTTCAAGCCATTGACTGAATCTCAAGTTTTCCTAATACTACATAAAAAGAGGAAGAACTGACAACAAAAAGAAGCAGCTTTGCAACATAGAACAGATAAGCATGCATGAGTTTCTGAGTGTTTAAGTGCAGGGAAATGTTTTTGTCATGACAGGGACACAGTTGCCCTTTTAAATACAGCTGCCTTCATATGTCTTGTAGCCATGCGAAGTGTATATGTGTGACTTGAATGTCTAAATGACTTCATAATGTCGGCTTTTTTTCTCTTGTAGCTATTCACACGATTGCCACGGTTGTCAGCCGAATGCATAAGAGCCTGGACTGAGTCACTGTCAGCCCAATTAACAGGCTGACCTGAAAAATCCAATAAAGTTTAATTTAGTCATAGTCATAGTCATAGACATTGACTTAATTCATGTTACAACAGCACAACATATATATATATATATATATATATATATATATATATATATATATATATATATATATATATATATATATGTGTATATGTATGTATATATATATATATATATATATATATATATATATATATATATATATTAGGGGTGCAACGATATTTGTATCGATATTGAACCGTTCGATACAGTGCTTTCGGTTCGGTACGCATATGTATCGAACAATACAATTTTTTTTCAAAAATTATTTTTTTCAATTTTATTTTATTTATTTATTTTTTTGTGTCCCGTTTGGATCTATAGCCATCAGAATTGTTGTCTTGAGGCCAAGAAAGATGCCAAGAGGATTTATTTTAAGTGGATCATCATATTGGTCCATTTGATTGACCTTTATTATAATTATGAATTTATTTTATTTTCAGTTGCAAACGGGACAGACATGACTGTGGGATAGGACAGGGGGAAAGAATGAAAGAAAGAGGGGGAGAGAAAGAAAGAAAACCAAAGGGGAGAAAAAAAAAAGAACAATACAAAATTTGTAATTTATTTTATCAACTTTCCTTCTGACGATGCTGTCTGTGTTGAGCGCTCAGTGAATCTGCATTTGACTACTCCGCCTAGGCTCGAGAGTGCAGCCTAGGCGGAGTAGTCGAACGCAGATTCACTGAGCACTCAACACAGACAGGATGGTCAGAAGGAAGAGCGCAGGGCAAAAAAAAAAAAAAAAAAAAAAGGAAGAGCGCAGGGCAAGCTAGCGAGACAGAAGTGGACCTCCCCACCCTCATTCAGATCTGGCGTTTGGAATTATTTTGGTTTTCATGTGACGTATGACCCTGAAGGTAAACGAGTCATGGACTAAAGTAAAACAGTATGTTGGATGTGCCATGCAATGCTCAATTACATGGGTGGGAGCTAGTGTGTTAGCGCAGTTAGCTCGTTAACGTGTTGGCCATCTAGCCCCTCTGTATAGGGTAGCTCGTTAACGGAGATTTGCCGTGTTGTGGCGTTAAGGTTATTTCAACGAGATTAACCTGAAAGCACTAGTGGGAACACAACGAATATGACTGCACATTTACACCGACATCATCCTAGTACAAAGACAAAAACAACAAGCATGCATGCTACAAACTTTAGCCGAGTCATTTAGACAGCTGTTAGCACAGGATTCTCCTTATGGAGACCTGATATGTTTAATATGCTGCTGAGAATATAGCCCAGAAGAAGCGGATAGTATAGCTTTTATTTTGGAAAGAGACATTTCTCTGTAATAAACTCTCTTTTCCAAAGATGAGTGATTCCTCAATCAGATACAGGGCTCGCAATATCGCTAGCCCGATGTCCCGGGGCTATCTCTCCCCTGCCTGTCGGGCTATTGTAGGAAGGAAAAATATATGTCAATGCTTTTGCATTCTTTCAGAAATGTAGCTGGGTAATTATGTCATTGGGTGAGCCACTGTCAATATGTGACATGTTGAAATCGTGTTTGAATTTGCGCTTGTTTTTTTGCTTTCACTTTGCAATCGCGCGAACTGTGTATAGAGAGCGACAGCACTGATCTGTGAGTGATGATAATTTGTGCACCAATTCCTCTGACATCGTCTTATTAATCGTTAGCTTACTATGCAAACATGACAAGTGAAATCTCCCGCAGCTTAAACATGTGAGAGGTTGATCGCGCAGAGAATCGCTGAGCTTATGTGAGTGCGGCAGGATATATATTTCACTACGATGACCTGGATGATTGAGAACCTTCACAGACAGATATATATTTTAGTTCTGCTGAGCCAAATAAGACAGGTCAGGGTGTTCATGCCTTTTTAATTTGTCATTTATTAAAATTATAAATATATATTTTAACACAAAAGTACAGTTTTTAAATTTAACCCTAACCCTTGTGCGTGTTGTTTTTTAGCTCGTCATATTGCAGCCACAGAAATTCTTTTGTCCATGAAACCATAAAGCTGCACTTTCTTTTTGCCTTATAGTCTGATTTGTCATAACTTTTCCGTTTTGTGGTAAACTTTTCTTTGGCTGTCACTTCTTCACCCTGACCTGTCTTATTTGGCTCAGCAGAACTAAAATGCTTTTACACACGCACTCACATAAGCTCAGCGATTCTCTGCGCGATCAACCTCTCACATGTTTAAGCTTGCTGCGGGAGATTTCACTTGTCATGTTTGCATAGTAAGCTAACGATTGATAAAACGATGTCAGAGGAATTGGTGCACAAATTATCATCACTCACAGATCAGTGCTGTCGCTCTCTATACACAGTTCGCACAATTGCAAAGTGAAAGCAAAAAAACAAGCGCAAATTCAAACGCGACTTCAATATGTCACATATTGACAGTGGCTCACCGATGCCAATGACATAATTACCCAGCTACATTTCCGAAAGAATGCAAAAGCATTGACATATATTTTTCCTACAATAGCCCGACGGGCAGGGCAGAGATAGATTTTGGTAGCCCGACTGAAAAAATCGCTAGCTCCAGGACGTCGGGCTAGCGATATTGCAAGCCCTGTATCTGATTGAGGAATCACTCATCTTTGGAAAAGAGAGTTTATTACAGAGAAATGGCTCTTTCCAAAATAAAAGCTATACTATACGCTTCTTCTGGGCTATATTCTCAGCAGCATAAGGAGAATCATGTGCTAACAGCTGTCTAAATGACTCGGCTAAAGTTAGTAGCATGCTTGCTTTTTTTTGTCTGCTTCCACTTGTCTTTGCACTAGGATGATGTCGGCGTAAATGTGCAGTCATATTCGTTGTGTTCCCACTAGTGCTTTCAGGTTAATCTCGTTGAAATGATGTTAACGCCACAACACGGCAAATCTCCGTTAACGAGCTACCGCTGATCGCTCCGTGCATGGGGCTAGACGGCCAACACGTTAACGAGCTAACTGCGCTAACACACTAGTTCACACCAATGTAATTGAGCATTGCATGGCACATCCAACATACTGTTTTACTTTAGTCCATGACTCGCTTACCTTCAGGGTCATACGTCACATGAAAACCAAAATAATTCCAAACGCCAGATCTGAATGAGAGTGGGGGAGGTCCATGTTAAAAGGAGAGCTTAACTTCTGTCTCGCTAGCTTGCCCTGCGCTCTTCCTTCTGACTATGCTGTCTGTGTTGAGCGCTCAGTGGATCTGCGCTGGACAGTGCAGCCTAGGCGGAGTAGTCGAACACAGATTCACTGAGCGCTCAACACAGACAGCATCGTCAGAAGGAAAATTGATAAAATAAATTACAAATGTTGTATTGTTCGATACATATGCGTACCGAACCGAAAGCACTGTATCGAACGGTTCAATATCGATACGAATATCGTTGCACCCCTAATATATATATATATATATACACATATACACATATACACACACACACACACACACACACACACACACACACACACACACACACAGGGGTGCACATAAGTGGTCTGCAGGTGCGCATTCGCTGTCAAAATAAAAGACGCGAAGAATTTCGCATTCATATAAAAGGCACTGTTTTTGTCTGCCAGAGTGGGATTTTCACTGCATATTCTGCACCACATCTCTGTGCATTCATCATTTGTTTGAAGCCAGCTCACCTCCTGCAACCACTTTTCCGAGAATACGTGCTTCTTTTGCGGTTCGGACTCCTTCTGACATTTCTTTGGAGGTGGAGGAACACCAGAATACTTGCTTAAAGGAGCTTGCTTCTTCGACATCTTTAAGAGTTCTAAACAAATGTCTGTCCTCCTCCAGAAAATCTTATGTACGCGTTTGCGTTCATAAGATTTTCTGGACGCACCTGCGCACCACTTATGTGCACCTCTGTATAAGACTTGGACTATGTCACACATAGTATCACTACTTGTATTTCTTACCATAAGTCTAAGTATTTCTAACTTTTCTAACTAACTGCCCTTCCGTTGCAATATAAAACCCTTTCAAGTTACACATTTTCACCCTCTAACCAGTGCTATTACCCTTGTGTATTAGGATTCACACAACTTCAACTTCTATTTCACTTGAAAAAACAAAAACAAACCAAGTTAATATCACTGTAGCATGTGAACCTGTAATTGGAGTTAATTTGACTTACAGCAGCAACAAAAGTACTTGTTTAGGGTAAGGAAGAACTCATATTTAATGTTAAAATACAACCTTTCAACCCTTTACTTACATTACAAAGCTTAATGTTACCAGTGTGATAAGGTAGAAGAGGCCTCTATAATCAGGGTAAGGTAATATGCACCTTGTGCAGTCCTAGTGAGTAGAAAGTGGCACTTACAATTCGAATTTATAGAACTGATTACAGTTAACAATTGTGATTTAATAAGCTGATAACATTTGAAATAGGTGGTTTGGTGTCTGAAATCACACAAAGCCAGATAAATGCATTGTATTGTCTCATTCTTTTTCTCTGTACACATTAAACAGCATTAAGTTATCATGTTTTTCCAAACTTGGAAATAGAAATAATATGCAATTAGACTTTTCTAGTTGTCTGCAAGGAGAAATGGTACCTGTTTTGGTATTGTGATGCTGATGTATAATAAATAAGAATCAATGAAATGGACTGAACTTTCTGTACGGTGCTGCATGTCTCATTGTGCAGTATGATCTCCAGAGTAAACCGCAAACAGTGATTTCCACTACATTGTCACAATCAGTTTCTAGTTTAAGTTGCATTTTTGATTTTTGCAGTTCTATCAAAACGATCTGACTACATTTTTTTGCCTTCATTTTAAATGTCACAAATTTTAAGCCGAGTGTTCAAATGATTCCTTAAAAATGTATTTATTTATTTTTTTCCATTGACCCATTTCATTATATCAACTCTATTATGGAGTCCATTAAGATATTCACAGAGTTACACAGTGTCTTATTTACTCATCCGGCTTCATCACTGCTTACTTAACAGCAGGCAGTCACCAATGTGTCTGTTCTGTCCATCACAGCCGACTCGTCTCCTAATCCCTGCGAGGGATCAAAGAGACAGGCTGCTTCTCATATGATACACATTATACACCATGACTGGCAGACCGAAAAGGGTCAGGTTATCTGCCAAGTTCATTTATCATTCTTGTAGAACTAAGCAAAGCATTGTAGGAGAAGCTGCTGAAAATAATGGATTGATGCTACCAACCGTTGAGTTACGGGGTCAGACAAACAGAGAGGGGATGGAAAGATGTTGAAGGCTAAACATTAAATCCATTAATGAAATGTAATGATATCATTATCAGAATAAACACAATTAGTTGTCAGAACTCCTTAAATGTAAATAGGCTGTGGTTGTCTGTATAAAGCACTGTTTCACATGCATCGCCATCCTCAGCTGAAAGAATTCAGCCATTCAGACAGACCCAAGCCTGATCCCGACAGCAGTGTGTACCCCTGAGTCACATTTTACTCCATGACTCATGATATTCAGAGTGTGTTTGTCCCCAGTAATCTCTGTGATTATTTTGGCCCCTCTGCTCTTAATCTGGGCAGAACGAGAAGGATTAGCCTGAATTGGAGTGCCTGTGTCTGTTATCATCTTTACCCCTAAACTGAACCGTCTGGATAGTCTGGGGGTGTGCTACTAAAAACTTGTGAAAATATCCCTGACACTTGTAACCTTTGCCTTGCTACAGAATCCTCAGTCAGCAGGAACAGATCCTAAAATAATTTGATTCTGCACAAACTCATTCATTTTATAAGGTAAGCACGTATGTTTTGCTCAGGCTTGTACAAGGCTTCCGATCAGCCGACTAAAGCCTTCCCTTCTAGGAGTAGCTCCAAAATGGAAAATGAATCTTCTCCCCTTGCCTCCCTCTTTTCCTCACTCCATCTCTGTCCTTGCTCTTTCATTCCCTGTAGACCACCTGCCAGATCAAAGATCCTAATCCTTAGCAAAAAGCCTGGGAGATTAGGTTCATGATCTTGACCTGGTTTTATAAGGAGCATTTTTTTGGCACACCCCATTTCAACAGGGTACACGATTAGGGAATGATGGTACTTAGACCATTGTTTGGTTGGAATCTCCCAGTGGACTTGTAAAGGGGTCACAGCAGCAGAATGTGGATCTATTTTTTATGTGAACTGCAGAAAGGGAAGTCCTGTGAGGGACAGGGAGGGAGCAGTTGACTCAGAAAGATGACAAGACTAGACATAGTGACCTCTGAACTACAGGGGTTTCGGCTTCTGTCTTTGGGCAGATTTAGTAGGCTACTGGGACATTTAAACACCCTTCAGGGTCATAAGGACCCTGCATTGGGGCTTGTTGTATCTGGTTTCTGTCTTGTTGTTAGAAGTAAATTTACAGTTGCAATGATACTGGATCATCCAGATAGGAGAGGAAAGAATGATAAAGAGAAAAGGAAGAGAGACAAAGAGTGCTGTGAAACTTAGGGGCCACTTGTACAAAGTCTATGAAGTGCATTCAACTCCCTTCTCGAGTAAACAGCCCATCTTATGTGATTCTCAGATCATGAGACCTTGACTGATGGAGTATACACCGTAAACCCCCGCTGGCCTGCCGTAAGCACATTACCATATGGGCTGCATTTGTCTGCTGCTAAGTCTTAATAAGATCAGGAGTGCAAAACCTGTGCCAAATCCCCCTCTCACCAAGGGATGCATGCTTGGCACACAGCAAATTCACACATATACACAGGCACACCTTGAATGGAGTTCCATCAGTCTTGGCAGCTAAGTCATTCTGTGATTGAGTCCAGGGCAGAACAGATATCTGCTTGTCTTGTTTGCTGACATCCATTATACACAGACATTTTCATTTGCTGCAGAAAACTCGAAAGAAATATACATCTAGTTTTTCCTGTGGTGTTTACTGTTTCTATTAGGCACTGTTTGTGTTCCATTGCCAAAGTGTTTCATTATATTGTCACACTTAGTGAACTGTTTTTATTAGACGTGTTTGATCAGCATGGTTCTCCAGTCTCTGTATGTATGTGTGTGTCTGCGTGCGCACTTCTGTAAACAGCTAAACTCAATTTTCTCTGTTGGTGGTTGTGTTGGAATGCCTGGCATGGGTTTAGAGAGCCTGGGAAGTCTGACATGGCATCTTGATGTTCACTTAATGTCAAGAGTCTGGTTGTGTTTTCTAATAAGTGGTGACTGGTTTGATCATTTTGGTGACACATTAAAGCGCCACTTCCTTTTTATCAGCTGTTGATTTTATTCATGTGGTATATAAATTGTTGATTCAGCATAGCTTGTAAGCATGTGACTTATGATGTGATGAAGCAGCGTTAAAAATCCCACTTTATTCAGTTAAATGATTCAGTACTTGGATAAATAACTTCCAAAGCTTAAAGAACGAGTTTTATGGGCTAGTATGAATTTTTGACCGTTTGCTGAGAGAGATCACTGACAAAATCTGCATGTTTTTGATGATATAAACTTGAAGCTGCAGGCAGCAGCCAGTTGGTGAAATTTACCATTTAGAATGGGTAAATATCTAGCTTGATGTTTTTCAAAGATAAATAAATGTTACACTTTTTAAAATATTTTAAATACACACATTAAAATAGACAGATATGTGTATTGTGTGATATATGTTGAGGTATATGCTGAGCAACAAAAACTTTTGCCTAATGTGCTGCTGGTCCTTCACGTCCTGCCAAACAGCTTGGATACATTTGAGTCGAGGACTCTGCAGGATTTCCGAAGGTCCATCCAGCCAACTATTTTATTAACTATGGTCACGGGGACTTGAGCTTATTGCAGCTGACAGTGGATGAGAGGCAGGTTTCACTGTGAGAAACCCACTGGTCTATTCCAGGGCTAAAGCAGAGAGACAGGCAACTATTCACACCTACGGCCAATTTAAAACCACATAGGGCTGTTAACAGTATCTTTATATTGTGCTATCTATTATACCAGTATACCATGTAAGGCACCCTAAATTATTCAGCTAGACCCTAATAAGACATTAATAAGAGATCCTTGAAATACTATCAGTTGCAAGTCGAAGTCACAATGTACCAGACCTGTTCCAGGACAACACCCTTTCCCTGGTTCATGGTTTGTGCCAAATACTTCCAGGAATATTCTGATGGACATCTGACGATAAGAATTTGGCCTTTGTTAAAGTAGCTAAGGTCTTTACACCTGACCATTTATCTCCCATCCAACTCCTCGACTACAAGAAATGACCATTCATTTATTGTATAGTCTTTTACTTTTAAATGTACAGACTTTTTTATGTACTCCATTTGCATGTTAATCATTATTGCTTCTGCAAGATGGCTTTTACAGCTTTCTCACAGGTGTACAGGGATTTCATTGAAAAAGTTATATGAATAGAACGAGAACTAGAAGTGTTGAAAAGAAAAAATTTGGGTGGATCTTTTCCACTGACCAGCTGTCTCTCCCGTGAACTGCTCTGGCACGTTAGTGCTGTTGATATATTGCCAAAGGTCCTGTAGCACTTAAACAAATCAACCTTCCCTGTAATTCCTCTCCCTTTTCTCTGTCTTATCTCGTCTTCTACCCAGGCCACAGAACAATGGCAAGTTTTGCTCAGGCCCCAGCCGTCTCAACCAGCTGTGTAATATTCGTCCATGCCCTCCCAATGCTGTGGATTTCCGTGCCCAACAGTGCGCTGAGTACAACAGCAAGCCCTTCAGGGGCTGGTATTATAAGTGGAAACCCTACACCAAAGTGGATGGTAGGTGGTCAGTTACTTACAATCCCCACAAGTAAATGACACAAAATACAAAATACACAGTAGATCTTGTGGATTATGAGTAAATACAGTGATTTACTGTATTCTTGGCACATTATATTCATTGGCTAAAGGCCACAGAGCTTTTAAATATACAGAGAATTGCAGATTGTTCAGGGCAGGTTTGCTTGTCTTAATTCTCTAGATCTTTTATATTCTGCACCCGCTCTGCTTCCCCAAAACTCTTTTAAAAAGAGTTTCTGTAATGCCAACCTCTATTTACTGCTGCAATGATTAGGGCCAATAAGCTGAAGGAAACTATCACTGTGTGTAATGTGCATGGAAGACATGTAGCCACCTGCACCCTCTGACACACCGAGAATAGATTTAAAAAGGAAGCCTGCGGGCCAGCTTTGTTACACAGAGCAAGGGAAAGAGAGTGCAGTGAAGGAGAGCCGTGTGTTTGGCTGTCGTCCCAGGCCTGTTTAAGCTGGAGATGAATGGGGGGTGATCTAGAGAGGAACAGATTCTGAACTGCCTTCTGGGACCTTGGGCCAAGTCACCTTCATCGTCATTTATTTTAATCAAAGACGGCTGTAGAGACTTGTCTGTGATAACTGATCTGAACTACAAAATAAACCTGTAGCCCCATATGAATACCCCTGGGTGCATTCGTAGTTGCTGTCTTTTGTGTTTCAGTCTTAGTGCATACCTGCAGAGTCAGTAGCCTCTGCAGCTGTAAACTGACCAGACAATAAAACTTGAAGAACAGTTTGTGCATTTTACAGGTGATGCCATCATTCTTAATGATACCTCTCTTCCTCTCCTCTGTGCAGATGAAGACATCTGCAAGCTGTACTGCATTGCAGAAGACTATGACTTCTTCTTTGCTATGTCCAGCAAAGTTAAAGATGGCACTTCCTGCTCTGACCACAAAGAAGATGTCTGCATTGATGGAGTGTGTGAGGTATATCAGCTCTGTGGATTCACTGTACTCCAAAAGTGAATGTTTTCTGTTGTCTAGTGGTTGTATGAGAGGCACAGTTAGTGTCAGAATCAAAAGACAGTGCAGTTGTCTGTAGATAATCAGTATGTGCAGTTGCATCAAATGCATTGAGTAAATGGAAAAAGGGTAAAAAAATCTTTTGGAGTAATTTCTTTGGCTTACTTAGCACTGGGAAGACACTTTTGCACTATTTTAATGTATTCTCTGTTTTCCTTTATTTATGAGCTCTTTATGAAAGCGTTTTAAAATTGTTGTCACCTCAGAGTAACGCTGCTTCTCTAGTCAAGGTGATATTCATCTTGTAGTCTTTCTTCTTGAGTTATCACCCTTTGATGCATAGATTTGTTGATAGTTGGAGAGTTTATTTTATTGACACATGCACTTCAAGAAACAAGCTTATCATGCTCATTTTGCTCCATTCACACTGATGGCAAACATGCATTTGTGTGTGTGTTTAGGCTGTAGGTTGTGACCAAGTTCTTAGCTCTAAGGCCTCTCTGGATGCCTGTGGAGTTTGTAAGGGAGACAACTCCACTTGCAAGTTCTTCAAAGGCCGGTACACTCTGCAACACCGGGCTAACGGTAAGATTGTGTTTGTCCTTGTTAATAGTGTGTCTGAACATGTTAGGTGGCGTACACTGAGTATTTTTACAATACAAAAGAAGACTTAACCAAAGAAACAAGGATAAAAAATTAAATCCACAGACAGACACATGCACATAATTCCACTGGATAATGGACTGACTCACCTCAGAAGAGGTTAAGCCATGGTAAAATCTGGATGATGTTAGCAGGATGAAACATGACAGGATTATAGAACAGCAATAATAGCTAATAATGATTTAGTGTTGGCTGTTGTTCTTTCTCTTTTTGAAACCAGAGTACTACTCCATGGTGACAGTTCCAGCTGGGGCTAGAAGTATTCACATTCAGGAAATGGAAGTCTCCACTAGCTACCTGGCTGTCCGCTCCCTGAAAAAGAAGTACTACTTGACTGGGGAGTGGACTGTGGACTGGCCAGGGAAGTTCCACTTTGGTGGAACCGTATTCGACTACCAGCGCTCTTTCAACAAGCCGGAGAGCCTGTATGCTGCTGGACCGACTAATGAGACGCTGGTGTTTGAAGTAAGCCGCTGCTGCTGGGTGACATCCGTCTATGGCAATTGACAGTGACAGGGGTCTTTGGCGGATCTGCTGCACCTCCTTTTTAATGCTTGGACATGATGAGGGTTAGATGAAAGAAGTTTGGTGCTATGGAGAAAAAGACTGGTTGAAGCTTCCTGCAAATCTTCTGTGAATAATTAATTGTTTTGGGTGTCTGATTATGCCAGAAATGGGTGGGTGCTTTGTAAAGAATGGACACATTTTTATCTAAGTCACAGTGAAAACGATTAAAGGGCACACATTGAACACATCTACTGTGCTCGCTAGCAGCCTACAGGGACTATTTTAGTACTAACTGATCTCTGTAATCCACTTGTATCATACACAAGAATTCAGACAGGGCACCCTATTGCCAAACTCCAGTCCAAACAAAGCCACATGTTCATATCTATTGACATATATTCACAGCTGTTAATGCAGACCCTGTGCTTTGTTGTAGCATTGCAATTTAAGTCAAATTGAGCAAGTAAAATCCCAACATGAACGGCCCTTTAGTGGGTAGGAAGAAAAGCATAAAATCAGATGGTTACTTGGAGTGAGATATTCTGCACAGTAAAGCAGAAGATTTATTATGTGGTGGTCCATATTTCTGCTTCATGTTTGTATTCAGTGGTGTGTTAGAAACCAGAGCTTCAAGGGGAGTACGAGTCTTTACCTGTCCTAAAGTAGCAAAATGTGATGCTGGACAGAGGTATCCTCCTGAAAGCAAAACTAATATTCAACAAGTGGCCAAGTCATTCTGAGGTTTTAAGTGAATGCTGGTGGGAGGTGTAGGATGTTTTCTCACATAACTTTGTCCGCAAAAGCATTTATTTTGTTTTGACCTTTGAACTCCAGCCGTGAAAACAGAAGTGAAAACCAGGTGAAAGCCAGACAGTTTTTTTTTTGCCATGGGGGTGGGGGTGATATTCATGTAAAATCTAGTCTCCCCTCAATGCCCTGGGCTACTGCAATACTGTGGTTAAAACAGGAATGATTGGGCTGTAAATCCAACAGGAATACCAGTGTGATATTTTCAAAGTACTTGGATTGGATGGTTACTTGTTTGGCCATCAGGAAACATCCGTGTTTATATAGCTTTTTTAGAAAGAGGCTTTGGTCTGTGGGCAGTTTAGTGGAGTCTGTGTTGTAGTTGGCATTTGAAAAGCACATTGTTGTCCTTTTGCAAGATGAACCCTTGCAGAAGTGCAGAGACATGCACACATAACGTGCATCTTAGTTTCAGTCGTGGTTGATAAGATAAGATAAGATAAGATAAGATAGAACTTTATTAATCCCTCGGGTGGGTTCCTCTGGGAAATTCGATTTCCAAAAAAGCACAGCACCGACAGAAGTTACAGAGTTATACACACACACATATATATAAATACAGAGACAATATAAATAAAATATACGAAGGGGATAAATAGAATAAATAGGAATAAAAATAAAAATACAAGTGAATTGCACATTTCAAGTATTGAGTCTATTGCACCGTTGACTATTTACAAAAGTATTGCACAAAAGGTATTGTACAGTGAGGTGAAGAGGCACTACAGCTTAGTTGTTCCCTCCTTTGTCCTCCTGTTTCCCCTCCCTCTCCCCACCAGAGAGGAGTTAAACAGTCTGATGGCGTGTGGGACAAAGGAGTTTTTAAGTCTGTTAGTTCTTGTCTTTGGGAGAAGCAACCTGTCACTGAACAGACTCTTCTGATTGTTTATGGCCGTGTGCAGAGGATGCCTGGCATTGTCCATAATGTCCATCAGTTTCTTTAATGTCCTTTTCTCTGCCACTGTCACCAGAGTGTCCAGCTTCATGCCGACCACAGAGCTAGCCCTCCTGATCAGTTTCTCCAGCCTGGATGAGTCCTTCTTTGCTGTGCTGCTCCCCCAGCACACCACAGCATAGAAAAGTACTCCAGCGACATAGCTTAAAGAATAGCAGTGCTGGATTATTTGACTGATCGGCACTTTGTGTAAGGGAGAAACATTTCAGCGGCTGTTGGGAGGTTTGTCATCAAACTTGGTACAGATAATGCTCAGAAAATACATTCCACAAACTTTAAATCAATTCCCTATTCTTTTTTTTTAATCAACAGGATAACAATATTTTCATATAAATTACTCACCATTTTCTAAATAGATAAGCAAATAATTTTGTACAAACATTTGTGGTTCCTAGTACTTAGACTTCACCAAGTCTAAGTACAAAAATAGGAGAAAACCCCACCTCAGCTCCACTTTATGTTTAGAGCATCCCCTGAGTGATGCCAGAGAATGGAAAACATTTTAGGTTTGTGTGCTGGGGAGGTATTTTTCCATGACCTGAGTGGCTGATAGATAAATGTTTAAAATACTGACCACTGCAAACTCTTGAAAAATCCATGTGCTTATATTTGACAATATAAGCACAAGAGCTACTGATCACAGAGACCCGAACAGATTTTCTGACAAAATCAACAAAAAAGTATGGTTTTATGAGAGCGTGAGATTAGTGACAGTGACATTATATATGACATCAGGGTTGTCAGTCAGTAACAAAGTATACAAAACTAGCTGCAAACATACCCAGTAAGCTATAAACACACACAATGTCAGTAAGAATAACTGAACGATGATTGTACACGCTGGTCTGAGTGGGCTGGAATGTGAGCCATAGTTTTTTGACTATGATGACATTGCTATTGGCAGGTTAATTGCTTTGAATTGTGAGCGCAGCACAAACAGTAAAATGAATCTGTCACATATCATATCCATCACACTTTACATACTGATTTCTGTCTATAGCAATATGTACAAAGTTTTCTAATGCAGCGAAGGATCGTTACAGACGTTTTGGAAACAGTAATTTTAAGTTTTGCATGTGGATCAAGAGATTTAATAAAATGTTACGTCTAAACAGTTGTCTTTGGCTCACTATAGTGTCATATTAACCAAAAGAAATAATAGCAATAACTACACAAATGTGCCCTATCTTGAAAAAATGATAATTTAAAGAAAGTTCCTTTTTTTAAGGCTGATGGTACTCCTCTTACGTGTCTGTGTGTTCTGATCATACATCTGTCCAGCAGTGGACTCGGCGATGGCTTGCAGCTGATCTGCAGATGACATGACCATAATCTCTATAAGTATGTCCTGTAATTACAAAAAGGAGAAAGAGGTTGATAGAGGGAGAAGGATAGAAAGAGAGAGGATGCAGAGTGAGATTAAAAGATTAAGAATTCTGCAATTGAACTCTGGATGTGAGAAGTTAAGGTCAGGGCACGAGGACTTTAAGTGCAAATGAAAAGAGCCAAATGATGGAAGGAGAGCGCAGATCTCTTCATCTGTTTCACACATTCTATTTAACTGGTGCTGTCACAGAAAATCTGAGAGAGCACATGGGGGAGGATATACACACGGATCACTTGCAGACTCTCACTCAGCTTGAAGCGCTCAAAGAAAAACAAATGGTAAGGAGTGTGAAGTAAACTGTGACAAGGTGTCCACATCTGCACAGCTGCTTAGCTGGTAGGAAGGATGAGGGAAGGGGGCATAGAAATAGCTCACAGGAGGTGGTAGAAGGAACAGACACAACATATGGCTGCTTCCGGAGCTCTAAGTGAATACCAAGTAGGATTATTCCCCCTGGAATTGGCATTCTTGTGGTATGGGAAGCAGGGTCATGCCAGTCCAACACAAAACGCTGTGAGATTGATATCTGAGTCCACCACATTGCAATTCATCATCATCCCAGCTGACTTGACGAGTGCTGTGATTGTTGGGTTGTGAAACCAATACACTCTGTGGTCTGCTGTTGCACTCTAGGAAGCTAGACACACATTAGTTTCACAACTTAAATATGTTTGTAGCCACTGAAAGTCATTCAAAGACGATAATAAACATTTTCCTTTCCTAAAGCCCAAAAAAAGAGGATAACTCAAGTCAATAAAGACCATCTTGAGCTATGATTTTTATTACTTAATAATTAAATTCCATATTTGTTTCGCTATGTTTTTCCTTTTCATTTTAAAGCATTTTTGAAAATGAAACCCTTAATTCTGCTAACCATCTGCCACAGTAACATGTCCTTGTCTGATGTATGTTTATTAGCACCAGGAAATGCAAAGAATTCCTTTGTGTCCCTGGTTCCCAAACTTATGTCTAATAATCTGATCACTGAAACAAATAGGAACAAAACTTCCCCAGGTGAGTTATCGGTGCAAAATATGAACAATATCATTAGGAAATATACTGGTTAAAAGATTTCAAGTTACACAACAATAATAATGTGAACATTTAGCAAGTGAAACACTCAAAACTTTACTGTTATGTTTGCCAAAAAAGACATATTCTTTGAGCTGCTTCGCCATAGCAGATTCACTCAAGGCTTGTTGGCAGTTTGGTGTTTAGAGGTTCCCAACATGTAAACTATATTTTAATGAGCAATGATTTCTCAGAAGTTATGTGGAAAAAAGAATTAGGGACTTTATGTTAGTTGAAACTTACAATACATCCTCATACGTAAACGACAAAACAGCTATATTGCCAGTAAGACCCAAAACACTCATGAATCTTTCCACATTTGCAATGCTAACGACACTAGTAACAAGACTAAACGTAGTATGGATGGTAATGGATGCTAAACTGCATTTGGTGGTTAAAGATGTGATGGTAGAAGGAAAATGTCTTCCGTCTGCAAAAAGCTTCTCATCTGTTGTATTTGCTAGCACAGTCACAAGCCCTGCTGGTATCATCACCAGTGCGTCTGAACAGTTTGGACATGATACATGCACTCACTAACACGTCTGTTGGAGGCCCCCTGAGTAAACCCTCTGCGTTGTGCTGTTAGTGTGTCAGTGCAGATAAGGCTCATGTAGAGTTTGGGTCAGTTTTCATGTCTTGTGACTAAATTGAGGCAATATTTTGCTGCTTCTGTAAGTTTGCTTTGACTACAAAGGAGTTCACAAGGCCAGTGTGTGTTCTGTCTATTAAATGGGAGCATGCAAGTCATTGAAATTATCGCTGGTATTGTTACTGATTGCAGAAAGTTGTTGATTTTGGCTTGAATAGTGGTAGGTAGGTGATTGTTTTTTGTTCGTATTGGTTTAGTTGTTACTGAAAGGTTGAGCTTTGGGTTTAAATGATCAAAAACTAAAGCAGCGGTGGGTAGGTTTGTCTGAAACTATTGTTTCTATTTGTCTCCTCAAATGCGAACACTGTGGTTGGTTGGGTGTTTTAAACATTGTACATTTCTTAGGAAAGAAAGATCAGTGATTTGGAAAGCTTGAACAATTCAAGGGCATCTAAGTCCTCTACTAAAGTGACTATAAAAACTCTGACCAGAGTTGTTTTTGTAGCTGCTGTTTCACATCACTGGTGGTTGTTTGGTGAAAGAGCAGAAAGTTGGTTTGCTTGGATAAGCACAATGTCCCTGTGTGGTTAGTGGTGGCAGTTTTTCAATGGCATTGGGTTTGGTTGGTGTTGGTAGCATGGACAAAGAAACTGTGGGTGTTAAAATGTGGCCAACCCTTATGTGGTTTTGTTGAGTCTGCAGTTTTTATCACTTTAGCAAGATACTAAAGTTTAGTATCTCAAACAATTAGGAATGTGTCACGGTGCTGGGTCATGTGACCCAGTGTTTGAATTTTTATGTATCTTTTGTATTCATTTGTGTTATAGTTTAACTCATCTAGTTGATTTCTAGGTTGCAGTTTAGTCCTTTGTTTCTTAGTCCCTTTTGTCATCTCTCCCTGGTCCGTGCGTCCACTTGTCATGTTTCATGTCTGTGTGGCTCCTGTTGTCAAGTTTGTGTCATGTCTATGTCTCTGTGTTTCCTGTTTTATTTTGGAAGAGTCTGTGTTTTGTTCATTGTAATTAGTGTTTCTCTCCCCTGTGTTGTCATTATGTTTCATTCTAGTCAGCTGTGTCCTCATATGTCTCCACTTCCCCTGATCATGTGTGTATTTAAGTCCTCAGTCTTCCTGTGTTTGTCGTCGTGTCATCTGTGTTACATCCCTCATGTCGTGTCAGGTTAAGTAGTTTCAGGATTCTTGTGCAGTTCATGCTTCTGTTAGTGATTCATGTATTTCATTGTTTCGTCATGCACTCTGCACAAGGTCCTGTTCATAGTCATTGCCAGTCTTCCTAGTTTGTCATAGTTAAGTCAAAGTTTTCCCAGTGTAGGTTCTAGTTTAGTTTCGCCTCTGTCCTTGCTGCTTTATGTTGCCCCTATATCAGCCATAATAAAGGCTCGCCTTTTGTTAAAGTTAGTTCTGTCTCCTCGCCTGTGTCCGCACCTGGGTCCTCCACACACTCTCCACATGGTCTGCCACTGCTGATTTGACTCGTAGGTAGTAATTAAGGTTACTTGATGGCAAAAATGCAGCCTAAAGACACTTAAACCATATAGATGTTGAGAAAGATCTTAAGTAGAAAATGTGACATCAGAACCACTTTTGCCCCAACTAAAATTAAATTGAAGTATTGATTTTAAAACACTGACTTACGGATACATTTTTCTGACATTGGGTATCTGCTTGCTCATAGATTTACATCCCTCCTTTTGTCCCCCATCTTGCAATAGCTGACTTTATGCATTGGACAGTTAACAATCAGAAGGTTATTTTTAAGTTAGTGGAAGCGTCCCAGAGCTGTTTAATGTGGATTGAACCCAGGAGGTGCTTGGCGTTGAATGGTTGATGGTAGATTCCTTTCAACTTTAGGAAATACCCCAAAGAAAATACACCTGTCAAAATCCATTATCACAGATGCTGATAGACTGTGATGTTTCTCAAGAATCACAGGTGGACTTAATACATTTTGCCAAATGGGCTGAGGAGTAATAGTTACCCAACCTGGACTAAACCGTGGTTGGATGCAAAAGAGACAAAGCTATGCTGAATACAATCCAGTGCAGTGTTTTGAAATGGTTTAAAATAACACACTAGGAGCTGACTATGTAAATGCATGTCAAGCAAAACTTTTCACCGCAGCAGGGAATTCTTATGGGGTTGTTTTAATGATAGCCTGATGCTTCTCCTGTAATGGGCATGTCTGCATTCATTCATCCATTAGTCTCTGCCTGACTTGAATGTTCAAATAAATCTCTTGTGCAGAAAAGGTACCTCAGAATCACTGGGCTGTGTAAAGGACGTGGTTAAAAAAAAGAGACACATCACAAAAGAAAATGGAAATTGTCCCTTGCATGAGCATTATATGATCCAAATAAAAGTGTGCTCATCCAGTTCAGAGTAGAAATGGAATAAAGCGTTTTGTAGGGTTTCTAGAATCTTCTCATTAGTAGGTAGTCTGTCGAGCAGCTCGAGTAAACTTGAACGGCCTAAATAGGCTAATCACATTGGCGGTTGTCTTGCATTTAGTCTCTTACAGTGGGGTTCATAACAAATGGGTAATTTGCTTTGGTTTAGAATGCGCAAGACATAATACATGGATTACTGGAGGTCTAATAATCAGTCGACATTTGAGGGAATACGTGGGTTTGGTGCTGAAAAGACATGTAGATGAACCAGTGCTAAATATTTGCCTTACTTAGCTTCTTAAATATTTAGTGTTCCTTTCTGTTTAGTATGCAGTAATGCTATATTCTCTAAATTAAGCTACAAAGGGCGGCTTAGAGCTTTGAGGAAGGATCTAAAGGTTGCTAGTGTCACTCCCTTGAGCAGCTGGGAAAACGCAGCTGTAGCCTGGTGGATGACTTACAGTTTGATAAATAAAGGTTAAAAGATAAACTTTCTCTACACAGCTGTCACCTTTTTTGACTGAATGTTTTCTTGTCTGATAGATCCTTCTGCAGGGAAAGAACCCGGGTGTGGTATGGGAGTACACTTTGCCTCGCACTGAGAGGAAGCCTGATTACAGCTGGGGTGTGGTGCGCTCGGATTGCTCTGCTCCCTGTGCCGGAGGTGAGGCAGTTTTTATTTGTATGTCCATCTGTTGATGCCTGGATAAAACTAGAGGAGTTCTGTACACAGGATAAGTAAATTAAATTAACATTTGCCAAAATCCACCACTGAACTGCAACAGTCAAATCAAGCTATTACTTTAATTGACAATGTAGCAGCAAAGACTTCAAACTTGGAATTGATGGAATTGATCATCAATTAAATAGCAAATAAACTAAGAAGACTTCTTTTAACATCTCAATTTGAAACAAAATCCCCAGCGTTTTAAAATCTGCTCAGGATTTGGAATGCATCAAATCAGCCCCTGATGAAAAGCCTGAATGGCATAGCAACAGAATCTAAGTTGCTTACAATAAAAGAGAGGCAGAAATATGTGCAGATGTACTAAAAGTGATAAGGAAAAGTTGTGTGTGTGTGTTTATAGGTCTGATTTTTCTGTGTGTGGCTGTTTTTGTGTTGTGTATAATACCCTGATGAACAGTGTTCCAGGAAATGTGCTAAGGTTAATGAAAAGCACCTTTGTCAGACTTTCTCCTGAAAGACTCACAGCTACTATCCAGCTTACTTGTTAGTGAATAGCTGTTGTGTTTAAGGTACATGTAGTTTCATTTGCCATGCCTCTAGGTGCTGCGACAGCCGGCAGACCTCTAGACATATTTTTTGTGTTGATTCATGACAGTTAGAAAATTTAAATTTGACTTTAAATGCATCCACATTGCAGGGATGAAAAATAAAGATCCTTAATTACCTGAAAGAAACACATTACGATTTCTCTGCTTCTCTCTCCCTGTCTCTCCATCAGGTCGTATCTCAACCAAGGCTATCTGTTTGCAGGACCAGAAGGCTCAGGTCAACTCCAGCATGTGTAATCCCCACACCAGGCCTGCACTGGGCTCCCATCTCTGCAATACGCAGCCTTGCCCTGCATAGTAAGTGTGTGTGGGTCAAAGAATTTCTATGTGTACAGTTGGCTGTGGGATATGTGGCATGTGTCTTTATGCTGCCAAATTTTCAGGAACCTAGGGCGCTGGTTTTTTTTTTTTTTTTTAATAGGTGCGCACACACACACACACACACACACACACACACACACACACACACACACACACACACACACACACAAAAATACTGTGGTTGAGCTGTCTAGAGGTTGCCTGTGGTCTATTTGCTGTGGCTAGCCAGCACTCCGCTCAGCCTGTGTTCTTCTTGTCACTATCCTCGTCTTTTCTTGGCCCACTTTTTTTTTTTTTTTTGAGAAAACACATGAAAGCCCACTGCATCTTGTGCTCTTTTGGATAAGTCTTTGTTGCCTTGAAGTGTTTTCTCCAGCTGTGTCTCCATGTGAGTGTCAAGTGTTGGTAACTGATCTCTTGTCTACATGTATGCCCTGATGATTTTCATTCTTTCATTTAGACCATTTAGTTTAAACAATTTTAACATGGCCTTTTAACCCGTTAATGATCCTGAGACCTAAAAATGCAAAATATGAGAAAAAATGCTACATTGTTTTTGATCACTAGAAAGAAACTTTCCGAGCTCATGCTTCATCTGAGCTGAATCTACCGCTGAAGTCACAGAGGTCATGTCCATATTTCTGTCAGTGTTTGTAGTGAAATAACAAAAAGAGAGGGCTTCATTGTGGAAATGTAGTTAAAAGCAACCAACATCTTAGAATGCAAACTCTTTAGATTTTTAATATGGATTGTGACATTTTAGGCTAAATATCAAATTATGCAAATGCAAAAAAAAGAAACAAATTTTAGGCAATGATTTAACTAAAAAGGAAACATTGGGGTTGAGATGAAAAAATAAAGAAAAGCAAGGCTAAAGAGCAGGAAGAAGACATCAAAGCTGGCTCTGAACGACTGCTGATTTCTGTGCATACCCTCTCATATATACTCAGCCCAAAGCTTCCTGCATTTCTCAGTAGCAAAACCATGGCTGTGTTTTATCTCCTTGGTCTAGACACTGAGCCTAATGGCATGCATTTTTAAAGGAGACAGTGCATTTTGGGACCAATGCAGCAAGCAAAGGAGGAAAACAGGAGATAGTTCAGTGGAGTAACAAGTTGAAACAGCGCTGAATAAATGGGCCCTCTTCTACAGTATGTAGGGCTTTGGCTCGGGGAAATTGAGCTAGCTTGATTTACAGCATTGCTCCAAAGAACAGGCAAGAAACTGTGTCTTAGGTTCAGAGAGAGTACTCACTCATGCACATGCAAACACACACACAGAGAAAAGCAACATGCCAACATAGAAAGGCAGCATGCATTCTTATAGTTCCTTTTCCAAATGCATAATGCTGGAATCATGTATTTCTGGTCCAAACCGTGCTTTAAAAGTAGAAATATAAGCTGCTTCTCTGATCTTAATGATGTTGTTATTTTGTTCACTATTAGCCATGCTACAACAAGTCCAGACTGAACTTTCTCCTGTGTCAGGAGTTGAATAAGCCAGACAGCTATCAGTTACACCTCCAGCATACAGCCTCTGTTTCTTACTAAGTTTCCCACCACCCGAGAGGACATTTCCTGCTCCTAATCTTGGGCATACCATTTCTGCTATCTCGGTGAAAGCTATTAAACAGCCTTGTTGCGTGTCCCATCCGCCTCTTTTTGCTTAGCGCAGAAAATGGTATAAATAATTACTGTCCATGCAGGGAAATAAATAAGCTTGACACCCATGGATTCTATTTTCTACAGTAGCTGACAGTTTTTCTCAGATGGTTGTGAGTATGGGCCAATTTATGGATGCTACACAGGAAGCAAGTTGAGTTGAGTGAGCAGCATGAAAGCTTTAATGACTGCATTAAGACCTCCAGGATGTATGGGCACGCATTCAAGAGCCCAGCAGAGAAAAGAAAAATTGACAATGAAGTGGATGCATGTGTACTATGTGAGTGAACATCAGTGTTTGGGTGGGTGTGTGTGTGTGTGTGTGTGTGGAAGGAGGGGTAATGTGAAAGTGCCTGTTTATCTCTGTGACATGTATCTCGGGTGCTGACAGGCCTATCCATGTTTTATTGTGCAGAGATGGAAGGATTCCCATGGGGCCAGGCCAGTCTAGCCATGCAGAGCCAGTCAACCCCCACCCCAAGCCCAACGCTCACAGCCTCACATAAAATACACACACAGCTTCACCCGTTCACTCTTATCTACTCCCTTTCTTTTGCTTTAGACCTGTTCTCTCTCTACTTTGCGGGGATGCTGGACTGTGATGTTGCAGCAGGTTCCCATAACATGGGGACGGAAGGAGAATTTTAATAAGTCAGTTCAAACATTTGGGCTAGCTTGAAATTAGGAAGAGAATCCTCCTTTAAAGATATTTAACTCAGCATGAACATCAGTTTTGTAAGTGCCAACAAATCAGTTCAAACGATCTATGTACCAGGCATATTTACCACTTTTTAGGATCTATACTGCAAAGTTAAGAGTAAAATAACTTCAACATGAAAAGAGCACCTTTATCTTATTACTCTTTTCAACTTGCAACAGCTTCTAGAGCTCACTGAATGTTTGTGAAGAGACAAAGGACACAGTAAATGCATTTGCTAAAGGACTGGACATGTGTGGGAAATGCAAACCAGACAAGCAGCTTGTTAAAGAAGGTTGGATTGTGGTATATAATTATGCTTAGGATCTTAAGAAAACCACACGGCTCCAATATTAGAATTAGAATAGTTCCATTCACTGGTGGTACCTGGTCTGCAGCCATGCAAGTACCAGAAAATATACAGTCGAGCTTTTCAGAACCTCCTTTGCAGCAATGTGCTGTTCTTACCTCAGGTAATGAAACATTTTAGAGATACAAATTACAGCTAGGTCAGTGGTGGTTTGCAGTGAAGCGGAGTGGCTCTTCAGCCACTTTCCCCCAATGATATATTGTTATTTATAAGCCAGGAAAAACAGCAGGGGAAAAAGCAAAACAGTCCACAAGCCAAAAAATCCCAAACCATTCCTTTTGGGTCCCACTGGTTGACATCTATCCCATTTCCAAATTGTAGTTTAGTCCCGCAGCTTCATTTGCCTGTGGCATTTGAACAAAAATGAAAGCATTTTTCTTCCCCTGAAGCAGGTCGGTGGTATGGAGGAATGGTCCCTGTGGTAGCGTGTTCTCTCAGAACTGGACAGCGCCATCTGCCCATCCCTCCATCTCCCTCTTCTAAGCCTGTGGTTGTCAGACCACTCATTTGGTGAAATCTCCCCCTACAGCCCTGATGCCAAGACAGAAACTATTTTAGACATAACAGGAGGCTTTTCATCAGTGGTGAAGCAGGATTTCAAAAGGACAAAGAGCGAAGAGATTAGAAGTAAGAAGATGAGGGCAGAGTGAACAGGTGAAAGAGAAATAAATGAGCCAAACAAACCAAAGGGGAAGAAAAAGTGTTGCATGTTGTGGTTGGCCTTGAGGAACTTGAAAAAGCTGTCATTAAGAGTCAGGTATAGAAATGGTTTTCCTGTTTAGTTTCATATACAATGATAAATATGGAGATTGATCGAACTGCAGAGACATGAAGATATATTCTGTCTTTTCTTTTATTGCTGATAACCAGCTCTGAGCCAAGAATCTAACTTAATGAATTCATTTTTTTAATTTAACCAGGGTAGAAAGGGCTGTTTTACGAAGCACAACAATAAGAACTTTTCAGAGATGTTTGGTGCGATGACAGCTTGTATTTCAGTGGGTAATTGAGGTTTATTGGTAAAAAGGAAGTTCTTCTTTCCCACTCATGCACTTGGGAAAAGCACAGAGTGGGATTGTCAGTTTCTATGATATTGTAAGGTCTTGAACTTGGAATATGCAGCTCTGTGAGACAACTGTGCTGAATGGCACTAAAGTAAGATGCAATTAAATAAAACTCAATTTCTGTATTTGAGCAGTGACTGAGGCAAACCTTCCATGTTTTCTTAAATCTCCTCTGCTCTCTTGGCACAGTTGGGCACCAGGAGACTGGGGTGCTTGCAGTCGGTCATGTGGTGGCGGTCAACAAACCAGGACACTGCGCTGCATGAGGAAGGTAACCTACCAACGGGAGGAGGTGGTGGCGCACTCCTTCTGCCCTGTAATCTCTCCGGCCCAAGTCCAGCCCTGCCACACCCAGTCCTGCCCGCCAGAATGGAGCACTGGATCTTGGTCACAGGTGGGTTTGTAGCAACATTCTAAAACCACAAGAGCAGCGTAGCTTTTAATTTTGACAGTCCACGTTGACCTAGGATGAATCGCTATGAAGTTTTGTACTGACATTTACGATCCCTGCAAGTCAAATCCTAATGACTTTGGGAACCTCTACCTTTTCCTTTATTGCCACATGAGGTTTATATTCATGGTTTAAGGAAAATATTTTGGCAACTACTAAATGGATTTCTGTGACACTAGTTACTGTTATTCATGTTCCCCATAGGGTAGTCTGCAATAACTCTGCTGACCCTTCACCTAACAGTCAATCTAGTGCCATTAACAAACTCAATGTTAACACTTAGCAAATGTCCGTACGCAAACATGTTAAACTCAAGAATTAAACTGTTGTGCTCTCCATGGCATTACACTGATCACATTTAGAACACAGTAGCACTGCACAGCTTCAGAAAGCTCTTAGCAAAATATTGAACACTTTTTTCTACACACATTAAGAGCGACCGTGGCTCAGGGGGTTGGGAAGCGTATCTGTAACCGGAAGGTCGCCGGTTCGATCCCCGGGCTCTCTGTCCTGGTCGTTGTGTCCTTGGGCAAGACACGTTACCCTACTGGTGTTAGCCAGAGGGGCCGATGGCGTGATATGGCAGCCTCGCTTCTGTCAGTCTGCCCCAGGGCAGCTGTGGCTACAACCGTAGCTTGCCTCCACCAGTGTGTGAATGTGAGAGTGAATAGTGGCATTGTAAAGCGCTTTGGGTGCCTTGAAAAGCGCTATATAAATCAAATCCATTATTATTATACCAAGACGATCTGACATTTTATTTACTCCTGTGCATTTCCCACCATGAAAAAGGCTTTAGGTATTGTTTTATAAATTTTGGTTAAAAAATGAGTTTATTTCACTCATAGGTGTCAATACCCAGTCTTTGCCTACTCTATTGTTAAGTCATTATTTTTTTACTAAAAGGGTTAGAGGTTATGAGGGATATCTGTCATAGCTAATTTATTTTCCTTAAGTGCAAGTAAAGCATCACCAGTGTGTGGTCAATGCACACTGGTATGTCTCTGCCTGACAGAACCCTGTCTGTGTCTAGGAAGGTACATATTCACTCATACACTGAGTTTCCTTTTCAAGCTGTCAGTTGTTTCACTCAAGCTCAAACAAATGCTCTGCTGCCCTCTGTTGGATTTTTTTGCCTTTATTTAGATAGGTGGGTCCCATTAAGATTATTTTCCTATTTATAGGAAGTTCTGGATTTGTGGAACACAGTACGAGATAAATTACACAATGTTAATAGTCTTTACTAGTAAAGAAAGATCACTTGTCAGGAACATTAAAGTTTTAAAAAAATTCAGATTAAAACAAATTCTTACCCTTTTCTATATTTCACCTCCTGTCAAAATTAAGTCCTTTGTGTTGTTTGACATATCTATTTAAGAACTAACTGTATCCATCTAGTAACATAGCACATGCTTAAATAACGACACAGCTACATAAGGTGGAGTCAACTCTTTTATAAGCAATGAGTAGTTATTCGCTGCACAGAACTGTTTTGTTTCTTTGCAAAGCATGGTCTTGATTACATTGTTTAATGATCTGGCTAGTTGATGGATTTGGCTGGTTCCTCTTTATCTACAGTGCATCACATAATAGACTGAGCCTTTCAGTGCTCATATCCCTGTATACAATATTAATAGCCTGGCAGCACATCTGATACTTTGTAAACTGTTCCAGGTTGTTTAGCTGATGTGACCTGTGCAGTCCGGACATTCAGCTGCCATTCAGCCATCATTCTTCGGGACACTCAAATTGTGTGTTTGCACTATTTTGTAACAGCAGCCTGAGTTCAGTTTGCGGTCAGGCAGAGACAAGGCCAGCGTCCCTGAAAAGATCAATCGGAGCTTTTAGTGACAAGAGGACAACTGGGATGTGTGTAGTTGTGAGTGTAGATGCTCAGATGTGTGTGTCTGTTCTCTAATAAATTAATGCGGTGTGTTCAGATAATCTGCCCTGATGGCTGTGCTCCTCAGTCCCAGTGGGGCAGTTCGACTCTGCTGTCCATCTCTCTGCAGTTCACATGGAGTTTACAGAACCAATGTCTGCTGTTAGTGAGGACTTTGATGAGTTGGGGTCACATTCATCCCAGAGTTATTGGTTTATTGTGTTTAATGACAGGCCATAATGTGCTGCCATCAAACCAGTGACCTTCTGTTTGCTTATCCACCATGTGGTGAATTAGGAATGCATTAACAGTGTCTGTGCCAAGGATTTAACTGCTGTTAATATGGCCTAATGTTTAAATGTGATGGAAGCTGAAGGTTAAACCAATCATAAGACTATAAGTTACAGTGTATGTGCGTACAAGTAATCTGTGTATGGCCATTAAACCTTTGCTTAGTGAATCATTAATATCCCAAGGATCATCTGTAGTTTTGACTTTTGCTCCACAATGACTTTTACTTCCTACTTGTCCGTGTTCAGTGCTCCAAGACCTGCGGCCGTGGCCTGAGGAAGCGGACCGTGTTTTGCCGCAGCACCGATCCAGGGGCCAAAGCTGTGGTGGTGCCCGACAGCATGTGCAGACAGCACCACAGACCCAAAGCCCAAGAGACCTGCGTCCTGCGGCGTTGCCCTAAGAATGAGAGGCTTCAGTGGATCCCCACTCCTTGGGGAGAGGTAAGAAAAAAGGACTCATGAAACTCAAGAAAAATGGAAGTGAACTGAATTTTGAGTTCAGATCCGCAGTGAGGCATTTCTATTTGTGGGTCAGTTTGTTGCTTATTGGTGTGTCTGTCTCAGTACAGTGCGACAGATGAAAAAGTAGTGTCCTGAAACTATATAAAACATCAGGAATAAACATTCTTTTTTTTGATGTTGGACCCTCAGAATAAAGAATACAAAGCCCTCTTTCTAGCTTGCCCATTTTTCAAAAACACTTAACAATCATACAGGGAGAAATCTATCATAGAACAGAGAAAGCAGTTTCACAGCCAGCAGCCTCAATAGACCAGAATGAAATGCAACATGTTTCATCTGGAACTATCATTACTCCTCTGCTTCATTTCCCCGCACTGCGCTTGTTGAAAATAATACTGGCACAAACAAATTGAACTGGGAGTAGAGGAGGCAGGTTGGGGGAAATAAGTAACTCTATATATTTTACAAAACTGAACATCTAACTTTTTGTGACCTGTGGAAGATGCATTTCTGCAAAGAAACTACCAACAACCAAAATCAGGGAATTAAACTAACCGTAGTGTTTATAATTCATTTCATTTCACACATTATCAGTACATACTACCAATGCGCAAATTACAGTAGGTGACCTAATTAATATTTTACGATCTGCTGTGGTGAGCGCAGCTGAAAGATGATGTTTGAATATTGAGAGATGAAGAAAACAGTACAATAATTATCTACACCTGAAGCCCTTTTTTGCATTCTTTTTACAAATAGCAACGTTAACTTAATAATTGCAGTGAAAAAAACAAACATCTGTGAAAAATCTTGGCTGTGTTAGTGAGATACTCGAGCCTCTTGCACTTCACTCTGCTTCTCTGTGGCTGTGTGAGAGGGAGCTGCCTGGGTCCCGCTCACAGCCAAATAAGCTGAGAGTGAAAGAGAGAGAAAGTGAGTGAGCGCAGAAGGACAGAAGCAGTGTGACCACAAATGACAGCAAAACGAGTCTCATTTTTCAAAACCAAAAAACTTCAAGCTCCTCTTTTGTGCACATATTCTTCTCATCTAGCTCCAACCTCTTTTTCATCCTCCCTGTTGCTCTTCAAGCCTTCAGTGTACTGAACCTTGTAGGCCCTGAACCTTTTCTAGCCATTAACAGGGTGTCTGCCTGGCATGTTCAAATTGCCCACCGTAGCCTTAGGAAGTGCAGTTTTGGAAATGTATAACATGTATAGTCAGAAATGTTATAGATTGTTTCTGCTCGACTAAACTTTGCGTGATGTGACTTTTATTTGCCCCATTGAAAGTACTTAGTTGTTAGTAAATATTTGTTTTGCTATACACTTGGAGCCATGAGTGTGAATGATAGGTGGTTAATGGGGTCCCATGCTTCTGAAATGGATAATGATTAGCAGCGGTTGCTACTTTGTGACAGATCAAATGTGTTGGCTCACTCGATACTAATACTGAGAAGTTTCACCCAGGTGAATCTGTGGAAGTCAGTTCAGATAGGATTTTTTTTCTGCATTTGTGCCAAAGATGGTCATATTTTTACCTGTTGTAGCAGAAAGCCGGGCTGATAAAACACACAGGTGACACAAACTGTCTGCTCATCATATATAATGACTGAAAAATACACAGTAAAGCATATCAGGGTTTTCTTTTTTTTTTTTTTTTTGCTCCTTAACTACAACAGTAAATGAGCTTGCGGTGTCTGTAACTACAGGAACCATCCCATCACTTACAACCACTCACAGAGTTCATTTTCTAAAGCTGTCCCTCCTGCTTGCACTCTGTTTCAGTGCTCCAGGTCGTGTGGCTCAGGCATCCAGAAAAGAGAGCTTCACTGTGGGGAGAGAGACTCACAGGGAGGGTATGTGCCTTCAACTACACACTAAGACATCCCTCATACTTTAATAGATCTGCACAGATACTTGAGACCCCACTGTGCCATCTGTTTACTATCATCTGAGTCAGAATTTCAATGTTTTTCAAATGAGAAGCTCTGTAGGTATAGTCATTTTGAGCAGATAGCCTGTCCTCTCGTTGCACAGGTATGTGGCGTTTACTATACGGAGGTGCAGGAATATAGCCAAACCTTTGGTGGATCTTCAGCAAGGATGCAACCGAGGTCCATGCCCAGAGCTCCCTCGGGTGGTCCCTGGAAGAACGACCTCAAGCGTAGTGGTCTTAGGCTGGTACGCCTCTCCCTGGCAGCAGGTAGATTTTCTTGTGCTTTGGTTAAATGCTATCTACATCAAAAGATTTTACGGATACTTGTGTGTTCAAGCTGAAAATCTCACAGTTTGAAGATTTTCTACCTTATATGACACAGTATGATTACAGCTTTGATGTGTTAAAGTTACACTGCTAAAAATATAAAAAGGGACACTTCATATCCATTTGTTAAACATCGTGTCAAGAAATGTTATTTTATCTACCTTTAAAGTTTATTCAGACTGACCCATGTTGCACTACTGCCTCTATGGGTCAGCTCACATCAGCAACACATCCTGAGCCCTCGACTGTCACACAGAGTTGGTCTTAGGTCAGTTTTCACTTAAATCGGACTAAACACGGACTGCCATTGTCGGACTCTGATTGGTTATGTCATGAGGCATGTGATACTGATGTAAAAAGTGTAAGAACTGCTCAAAACCTGATTTCATTCTTTTTGAACTATTCTGTCACAGTACTTGTCACAGTAAAGATTTATAAGTTGCACACATTGTAAGTGACAGATGATTGACTAGAGCAGCCTTTTATTGTTAACAGTACCCAGCATGTTCAGTCCTTGCCATGCAAATCACTGATATCAAATGGAATGCTGCCTTGGCAGTAGGTATACTGAAATGGCTTAGTGGGCTTCAGATTGAACTTGCTTTAACTTGTGTCCACTCTAATATGAATGGGTTGGACACACCACTCTAGACTCGGGTGATATGTACACCAGCTCTAAAAATTGATTTATTTTCTATTTCACTGTCTCTGAATTGACATTTTTTCGCTTTTGTTTAAGAGACTCTCTTCAGTCTGAGTCTTTTGCATAAATCATCAATTGTTACTAATTGTCATAATACCACATTCAAGTGCCCCCCCCCCCCCCAAGAAAACTAAGTGGCAGACTATACAGTGTAGGTGATGTAAGTTTACAGATGTAGCAGAGGTCTTAGCCAGAAGTGGAACTGTGGATATGTGGGATAGGCCAAAAGATGTAGTCTTTTGGGGTACGGTTGTGTCGACTATGTGTTACATCATCTATTATGCAAAACGTCTTAAGGGCAACCTCTTATAGTGCAGGTCTTATTCTGCTTGATCTCAAGCTTGTGATCCTTGTATGATTCCACCAGAGAAGATATCTCTTGACACCTGCTGCAGGGCAGGTACATGGTGTTAGGGTTGTTTGTTTTCTTCATCTGTTCTTTGTCTCTGCGTAGAGTTTTCTTCCATTCTTTCCCCTCCCTCCCCTTATCCCTTTATTACAGCTGCTTTTCCTCTCTCAAACTTTTTCCCCTCTTATTTGTATGACTGTGCTTCCTCTTGTATCTCTTCTTCTCATTTGTTTCTTTTCTTTTTGGCTCACTGCCTCTTCTCTCCTGCCTTTGTCTCAGTGCTCTGTGTCCTGTGGCGGAGGAGTCCAGACTCGATCCATCCAATGTCTTCGACAAGGTCGCCCCGCAGCTGGCTGCCTGCCACACCAGAGGCCTGTCACTTCTAGGGCATGCAACACGCAGTTCTGCCCGGCTGCTCCCCCGGCTCCAGCACATCGCTCTAGCAGCCGGGTCACAGCTGCTGGACCAGCACTGAAAGGTATATTTCTCCGAGGGAGCAAAGAACAAATTTATTCAGCATCATTAAATGATGACCATATAATTACAGACATGGAGGAGATTTACTATTGAGATTTCATTCAAAGACTAGCAGCCCAAGAGTTTGCAAGAGTTAGCATCATACTGTATCAAAGTAATATGGCAAACCAATTAGTTAGCATGCCAACACACTAATGTGTAGCACACTTCAGTTTGTTAGTATTTTGCATGTTAAGGAGCTGAACCATTTCTCACCTTTTCGGTGGCGATGACTCAGAGAAGAGAGCATTTGGACTATTAATTGGAAGGTTGGTGGCGCAGTCCTCATTTCCTCCAGTTTAGGCGTTCTTGAGCAAAATAGTGAACTCCAAATTGCCCCTGATGCATCCATCAGAGTATGATTGTGTGCATGATAGTTAAAAAGTGCTTAAAGGCATAGAATTAAATGCTGTACGAACGAGTGTTTGTAAATGGCTTTCAATAACAAGCACTGTATAAGTATCAGTCCATTTATATTAGCAGGCCATCACACTAAAGTGTGTAACAGTTATTAACATCATTAAACACTAGCCTATACACAGCTTAAAACCAGCATGTTAGTATTGCCATTGGGAGCATATTAACATGCTGACATTAGCACTGTGTGTGTTGGTGTTCAACTAATTAGTCACTGAATGAACTGAAAAACAAAAAAGTTTAGCAATAATTTAGTCAAATGTTTTCTGGTTTGCTACTTTCTTTGCTTTGTTTATTCTCATATCTTCAAGTTAATGTTTATTCTTATAATATGTATAATAGCATTGCTTCTTTTTGTTTTCTCTTCAGAAGAACACTGTGTGGATCACTTCAGCTGGTGCCACTTGGTCCCTCAGCACGGCGTCTGTAACCACAAGTTCTATGGAGAGCAGTGCTGCAAGTCCTGCTCCAGCAAGAAGCCATAGAGCTCTGACACCTCTGAGTCCACAACGGCCAGCCTCGAACAAAAGTGCTGCTACGGAGACCATTCAGGGGCAAATACCCACTACACACAGGACTGTGCACAGCAATGTGTGTTTTCTTCCTGGAGTACTTGACTAATGCATTTTGTATAGAAGTGAAAGAGTACATACACAGACTTTGTTCAAGAAGGCAACGTGGCTGCTGATGCTCTTCTGCCAAAGTGGTGTCATCAGGTCAATGCTCACATTGAAACTGGAAAGACAGTGAAATCCAAACTGAAGACTTGTTGTAAAATATATGTATCTTGATATTTTGTGGAGTATTTTCCTCTTGAAACCCCTGAAACTAGAAAGCCATCAGGACAACAGGAAAGAACAATAGTGTGATTAGTTATATGTTGTGCATTTAAAGGCATCTGGTTTCGTATGTCTTTGTTTAAGTTATTATGGGTCCTAATATATGATTTTACATTTTGTGAGATTTACAGTGGATTTGGGACATGTTATTTTTGTGTTTTGTGCCAGTCACCCTTGCATTCACATGATTCAGTTTTATATGGGGCGTTAGTAATCAGGTGAACTGCACTTCTCCTTCACATGATGTCCACTTGTCCTGTTTACTACTCCTGAATCGCACCACGTCACATTCATGTCAGTGCTATTTAAACATCCGTATCTGTGTACCTAAAATATGTTATTCAACTGCGTTGTAAGTGGTTGTATTTTTTTTTAATCTCTGCTTTATCTTTATGGTAAATAACTTCACCATCTATCTGCTTTTCTTTTCTTCACTGCATTCTCTCTATCGATTACAGCCACAATGAGGTGAATAATGAGTAAGGCTGTCTGCAAGCCTGGGGGAGAGTAGAGGAGGGTGAAGAGGGAGAGAAGAGGATGATTGCTCGGTAAGCGTGGGTGCAGTCTAGATAGCAAGGGGTTTTGGTTATTGAGAGAGAGTAGTGTAGGTGTGTTCTTCACAGAAGTCTGGTCAAAATATAGAGACGTGGCAGGTTGAGCTTGAGATAAGAGATGATGCACTCGTGTTCATTTCTGTTTTGATTGGGGCACAAAACAACATAAAAACAACATATATGCAGTAGTTTGGTTGAAGGGAATTTTAATGGCTCAAACTCTAAAAGCAGACAGTAATGTAAAATAGACTGACTGATTTATTGGCAATCCAATATTAGCTACTGGCTGGTCTCTCAATATCTACATTTATAACAACCGATAAATACAATTTCTTAAAAGAGATCAAGGAAGAAAAGCAAAAACACCCTTGAACCAATATGAAATCAAGACGTAAACAAACCAATATCTATTTCTTTAAATAAAAGAATCTGCAAACATGATTGATCAATGTATAAATAGTCTACAAACTCACCTATTATGCTATTTGATTTACCCCCTTAAGAAAACGACTAATAATTTGAGACTTCAGGTAATACTGTATTTATAGATGTATATAAATATACAGTATAAAAACGAAATTGTAGTCAGGCTAAAATTTTCTTCGTACATAAAACTGTTGCCTGTAGTGACAAACCAATGAAAAAATGTGATGCATTTTAACTTCTTGTTTTTTTTTATATTTCCCCCACATCTTTACAATTCACTTTCTCTTCTCTGATCAGTCTAAAAAAAACTTGTTATTCTCACTTTGCATAAGACCACATAAAAGAATTAGCAAGGTTAGCAACTAACTGGTAAACACAGGAGACCAGTAGAGCAGTAAAAAGCAGCATATAATATTGTCATTTTAAAACCTGTCTTAATTTATATTTAGGCAACTTGAAGTTAATGGAACAAATATGCATGCAAAGTGAAAGTAAATCAATGTGTCTTTACCTTTGGAAAAAAAAAAAGGCTCTTAAAGTGCCTGACTATTAGCTAGTTGGTAATGGTGGCTGTCAATTTAAGTACAGAGTAAGCCATGTTCAGCTTATCAGAACCATGACTGCAAACAAAAACATTAAAGCAACCCTTTGATGTCATCACAAAAGAAAACTGTTTCCACACTAAATATGCTAATTTAATCATTTTTAGTTGTGAGAAAATTGATGAAGCAACTTTAACGATCGTGGCTCAAGAGTTGGGAGTTCGTCTTGTAATCGGAAGGTTGCCGGTTCGAGCCCTGGCTTGGACAGTCTCGGTCGTTGTGTCCTTGGGCAAGACACTTCACCCGTTGCCTACTGGTGGTGGTCAGAGGGCCCGGTGGCGCCAGTGTCCGGCAGCCTCGCCTCTGTCAGTGCGCCCCAGGGTGGCTGTGGCTACAATGTAGCTTGCCATCACCAGTGTGTCAATGTGTGTGTGAATGGGTGGATGACTGGATATGTAAAGCGCTTTGGGGTCCTTAGGGACTAGTAAGGTGCTATATAAATACAGGCCATTTACCATTTACCATTTAACGTTTGGCATTAGTGTTGTCTTGCATTCTATCCCCATGAGCACTGTGATTATTGCCCAGTTGGACACTTAATGCCCATTATTTGTCTGGCCACTCAGTGGGAATCTGCTTTCACTATTATTGGCCTCTTGGCAACTTCAGACATTTGATAACTTTTTGCCCCTCTCAAAACTTTCATAACTAGAAGCATGCTGAGATTTATGCTACTAAACAATGTTTTTATTACAGTGATTATGCCACCCTTTCTCGCTCTGCGGGGTCTGCGATTGCTCTTTAATCAAACCGTCTCCATGAATCATGAAGCCTGGAGTCCTCACATCGTCTTGGCTGCATGCTGTTTACTGGCATGCTGTGAGCCAGACACCACAAGCTGGGGCACATGCACATACACACAAATATGATGGCTAACATACACACAATTAACTTGTTCACTGAGCATCAGGCTGACTGTGAAGTGTGTGGGTGAGAGCATGCTTTTGGAATTTGGGCATGCATACCCTTGTTACATGGTTTCCCAGCTGCATGCCTGCATTTGCTGCTTGGATTCATGCATTTACAAGTGTGTGCCTGTGTCTTAAAGGGTGAGTGTTTGTACAATACATATGTATGTCCCTACAAGCCAGCCTGTGATGTCTACATCGCAGTGGGGCAGCAATTTTACCGCTGAGCTGATGTGAGAATTTCTATATCTCCATCCTGCTTTCAGTTCCAGATGGGACTCAATTTCCTCTGCCCATATTGGTTCATAATGACATATTTTGATTATCTTAGCATGGGGAGCCACATCAACCCTTGGCATTACTGCCGTGGAGAAATAAAGAGATTGCGACTCAAATAAAAATGCAGAAATGGAGGAGTAGCTCTTTATTTGGCATCCTCACTTGAATTTGGATTTGTTGGGTAATGTGCTTGCAACATCAAAACTTAAAAACTTCCCCAAAATATAAACAGATAATTCATCACTTTAATCAGACAAGTTTTTCTGATGCACTCAGAGCTTAAACAAGTTTAGTGTATGCTGGATAAAAAGTGTTTGCAGAGAATTATATGACAATATTCCTAAAAATGTTCTAATATCTATCTATAGATACCAGAAGTCAGTATTAATAAGTTTGATTAATCCCATCCTATAGGGGGTTGTTGACAATGATAATTTCAGGAATTGACAATGCTCACCTGCTACATCCTGTCAATCAATGCAATGGAACCAGATGTTGGCATTTTAGCCACGGAGGACAAGTGTGCAAATTTTACACCATAAAAATACGTTTTTATTTATAGTAAACTGATGACAGATTGACTAAAATTTGGCAGTAGCAGTAACATCTGTTAATGAATTTAATGATCTCAGAAATATTAAATCTGGTTAACTTAAACCTGATATGCTTCCATTAATGTGGCAGTTTGACTCTAAGGGTCATGGCAACTTTGTATACTCCAGCTCTATCAGGGAAGTTAAGAAGCACAAAACAGCAACAGCCAACCTGATGGGGATATCTATTACAGCCATCGGAATGACTACATTAAAGGGAAAACAGACAAACCTTAAAAATCCATTATTAGGCAAAAACTTTAATACCACATGATTTTGACATTAAGCTGTACTTTGAGTTTAATGTTTAGCATTTTAGTATTGTTGCCTAATGCTTATAAGGATGCTGATGCTAGCATTTTGGGAGCATATCTGTGCCTTGCTAGAGCCTCAGTGAGCCACTAGCATGGCTGTGGCCTTGTTTAAAATTCATCACATCTGTTTTCATGTCTCCTGAAACAACCCGCCGCTATGAGAAACCTTGTCCAAAGAAAAAGAAGTGTACCTTTTTTGGAACCTGGTACACAATGAGCACACTGCACGAAAGTAAATGCCTGCCTTGGTCTGTCAACTCCAAAATAGGCCTGTCTCTCTTAATACTTGAGCTACCCAGGCTGAGTGATGCAGGTATTTCTTTCCTGTTTCCTGTTTTCCAGTTGGCAAAGCACCAGTTGTTGTCGGTCCAGTTGTAAGTCAGGGTCGGCTGTTATTTTCAGCTTAGACATTTCTCCGCTAGCTAAGTGTCAGGCAGGCCGGCTAAGACCGTCGTTTGTGTGCACTTGGCAGGCAGTGAACCCTGATAGGACCTCTCACAACTGACAGTCAGTCTAATCACATCTTAACAAAGTTCCATCTAAGCCTGTGTATGAGTGTCTCTGTGTGTGTATGTGTGTGTGTGGACTGAGAGAAAGTGAGAGTGATCTCTCTTTCTTGCAGGGCTTACTCTGAGGGCAGGCTTCACAGCAAGTGAAAGCTGTCATATTTCAACTCCACCTCTCCCATCAGTACCTCTGTATCAGACAGAGTTCACGAAGCACGTGCCCACACATACAAAAAGATAGCAGACACACACTCTTACCCCTTTCTTCGTCCCACCATCCCCTCTATCTCTCCCACACACACACACACACACACACACACACACACACACACACACACACACACACACACACACACACACACACACGATGTGGCTGCCTGCACAGGGGAGCGCCTGGTATTTGCTGCAGGGTGATTGCAGGTGGATCATGGCATTGGCAGGGCTTTAGAGGTGTGCAGTTGCGTGGGAGTCGCAGTGTGGGGCTCATTCGTTGCTGCCAGGCGTCTCCTCTAACGTTAAGAGATCTGCGAGGAGCAGATCTAGGTGATTAAGAGCTCAAAAGACAACTGGCAGCTCAGCGTCAAGACAAGCCTTTGTGTCTCTGTCATGCTGGATGATTTAAGAATCGAGTAAAGACCTGTGTATATATGGCTCACGCATAACTAAACCTCCTCAGCTCTGGCGAACCCTCACCCCCGATCCTTGCCCATCACATGCTCCCAGCCTGTCTCTCATTAGCTTTTCTGCTATCCATCTCCATCTTTTTTTTAAAAACATTTTCTTCACCTCACCTTACCTTCCTCTTCCTCTCCCCCTTCGCTGTCTCACCTCTCACTTCTTTCATCTCATTACCTTTGCTTATGCTTTTGTAAACTCTGGAAAGTTTGTAGTGTTTGGCTTTTGAAGCGCCTAAATCACTTTATAATGCCGCATGCTGTGTGTTTTCTCTCTGCTGTGGGAATCTGTCACAGCTGTTGTATATGCATGTCTCAAAATTCATTTTTTAATTAAAAGATCAGGAATCTTCCGGGGTGTTTAAATTTGTGAGAAAGCAAAAAAACAAACAAAAAACCCCAGAAGTGTCCCTTGACCCCTCTCGACTGAGAATCATCGATTACGTGAGCGTTTTGTTTTAAAAACATTGCACCATCCCTGTTTGTCATACTGCAGCAGAGGCAGCACTTATTCCCCTTGGCTGCTCAAGCACCACTTTTACAAAATATAGTCCACCTGTTCATTTGCTGATTACATGAATGCACTGATTTGCTAAGCATATTTCGAGCATTTTTTTACTCATCCCCCTAAGCGCATAGAACCTTGAATGTGGACATTTTCTTATTTATTTATTTTTTGTTTGCTTTTTTGCTCATACCAGCTTATTCTCGCTCTTGATCTCTCTCTGGTGCATAAAGGTTTTCTGAGCGTCCCTGCTCAGATCCATTGAGTAAAAAGCTTTTACTTAACGTATTTTCTACTTGAGGCTATGAATATTATTGATCTGTGTGTTTGCTGCAACTCTCTCTCATCTATCTTCCTTTGAGCGGCCGGTTTCTCATCATTTTCCCCTGAAATGTAAGAATTGATTAGAATCCTTGGGGCCCTGTAGGCACCAGCTGCAGCCATGCCCACCTGCCTAACCTCGTGACCTTGAGCAAACAGCATCCAAGTGGCTGGAAATGGACTGAGCTCCTTTTATTGTATCTTTGTCCTTTTTCAGATTTATTCTTGTTGTGTTTTTGTGTGAATTTATAAAGATGGAGCTCTTCTACGTCATTCTGAAAGAAGCGCACATTTCTTCCGCTACCTCCTCTTCCCTGGAGACACACTGCTATACAGATTAAGTCATGTAGAGTACACCCACATGTACACAAGTATAGTATGTACACATGCTACACATTTTACTCTGTTTAATGAGCTGCTGGTGAAATCTATGCGCGCTACAACATCTCCTCAGTTCTTTGTCTGACCACCAGAGGGCAGTGCCCACTCAAAAATTCTGCATTCAGTCTTTGAGTCTCTTTGTCCCTCCACGTTAAATGCAAATTCCAAACTATATAAACAAAAACAACAACAACAGCAAAATAAATCACTTTCTCACACCTAGATGTTAGATGTATGCAAATGGTCTCCCCTTTATTTCCTTACACTAAACAAAAGCAATGACTTCTCTAACCTCCAAGTTACAAAGTTAAACTCGTCGCTACTATATGCACATTCCCAAACTTCATTTCGACAGGCGTCATTTCAATATTTGTTCCTCAGACTGTCATATTTTATTGATGAACTGTGAGCTCAAGCTGGCCACGGGGAATACAATTCCAACCTATCAATTTTTCAGACCTTTTGGTCGGCAATGCCAGCTAAATCTCTGAGGCCATCCTTCACTTTGCCCCTTGTGGATAAAAAGATGAATAGGCGAAAACAAGCCAGGCTTGATTTTTAGACCACCAGTGATTTCCTAAACTAAATGAAGCACTCTCCGCACGTTGAGGGCAAAGCTGAATTATAAATAATCAGGGGGAAACGTCATCAGACGGAAAGAAACAAGGTCAGAACTATTACCAATTAACTGTTACTTTTTTGTGCAAGGCCAGCAACAAAAGTGTAAAGGAAGGAGGGTGAAGCGCTCCCCTTCACTGTGGAAAAACAGCCGGGGAGTGTGTGTTGTAGGTAATTGGCCAAGGTTACAAACCTCAATAAATCAAAGCCGTGCTAGTGCTTCAAACAAGGACAAAGCAATGGTCGCATTACAGCAGATACATTATTTTCCGACACATATTTCAGTTTCCAGCATCCTCGTACATGATTGTACTTCCCACGTACAGCAAGCCGCACTCCCCCTTACTCGACCTCTCACTTTATGTTCTTTTGTACTGAGTGGCACACTTAGAAGATAAAGAGCTTCCACATCAGGCTTTCCTACAAGACTTTCATCTTAATGAGGCCTTCATGAGACTGAACGGATTGGTTTGAAAGTGAAAGAATGTCTTCTTGAACAAAACATCTTATTCGGTCGAGGATTTGCTTTAGTTGCTAGTTAGCTAAATTAAGAGAATACTCTGAATCATTCTGAGAGGGCAAATCCCATCACTGCAGGGTACGGTTGATCTCTGGCAGCTCCAATTGGTGTAATGGATCAGACAAAGTTGATAAAATGCTAAAAGTTGAGCTACAAAAAAGTAATTTGATGCTGTATTTTACTCTACAGCTACATTTTGTAGAGGTGTTTGGGGAGCTGGTTTGCCTTTCAAATCAAGAAAAGCTCTAAAATCAACAGAAAGCTTCAAAGATTGCTCTAAAAAGGTGCCAAAACAATCTGTGTGCAGTGCAGTGTATACTAAAGCTGGCATCTTTAAATCAGTGAAAAGGGAAAGCACTGACGGACGTACTTTGTGACGTCTTGAATAGCAAGTAGAACCAATTTACAGCTGTTAACCCTGCATGTGTGCGTATCTGAGCACGAGATCCTCTCGCTGTGTGCATTTGTGTGCAGACAACAAAGTTGCACGGGAATAAATCATAACTTTTTCTAAGACAATAGTGACAATTCCAAGTAAATCTCAGCGCGCTGAAGCGTCTGTCGCTGTCAAGCGCTGCTCTGAAATGGAGAGGTTTTTCTATATATACAGACAGAGAGGGAGAGAGAATGAGAGAGACAGACAGAGATGGAGTGAGAGAGAGGAGTCTGACAGATTTCAGTGACACTGTGCCTCACAGCCACTTCCTCAGTGCTTTTTACCCACTGCCTCTAGTGAAGCATACACATGAAAGTGAAGTAGGCATCGCATGCACCCAAAACGGCGAACGGCACCATTAAAGATACAAAACAACTGTCACCTGAAGCCAGAGTCAGTGCATTTGACGTTTTTTCACATTACCATCAGCAGTTTGTTTAGACTGAACTTAAACTGTGGGGATATTGCAAACAAAACCAAAAAGAACTCTGACACACATCCATGCAACTGTAATATCAGCACAATAAATAAATCCCATTTTACAAATGCTTTTCTCTATTAGACGCAGCACTTGTAGCAGCCTGGAGTATATACCCCCACCTCTCTTTTGTTCTCTCCGGAGTTGTATAAACCTCTGTCGACAGCAATCACATCCGCAATAGATACAAATCCAAATGAAACAAATCAATCTAACTGCCTGCCCCTCTTCCTCTTCCCTCTAGCTTCTCCCCCACTTGCCTCCCACCAGCAGAGAAAACTGTGCCCATAAAAGTGGAGCTCAGATTGGAAAGTTTGTTTCCATTTGGGTAGGGTTTCCTTCGCATAGCGCTGGAGTAGAGAAACAATGAGAAGTGGGCAGGTGTGTCTGGCTGTGCTGGCGAGGTTCGGTTTCATTGTTACCTTTGCTGTACCTCGGCTAATCATCTAACACAGTGGTTGGTCCAGCCGGCAGGAGACTCAAATACCTCTGCCCTCCCCGGGTTGGCCTCAATTAGTGGGGAATTAAAGTCCTGCTTCATGGATAGGATTCATGGGGGACACTGCTCCTTAATTACAGCAGCTCTCCATGTACTGCTGGGGACTGATTGCAAGGCAAGACAACACCCAACCCAGCACCCACCCAGCCCTATTTGGGGGTGTCTGGAATACTGCTTTGTTGAAATCAGCAGGCAGATGCAGATTAGTTACTCAGCTAATACAATAGTTCAGATCTACAAGTGTCACTGTAATTTCTTCACTTTCCTTCCCTGCTGTCTACAACAAGTCCATGGAGTCTTTCTTTTTTCCTTTGTTTTTACCCAGAAATAATCAACAGCAGTGATGTGAAAAATGTTGCTTTGAGCGCTTGTTTTGCTATAGTTTATACAAGTTTATACAGGCCTTGTAATAAAAAGTTGAAATACTTTTTGTATTTTTTTCTGCTCATTACAAATAGTTTCTCTATTGGCGACTAAGTTGATTTAAAGTAGAGTCATTATACTCATTTTCAGCTCTGTAGTTTTATGGGTCTCTGCACGCCTCACATATTTATTTATTTACTGATGCAGTTCCTCAGTTTATTCACTACAAAAAAACAACAACAAAAAAACAAAGAAACAAGAAAAAGCATCTTTTGACTTAGATTGGAATGGCCATTTCTCAAATCCATAAGTGTTCAAGCTGGAAATTAAACAGCAAAAAAAAGAATGCACAGCATAGACTCTGCAGCAGCAAAGTTTACAGCGGGAAGTCTGCTTTCAATCACAAGCTGAACAATAAATTGTCTATTAATATGTCCTATTTAATATAAAATACCAGCTGAAGATCAAAACCTTTGCCATCACGAAATAAAGAAGGTGGCTGGCTGAGAGTTTTCTGTGTCATATTCAGAGATGGGATTACTATTGCAAAAAGGTAATTAGATTACTGTTACTTTCCTGTAAGCACGCTGCGTTACTGCGTTACTAAAACCCTGATTTTTTGCGCGAGTGTCTCATGACAATGACGTAAGTGACTGCGACATTCGTGGCAACACAGCTGTGTGCAGATCAACAATGGATAATATATCGAGTGCTGAGAGCATATGACTGTGCAGCGTTTAAAGTGTGGAAGTACTGACCTTACTTTGAGTTTGATTCTGTAAAAAGTAACAAAAACATTAGCGTCTGTTGCTCACTGCATGGGAAGAAAACTTCTTTTTACAGCGAAAAACCCCTAAACGTCCGAGCAAGCACCAAATACACTGTGTGAATGTGAAACTCCCAGATCCTTCCACTGACCGCTACGGCACACCTGCACCAGGGTAAACCTCCGCCTGCCCCACTCCTGCTATACAGGTGAAAATAGAGCAACAGGACCGCTAGTCTTTGATTTTATTTATTTTCTGCGTTGTTTTACGTGCATTTATTTGAAAGAGAGAGTGTAAACACAAAAAACTATTTTATTTTATGTGCTGGAATATGCAGAAAATAGGCTTAAATGCTAAACAAATTTCTTCCAGTCAGAGAATGTTGCATATGTACGAGCCAGGATCAACGCAGCGTGGATGAAATGGCGCCAAGTCACCGGCGTCCTGTGTGACCGAAGAATGCCCAATCGCCTCAAGTCAAAGATCTACAAGAGTGTAGTGCGCCCCGTCGCCCTCTATGGATCCGAGTGCTGGCCAGCCACCGCAAAGCACGAACAAGCCCTTCACACGATGGAAATGCGGATGCTGCGATGGTGCCTAGGCCTGACACGATGGGACCACGTCATGAACACCGACGTTAGAAAGAGGATGGGAATCGCGCCAATCACAGATAAGATGCAAGAAGCGAGGCTGCGGTGGTACGGACATGTGGTACGGAGCGATGAGAACTCAGTGGTGAGAACAGCACTGCGGCTCAGCCCCCAAGGACGTCGACCTAGAGGCAGACCAAAGCGGAGATGGATGGACCGAATCAAGGACGACGTGAAGAAGATCGAAGCCGATCTGACCGACGCCCTTGACCGACCCAAGTGGAGACGACTTTGCAGAAAAGCGGACCCTGCAACCGAGTGGGAAAAACGCTAGGAGGAAGAAGAAGAAGAGAATGTTGCATATAATGTTTGCGTTATGCGTAAAGTTAAAAGATTAAAACTGATAAAACTAGTTTCAAAAAGAGACTTTTTCATTTTATTACATTTTATATGATGGATTATGCAGAAAAAATAGAATTGGGCTGAAAGATCTATTGCTTTATTACCTAGGTTGTAAATCATTTTTAAAAAAAGGAACTAAGTAACTAATTATTTTTGAAAATAAGTAATCAGTAAAGTAATTATGTAGATGAGATAAACTGTGGCAACTATGAGTTAACAAACTAGTGTATATACCCTCTCAGAGGCAGTAAAACTCTTTCATGGCAAGCATCTTGCTCGTTATTTGGAGAAACTGAGCAAAGAGGGGCTGGAGATGGCCCCAACCAGTGGTGGCAGATGGCCCCGCCCCTCCCTGAGCCTGGTTCTGCCGGAGGTTTCTTTCTGTTAAAAGGGAGTTTTTCCTTCCCACTGTCGCCAAAGTGCTTGCTCATAGGGGACTGCTTCTCATGTCCAATATGGCAGACAGCTCTTACACAATGATCATGTGATGTCATGTGCAAAACCTTTATAGCATTAGTCTAGCTGAAAATCCTGCTAGATACTAGGGCTGCTCAATTAATCGAATTTTAATCACGATTACGATCTGGGCTTTCAACGATCATTAAAAATGACTGAGCCGATTATTAGCCCCTCCCTCATTTATCCGCGACACCTTAAAGGCCGGTCCGTGAAAATATTGTCGGGCATAAACCGGTCCGTGGCGCAAAAAAGGTTGGAGACCGCTGATTAAGAGGACCCGAGGGAAGCTCGGAAAGCTAAGCAGAAGTTATTTGGAGAGTGACTGCCGTTGGTTGAAAAGAGAGTTTAAAAAAAAAAACTTCAGTGGTGTTGCACACTATTTTATATTATTTTTTTAAAGTCATTGTTAACCCTTTAAAGCCGGTCAGAGCAGCATGCTCCGTTTTGCGTAACTATTTTTAAATCCCTGTAGAACCTGAACCGTGTAAGCTAGCGCAATAATTTGTTTTGCATATGAAACCGGAGGAGTTGTACTTACATCTGATGCCACCAGCTTGTCCTCGGTCACGGTTTCGTTCCACATATAGCTTTGCAAAAATTGCATAAAAAGCGCTTGCAGGAACAAAAACATAATATTCCAGAAACACGCTTTGCCGTTCCTATCAGCTGTTCGTAACACTTCCCACAGTAAAATGATGCACATGCTGTTTTCTTTGCAAATTTGCATCATAGGATTGTTTTTTGTTTTTCCTGCAGTATATAAAAATTGCTGTATCTCCAAAATAAAACTATGAAGACACTCAAAATTAATTTCCTGTTGTTGTAAACTATTTTTTGCAACTTTATTGTATTTAAAGTTTTGAGGGATAAGCCTCTTAAATTTCTCCAAGTAGAAATATATGTAAACAAAACAAAAGCGATTTTCAATTTTTTTGTAGTTTATTGCACTTTTTTGCAATTTATGTAATTACTATGGACTTAATGCATACATATTATTAAAATATGGGCTATAACAGTTGTATTGATGTATAGCAACTTGAAATGCTCCCACAAATGGCACTACAGCATGTAAAAAAAATAATATAAGCTCTGGTGGACTTCTATAGTAGGTCTTAAAGGGTTAAATAAATATCGTCAAATAATCGTGATCTCAATTTCAGTGAAAATAATCGTGATTATCATTTTTGCCATAATCGAGCAGCCCTACTAGATACTGAGGTCTGTTAACACAAGAGTCCTCTGAGAAGCCATGTAAACAAACATGTTGGTTTCCTTTAAATGTAAGCCATATCCTTTTAGTTTTGATTTCTGTCATGATGACTCCACTGCTGTGCAAGTCAATCATACATCATATATGGTAAATGGACTGATTATTATATAGCGATTTTCTACTCTGAGTACTCAAAGTGCTTTATACAATTTGCTTCTTTCACTCATTCACACAAGCACTTTTTTTCTTTGCTTTTTTTACGTAAGTGCTTTATATCTAACATTCACACACATTCATACTCCGATGGATGGATTGGAGAGTTGGTATCCTGTCCAAGAATATTTGGCATGCAGACTGGAGCAGCCAGGGATTGAACCACCAACCTTCTTATTGATAAATGACCTGCGCTACTTCTTGAGCTACAAGCCAGGAAAAGTAATAGACTAAACATAGTTTAGAGCGGCTGACACATTAGAATAAATAATTCCACAATCCACACTCTACATCAAGAGAAGACGAGCCAAAACAGTTAAGCTCTCGCTAAAGCTTTTAGGTTTTAGCTTCTCAGGAGCACAGAGGCTTCAATAATTGTGAAATGGAAAATGCCCAGACTAAATAACTGCGCCATAAGGACAACCATCTTACCAATGTTGTCAGGATTTCATGGTAGATTAACAGAATTAAAGTTACTCTGAGTAAACAGCATGCAACTTTCTTGGATGTTACCAGATGGCAATTAGAGAACTTTGGGGGCAAAATGAAAATATTTTCTAACTCTCTGCAGGCATTAAAGTACCATATCTGCTAGATGCTAGACACTGCTAGACATCATTTGGCCAATATTATCCCTAAAGTGCTTGAAGTATCATGCAATATGGCTGTGTCACAGCAGAAAAACGAAGGGAAGGATGAATACAACCCAGTGCATAAAGGTCCTTGCAGAACACCTGTTCCACAGCAAAGCGACAGTTCACCTCTTAGCATAGTAATTATCTTACGGATACAAGAAAGATATGGAGTAGACTCGGCACAAGTTTCTGGTTTAGGGAAATAAATGTACAATGTAAAATTGTATTAATTCCACTGATATCTTTACATAATGTATTCCACATAAATACACTGCCATAAATTGATACTCAGGAGCACTGGATCTAGAATTAAAGCATCAACTGAACCTACACTTGTGTGCTGATAAGTTCTCTAGCTTCTGATGGTTTGATATGCATTCTTTATTTGGGAGGGCAGAAAATCACACAGGCTGTTTCCACAATCCACATCTCAATGTGGCTTTTTGTGAAAAAGGTTGGAATAATTGCTCTTTGTCTCTGCACCTGTGTGATGCAGAAAAACCTCCTTCAATTTCTATGAAAAAGCCCACAAGAGCCACTTGTGACATGGGAACAGCAGCAGGCTAGAGTGTCTGCAATATTATATACTCAGGGAAGCAAGTGGGTACACATCTCCTTATGTTATTTTTACATTTTATTTCTGAAAGTCAGAGGGAGAAGAGTAAGGGGGAGGCATCCACAAAAATAATTGATGGTACTGTTAGCATCCACCTTACATAAAAGTGGTCAAGAAGGCAAGAGACAAAGCTAAATAACTTGATTTGTGTTCTCCTTAGTAAGAAATGTCAAACATCAGCATTGCTAATTTGTATTCTGGGATAGTGTTTTCCTGTCACATCACATATTAGCAGCCGAGATATTCCCATTTCTCACTCACTGGAAAACCACTTGGAGCCTGTATCCACTGCAAGACTCTGACAAATGTCACCAGGGTACCTTCCACACTGGATTTTGCATTTTGTATCAATAGTTAGGGAGGTTTCATAAATCAGCTCAGACAACCCCCCCCCCCCCCCAATCTTCTCAGAAGTTAGATTTGCAGCACCGCCAGTGATGGCATGAGAAATGAGGACCATTGTCATTTTTGAAGAAAAAGGCGAAAGGAAATCAAAAGACAGATATGTTGAAGACAGGCAGAGGGATGGAGGAAGGAGAATTCAGGATGAAAATGGAGTATGTGGACAATACCAGATCAATTGAAGCTATTTTAAAGCTTTCCTCAACCTATTGACCCCCTCTTCAACGCATATTGGCAGATTTTGATTCATGGCACTGAGGGTGATGCAGGTTTGATGTCCATACATGACTGTGTGAGTCATCATCACCATCATTACAGGGTAGCGATAGACAGCAAAGCACATGAAAAACAACATCTGCTGTGTGACTACAAGCACAACAGCACGTCAAAGACAGAAATAAATATAAAAAGCTAATCATGTACATGTGTACAATGTATTGTCTTACATACCATCTCGGGTTTATCCTGCCAATAAGGAAACAATTCAAGTAAAAAAAAAATGGAGTGAGTGGTCCCTCGCGATTTATTTATTTTTTTGCAATTTGGCATACTTTTTTTTTTTTTACAGGGCATTGTGTTCTGCGTCCTGATCAACTGTGATCAGTCTTGTGCTGCGTCTCTGTAACAGTACGGAATGTGTTCAGCTCGTCAAATTTACATAAATCTTCGACCGCTAGCAGTGTGATTCTGAAGTGCTGCACTGTATGTTTGTAAGTTTTCTCCCCAACAAACACGACGTCTCATCGACATTAATCCAAAACGTCGACGAGACGTTTTGCACTGTCAAAGGCACTTGTTGTAGCACCCGAAAGGCAGAGGAAGATGCTAACCATCGTACAAAAAGTTGGACTTCTTTACATGCTAAAGGAACGTAGAAGTTACCATATTTTTCAGACTATAAGGCACACCAGATTATAGGACGCATTAAGTGAAACAAAACAGTGAGATAAGTCAAACTTTACTCAACTCATTCTTCTTGCTTCCTCTACTTCCATACTATTGATTCATTAATGTTGAATTCTCTCACAGCTGCTGTATTCGCATGTTCTGGACCTGAAAACAGGGTTTGATCTTTGGTTTCATTCTATAATACCGTACTTATTTATCTATGAAGGTTTGAACTTTGAGGGTGTTTAAACAAGAGAGAAAAGTGTGAAAATGTTCATGCCTGTCTGAGAAGAGTGTATAAAGTGTGTAGTGAGGGGTTTTACAGCCTCAAAACATCAATAATAATAATAGAAAACTTCGCAGATTTCACCTATCGCGGGTTATTTTTATTTATTCATTTATTTATTTATTTTTTAGAACGTAACTCCCGCAATAAACAAGGGACCACTGCATACTGATTTTTGCCTTTTGTTTTGATGTTACTCATCCAGTTCACTGGCATAGTCAGTTTGATGTCATGTCCTCAGTTTTCATTTAGTATTTAAAGTCCGGGACTTTAAATACGCACACTTTTACCATAAACAGTTGTAAATAATTAGATAAATAAAAAGTCAAACTCATTTCTAAAAGTTTATAAATGGAGTTTTTAGAACCTTGAACTTACCTTATTTACACAAAAAGAACAGGGAGCTGGTTCATCAGCTAAAACTAGGAGGCTTGGTTAGCAAGCTGCAATCATAAACTGTACAGGCACAATAGCAAGATACACATTGCTTAATACCATCATTTTACTCACCCAAACCTTCTGGCAGTGGGTGAGACCTATTAGATGCCAGTGGGCTCAAGCTTCTTGTATAAAAAAATTAAAACCTTTCACCTTGTTAAGGGCGAAACACATGGAGTTTTTTTCCTCTTTGCCTTAATTTTTTTTATTTTTTTCTGGCAATAAAAATAAAGAAGGCTCTCACTTCAGAATTTTTCACATATAGACACTTGTAAAGGACTCATTACTGTCCTGTTAATGTTGTGAAAGAACTTTAAAACTAGCCAAATAGCTTTTGGAGCCTAAACCTGAACAATTAGTTAAATTAACCAGAAAGGGAAAGCAAAGCTAAAGAACCCTAACTACTTTTTTGGTTTTTAAATGAGTGCTGATGTTTGTTGGTGTTCAATAACACTGGGGCTAGCATGTCAAGACCCTAAGATGGCATGGACAGAACACACGTATTTGATACCCTGGGATGACAACACGTTGGTTGGCACAAATGTATGTGATTAATTAAATCTGGCTTAACTTTTTTTGGTAGTCAACACAGCAGCTTCTGCAGCAGTGCTTTCGCTCACGTCAAATAAATATTTGAAATGGGTTTTTCCACTCAATGCAAAAGTTGGCTTGAGCATATAGCAAATGTAGAAGGATGAGTAAATGAATGAATGCATTCTCAGGATTCATGTAATATGCATCAGGACTCACCTCACTACATGATGCCAATAAAATGTTAAATGAGGAGTTTTTTGTGCCAATTCAGAGCAACACAGTAGGTTGTAAACACAACAATGAAATATAATCACAGAGTAGTTTATTAGGGGCAAGCATACATCTGCTTCGTGCCATTTTCCAGTCTTATGTCAAGTTCTAAACCAGACAATCAAACATGAAATGGAACAAGGTATGATTTGCACTTAAGCCTATGGTTTCCAGCCTTGCAGACAGTTTTAGTGTTGTATACCATTGTTTTCAGTTATCCCCTGACACTGCTGCCACGCAGACTGAGGTGAATGGGACTTTGTTTGTGTAACACAAAGCCCTGAAAAAGTCTATTTGATTCAATTTCACCCCCATTGTACTGGGGTGGCGGCAGAAAACCCAGAGACTGCTATCTGAAAAACCTCTGCTGATAAATCCAAAACTATCTACACAGCTACAGGGGTTTGGGTGAAAGAGAATTCGGCTGATAACTTCAAAATGTAAAAGAAGTGTCAGAGAATAATCAAGGCTGCCACATGCCTCATTCATAGAGAGATGCAGCAGGAATGAGGCAAATGAAGAATTACTGTTCCACCATAATTAAATGCTGACATGAATCCGCTTGAGTAGCAGCCTCAAAACAATCCAAAGGTGGCCTCTGTCACAGTGGTGTCTAAGAATAATGTCACGCTCACTTTTTCCTTTTTGACACCCTCTGTTTTATGCTGAAAGCAGTGATGTTGAGGGTTTGGCAGTGCACAAAAATGAGGGGAAGCAGAGCAGCGGGTTTGTTAGCAGCACAAAATTAAAATGTCATTATGTATCTCTATTCTTAGCAGAGACTGCTGCAGGGATCTCCCAAATCTCTGGCTTTGTTCAGGGAAGTGGCATATGGTTTCACAAAAGTTCACAATTTCACATAAATTCCAAAAGGGAGTAATGTGCTATTGTCTAACAGGATTTTAATGTCGTGTTCACACAATGTAGCACACATAAATACAAAGGCAACATCTTTTTTTAATACAGCTGTGAAAAGGATCATCTAGACAAGATAAAAGCGAGATATCAAGATGTCAAAGTCAGCTTTAATAATTTTAAAAGTGATGTTTTTATTGAATGCTTTATTGAAGTAACTGCAGGTTGGAGAATTTTAAAATAAGATAAAATACATTTATTATCTTTACAAGATGCTGTTGTTGGTTACAATTTTTATTCTGCATGAATCTGTTACACTCACACACTTCACAAGATGAACTTCAGAAACCTGAATCTATGTCAATATCACAGAAATAGTGATGCCATCACGTATGTTGATTTAACCGGTAATTCTGAATTGATTATATTTGTGAATATATTTGTGTCTGTTGCTCTGCGTAAGCACTGCAATTCACTGGTGAGCTAAGGTGACAACATATCCCAAGTGTTGCCTTGTCACCATGCTAAGGTGTGCTTCATAGCAAATTGTTATTTTCATGATAAAATTCAGCTTTTAGGCCAGATTCGATAATTACTTATTCTGTCTTGGAATGTGAAGTAATAATGCTCATAATCATAAATATACATTTTAAAGATAAATATAAAGATAAGTATTAAAGACTCAAAGACCCAAATAAGATTTCCTCATCCGAGTCCTGGTGATGATGCACATTCCTTTTGCAGTGTCCAGTGACTAAATCATTTTTTTTGATCCGGATCAGATGAATCAAGCTCCAGTTTGGACAAGAAAATAGTCTGGCATGTAGCATGACAAAATTAGCTCATTAGTGATAAACCGGGGCTACAGATGAGACTGTCATTAGCTTAATGGGCAATGTAAATTGCCAGATCACGCATACTCTAGGAAGCATGAGTTTTCATTCCAAGTTTTACTGGGAATTCATTCCCCGCTTGTCACCACATTTCAGTTTGGTAAAACCGGTAAACCAGAGGGCGTACTCCTGGTGTGAAGCAACTTCCACCTTGCTTTCTTTTTTAATAGTTGTACATAACTTGTCACAACAGCCATCTTCAGTTCATAATGCAGCAAGAACTTGGAAAACCAAATTTTATGTATTTTCTGTGTGTAAGTCTGCCAGTAAAGGCCTTGTATTTTCAGTCACTGTTGAATCCTCCCTTCCTCCCTTCATCCCCTAAGCAGTGTGCAAAACGCAGCCTGTTGAGCAGCCATCATTCTGCTGGCATTTGATCAATGCCCAGGTCCCTTTGTGCTGCTAAGTGACAGATAAAAGAGACTGTTATCAGCTCCGCGGCATCAGCTGCAGATAGCTATGCTGCGACGGCTGTGTGCGCCAGTGGAGCAGAGGAGGAGAGAAGGGGTACACTTCAACAAAGTGTCGAATGGGAGAATCAGGGCGGGAGCGATGAAGGGGAGGAGAAGGACGGGGCTACACATCGCAGGTCAACACCTTGATACAAGGTTTTACAGCTGTCACAAACCCTCTGGAGAGAAACACAGTGTGGGAGGAGATGAGGAGATGAGGGCAGTGACAGAGAATGAAAGTGAGGCAAAGATTACGAGGAGAATTGGTGTAACAGCCACCCTGAAGCTGCAGGAGACAGAATTGGACACTGCTGTTTGGTTGAACTGTGCTAACAGCACATGGTCAAAACAAGAGGCAGCAGGAACGCAGTCGATATCAAGCAGAAACATATGTAAGATGCAGATACGTGTTGGTAATGTGCATTACAGGCCAATGGGAGATGGATAATTGATCTGTCTAAATTATGTGCAAGCCCTGTTATCTCTAAATGAATACGAGCAGAGTCGCACTTATCCCATCAGATTTACTTTTCTGCCAACATTCGCTCTCTCCATCGCCATCAAACAGTGCCCCTGCCTTTTTGAAGAGTCAATAAGTAGCATTGATTGGTATCTTTATAAGATCTCATTTCACAAAGAATTTGTTGACAATTTGTCAACGCCCTCTTCTGTTTGATGGAGACAAATATATTTAATTTATGGCACCGCTTTGACCAAAGTAAACAGAAAACTTTATACTTGTAAACAGCCTAATGGATTGAAGTGTCCAATTCTGCAAAGCGACGGATGGTACAAATGAGCGATACTGAAGAATAAAACGGATTCTGAAGCAATGCGTGACAAGCAGAGTAATGACACGATGCTTGGAGGGCTTTCTTTTTTGAAGTGGATTACTGGGAGCGACAAAGGAAACAATGGTATGACAAAAGGCTGACAAGACGGCAGATATCAACTGCTATTAAAGACCCTGAAGCGAAGACAGAAATAGTTTCTCACTCCCCTAATTTACTAAGGATGGGAAGTGAGGAGAAAGTTTGGAAAAATATTTCACAAGATGTCTGCTTATTCAAACAGCCAAAGGACCAGCACAGGAAATATGTTGACACAAAATCAGAATGGAAAATGCAAATACTCATATTTCTGCAGTGGAAGATTTCAGAGTTATGTAAAGTGCCAGGATCTTGACACGTTTTTGATGAGCAGCTGGGGGTCACTGCTGCTTACTCACCTTACTTTTCTACTCCAGTTGGAAAAACAATTTGAATATTTTAATTAGAAGTGATTTCTATAATAAACTAAGATTTTTTTTAATCTATGGTCTATTAGGAGATTGCAATGTATCTAGGTGAGGAATGGCTCATTTCCAGTTGGCTATGTTATGTAGCTGTATAAATATGATGAGAATGGATGAAGTGCATTTTATAAATCTGAAATCTTAAACTACAAATGACTTAGCATCTACACCAACTTTCTTACTGCTGGACGAGGTAGGAGGTGAGAAGAGGGGATTTTATGTGTGTTGATTGGTAGGTATAAGCATCAGAGTCATCTGAGAAAAGCCAGAATACACACACACACCTACACATGCACACACACTTTTATAAACGTCTGCCTTTACAGAACTTTTGTTTCCCTGTTATTGCCTCCCTCTTGTCTTCATCTCCCACTTTCCTTCTGTCTCTTATTGTTTTGCTGTCGTCCTTGTTGTGTATTTTCTTCTGTGAATATTAAATGGCTTTTACTGTCTGTCAGCACAGAGCCCACACTCACGGGTGTTTGCGTGTCCATACGCACATGGCTCAGGAGGGTTTTATTTGTCTTAATTACAAGGACAATTATAGTGTAGTGACCAACATTCGCAAGGCATTCACTGACTTAATGAATTAAAACTAAGTGTAGACATAAACTGCGCGCTCACATCCCACCCTCCTTATTTGCAGAGATTCAGTGAATGGAAGCAGTTTGCACATGATGGAAGCAGCTTGAAAGAAAGACAGGGGGGTTCCGAGATAATTTCACAAGCCTGTTTAATAAGACTCTTGTCAAAATTGTCTGTTTTTGTGAGTGTTCAGTCCTTTCTGTCTATTGTGTTGCAGCTCAGCTGCAACAAAGCACACCCATGAAACAAGCAGAGGATTAAACTTACAGGAGGATGGCATCATTAACTGCGTTAGTTAAATGTTAATGGGCGTTCTGCTGTCTCTGAGCAAAGAAGGAGGAAGGTATAAAATGCAAGAGAAGAGAAAAGGCAAAGACAGGGAAAAGAAAACGAATGCTCACATTTTTAAACCATTATTTATGTAGAGAAGGAAGATTGAGAGAACCTATTCTTTTTCAGCAACCCTCAACTTCACATTCACAGTCATATTTAGAAACGGGAGCTGCCCCATTTCTGCTTCTACTTGCAGCCCTACTGCTTAAGGCATTTCACTGGTAATTATAGGGCAAAGGTACTGAATTAATGTATTCCCCTCTGCCCAAATTCCAAATCTTTACCTTCATAGGAGATTCAAACAAATTCAATTTCTTTCTCTACTCTAAATTTAAACCATTGACCAAGTGCAAGTGATAATATGGTTAACATCCTCACCTTCAATAGTATTAAAGACCTTAAATCTAGGGTAATTTATGCTGCAAGTTCAGTAAGAATGACACAAAAATGCTAAAACATAAATAAAGCTGTATTAAGATGGGATTTTAAAAAGTTCATATGAAAATATAATGATATTGGTATGTGTTGACATGTATAGTAAAATTTACTAGACAGATGATCAGTAATTTCACTGCATCCAGTAAGAAGACTAGGAATAGGCAACTTTACAGACAAACGAAAACAGAATCCCAGGCACATGACCACTGACTTCACAAAAATATGAAAAAAATCTACTTATGTCCTGTTTCCTTATAACTTAATTTGACATTTTCAAATATCTTCTCTTCAAGAAATAGCAAAATTCAATTATACTAAAGAAATAAATTCAAACAAACATACAACCAGGATCATTCAATTAGAAATTACTCTCACTGCATTAGGCAAAAGATGTAGTTTATCCAAAATGCATTTCAGGTATACAGCCTTTGTATTTTTCTTGTTTCCCTAAAGGTTGATCCTTCTGTATGGTCTCGTGTTCCTTTGCTATGAATGTTCCTGTAACATTTGTGATTCTTGAGATTTCAAAAAACATCAGTCCTAATTAGTAGCTGTGCTTAGATGCATATTTTTTTTTCATTGTAATTGTAATCATTCCATTTCAGATGCATCAGTATTCCAAAGACCAAAGACATCTGTCAGCAAAACATGTGGCTTTGAGCTTTATTCTCTCCCAGTGTGCCCTGTTCAATGTTTGTGCATGTGTGTGTTAGCGGTGTGTTTACCCAAGTGTTTTTTGTGAAAAATGATAAAAATGAGCAACCTTTTGTGACTGATACGTCTAAAAATAGTATACTAAAGAAAAACATGGCTGAAACCTGCTAGTCACCCGCTGAGTCACAGCAAATGCTTCAAACAGCTTCAATTTCAATATTCTTTCTGACGTGTGTCAGTTAGTTAGAAACCTGTATGAAATAAACAATAATGATTTAGTCATGAGACGCCTAATGTCTTGACAGTTTACTCACAAAGTTTGAACATTTCATTACTTTGGATTTTACATACATGTGAAAGTGAATGTAGATACATACATACACAAACATAAACAGCATCCCATAATATAGCACCCTATCAACATTATCTAAAAGGACTTCCAATGTGCCACAGGTACCAAATACAAAGCAACCAGTGGTGTAGGGCAATAGCACCGGCATCCATAAAGAAACAGCATCCATATGAAAACAACAGCCATGGAGATAAAGTCTAAACTGAAATTTCTAAGAGAGAAATAGTGGTGATTTTAACGTGAGAGGAAAATCAACTGAAGCTAAGAGAAGCAGAATCAAATCTTAAAACTGTGACTAACACACTGTGTAAGGCCAAGAGGGAGTATGAACTTCAAAGAGGTAATATGAAGCCAGAAACATCTACCGTTACAGCTAACAGACCTGGAAAGACATTCACATACAACAACCCAGAGGGAACTAAGAGAAACACATCAAGCAATTTATCAGTAATTGTAGCAGAAAGGTACCTAGCTAAAGCTGAACTTCACATACAAAGATACCAAACACAACTTGGTTCCAAGTCTTCCAAATAGGCACAGACACAAAGCAAGTTGTCATATACCTCCTGGCAATGGTGATAAAAAACAAAAAACTGGTGACACACTCATGGTCAATGGTAACTTCATTGTCCCCAATTGCAGTATGTCCACACATCAAGCAACACATACATAAAACTCTGTTGTTTTTTTGATTTTTTTCATCAGTAGCATCAACAAAGTGCAATGTGCCATAGTGATGGCAACAGTGCTTATGGTTTAGTGTCATTAAGCATGACAATAGCAGCAGGTATAAAATACACTATGTCTCCTGGTCTTCACTGCAGGCACTTTATAGCGTCGACCTGAGGGAAGCAGCTGAAAATCTCTAAAGAGACGACAGTCTGAACACAACATGACAGAGGTTGCCTTCCTCAGCACCTGCCTGTTATAAAAGTCCACCAGCTGGACCTGAGACCTCCCTGAAATCTGGCCAGCCACTTTAACCCGGTTACCAAGTCTGGTCTTATTGGTCAAAGACAAATTACCATACCAAGCAATGATACGAAACAATAAAAAGGGTAATCAAAAAATGGGTAACCATTTCACATGAAACGTAAAAAAACGCTCAATCTCCTTAAAAGTACAGTCGTTATTGGACCTTTTTTAATGTTGCAGCAAAATGTGACTCACCGAGAGAGTATTATCAAGAACAACCCAAATACTTATAACTATCCACCAGTTCAATGGCTGCACCATTTAGTACTGTTAGTGCAGGATGGGGGAATGGAAGTCAATTACCAAGTCCTTAGTAAGGTGTTGTTTAAGGTGTTGATCTTTAAAATTCCAGGTGTGATTTCAGAGATGCTCTTTTTTTATACCTTTGTTGTAACGAGTGGTTATTTGACTTACTATCAGCTCAAAGCAATCTAGCTATTATCCTCTGACTTCTAACATCAACAAGGCAAAAAACCGCCACTCACTGGATAGTTTCCCCTTTTTTCTCTACAATTCTCTATAATAAACCCTGGAGATGGCTGTGTGGGGAAATCAGAGATCAGCAGTTTCTCAAATACACAGATCACCCTGTCTGGCTCTAACAATGTTGTCCCTCTGTTTTTTTCTCCTTTTGGACATTTGGTTTGAATTTCAGCAAGCGTCTTGATTATGTCTATGTAACTAAAGGCAATGAGGTGCTGGTGTTTGATCAGGTGAACCTAATAAAGTGATTTGCGTATACACATAATAAAGTACTTAAAAAAATCTTTCATCTTTGAATAGAGGAATAAATTCCTGCTGTCTGGCCAATCATAATTTCAAGTCATTTTTGCGCATCAGGGATGGGAGAAAAGAGAAAGGTCTATGAAGTCACAATTAATGCGTGTTGGAGCTGCCGCTTAGAAAGTATTTTTGCTTGGAAAGGTCGTGCTTATTATTTTTTAGGCCAACCAAACCATATTCTGTTTGTGGCCCCGTAGTAACCCGCTATCCATTTTTCACAGATTGGAACACCAATGCAGATGAAGGAGGCCTGTGAAATGCACAGAAAATCCTATATCAGGAAACAATAGGAAAAGCATTTGGCTTTTAAAACTACAGCAACTAATCTTCCCAGTTCCTAAACACTTGCAGTATTACAGTTAGTGCTTCTGAAAATAGAGATGATGCAACACAGTGGTAAACATGCTGCAGTTCCAACTTTTGTAAAATGTTCAAGCTGAACATTTATTATTCGAAATGATCTCAGTTTCACTATATGAGGATTGCTTCAGTTAAACATAGGGTTTAAATGATAATAGGGTTTAGTATAGGGTTTTTATTGTATTCTGCCAGCAAATATCATGGACTGAAGTTTGTTACACTATTCTTCCCAAATATGGATGTAAACAGTTTAGTATAATATTTTTTCCTTTTTTTAAATCAATTTGAAGCTTGCCCTTAGAACATATTCTCCGAGGATCATAGAGTATTAAGAGACTGAAAAATTAGATGAGGACAAAAAGAGAATTCGATATAACTTCCAGCTGTTTCTTTAGTTTTAGCATAATATCCATTACAGATATTGGTTGCTAACTTATATTTAATACAGTAAAAAAACAGCACTGCAATTCCCAGCTTGGTATGCAAATAAAATAGTTGCACTTCTTTTATAACAAATATCCACGTTTGACTATAAGCAACATAAACTATATTTTTGTCTTTTGTGATTTTCTATGTCTGAATTTAATTCTGTTTGCTGCTAATGCTACTTTCCACAGGGCCTCTTTCTTGGTAGTTGCTGGGTTGGAAGGATCATGTAAGTTAAATGGAAGAGACTGAGAAATATGCATTGCGCAAGAAAAGTGTCAGTTTTATATATTTGGGGATCTAACATTCTTAAGCCTCCAAGTCTTGTGTGAGGAGGCAGGCAGGCTCAGAAATACAAGTTTTAGGTGTAGCAGGTTTAAAGCATTTCGGTTTGCGTGTGTTCGTCTGTGCTGTCACGTTTGTGTATGTGTGTCGGCAGGCCACACATGAGGTGACGTATGGCTACCAACACTACCCGAGAGATTGACAGGCTTTATCGTGTGTCGGGGCGCCTCAATCCACCACTTGCCCACCATGTGACATGGCCTGTTAAACCACTTTTTCACAGTAAAAGAGGGGTTGTAATACACACACACACACACACACACACACACACACACACACAAACCACACACTCCATTTCAACTTGTAGATCACTGTGTGAGAGAGGGTGCTGAAGACGGAGAATGAAATAAAGAAAGAAAAAGAGAAACAGATTCTTTTTCACTGGGGAGAAAAGTGAAGTGCAGGATTTAAGGGCCATTTTGAAGAAAGACCAACATCAAAAAATGAGCTGCGTCTTATTCATGATCGGAACCACAAACTCCTGGTGTGAATAGAGAGCAGGAAGTGCACAGAGGCTTACTGTCTTATAGGAATTGTTAATTCAGAGGTTTGATATAGTATTTCTCATATATGCGAGCATCAAAATACATCAGTGAGCCCTGCCATCCCCTCAGTGCTTGCTTTTCTGCTTTTCTGCCAAAAGTAATTCATGATTGCCGCTGGAGAAGCTTGTTGTATGTGTAGATCTTAATGTTTCTGACAGCATAACATTTTCATCCAAAAGAGGAACTCACTGAAAGTCAAGTAGGGTTTGTAAATAGCTCTATTTTAATGCCAGATAAATGTAGTGGATCTAAAAAAGGGCTTATTTCAAAGGACTTGGTTCATAAAGTGTGTTATATGCAACAAAGTTACGGTTAGTATTTCAGCTGCACACGACCATTTCCTAACAGCAGAAGGAGCTTAGGCCAAAAGGTGCAAACAGTGCATTTACAAATGGTAAACAAATGCCAAATGTAATAATTTTAGTTAGAAAAAAAAATAGTCTTCCACAGTCACAAACTTGCTGTTGCAGCCTGTTGGAAGATTTGTGTTTGCAAGAGGCAAATTCCAGCAACAAAGTGGGTCAAAAGATAAAGGTAGCTGTCCCTTTGATGTAGGCAGGGGTAAAAAAACAAAAACAAAAGCTGACTTTTTTTTTACTAAATAGGATTTAATGGGCCTGATATCATGGTAAACTGGACGCGAATAGAGATGAAACAGAACTCTTATCATCTCAGCTGGTGCAAATGTCATGGTTATTTGTTCAGAATACCATCTGATATAATGATTAAACACAGCTTCATAATCTCTTTATTAAAGAGCGCAAATATTATTCACTTAAAGGATAGATTGCAGGTTATTCTTTCAGTTAACTAGGGCTTTTTTGTTAGCACCATGATAGTGGTGAAATTTTTCACAGATTAAAAGCAATGCTGTGAGAGGAGCATCTAAGATGCAGCTGCATGCTTCCAATTGCTTGGATGTGGACAAAGCTAGGAGTGAATCACAGTCGCACTGATGCAGGCTTGTTGAAGATTTCAAAACCATATACTGCACTGTTCATATGGGGAGGGGAAATGTATGAGTAATACAGAATATGACACAGTGGGGAGAGAATCAAAGGGTCTTTTTTCTACCACAGGGGAGATATAAATATATATAAAATATTATAGAGCTGGAAGGAAAAAAAGCCTGTGGAAAATTTATCAGGACTTGACCCTGAACACATTTTATCTTGCTTGTTAAGATGTTTCCTTGCTCTGTATATATCACATTTATAAGAATTGCCTTCTAAAGAACCATCAGAGTATAAATTGTGTTCATGGAATATGGAGAATAAGACACATCAATCAAGCTACTCATCTCTACTCCTCATTTAACACTAACCTTTATGAGTAACTCTTATAAAGGTTACTGACCATATAATTTTTCATATTAACTCAGGGAAAGACTTCCAGACAAGTATTTAGACTCTTAATATTGATTCATAAAAATTATTGATACCTCCAGTAGCAATTAATACTCCGCTGTGATAATCCCATGGAAATTCTTATCTTCACTGACGAATTTTGACTAGATAGATAGACAGATCCTTCATTGATCCCAGGGGAAATTCCAGCCAATTCCAATCAATATGAACAATATGGTTGAGGGTATTCTTGCATGTATTACATGTTTCAGATCCTCCCAATCCTCCAGATTTCATCAAGGTATTACATTCACAAACTTGTGCTTCAATGATGCCCGTCCGCCCAGACACCCATATTGCCAGTCCATCTGGATGCCCACACAGCCACAAACCTGGCCACCTGCTTGGCTGTCCGCCTGGTGGACAACACCCCACAAGCCTTTTTTATGGCTGAGGGGTAAAAAGGTTCAAAGCTTTGGCCAGGCTTTGAACCTGACATACTAAAAAAGTCAGTTTTATCTGCACTTTTTCATATTTGTCCAAATGCATTTCAGTAACAAATTCAATATATTGATTACAGAAAACTCTTCATATTTGGCTTTAAATCCATGATAATATCACAGCATACAATATTGTGAGGGGGGTCATCATTCATCATTGCTTGCTGTTCATATTTGACAGGCCATGACAGCTTAAGTGTCTCCTTCCAAGGCTGACATCTGCTGCTACACTGTGCAATATAACTACATATGGCCTGGAGCAGTGTAGTTCTCTCATATGAGCTGCAGTCATAGACTTTCCATCTCCAGGAGGAAAGCAACTCCCCAACTGGATTTTGAAAGGGAGAAGAAGGTGTAAGGAACACCATCACACGAGTTGTAAAGGATTTCAAAACAGTACAATAAACCTCAGAGGAGAACAAGTTTGTCACTAAGGAAATACAAGAAGCTGAATCAGGCTACTCTAGTTTTCAAAAGATATTGAGTCTGACAGTTTCCAGTTTAGTCTACTTCTCTGTACTTCTGTTCATAATTCATTTTGAATTGTTATTTAATTTCATGCAGCCTACTGAGCTTTATATATTTATTCTGGAACTCTAGCTTTGCACAAATTATAGTTAAATAAGAATTTTTAAAAATCTCATACTGGCTCTTTATGCAGCCTCTTGCAGCAGATCAATCAGAGTCTGAAACAAGCCATTTTAGCTCTTAATTCTATAAGTGACTAGTAAAATGCTATTCTTGTGTTGATAACTGTATAGTAGTAAAAATTCAGACAGTTAGATTTCACAAGTATGTTGTGTAAAATTAAATTCATGAACAGCTGACACACAGCTGCCATGTGAAATTCTAGGCATATTTCATAACAATAACATATGATGCCACATTCTGATATAAGAAATAAGGACATACACAACAGGCTCATTTTAAATAAAGAGGATAAAATATCACCAGTGACGTTTGGACTATAATAATAAACTGGAACATTTTTGTTTCTCTAAAGAAATACAATAGTATTGAATGTTTATGAATTTTTATGTGTTATTACCAAACATTAAAACAGAAACTGGCTACTTTGTAAATTTGCCAGGATGAAACAAACCAGAATTCACCTTTATATTAAGCAGATATAAAGGTTTCTGAACCCCACTCTATACTATGAAGCTCTATGGTTTCACTTTATAGTCCTTTATAGTCAGTCTGTAATCTGAGTGCCATTGGCCAACTAGGTTTAAGCTGCGGTCCATGTGGAGAACAAAACTGGCATGGCATTTGCAATGCATAACCATTGACCATCCTAGCTTTCTCCCCCGATAAATGTAACTGTTACAGTTATAAACTAAATAAATAAACAATGGCTGACGATTAGAAATATTGGCCTGGATATTTGCTCTTGCTTTGTTCCAAAACAACTTTGTCTCCAGAGGCAAAGTCTGCTGAGTAAGTCTCTGGGGCCAAGGGTCTCATACTAATTGAAATCTAAAGATAGAATTTTTGGCACTGATGGTAATAATTAAACAATTATACTTGAGGCATGTATTTATTACAGCTCATTATGAAAGTCTATAGTGGAAAAGACTAGCATGGAACAAATACCTAATAATTTAAGCTTCTTTGTTTTTTCTTTTGCAATGTTTTTTACGCTAATGAATATAAGTTGCAGTTTCAATGTGATGATTAAAGTTATTCTTTTTTTTTCTTTTTTAAAAAACTTAAAAAAAGAAAAAGACAGCAATGATATAGCTTCATATTCTTATTCCATGCGTGCGTTTGGCTCTTCTTCTCCATTTCTTAAAGTTCAATATCCATATAAATAAATGACAAAAACCAACCTTTTTAAAATAGATAAATCCCAGAAGCCTAGAAGCCTCTGAATTAAAAGTAAAAAGGAATTTTCGGTACTTTTCTCCAATTTCCAAAGGGTGAGGAAGATGAAATCAAATGTTCTCTGTGATGTATCAAAGACTAATAGCTACACTTGAGCATGAAGGATGTGCTAATCCACAAAGTAAAGTGAATCTCCGGGTACTAAATTATTTTTAGAGTTTAGATTTTTGATATTATGAAACAATTTTCTCTTGCTTGCAGGTCCAACATGTGTGCACCACATTGTGTGTGCACAAATAACACACTTTGAGTCTTTCTAACTTGCCCTTCCATTACCCTTTGAGACCTTTGCAGCCTGTTTGTTACTTGAAATGACCTTTCCCCTTCAATTCACATGGCTACCGCTGTCACACCTGTGACAATGGGCAAGCCACATTAGGATTCCAGTCACTTCTTTACTTCTGCTGATAGCATTTTAACACACTGTGTATGACTTGTAAAAGAACATCAAGCATATTTCGATTAAGTTAAAAACATAGCTTGTATATTTTAAAAATGCATAAAGGATAACATGTTTGTATGAAGAAGTCGACTTAGACCATGAACCACGATGAGTTCTCTGTATCACAGACGTGTATACATCAGAATGAGTTGAATTTTTTGTTTGGTTTCCTTGCATAAATATAATTCTGAAAGCCAAGCAAGTGAATGTGTTGGATTTATCCATGCTTTAGTATACCATGTATCCTATTTGTCATAGGCCATACCAGAACAGGTAGCCAGCATTATCACAAAAGACAGGCAACTGTTCACACTCAGATTCACACCCACAACCAATTTAGAATCACTAATTAAACTAACATTGTCTTTGGACTGTGGCGGGAAGGCTGGAGTACTCTGACAGGCAGAAGGAGAACATACAAACTGAAACTCATGCAGAAGGACCCCAGCTGGCCTAGGACCCTCTTGTTGTGGGGTGATAGGGCTGACCAACTCCTCATCATACTGCCCTGGTGAAAATCAGTTAAGTGGAAACTAGACAGATGCAAGAACTGGAAAACTCTTGATCATTTATATGTATCTATGTATTTAGATTTTTTTTTTTATCTACAACATAATTTGCAGTGTACTCCTGAGGTGATGGTGGTGCACTCACTGGGTGTAAATTGTGATTTACTAGAGTCAGTTTAATTTAAAGATTTGGACTTTAAGATTTTTTCATACAAATATCTGAATCACACACCATTCTGTCACATGTTAGTATATTTATCTAATGTTTTGATGATAACATTGTGGGTGGATGTTGTTGAGTATATCTGCACTGATAAAAGTTCCACTGAGCTCTTTCTGAGGCTGCTTGATTGATACAACCACTGATAAATTACAACTGTGTTTTGCAGCAATGATGTCACACAGCATGTGCAGAGAAGTAAGAGGTTTGCACAGAGCCTTGAATGCAGAATAGATCTGAACAAAGCTATTATGGTGATATTGCTCACATACTGACTCAATCCAACCTGTTAATAATGAATAATGGTTGTGTGGGTAAAACCCACAAGAGATTAATGTTAACAGCATTTGGCCATGCAGTCCATTGGCAATAATGATATTAATGGGCAGGCTGGGAGATGCAAGAATTTCAGCTGAATACATTCTTAAATCAATATCCTTTTCATTACCTATCTCGTGTTCACACTCTCTAACAGAGGCGCTCTGAGGAGCTTGTTTATGTATGAGTGCAGCCATGTGTACACGTGTATATGTGTAAGTGCATAAACTCATGTTTCAAAAAGTGCGTCCTCAGTGCTTTCTCATCTCTCAACTACTGTCATTTCTGCTTCTCCACCTCATCAGCACCATTTCTATCCGTCATGCGGACGAGAGCGTGACGTTGCAAGTGTTTTTATAATTATGTCCCATCTACCTACCCTACTTCAGACATTCCTTCACGGTGGCAATACACAGTTTTCCCACCTCCCACATAGATAGATTCACATCTGCTGTCCCACTCCACCTCCAACCTAGAGCATCAATACGCGTGCCGCTTACGCACTCAGACTATAAAGGCCCAGGCTGTGACTAGCAGCATCCCATTCTTCAACAATTAAAGATAACAAGATGAACATTGGAAATGAAAACCCATCAGGGTTCCCTTTCAGCCCAGCGTGAGTGACCGTATCGGCCTTCTCAATCTCTGTGTTAACCTTGGCATTGTGTTTGCTGAAGCACGCCGCGCTTTTATTGGCATTAAAATCAAGGTGGTGGTGGGTGGGCTACAATCCTCCACACACACACACACACACACACACACACACACACACACACACACACACACACACACACACACACACACACATTAAGTCTAATTTTTCCTCAGCTCCATCTGCTGAGGTTGAGAGGTTTTTAATTTTTTTATCCAATTTCTGCTCTTTGGCTCGTAATGTGGCAGCATACTGCAGCCATAAAGAGCAGGAATATAATATTTGTGTGGGCCGGGTGTTAAATGCTACCTGTCCCTGTTAAGCCTGTGTGGCCATGTAGATAGCCTCCACTCACAGGCATTAGGCACAACTGGAATAGTTTTCATTTGCTGCAGGGACCATGGAGCGCGACTGATAATAAGGTGTTGATAGAGGGCATTAGCTTGACTGTTACTGCAGCCTGATATACCAACAAACCTTGGGCAAGGGCAAGCTCTGGGAGAGGCAGAAAGTCAGAGACAGCAGACAGTAGTCACACGTCAATTCACATATCACTCATTAAAGCACTGGAGATCTGAATCAAAGGAACCTCTGTCAGTTTGGACTTTGTCCGGCAAGGTTTGATTAAAACTGACATGCATGCAAAATCTAAATGATATTGTTTATTGACTCCAGTTAGGAGTGAACCACAAAGACAGTTTTCACCACAACGGGGAAAATATACAAAATAAATACCCATGTAATTATGGACCTCACAAACTCAGTATATCTTCACTTTGTTCTACTTGGGATGGAGTGGAACCAGCAGGTGCTTGATAAAGACTTTTCTGGAATCTGGAAGTAAGAGTGATGGTGCGAGTTAATGTGTGGCTTGAGGAACAAAAGGTGGAAAGAATTCAAAGTTTCACTGTATTGATGTTGAAAAAATTTATGAACGAAAAAGTTGGGAAGTGCAGGGAAATGACAAAGAAATCAAGTACGAAAGAAAAAAAATTGATGTTCCTTTTACACTTTCACTAAAACATCTTTTTATAATGTGAAAGAAATGTTTGATGGATTCAGTTAAATGCAACATTAGTAGATATTTTGACAACTTAAATTTCTTCTGATTTATTTTATAATGATCTCTCTCCTCACTGAATTCACTGGACTTTAGGGATATATGTAAATGTGTTTTTTCCCTCCTTATTCAGTCAGCAAATTGTGCAGCACAGCCGGCATTTTATAAGGAGTGAGCCATGCTTTCTGTCATCATCCAACCAACAATTTCGTTGTTTAAATTTACATATTCTTCTGTTTCTGTTGATCAAAAAAAAGAAAAAAAAGAAAAAAAAATCTCTATTAGACTGCATCTCATATTTGTTACCTGTACCCTCAGGTACTGTTTGCGATGCTGCAGTAATTCTTGCACTGAGACATTAATCAGATTACTACGTTTAAGATTGCAAAGTCAACTGGAAAAATAAACAACATGAGATCTGGAACGCTGAAGTCTCCAGGACATGTATTTTCCCCCCCTTTGTTTAAATTAAAAAAAAAATGTTCAAAAGCCTGAAATCATTGCATCACTTTTCATGTCTTTTGCTCAGGCTAGTTAGTTTAAAGGAGCAGGGCTCTGCTCACCCTGATGACAAATATAATTCAAAGATAACATCTCAAATACAAATCACATAAACAAATTTTGTGCTTCCTTGACATTGGCAACAAATATGATACAAGGTTTTACACTAGACCCGGAAATCTTTTTGCAACCACAGCTATCACCATATTTGCTGGTGCTCTACATCTAGTCACCTGAAAGAGAGACAGACAAAACAGCAAAGCATTATTGTATATAAATAATAATAAATAAAAATCCTCCATACCACTAATACTGGTTAAAACCACCAAAGGATACCTCTAAACCTTGATTATACTTTTGCATCTGTGAATCTGCTAGGGACCACCTGGGTCCAAATGACATAAATTTCATCATGACAGAGTGAGTGTGAAGTTCTGTGCAGATGCATGCATGCTTGCAGGGTATCGGTGACCATAAAGACCTGTCCAGAGAGAATTAACATTTCAATGCACCAACTACGCATGCACCTTAGGCTGTGGACTTCAAGCAGTCTTCAAAGAAGTATGTCCCTGTCTGCAATGGAGTATAATCAAGGCTTTACATTTTCAGCTGTGCAGTACTTCACTTAGCCTTCATTATACTCTGTTGCAGACACAGACAGCTGGAGACCCGATGGCCGAGTAGCCATTGCTGTTGTACTTCTTTGAAGTCTGCTGCCTGTGGCGCATGCGTAATTGGTGCATTGTAATGTAAATTCTCCGGGGATGAGTCCATGTGGTCACAGAACAGGCAGGCACACAGACATCTACGCGGACGCTCACACTCACTGACTGATGTCAAAGTAACATCACTCAGACCCAAGTGGACCCTAGCAGACGTGCAGATGCAAGTAATCCCATTCTTATAAATATGCACACAATGCGTCAGAAATCAGTAATCTCCCCATATCCTGACCACACCTGACACTTGATTAGCCCATTCTATTACTTGTTTGTAGTGCTTGCCATACACACCCATGCTTATGCATGTAAAAAAGCTGATTAGAATCCCACTTATGAAATACAAAGGATTCTGGATGACAAAACTTCCTTAGCCAAAGGCCTATGCTTTGACAGTTTTCCTGTTATTAGAGAAAGCTGACGGTCACCTCTGTATGCACTTCAAATGCATTGACTATCTGTTTAGGCTTATGTCATCATTTTCCAAAGGCTTTGTTTTCCTTATCTCAGCTAAAATGCATGGTCAAATATTTTCAGATTTATCCACCCTGGACACTGTTTCCCTTCTACTTTTTGAAGGCTTTAGAAAATGATTAGTTCTAGTGCTACTTGGAAGGAGTATATTTTGCAATTCTAATAATTCTTCGATATTATATTTTGCACTATCCTACTGTATATTACTGTATACTTGTATTCTATTGTAAATATTGTATATCTTATTACTGTACTCTGTTCCTCTGTCTATCTTGCTACATTGAGCATGTGTATGACAAAATAATTTCCCTCGGGATAAATAAAGTTCTTCTTAACTTATCTTAAATAGTCAGCAATGGCCATTTTATTTGTGTCATAAATTTGTATGTTTCTAACTTCAAACGCTCATTAAAATGTTTAAAATGTAATTAGTAAGATGTAAGGTGATCTTCCTATGCAGTTGGTTTGATGGGCTGTTTAAAGTCCAGAGTTTAGCTCTGCTGGACAATAGTGTCATGAGTCATAACTAATATGGATGCAGAGGAAGGTCATACAGGCAAAAATAACCTTATTTGGCATGTGGTCCAAGAGGTGTATACAGCAAAGACCTTTATTTATTTATATTATCTGTAATGTTATTTATATGCCTTTATATGAACAATAAGCATTTCTTTTGGTAACTTGATTTCAGCACATTTATGTTTTGGGATTTGGGATTGTTGTTCAGGATTGTTTATTTATGGATATCATGAGAGACTTTGAAAAAAATAAGAGCTCTGTGTTGCAAATCTTTATTTCTATTCATTATTTATTTTTTGTTTGTTTTTACGGCATCTGAAGAAGAGAGAGAAAGTTCAAATTAAACCATCAAAGACATCAGCATGACGTGTGGCTAGCGTTTCACTGGACCCATAAAATTGCAGTTTGTTTTAATTACAGTTTTGCCTGGTATGCAACAAATAAAACCCTTGAATGCTGAATTTAATTAAGTCTTGGGAAGCTATGTAACACTAAAAGATAATATGACATGGTCCACTTATTAAAAAAAGACAGAGGGCACATAGAAGCAAAAAGGAAATAAATAGGACAGAGAAGTAACTATTTGGAAAGAAAAGTGAGAATTATAAAATTATAAAACAGATCCCACAGAGCACTCTGCAGAGGTGCAGTGCAGACAATACAGAGAAAGGGGAAAAAAGATAATAAAGACAAAGAAAGGGAGAAAAGGAAATCCTCAAAAAGGGCATTGTGAAATATGTTCTTTTTTCTTTTCAGTGCGTTGGCCAGCCAGAAATCTGATAAGTGCTTATCCTCCAAAGCACTCCCTCCACTGCCACCTTGACAGATTTATTAAGGGAAAACATGGGGCGCAGTGTTTATCACCCCATTGCCGTCATTAGGAATCACACAGATTAGCCTTGACATTCTCACAGATGAGAAGGCTAACAAAGGCAGCGCGCTATTAGCATGCTAATGCACATCAAAAGAGTTCAGAGTGGGCCTTTCATCCAGGCTTAAAGCCTCTATTCTGGTAAAAACCGCTCAGATATTACATTTCTGACTCACCCGTGAGCAGGGCTGTGTACCTGAATGTGTGTATCTCCTCTCTCTCACTCTCCGTCTGTGTGTATGCTCAGGTGGTTTTACAGAGCCAGTAAATGAGGCTTCATTTGAGCTCCTTAGCAGTGACAGTGACAATGCTTAAAAAGGCTAAAAGACAAAAATGCTCAACTGTTTGCCACTATCTCTTTTCAGTGGTCATTAGACAGGGAAATCTTTCATTATTTGCATGCCACTGCTGCTTGTTAGCCTGCCTTATATTCTCTCACAAGATGGCAGTGTACCGCCTTGGATTCTTTGCTCCAGAGAGAGACAGCCCAGGCTTCTGGACACGATCAAGACTCTTTGTTCGGACTTTGAAGGGAGAGGTATCAGTCAAAGCATAGAAACGCTGATAGTAGCGTCTTTCAATCCTAATAATGTGCTGCAAAGAGTTGTACGTGGTCTTATTGATTGGACAACTTAGGCTGAATGAGAAACAATGGCTTTGGTGAGAAAGTCTGTGTGTGTGTGTGTGTGTGTGTGTGTGCGCGCGCGCGTGTGTGTGCGTATCCCGTTGAGTGCATTCCTTTGTGCGTGTATGCACAGACATGGACATAGTATTTATGTGGGTACACATGTGCTTCAATTGTGTTTTGAGTGAAACGCAAGCACCATTGTCTCATGTTACTTTGCATTGATAATTTCAGCTTCATCCTTTGTTCATGCAGCTGCATCGTTTGTTGAAAATGAGGACAACCCGCCTCAAATCCCCTGCTACCCTCACACTGCTGTAAAAAAAAAAAAAGAGGAAAAAAAGGAAAAGGATGGCATATTAAAAAGGCCTCTACATGCAATTCTTTTAGTGTGAGTTTAATCCTTTGCCTATTTCTCATTTTCAAGGATAAGCGGGCATTAAAGCCTTTAGTCAAATGAGTCCATTATTTAGGCCTTTTAACGAGAATCCATGCATTTGAACATATCTTCAGAGGCTCTTCACAAAGAGCATGTGATCCATATTGGTTCAGAATGGTGCTGACAGACAACTAGGTGGCAAGTATCTGGATATACATCAAACCAGCAAGATAAGGCAATCTCATGGGAAAGATCAAATAGGAGAGCCTAAAAGGGCCAGCTGTCTAAATGATAGCTACTCAAATCAAGATTTGCACATTATCATCTGAGTAATGAAGCCTGAGTCGTGTTTGTAGGGTCTGGAAGGGAGATCAAAACAAATAAGGAGGCGTGTTTTCTACTCTAAATATTAATACAAGGGGACAGCAATGTAAAATTACTGATCTGACAAGCATCAAATTTGAAGCCATTTACAGTGAGTGAAATGACACAGAGTGGATCAGAGCAACAGGAAGCCAGGTACAAGAATGGTTAGTTATTTAAATGCCTTGTTCAAACTCTCTACTCACCTGTGACGAAGGCATTAAACAGTTTTTGAACTGTCATCATCATCATCATCATCATCATCATCGTTTATTTATATAGCACTTTAAAAACACACAAGGCTGACCAAAGTGCTGAACAACAGAAACATAATAGATACCATAAGAATAATAAATACGATAAAATATTAAACATAGCGAAAACAATAAAATACAAGTCAGTCAACCACTGAGTCAAAAGCCAGTGAATAAAAATGCATTTTCAATCTGGATTTAAAAACCATCACTGCTGTCATACAAAAAGTTCCATTTTCACCATTTTATGTTACATTTGACTGTTTATCTCTTTATTCTCTCTATATTTTATCATTCCTTTTGGCTTTAATGGAAGTTTGAGTTCTTAGTGGAAGTGAGTAATAATGAAAAAGATTAGGAAGAAGTATTGCAAGTGGAGGTGAAGATGGTGCTGGTAGCCTCTCTCGTTGATGAAGATGATTGTTTAGGACATCAGCTGCAAAGGCATTTAAGAATTTACCTTCCAACTCATTTGTTCAAGTGATATCAGGTGGAATACTGAGGCTTGTCAAAAGCTTGTTAAAGACAACAAAGCAGGGGCTATGAGAACGTTTTCCATTCCACTTAGGCCCCCGAGTGGAAACTAAACATAAACTGAGCAAGTGATTTGTGGTGTTTGTGTACAATCAAGTCTACTTGAAGTCATTTATTTTTTTGGCATACATAACCTTAATACAATATACATTATTCAATAGTCTCTTCTCAGAGATTCCAACAATTTATACTAACATAGACTGTAAAAAGTTGTTTCTGTTCATTTGAGTCTTGCTTGTTTTCCTGGCTATAGTTTCATCGATCAGCCTGAGGTCAATGGCCTTAACATAATGCAGAGAGAGATGTCCATATGGGTTGGCTAGTGCCCAGCATAACTCTCCTAACTGTGAAGATTGACCACTGCTGCCCAGTCTCTAAGTTCTGTCAGCCACTGATTGATGCCCTTCAAGGAGCAATCCAGCAGCAGTTTGGACACATGCTTGCTGACCCTGAACTGATTGCTGGAGCAGTTGAGCAGTTCTTCTGACAAAGTACTACATCCTCAGCAAGCAATGAGAACATACTTCAACTGAGTAAATAATTTCAATTACTAGTCAAATTGCAAGCTTTTGAAGATTTAAAAAATACATGGTTTTGTTACAAAGAATAGCTCAGAAAAAACAGAAAAATCTTGCTCTCCTAATTTTAACAACGATATAAACAAGTTTTCTCTTACATTTTATCCAAAACCAAAATGTATTGCATGTGTAGCTGTTTTTCTTAAGCCATTAAAGAGGAATTTGTCACAGCTATCCACAATGGTCTTATCTTGCAATTGGTTCAGATATTGTATTGTTTTTACTACAATACCACAGTAATGTCAATATCATTCATTTCTACTTCAATAAGAGGAACGTTTTCTTTATTTGGAAGTATTTAAATTTGTGTTTAGGCTTGGATTGTGTCAAGACCAATTTGGAATGGTACCAAAAGCATCTCAAAGTACAACTAGCTCGGTGTCACAGAAAGTGCAGCACATTGATACTACATTGATACTTGCCACTCAGCCACAACCATGGATGTTTTCAAGTCAGGCCACACAGTGTGTAAGTTGGTGCTTAAGCCCACACACCATTGCCTGCTACAGCAGCCTACAAAAGGCTTCTCAGTGAAATGAAAGAAATGATGGGAAAACAAGCGGTACCTCTATAGAGGTTAACACTCAGGTCTTCTTCCTTTGGCTACTCCCTTTAGGGGCTGCCACAGCTGCTCATCCTCCTCCATCTCAGCCTAACCTCTCTTGCACCAACTCTCTGCATATTGTCCTTTACTACATCATGAATCTTTCCTGTGGGCTCTGGCAGATCCACTCTTCCTCCTCTGCTCGTGTCCAAACCATATCTAATTGTGTCTCAACCTGAACCATCCCTCTGATATACTCATTTCTAATCGTGCCCATTCTGGTCACTCCCAATGAAAGTCTTACATCTTCAACTGTGCCACTTCCAGCTCGGCCTCCTGTCTTTTTGTCAGGGCCACTGTGTCCAAACTGTACACTCATCTTGTAAACCTTTCACTCTTGCTGCTATCCCTCTGTCACAAATCACCCCTGACACTCTTCTCCATCTACTCCACCGTGCCTGTACTCTCTTCTTCCGCTCTACTGGATGGTCAACTCCAAGTATTTCAAACCTCGCAGCTTCCTTTACTATTGAAAATAGTGTCGGGGACTGAAAATATTGTTTACCATTGAGGATTGTAGTCATAGTTGAATATACAGTAGTTAGGAACTATAAAACTGGAGGAATTAATAACCTGGAGTTGACATGTGTGCAGTTTAATGTACAAAATGATGTAAACCACAACTACTGCTCACTGCTGATAGTCTTCTGTAAACTGAGAATTAAGATCAGACTGGATATCACAACAACCTCTTATTTCCTGCAAGAATATTCTAGCAAAAGTATAATATTCATATTGTGGGATATGTTAAAATCCCACTTAGGACCCGTGTTTGTCCCGAGGTTTAAAGGTGACTTGTTTTAAACTCCCTTTTATAAACAGAGAATTTTGATTTGCATATGTTAAATACTACAATAAATAAACTGCAATTATTTATTAGATAACTTTTTTACGGTTAAATAAAGGGCATTATCAGTTCTTTTGCTTTATGGTAGTTCAGAACATTAAAAAAATAAATTTTATTCTGACTCACAGAATCATAAGTCCAAAGGTGCAATATGTCATAGAAGGTAAACACATTAAGAAGAGTAACCTTTCAGATAATTGATATGAAATTGTTTGCCAGTTTGCCCTTAGACTCATCTGCAGCATTCTTCATTAAAATGGCACAGCCTGTATAGCTTTATTTCTTTTCTTTTCTTATTTCCTTTTTTTTGTTGCTTTGAGCACAACGTACATAAAGTAAGGACGTGTAATGATAGTTTAGACCATTGTGTTAAGTAATACTTTTTTTCAACTACTTTTACTGAAGTGGAAAAAACAAATGTTCTTTTTTCCCTGAGGACTATCTTTGTCTGTATTTGTACTCCAGCAAGTTTCAGTAACATGAATACTTACGAGGGATAAGAGTGTAGGAGCTGGCCACAGGAGCTGATGTTTTTATATCACACACACACACACACACACACACACACACACACACACACACACACACACACACACACACACACACACAAAAGGAGACCATTTGTCATGTTAGCTACCTATATGTGAACTATACTTTCGTGTCTCAAACTTTCAAATGCTGAATATTATGAGGAGGTAAATAATTTATTAAAAATTGATAAATGCTATATGATTTTGCTATAAAAAGGTAAAAACATCTTGGATTACTGTCTGTGGTTCAAGATGTTTTACACCGAAGAGAAACCGCAGAGAAACTAGACATCCTAGCAAGGATATACCCACACAGACAGTTGGTGCTTCTGAGGCTGTTTCTATAAATATAAGAAAAGAAAAAAATCCGTCTTAGAAAAATGTTATAGTTGCAGAGGGAGTCTATATTTCTCAGCACAAAAAGCAAAAATTTAAGCTTAAGACTTTAAGCCAAGAGACACAGCAAGCTGTAAGGTTGTCTTTAAAAGATGCTCCACTGTGGAAAAGCAGGTGACCTCCATTAAAGAAAGTGAAGCCCTATACAGATAAATACAGAAAGGTGAGCGATAAAGGGGATAAACCTGCAGTATTATAGAAAACAAGAGAGAAGGATGAGAGACTGAGCAGGAACCAGAGCAAACGGACAGATTGTTTGTTTTTTCTTGGTCTGATATAATCTGTCTGCCACGTATCACCTTCCTGATTTTGAGACGCTAAGCTCTTTATAAGACCATCTTAACATCTTGTTGTCTCCTTGTCTTTGTGTCTTTCTCTTTTGTCTTTTTCTATTTTGCCCAAGAAGCCCACCACCTAACTGCTAGTCAACTGTCATCAATCTAGACCCCAAGTACAAAAGTATTGACTTTTCCTTGTCAGGCTCTGCAGATAGATGCTGGCTTATTATTTTGGTTCAGCCCCCAAATATTGAGACACACAGTCCAGGGACTCTTGGCTCTATTGATTTGCCATTAACAGGCTGGCTAGCCTTTGGCTGTGTGTCCTGTGGAGTGTAAAAAGGCAAAACACACACATACACAGGCATTGACGGTGAAAACAGTTTCCGTCCTGCATTCTCTGAAGCACTTGACCTTTCTGCTGGACAGGGTTTACCTCTCCACATGTTGAAGGAGCTCTTGAAGAGCGTCTTCTGCTTCCTGGAAGTACAGAGTGTCCTCAGTATTTACACAGACTCTCTTTTCATCAGCACTCAAGTGCCTGCAGTTACAAGGTAATATGACAATGTAGTGACAGCCGCCTCAATGTCATACTTAGCTCTGAAAATTCTCATCTATGTAAAAATCATGCAGCAAAAAATTCATGTGCATTCCTTCTAAAGAACTGCAATTCTGCATCTTACATTATGATAACTCCTTACAGAAATTACACACTAGATTCATTCATTAATTGTTACATTAACATCTGATATTTTTACACAAAAAAACCCCATCCGATTATGACAAGAAAAGTCATCATCGTTTAAACGGCTTTGTTTTTGTGAACAGATATTAGAAAGATAGCATCCTATGGACATGTAATTGCATCATGGTTTATTCATATTTGTTTATTTTTAGAAAATGAAGCATGCCAAATTATTAACATTTTTATTTGCTTGTGCTATTTCTAAGTAAATTATCATTTCTTATTATATATATATCTTTGCTCAGGTGTATTCAATTAGCCCTTCTGCAGCACAAACTGCAACAGTTGTTTGGACAGATCAGAGGCGTGGTGGCAAAAAATACAAAAAAGAAAAAAAAACCTGGTGTTTGACTTGAAACGAATTAATGACCATAGATTGTGGGTAGAAGAATTTATAGTTTACCGCCTTGCCACAGGTTGACCTGACTCATTCATAATGGACAGTGCAGTATGAATATGTGAAAAGCTTAGACTGTGGCGACACGGCAGGCAAAGTTTCCTTATGAGTGACATGCTATATAATTTAAAAGGTTTGTTTTGTGTTGACTAATGGTACCAAAACAAAATGACCTGCTGATCTTAACACTTTAAATTGCAGGGGCACATTAGGATATTCATTCTACTAAAGAAGAAGGTCAAAACAAGAAAGAAAAAAATCAAGTAGTGCATTCAACGAAAAACTTAATTTGGAAAAAAGACAAACTATGCTAAGCTAATTTAAAAATGATTTACTTCCCCATTTTATGTTGTCTCCCTTATTTTACCTAATGTTTTAATGTTAACAGGAATAAAGTCAATTGAAACAAATGAAATTTGGAGGACTGAGGACTCATAATAACATGGTGATGAGTCCTATGTGCTCACTGGTGGAATCGTCAAAATTCTGACTAAAGTCACCAAAGATGGTCTCTGTGTACAATGTGTGTACAATGTACACTGCATAAACACTGTAGGATGACCATAGGACAGGATGACTATGGGGCAGCTGTTGCTCAGGTGGTAGAGCAGGTCATCTACCAACCTAAAAGTCATGCTGGATTGAGCTGGCGATTGACACACTGCAAGTTTCATGTTACATGCAGAATGTTGACGTCTCTTTGGGCAAGATGCTAAACTCCACATCACCCCCAGAGAATATAATATACTATGATCCATACTGGGATAGATTGTAATCTTCATGTATATCAGAATCAGAAGACTTTATTTATCCCCAAGGGGCAATTAACAAACAACCGAGCAGCATACGTTGAAGATAAGGACAATAAGAACAGGCAATAGGAGTGAAATAGTAAATACACAGAATATACAGTATATACAGTTTTGAAATGACACAGTTGCATAATGTTGCGATATGCATAATGTATATAAATGCACAAATGTGCCCTCAACACATGCCGTGCAGTAATCAGTGATTGAGTAGCTTTAACACAAAATGTATAATTCTAACAATGATCTACACCCTGAAATAAGTAATTAAGTAGTAAAAATTTCCACCATTAACGAACTGACAACTTTGTAAGCAAATGACCTCCTGGCATACAAAATGCATAAAAATGGTTTCAGTTGTTCAACAGTAGCAGCAGCTACTGCAAGAAGACAGTTGTGTTTCATGTTTGTGTAACTGTGGCTCCAAATTACTCCTGCTTTTTCAGTATTTTGATAACACTAATGTTAATGACTGTGTCAGTGGGTATTATGCAAAATACAGCAGAGGAAAAAAAAGATAAAATCACAGTCTGGTTCCTGAACTATTCAGCTGTGAGACAGTTATAAATTGCCTTTTATGAACGTTAAATAAATAAAAGCAACAATAACACAAATAGAACAGATGAATACAACAGGTCCCTTTCCTCACAGTTGGTCCTCAAAAAACTAAAACTAGTAAACAAAACAAACCCTGGCACAACCAGAAAGTGGCTGATGCACAGGCTGACCAGCAATGCTTAGTATTGCTAGAATCTGTAAAAACCCAAGGGATACCAACCCTTCTATCGCTACGGCATACGGTCGATCTATGGGCCTTTTAATCCTAACAGTGCAGTTATGTGGCTTTTATTGGCAGTTTGATGCATATATATATTTTTTGAAGCCAACAAAATAACCATGCTTATGTTGTCTATTTTGTGAACACATCTTACTATAAGTAACACAAAAGCGCTTTAGATATTTTATGATGTGATAACGAAACTATGTAAAATGACAGCAAGTGATAGCAACTAAGAAAAAAATATTCTCTGTCTCATTTAACGATATATTTTAGATAATTTCAATAGATATTTATGATTCAGGTATTTGTTTTAGTATGATATATCGCACATATGAGAGTTAACTTGTTCAGGGTCATGGTGGGTCTGGAGTATATACCAGCTGTCACTGGGCAAGAGATGGGGTACACCCTCACCGGGAAAACACAGAGAGACCTATGGCCAATTTAGAATTGTGAATAACATACATGTGTTTGAATTGTAGGAGGAAGTCAAAGTATCTGTAGAGAAATCCCTCATTGGGAAAACATTTACACTATTTTACATGGAAGCAGATTGTTGACCACTTAATCAGAAGATCACACAAAATCACAAGATTCCCATCGATCCCAAAAAGCTTTCTTAAGAGAAAAATGGGGCCAAGTAAGGAATTTCTCAGGAAAGGATACTTTTACGGTGGCCTAAGACACACAAATACTTTAACAGTGACTACAGTGTGAAAAAGTTCTATTTACTGAAAAATCCAAATTTGAAACTTCTGGTAGCAACAGAAAGTTGTATGTTAGGAGATGAATAGGAGAGAAAATGATACCGCAGTGCAGCAAAATGCTACAAACTGGTGGTGGGAATATTCAAGCCTGGGGATGTTCTGCCTCCTCTGCACACCTGCATCGAATCGACTCCACCCTGACCAAGGAGAAGCAGCACAGAGCAAGGATACATACTGGAGCACGATAATGACCCAAAAACACTCCTCGGAGCTTCCCAAGAACTGCTTGAACACCGGGGAGTCTTTTCTCCACACTCGCCTAATCTCAACCCCACTGAATATTTATGGAACCAAGAAAGGCAAACATTCCTGGCATCAAAAGTATTTTATTTTAAACTACCTGACCTGAACTGCGTTAATGAAATCAACTAACTTAGATTCAAAATATTATATCATGAATTATAAAAGCGATAAATGGTGAAATTATGCCTCATGATAAATCACATAGAACATATGAATTGATAGCTAAGAGGTTAACGCAAACATCATGGGCAGCTGGTTGCAAACATAGTAACAACAAAACAACAAAAACGATGTAGGATGCCAGAGGTGTGTTAAAGAAATGATAGCCTTGGATATGGGGTCTTAAGATAGTACCAAAGGGAAAATAAGTAATATAAATTTATGTCCAGTGATACTTGTTTGACTTACAAGGCTTACAAGTAATAAACAAAATTGCAGTTTCCAATCATGGCCATGCCGTCATGCCACCAATAAAAACAAAAGTTTGATGCCAAACACTTTTGCTCCCATACTCTTCATGCCAAATAAAACTAATTATGTATGCAGGCTACGTTTCCTTTGTTTATTTTTACTGGCAAACTGGTTTAGAGGCTGCCTCTGTGGTAAGAAAAACTAAAATCAAAAATAGATTGACATAAAATGCCAAATTGATCATTTTGTAAGTGATGATGACTGCCAGTTCTCCAAGAAAGAACTGTTAATGAGTTAACACAGAAGAAAAATGCTTCTGGACTGACAAAGGCATCGCATCAGAGTTTGTCCAAGTTGTCACTTGCACTTGGTCAATCCACAGAGAACAGATGATCATTTTGTGGTTTTAGAAGCCATCACATCCCATCTATCCCCTACTGGCTCCCCTTCAGCCACTCTCCTGTGACTTGGCAGACATGCAAATGATCCTGTCAATATCGCCCTCACCCCACATCCCCAGCTCCCAACCCTGCAAATAAGTCATGTCCATTTGCTGAAATGGGGGCTGTGACCCAGGCTGGCTGTCACACCACATACTGCCTCTCCTCAGTCACTTTGGAGATAGTACTGACATCTCAACTAAGGGACAGAAGAAAGAACATAAGGGAGAAAGTTTGAGATTTATGTTTGGCTGTTTGTTCATGGGGATTATAAGAATTACTTTTGCAGCATTGCAAACATTAAAAATTCCATACGCACACAAATGCATATGTAGAGAAAACCAACGGCATTCGCATATCTCTTCCAGTTTTAACCGAGCCTGAATAAATGTGTGCCAATAAAGACTTTAGTGCAACTTTTTGTACTCTTGGGCATTACTATAACTAACGGGGACCTGGAGCCTATCCCAGCTTCCATAGGCTGAGAGGCGGGGTACACTCTGGACAAGCTGCCAGTCTATCGCAGGGCTAACACACACACAATTCACACTCACATTCACACCTATGGGCAATTAAGAATCACTAATTATTCTAAACCATCTAACTGCAAGTATTTGGACTGCAGGAGGGAACCCACACAGACACAAAAAGAACACACAAACACTACACAGTAAGGGCCCAGCCAAATGGGGACTTTCTTGCTGTGAGGCTTCCTGGTTATTAATTTACTAAACACACCAATTAAATTAGTAATAAAATTATATATTTATGTATTCTTTTTCTTTGCAAGCTACTTATTAATTGTATAAGACAAAGTAATTACAGGCAGTATTAATGTCATAGTTTATCAACACTTATTTTTAGATATGCATGAGGGCATGTTCCAAAAATATTTAGCAAAATGTTTTAACAAACAACAATGTGACATATACAACATGTCAACAACGTACACGTAACATAGATGTAAAGTTGCCATTTGTTTATTAAATATGACTTGTAAGGATTTTAGTGTCATGAAAATAATAGCCAAAAGATAAAAGTTGTATGATTCACATTACTCTACTGGAGAAAAATAGTATCTATTCTATTCTGTTCTCTTTTGCCAAATTGTTGCTCAAATTCAGCCTTAAGAACTATTCACTCATAGTTTCCTGTTTCCATGACACCATTTTTTTTTACTCGGCTGCTGAGTTAATTCAAAAAACCATCTCTTTAAATAATTCCATAGGCTTGACTGATGCTGACAATGTCAACTAAAAGAACCATTTGTCACAACAACCTTTGAATCCACTTTAATCTATCATGTAATGACTAGATGTCTTGCCATAAAATATGATACTGACAGTCCTGCATTTTAACTGACTAGCTTTGAGCTAGTTTAAATATTAAAAATGTTAATATTACAGCAGATTCTTAAATCATTCTACACCTTGATATAAGGCATATAAGTATATAGAATACACAGCATGCAAGGAAAAATATTCCTGCGATGTTATTTCACTGGTTCACAAGTGGAGGTAAGGTGGTAAAGAACAAGGTCGCTAAATGTTAAAAACATGTTGGCTTGAAATTGTTTTTCTTCCAGATGTTTAATGAGGAATTATACAACTATGTAAACAAAAGTTTGCTCACACCTACTCATTCTAGGAGTTTTTCTTTCCTTGACAGCTATTTTATCTCTTAAGGAAATTATCATCACATAAGGCCTTATGCGGCAATTAAAAAACCAAAAAAACCCAACAAAACAATGTATCCACTGCTTGGATACGCTGACGTTTGATGGCAGTTTTATAGATAATTGGAAATATCTTACCCTCATGAACATGTGTGCCTTGTCAGAAATTAATTGGTGTGATTCCTTGCTTTCTTAATATCCTTTAGACCATTAGTTTTGTTGTGCAATTTTGAAATTTTTGGGTCCAGCCTTGTGTGTCTGTGAAATTTGGAAAGGGTAAACTGATGGCAGCTGCATGTGAGGTTCCTCTTTTGAAACATGACACATCCCATCTGGTTTGCGTTTAATGGAACCATCATTTGTTTTTCAGGACAAATGACCCAAAAACAGATCACCAGACTGCATGGGTCATTTGACCAAGAGGGAGATTTATTGCGTGTGACACAAGATGACCGATCCTACAAAATCAAAAGACCTAAAGATTAGGGATAAGTTTGATCAATGACTGAAGTAAAAACAATTCACAGACTATGTTAACTCGATTTTGTAAAATTTGGTTATTCTAAAGCTGAGGCTGTATCGCAAGTTTGAGCTCTTGTTGGAAGAGTTGGGATCTGAGGAGGCAGAGAAATAATTTCAGAGAGCTGATCGACTTGGAGTCTAGCTGTGTTTGAGGTAAAATAGCATTATTTTGGTATTTCCATGTTATTGTATTTTTCATACTGGTGCATGTTTTTTTTTTTTTTTGCTAAATTACTCAGCTGGTGTGAATAGCTGCCTTAAGCATGGGTGAGTCCAAAACACATTTTTAATACACAAAATATTCTCACAGATTTTACTTGTCCTGTGTGCAAAGGCTTTTAGTATCAGAAAGGAAGATTATCCAGGCTATGCTCATGTTGCACAGTCAGGTCAACCCCTCACATCAAAACACAAAGATTGCAATCGTTAAAACTATGCACAGTAAATATTTTTGAGATTTGTTTCAAAAATGACAACTGAGCTACCATTTGCTAAATAATATAAAGGGACTATCCACTTAGCTGGCCATTGCGGTCCAATGCCATCCTGTAAATGTGACCCAGGCCTGACACCAGGGCATGGCAGTAAAGATGGGCATTGAAGCTTAGCTTTTAGGGCTACAGTGTGGGCTTTAAATGTGCTAAACAGAATGTGGCATTTTGAGGTGTGTACGTGTGTGTGCTGTCAATTGTGTGTATGTAGGTGCAGAGTGATGGTGGGTGTTGCTCTATTTACTGGGCATTCTGCCTCTAGAAACAGCCCTTGTCTTCACCTCAGAACAACAGGAGACATGACAGCCATACGGTCCCTCTGCAGCTGGCTAATTGTGTGCAACATGTCTGTGGAGTGGAATGCTTCTAGCCCACCGCCTACCCCACTTCTTCATGACTGTCCTGATGATAAAAGCTTGCTGGTTACACAGAACAATAACCATTTAGGTAAGGTATGATTCACAAGGTGTTCTTTGGCTGAGATACCGCACAGGAGCTACAGAACATAATGGTGGAGCCCAACACTGTAAGGTTAGATTCTCCAAAACTGTGAACATAATCATCTTTTATTTGCTACACAGTGTACTACCCACGATGGAATAACACTGAGCAAAATGATGATTCATAAGTGTCTGAAATCGCAGTGTACCACTCTGCAGAGTGTGACTGTAGACAAACTGAACATAACAGTTCAGACATCAAAGTATTCTGGTCAGATTTCAAGGCCAAGCAGACATTCAAGGACCTCAATATTATGAATTTATACTGTAATACTGTATTTGTAATACATGCAATGAAAACACAGTAATCAAAACTGGATAATGTTTATTGTTATTTAATTTAATTATTTAATAATTTCTGATTCTGCCTAGTGAATTGTAACAGAAGCCACATGTGCTACAATTAAGTATTTTTCTATTTTTGTATTGACATAAAAATAATCCATTTGCAGGTATGTTTAGATCATGTGACCTTAAACAATGCCATACCTATACTGCCATACCCATTAAGGCTACCACAGGACTTCCCATGATGAACTGAATACTCCTTTATTCTTTGTTTTCACTTCCTGTGCATGTACAGTTCATGGTAAACATTCATGGTAAACATTCAACACAATATCATGGCAAAGCATATAAGCTGGTCTACTGTGTACACACTTTGACTCTCCAAAATGTGAAATGGGAAGTTGCAGTAATTTGCAGTAAGCTGCAGTACCAGCAGAGGAAGCTATTTTATTTTTATTTTATTCTAATTTTATTTCAACCCAACATGAAAATAATCACAAGAAACAGACATTACTAACAAATTTAGATATAAATGCATATTAGCCACCTAGCGTAATTGTAGCATAGAACTGAAACACTAATTGAATAGTTCCGTTGGCTTTGGTATACACTGGGAACATGTCATTGAAAAGCAATGAAATAGCTGACCTTGCATATCAGTCTGTGCCTCCCATGTTTGCTCTCTTTGCAGACATTTCCATACTTTTTACTCCTCATCACTTTGAAGCTTTCAGAAAGATTTAACGTAACAAGTTGTAACAAAGAAACAATTCACCCTGTACATTATGTAAAATGAATGTGGTATAACCCTGTTTATGATCTTTGATGTTACACTAGTGGTGGTGCTTTAGAGTCTGGAAGTGCCTCTAAGATTTAAGTCTTCCCATTGCAGACATCTTTAAATACTAGATGAAAGTTTCCAATTTGGGAGGGTAAGTTTTGATCTTTGTTTATTCATGTGGTGCTTTGGTAGATGTTATTCAGTTTGTATGCCATAATTGTGTTCTTGTTATTCAATCAAAGTTTCAGTTTCAACTGTGATTTGTTTCATGGCTAAATACCAGCAATGACAATCTCATTAGCCTTGGCTAGAAAGCATGAAAAATGTGTTAACATTTCCCTCTTCCCTATGGTTATGCAAAATTTTAGCTCTGAATACAACTATCACTAAATATTCTGCAGTATGTTGCTGCTTTTTATCAATAACTGTATATGTGTTAGACCAAAGGCCTGTAGTCCACATAAACACTGGTTTATCTCACTATTTCTTTCTCCCATAAATGGAATGCTCTGTGCAGATTTACAGCTGTTCCATATTTTTTCCTGGATTTTTCAAACGTCTGACCTCAACTTTCTCCATGGGATGTTTATTGCCATGAATTTCTTTGTGTCCTTCTCTGTTGATTAGTAATTTCCGCCAACCTTGGAACAGACTTGTTTGGTATGTAACCTTTTACAGGAGTTGATCTTGTAGACATAAACCAAATTACTTATTGAGCCATGGTTCTACATATGTGCAATATAATAAATTGCTCAATTCGGTTCAGTTTTATTTCTGTTGCACCAAATCACAACAACAGTTGTATCAATGTCACACAGTGGAAATTTGTATTTATCTTGTATATTGTTTTTATTCTGATTTTTAGTGTTTATTTATGAGTGTTTTATTTGCATGGTTTTATTCTGTTTCTATTGCATGGTTTTTAGTGTTTTATGTGACATGGTTTTTATCCACTGTGGACTGGCTGCACATGGGACAAATTAGCTGATAGGGACCACCTGCTGAGGCAGGGGTGTGTCCAGAGGTGGCCTATCAGCTGTGTAAAGACCTTTTAAAAACAGGCTAGCTGGGCACTGAAAGAGAGAGGCCCCAGACTGGAAGGTTAATGCGAGATGGCAAGTGTGATGCGGCGACCAAGTCCTGACCTCATGGAACGGCAACAGTAAGAGACAACGCGTGTGATTGGCAGCAGGGCAGAGGTTTACCTCTGCCTGCATTTGTGAGTAGGGTCTCTACTGTTGTTTACTGGGTGCAGCTGGATTGGGAGAGGGTCACCATGGCCATGAGCCAGGGCCGCTTCTGGGACCATTGTTCTGGCCCCTATTTGTTATGTTGCAGGACACCGACGCAAGGGGAGCTGTGGCGGTGGTCGCATCATGGATTCGGGTGCAGAACGCAAGCCGGGCTGGGAAGCGATGGGCCAGCGGAAGGACAAGAAGATGGGTGGCTCTTTCTTGTCTGCTGAAGACGGGGCTGGCGTGGACTCTGCTCTAAAGGAGGAATTCCTGGCCTGCTGATGGACCCATAATGAACATGTGGCCTAATTATAGCAGGGGGGTTTTTAGTGAATGTAGAAAATGGTAGTTTTACGGGTTTTAGAATTGTTTTTAGTAGAGAGCAAACATTTTATTACATACATTTTAAGGGTGTTTTTATTTGTGCTCCCTGGCCTAGTAATAAACTGTTTCTGATCAGACCTGCTTCCTCTCTGTGCCCGTGGTATCTGACTCGCTTGCTCCCCCTTGTATTTTAAAGAATCTTTCTTTTTAGCGTGACATTCTGGCGCGACCGCTTTAGTGTTCGCCGCGTGCTACATCAAGGCACTTTATTAAATAAGGTAAAGACTTTACAGTAATATGGAGAAAACTGCATCAAACAATGCCCTATGAAGGAGGAAAACAGAAGACAAAATCTCTATGGGAACAACACAGGACAAAAGACACATTTAAATTTTAGATACAATTTATAGACATACGGGCGGTCCATCTTTCAAGCTCAGGTGCTCTACTAGAGACCTGGGAGCTTGAAGGTCCTGTGCAGTATCTTTGCTTTTCCTAAAACTGCACTCTCAGGACAAAGATCTCCGATGTTGTTCCTGGGATCTGCCGAAGTCACTCGCCTAGTCTGGGGGTCACTGCTCTGAGTACTCTAATTTCCACTGTTACATTCACTCTGGTCATCTTTGCAAGTTCTTCTCTCAGCCCTTGCTACTTCTACAGCTTCTCATGTCCCTTCTTCCTAATGTTGCTGCCACTGGCATAGCTACATCTTTCACTACTAAAACTACTAAACAGATTTGTTTGCTGTACTGGGATGGATTTAAAGCAAAGAACAGTTTGTTGGACTGGTGTCATGGTAATGGTGCTCATGGTCATAGTTAGGTTACATCAAGTGTAGCAGAGATGAACTAACTAAATTCGACCTTCATACCAACTTTATACCTTCTAGTAAAAAGACAACAAACAGTGTACTCTCAGTGTAGAGAATGGAAATTATCCAGGAAAGCTCATGAAACATTTGCGTAGCACAGATCACCTGATCGAAGCCTGTACATTAAGAAAAATAGAAATTATTGTAAGTTGTAATTCTTTTCCCCACACTGAGCCACTACAACTGATTTTAGGGTTCCCCCACATCCTGAAGCCCACTTTAACCCTTTTGCTACACATTTGCCTCTTTAGAGGCAAAGTCACCCTCTGCAAAATAGGCAACAAAAAATATAGCTATTTTTCTCTTCTCATGTTCTTTAAGGTGAGTACATTTAATAGAATTAAAATTTAAGATAAGATAAGATAAAACTTTATTAATCCCTCGGGTGGGTTCCTCTGGGAAATACGGTTTCCAAAAACACAGCACCGACAGAAGTTACAGTTACAGAATATTTTATATATATATATATATATATATATATATATATATATATAAAATATTCTGTAACTGTAACTTGTATTTTTATTTTTATACCTATTTATTCTATTTATCCCCTTCATATATATATATATATATATATATATATATACACACACACACACACACACACACACACACACACACACACACACACACATATATAAATACAGAGACATATATAAATAAAACATAAGAAGGGGATAAATAGAATAAATAGGTATAAAAATAAAAATACAAGTGAATTGCACATTTCAAGTATTGAGGTCTATTGCACCATTGACTATTAACAAAAGTATTGCAAGTATTTAGCCTGAAATAAAGGTTATATTTTACTAATACCATTTTATCATAATATTAATATAGCACAAGGTTCAGTTAGCATTTCACAGAAACAGCTGGAGCTTTTTTTTTTAAACTTTCTTACTTTGAGTACATTTCAGAGCCTGTTTTTTTTTCCAATTTTACTTGAGAAAAGAAGTTGAATCAGTACTTTAGTTTTTAATAGAGTATTTTTTAACATTAGTACCTGTACTTCTACTTAAATACACAATGTCTGTACTCTTGCCACCTCTGCGAGAATGCCCCGTTATTGTCAGGCATGCATACAAGCACATAGGGGGCATACAGACTACTGAGTACCAATTTGAGTTGTTGCAGTGAAACTTTGACAAAATGGACTAGCCTGCTAAGCGATTTTCTCACTTTGATTTTCAGTGTCTTAGAATTCAGCTCTTTGTAGGTTGCTAAATTTTATTTCTATCAAACACTGTGGTATGCTCTCTTTCCTATGACATTACCCAGTCCTTAACTGTATCCAGCATGATTTAAGGGTTCCCCCACATGCCACTGAGATCTGATGTTTCTTCAAAGTGCTCCTGTAATTTTTTTTGAGAAGTGTTTATGCTACATACAATGCGGATACACATCTTAAACATATGCAAGTAGTTTTTGATTGCTTTTTCTTTTTTGTTGCTAAAATATTGAATATACACAAGCATGTTTATGAATAAAGAAATGCCGAGATTGTGTGATAAGAAAACTATGTGCAAAAGAAAATGCATAAAAACTTGTTTAGGAGAAATGAAAGCGCCTTCAGGAGAAAGTTAGTAATCATGTGGTTGCCAGTGTTTGTATGCATGTGCATACAACAAAAGGTGGAAAAAACATTTTACATAGCAAAGGAAGGAGGATAAAATAAACAGGAAGAAAGAAAATATCTCGCTCGCTTAAGCTGCTGATGGGAATACGCTAGTATTAGGTTTAACCTTCACACTAACAATCCAATAGAATGATTAAAGTCAGTGACCTACTTTCCCTTGCCTAATTCAATCCAGCCCAAATTTACCTTGAGAAGGGGAAAAGGAGTTCCAGAACAGAAGTGGAGAATCCCCGAGGAGGGAGCACAATCTTGGGCAAATGCTATCAACAGAGAACGACACCAATAGAGATTGACAAAAGTGTGGCACAGGTAGACCTCCAGCTGAACACTTTGTTGTGGTCTTCATCAAACATTAACAGTGAGGATGAACACCATAGAGGAAAACATTGCAACATTGCGCTTGGAGAACAGCGATGATGAAAAGCCCCCAAATGCATCTGACAAGGAGTAAATATTGAATTGAAAGATAAACAAGGTGAATGTCCTTCATTATTCATGCCAATAGGGAGACAAAGAAACTTGATAGCATTGAAAACAACATGCTTTATCTGTCTCCTTCTCTCCTGGAAGACCCTCACAGACACACTACAGATGAGGTCAAAGCAAATGAACGTAGTGTTTCGGTTCTTTTACTGTTTAACTACAGCCAGCAAAAGGCACTTTTGCATTTCAACATTATCTCACATTATCAGTTTTTGGTTCCTAGTGAAATGACAGTCACACACACATGGGCTGTTTTTATGATTGGACCACAGAGCACATTCAATTTCTATTCTTGTGGTGCAGGACCTTATTGGTAGCTGCTCTGCATTCAGTGGCTCCATTATCCCTACAAATCCATGTTTGGGATGCAAGCCGGGTCCACTTTGATTTAAAGAATCTTCACCTTTCAGCAGCATTATATTACAGCACAGCAGATATGCACATGGATTCTGGACTTTGAATTGGCCTATTTGAAATCTCAGAGAGTGACCCCGATAACTATACTTAAAATAAGTTATCTATCTACAGTGGGGCAAAAAAGTATTTAGTCAGCCACCGATTGTGCAAGTTCCCCCACCTAAAATGATGACAGAGGTCAGTAATTTGCACCAGAGGTAGACTTCAACTGTGAGAGACAGAATGTGAAAAAAAACCCCATGAATTCACATGGTAGGATTTGTAAAGAATTTATTCGTAAATTAGGGTGGAAAATAAGTATTTGGTCACCTCAAACAAGGAAAATCTCTGGCTCTCACAGACCTGTAACGTCCTCTGTAAGACGCTTTTCTGTCCCCCACTCGTTACCTGTATGAATGGCACCTGTTTGAACTCATCATCTGTATAAAAGACACCTGTCCACAGCCTCAAACAGTCAGACTCCAAACTCTGCCATGGCCAAGACCAAAGAGCTTTCGAAGGACACCAGGAAAAGTATTGTAGACCTGCACCAGACTGGGAAGAGTGAATCTACAATAGGCAAGCAGCTTGGTGTGAAAAAATCAACTGTGGGAGCAATCATCGGAAAATGGAAGACATACAAGACCACTGATAATCTCCCTCGATCTGGGGCTCCACGCAAGATCTCATCCCGTGGGGTCAAAATGATCATGAGAACGGTGAGCAAAGATCCCAGAACCACACGGGGGGACCTGGTGAATGACCTGCAGAGAGCTGGGACCAAAGTAACAAAGGTCACCATCAGTAACACACTACAACGGCAGGGAATCAAATCCCGCAGTGCCAGACGTGTTCCGCTGCTGAAGCCAGTGCATGTCCAGGCCCGTCTGAAGTTTGCCAGAGAGCACATGGATGATACAGCAGAGGATTGGGAGAATGTCATGTGGTCAGATGAAACCAAAGTAGAACTTTTTGGTATAAACTCAACTCATCGTGTTTGGAGGAAGAAGAATACTGAGTTGCATCCCAAGAACACCATACCTACTGTGAAGCATGGGGGTGGAAACATCATGCTATGGGGCTGTTTTTCTGCCAAGGGGACAGGACGACTGATCCGTGTTAAGGACAGAATGAATGGGGCCATGTATCGTGAGATTTTGAGCCAAAACCTCCTTCCATCAGTGAGAACTTTGAAGATGAAACGAGGCTGGGTCTTCCAACATGACAATGATCCAAAACACACCGCCCGGGCAACAAAGGAGTGGCTCCATAAGAAGCATTTGAAAGTCCTGGAGTGGCCTAGCCAGTCTCCAGACCTCAACCCCATAGAAAATCTGTGGCGGGAGTTGAAAGTCCGTGTTGCTCCGCGACAGCCCCAAAACATCACTGCTCTCGAGAAGATCTGCATGGAGGAATGGGCCAAAATACCAGCTACTGTGTGTGCAAACCTGGTAAAGACCTATAGTAAACGTTTGACCTCTGTTATTGCCAACAAAGGTTATGTTACAAAGTATTGAGTTGTATTTTTGTTATTGACCAAATACTTATTTTCCACCCTGATTTAGGAATAAATTCTTCACAAATCCTACCATGTGGATTCATGGATTTTTCTTTCACATTCTGTCTCTCACAGTTGAAGTGTACCTCTGGTGCAAATTACTGACCTCTGTCATCATTTTAGGTGGGGGAACTTGCACAATCGGTGGCTGACTAAATACTTTTTTGCCCCACTGTATGTATGTATGTATGTATGTATGTATGTATGTATGTATGTATGTATGTATGTATGTATGTATGTATGTATCTATCTATCTATCTATCTATCTATCTATCTATCTACACATTACATTAATTTCTATGTTTTGCCATGTTAATAGCCAAGTTTTGCATTTAAATGTAAAGTTCCCAGACAGTTGATCATAAAGATGATAATGAAAGTGTAAAATACCAACATTCCATGAGCCTTTTGTTACTTTTTCAATTTATTGCTCCATTCATCTTTTGCTTCTTAACTGAGTTTGGGTCATGGGGACAGCGGTCTAAGTAGAGAAGCCCTGACCTTATTCCCAGGCACCTCCTGTGAGACGTAATCTTTTCAGTGTGTCCTCCTTTGAGTAGAACAAACCCAAAACACCTCACCTAGGAGGTGTACAAAAGGCCTCCTTGTAAGATGCCACGTCATCTGCTCCTTTTGACATGAAGGATTAGGGATTCTATTCTGAGTCCCTCCCAAATAGCTTAAGATCTCACCCTATCAATAATGCCTGGAGGTCACCACCTGATGAGGCCAAACAGGAGAGACATGATATCCGCCACTTCGGGCAACTCTAGCAGAGTCCAACTAACACTGGGAGTGGATCTGTCTTAACTACCAGCAATGTGAATCAAGCTCTTGCTGTAGTTTTATAAGGACTAAATATCCAGTAGCAATAGGCCAGTGTTCCCATATTCCTGAGACACCCCAACATGATGCTAAGAGGGGTGTTGCTGGGCAAACTACATACACTTACCCTCCCACAGCTTTGAGATGATAAAAACTGGTTCAATGTTCAGTGACCAAACCCTCTGATCCAACTTCTTGAAAAATGTGACTACACATCTGCCAATCCATAGGCACTGCTTCCAAATTGAATGTAATGATGCAAAGGCTTGATAACCCCAGAAAGCCCTGAAAGATCCAGAGCCTTACCGAACAGGGTGAATTTTTATCAGTAAATACATTTTAAAAAATCAGACCAACTTAACCATAATTGATATAAAGTCGTGAATGGTCCTTTAAGGAAGATTTTCATTTATTATTAAATCAGTATTTTCTGTCTGCACAAAGCCAGAAGCTACTCTTGCTGAAATCCAAAAGATTTCCAGTTCAATTAACCATTTCTCTGTTTTCCATATCCATCCATCTTATTTCTTCTGCTTAACCAGTTCAGAGTCATGGGGCAGCTGGATCCTATCCCAGCTGCCATAGGGTAAGAGGCAGGGTACATCCTGGACAAGTTACCAGCCTGCCACAGGGCCAACACTGAGAAACAGACAACCATTCACACTCACTCACCAAAAGAATCACACCCCCGCTAGCATATCTTTGGACTATGGGATGAACCTGGGGTATCTGGAGAAAAACCACAGAAGCACATGGGAGAACACATGGGAGATTATGCAAACTCCAAACAGAAAGGCCCCTTGCTAACCTTTGCACCACTGTACTGTCCCATGTTTCTCCCATAGTTAGTAATATACAAAGCACCATAAGAAATAATTACAGAAATAATTCTGTACAAGAATTTTGGACATGATTCAACATTAAAAGCACCCATATGTCCAGCTTTTATAAATGTGTGTAATTATGTGTGCATATATAGCAATTATACACTCTTTTGCTGTTGTGTAGATATATGGGAGTGCACGGATTGAGAGAAATATTGTGTGCCAATCTAATTTTCTGATTTGGGGCCAGATACCAAGGCATCTAACATCTACCTGACATACACACCAATACACAAACATATATCACCCCATCCAACTTCATTTTGGCAGACATTTACACAGAAGCAATCTTCCTCATCATTACTGACCACCTTCTGTGACAATGCCAGAGGCAGCATGACACAGACCTGTGCCAGCATCACCTTCCCCTTCTCATCATTCCCACCGCAGGTACACAATCCAGTGGCCATTGTTTTAGCCAGTGTCATCATTTTATTCACTTTGCCCAGCCAGTGTTTTACTTGTATTGTAAAGCACTCTGGTTATTAACTTACTACTTTATGAATCTAATACCAACCAAGTCCAAGGACTGGGACTGAGAAACCACTGGGGTACTTAGCTGTAACAGGTTTATCAGAGGGTGATGTTGTGTTTGTGCTTAAATTGTAGACTTTTGAGGATGCTTTTTACTGAAGTTTTCTTTTCTTTTTTTTTTTTTTTTACAATCTAGTTCTGTAAAAATTGGCTTAAAGTTTGAAGCCAGTTTTTGAAGTTCTACATTAATACGATTAACCAAAAGGAAAGCATGTCTGGTATAGGATGTATACGGGAAAGAAAGCGAGTGGACTTCTTTAAGTTTTGTGAAGACATTTCACCTCTCATTTGAGATTCATCTCACCTCATTTCTCGGATGAGATATTAAATGTCCTCACGAAAGTCTAGTAGTTTCTCTGTATAGAATTGCTTCAACTTGTTGAGCACAATATAGGTCCAGGATCATGTGCCATTAGTTTCTTATTCTTGTCTAGAACTCTCACATGCTTCCTGTGAATCTGGAACATTTTCCCAAACTTTCCCTCCATATTCCCTCCTCTTAAGCTGTAAAATACCCAGATAACTATCACTTTGAACGAGACCCTTTTTCATACAGCTCAATTTATTTTAACTCTCATTCTTGCTCGTCTACCTTGCCTTCCTAGCATTTCATATATGTCCCTTTGCCTGACTGAGAGATCCCCTTGATCAAAAAAAGAAAAGGCTGTTACTTTTTCATCATATCCCGTCATCTCTCTTGGTGTTTCATTTGTTGCCAAGCAGAGTTTTGGGCCACTGGTTGTCTTTAGTATAGGGTTTCTGTTAGTGCAACAGCAGGATAACTATATTGCACAGAGCACACACAGTTTTGTTTTGTCCTTTCTCCTCGAGGCTGTGTGCATTCATCTCCATGTACAGCCTGTTCCGCCATTGTCACTGCACTGTCGCTGGTTATAGCTGAGTGAAAACGTACTCCTGCACCCTCTCAGGCCAACTAATTATGGACTTTGATTATTCCCATTTTGTTTTACTGAGTGCAGTGCCGTCGCCAACAGGCGGACTGGCAGAAAGGCCAGCACCATTGATTGTCTCAGTTTCGGGCCTAATTGAGCCAAATGGGAATGGCTGTTGCCAGAGTTCACTCTCCTCCAGTGTTTACATGCTGATCCACCAGAGAGACATTCATTACTGCTTCGCTGAAAACTCCTCTAGACACGCTCACGCACAAATATACGCTCACATTTTGTATTCATATTGATAAAGGGGTGAAGTTCTCTGTGGTCTGCACATACAGCTGGGCCTGCAGATGCTACTGGGAATTAATGCTGTTGTCTAATGGAGCTTGGGTCTACATCACAGAGCCATTATTTCTATCTCTATTCCTTACTCAACATCACAGACTGAATGTTTGCTGCTGCTCAACCCACACGGATTTCTAATTGCATGCTAGGGATCATGGTGTAAGATTTGTTGTCTGATTGAAATATTAAAATCCATGCATGTGAAGTTTCTTTCACAGACATGTTAATTGCGGTCATGACATAACATTCTCAGGGAGTATTTCTTTAAGGACCATACTCCTTGACACAGTTTCCATTTGTTTGCAGTGCTTGTGCTATGATTGCAACCCTTCTCCTTTGATAAAGCATAAAGCAATGATAATTTTACACTTTTAAATCTGTACTGGACTAAAAACCCTTATTGTCTATGTGATTACGGCAGTTAGATGTCAGTTCTTTTCCAATATGCCATAAAAACCTATTATATAAAGGTTTGCTTCCATCCTATTCAATTATGCAGTTCCAAAAAAATCTGTCTAAACAGTTTAGAGTGTTTCAAGTATGATACACTTTATAGTTTGGCTCCAGTCCATGCCTTTTACCCTTTTTGAAGATGAAATGGTATTTTAATATTTGGCACAAGTCGAGGGACAGCAGGGAGGATTCTAAACATAGACGCTGGTATAAGTGCTCTCATAAGCCATTTTAGATAAGGTTTACAGTGTAAGTGATCATAGCATTTCTTAAACCATTGTGATCAGATGTAGTTTTGCTGGTATAAATTAATACAACTGTGGTGGAACATAGAATCCTCCTTGTTGTTTTCCTAATGTTATGCTAGTCACTGGTGCAAGAGAAGGACAGCTGTGGACAGATGGATGGCCCAGTGGCAGAGAAGGTAGGCAGACCTGATCTGAAGTAAAGTTTGCCAAAACGCAGATAGATGGTGCTGCTCAGCAGTCTTGCCCAGCCGAAAGGCAAACAGACAAGCAGGAACATCTCCAAGGGCAGGGCACAAGGTTTAACTTTAAGAGACACTTTGCGGTTTGCCACTGACCGAGCTGTCTTTTTATACTCCTCTTTCCCACACTACATATTAGCACATGTTATAATATAGATATTATTGTAATATAGACACCAGATAGATAGGAAGCATACCTCCAATGATGTAGTACTTAGCTTGACAATGAAAGGTTGCTGGTTGCAGTTGGAGACACAAGTCCCCTTTGGGGAATGCAGCAATCCTAGCTAAATCAAACATGCAGAACTAGTCACTGTGGTGACCCATTGTGGTGAGAGAACAGCTGAAAGTAAGTTTCTAAAGAAAATTATTTTTAAAAATTGACAACTTCTTTTAGCTGTTATTACCACTATGAAGGAAATATGGAAGTCAGATGTTTTTTTACTAAACTCATAAGAAATACTGATGGAATATTATCCGAGAAATACCAACATGATCACATCAACAATATTCATTTTAATTTATCTATAATACCTGCAGTATAACAGTGACTAGGCAGTTAATCTTTATCGTTAAGACTTAGACAAAACAAAAACAATTAACATACCTATATCTGTTATCATACCTGTGATTTTTGTTTTTGTTCTGATTAACCAAAAAGCAAGTGTTACCTCTCTGTGCAATTTGTAGTAAATTGCCATCTGCAGTGCTTAGTAAATCACATTTCTATGACTCATTTAAATACTCTTCTCTCAAGAGATTGTACCCTGAAAAAGAAAGCCTTACAAATACACATCAAATAAAGCTAGCCACTGAAATAACTGTCAGTGCCTTTCAGTAGCAAAATTGACTCTGCATCTCTTGAGTAAATCCTGAGAGAATGTTTTTAATGTCAAAAGACTGTCACTAAATCAGTAAACCTTTACAGTTTTTGAAAACTCAACACTTTTGAGACCAAAGCTTCACTGATTATAATTTAGCTTGTAGAATAGTGTTCAGCTAAAACACTACAGGCACACAGCAAAGCCTTCAAAGAGGACGGGGTGATAAATTTCAATTCTTTGTGATCAATCCATGCCACCACAGAGCTCTGGGACATCAAAATAAAGCTGTATTTCATTTCTTATAGCAGGCTTTTTCATTGAGGCCAGGTTATCAGGAAAAAGTGATGCACAGGGAATCCAATAGCATCACTTTTTACATATGTATCATATTATTAAGGTGCTATAAACCAGGCTGCGGCACTGGCACATAATCTATGCGGCAAGTGCATGTTTACTGCTTATGTATCAATGTGAACAGAGAGTAAATGCGAATGTCACATTTTACCTGCGTCTTTCTGTTTCTACCAATTTCATTTTGTAAAAAAAAAAATTCTTGGAGCAAGCATGAATGGTAGAGTAGATGATACATGGGTTAGTGTTTCAAGATAATACACTTTTTGATAGACCTCTTCTCAACAGTCATCATTAAAAATGAAAAATTCCTTTAATAAGGCAACCACAATGTTCATTATGTCATTATGTGGGAGTGAAACATTTCTGTTTTTATAAGTGAATTTTTCTTCATTGACTGATTTGGCAGCCATCAATAGAGTTTAGCAGAGTCGTTTCAGCCAGCCAACTTTTGAATAGACCAATTATCTTGTTGCACTGCCCTCATAGAAAAGTGTGAAGTCTGTTTCTGATAACCTGAGTGGCAAAGGCAAAAATTAACAGTTATCATTACACATGTCTACACTGCCTTTGATAAAAGGACCTTCTTAATGGGGACGATTACTGTAACCGTGTGCAATTTAACCGGATCAACTCAATAGGTGACTTGATCTGGTGATAGGACTTTAATGCTAGAAAAACTGTGTCCACCTGAAAGGCTCAGGCCAATATTGATTATGGCAGCATTAAACATTTAAGTAATCACTGCACTTAGCTAAATGATTGTGTAATGAATAATAGATGAGATGGAAGGCAGACAGGGTAATAAATGGTCTGGGGAATAATAACTGCCCATGTGATATTCAGCCATGCGTCTATATCCACAAGAACACTTTTTTTTTCTCTCTTTTCAAAACTGCACCAACTCTCACTCTCTGTCATGAATCGGGGCATTTGCCTATAGCAATACTGTATACACACACATACACACACTGTGCCAAGGAATCGTTGGGGATTTAATCAATTCACATTACTCTTGTGGAATGTTCAATGTAAGTGCAGGACTTATCCCCCCAAGAGTTAGACTGCTGTTGGGCTGTTTGGTTAAGAATTGCAGAGAATATAGATTTTCTAAACTAAAACACCCTTTTTTTCTATTCTGATTTATTCTATTCTATTCTATTGTACATGGTGGCCTTGAGAAGTAACCAAAGAAATTAAAGAAGAGAGAAATAGCACTCAAAGATTCTTGAATTTAAATGGCAGTAAATTAACGATAGAATATGACTTCCATATGGAATAGTAGATTTTTTGTAAACCCTTTTTTGATAAAATCAGAAAGTGTGTGAGAGAGAACAGGGATTGTATACATGTAGTTAAGATCCTGCTTATCAACTGCACTTGATTAACTGATCCTCTGTAAGTGTGATCACTTCTATAAAAGCAGATTTTTTGACAGCTTGCAAGTCTGGAGCATGGAGTCGTGTGATCACGAAATGCAAAGGAGGAAAGACATCGGCAATGATCCCAGAGAAGGAATTGTAGCTGCCCATTAACCGGAAAAGGGTTTCTTTTTCCTTAGAGAACATGGTAGTATGGATTAGTTTTGGAAAGTTACATCTGAAGAAACCACAAGATTTCTGGAGCAGTGGCTTTAGGAGCAAAGTGGAAATGTTTGGACAGCACCACATTTAGAGAAGACAAAATTTTAGCACAAAAACACCTCAACAGCCCAACACAGTAGAGGAGGGGTGGTGATTAGAAAGTACCTGTAGATCAAAAACTCCTCTATATGCTAAAGTATTTTAAATCTGAGGTCATCTGTCCATCATGAGCACACAAGCTAATCTATGACAGAATGGCAGAAAAAGATTCAAGGTGTTGCCATGGCCCAGTCAAAGTCTAGACCTCAAACTGGTAAAAAAAATCTTGTGGCAGGAGAGCTATCAATAAACTAATGCACACAAATGTCAACAAACTGAAGCAACACTGTAAATAAGAGAGGCCCAGTATTCCTCAGAAACAATGCAAACGACTGACAAAGTGGTACAGGAAGTGATAGGAATCAATTATTTTGTCGTTGCTGCTGCCAAAGATGCTTCTACCAGCTTGAGTAATGGGATGTGCACAGGGCTGCAACGAGTCCTGTAAAAAAAAATTCACATAACTGTAGCAAGTTTGCTAGAGCTACTAACAAGCAGCTAAAACCCTGAGAAATTCATTCAACTTCACTTATGATTGGCTCATGAATGCTGACAGTTGCTGTATAGCAGCACAGAACCTGGCAGGCCAATCAGACATCTGTCTTGCAGCCTTTTGTTTTGCAAAGCTCTTGCTGGTGACTGGGACCAATTCACAAGTTTGCTTATGGGCAGCCTCTTGCTCTGTGACTTTCTTTTTCTTTTGTTAGTTTCCTGCATTGTGAACTCCTCTTTTATTCTGCACAGATGGTCATAAAACACAATACATAAAGATTCTAAAATACATGAAACAAAACCAAATACAGAACTGTGGCCTTCATTTTGTTGCAGCATCTCAGGGTCACTGTAATCCTATTGTAGGCTTGAAGTTTTAAACATCAGTTGTCTGAGACAATGTAAGTTCAGTAAAGCCTGTCCACACACACACACACACACACACACACACACACACGCACACACGCACACACGCACACACACACACACACACACACACACACACACACACACACACACACACACGGTGACTGTTTCCTCGCGGCTGCGTGCAGCGGGGCTAGGGGAGGGTCTGTGCTGACGGACGTGGGTTACTGACCTGGTAGCCTGGCTGCCCCTGGGTGGGTCCGTGAGGTTCTGGGGGCGCTCCGTCTCTGGGCTGGGGCCCGGGCCTCGGGGGCTTGGGTCCTGGTTGGTGTGTTGCCGGGGTTGTGGGCGGGTGGGTGCATGGGGGCCCAGCCCTGGAGCAGGGTGCCGCCGGTGCGTCGAGCCACCTGGGGGGCTCTTCAACTGGTGGGGGAGATTGTCACATCTTGCAGGAGCTTTCCTCTCCTCAGGAGCTGCCTCTGCAGGAGGGGGAGATACAGGAGAGGTGGAGGAAGATCTCAGCCTGGGTGTTTATTGTCTTATGTAGTCTGGAAGATGAGTGGATGGTGGGGTGGGTGCAGTTTTCTCTGTGGTGGGGTTGGGTGGACTGTCCCGGGCTCTGTGGGGCCGGGCGGCGCTGCTGCACTGGGCCCGGTCTGGATGGGCCTGCGCCCCCTTTCCCTGGCGGGTCGCGGAGTATGGGGGTGCCTACTGGGGTCAGCGGGGGAGCTGGCCCCAGGGAGGGGTCACTTGCCCCTCCCTTCCTTCCCTCCCCATCTCCAGCTGCCTCCCTCTTCCCGCTCCACCACAACCACCCACACATGCAGGGCCTTGGAGTAGGGGTATGTCACCAGGGTGCAGAGGAGGCTACCCCCCCCTCTGTCCCCTTCTGGCTGCCTCTGCCTCAATTTTATCCCACAACTTAGACATTCACATTACTCACACTCTCATTACACATACATATAGGATCTTGGGGGTGGGCACGATACACGGAGTCCAAAGTACCATCAGGGTGTACACCCCACCCCTGGCATCGTTGCCCACCTCTCAATTTTAAATACACGTAGACATTGAGGGCCAGCAGGAGGGACCATGCGCTTACCTGCTGCTCTCTGGCAGGTAGCTCCAAGCCCTCCTGGGTTTTAAATGCACCTTAGAACACACATGCATCAACATTACAATGAGCGGGTGGAGGGAGGTTCGGAGTCTTCTCTCACCCCCGTTCTCTGCGACCTGCTGGAGCAGGGGGGCTAGGACTAGGAGGAGGAGTTGGCCGTCCGACTGCGGTCTGGAGTGTGGAGCCTTCCTGCTGCTGCGGAGTCGGGGCGGTCTGCCTCCCCCCACTGCAGGGAAAAGGGAAACACCACCTGGGTCTGGGTGCAGTTCCCCCCTCCAGGGGCGGGGGCACCTAGACCCGGTTTGTAGAGTACGCTTGGGGAGTGTGATCGTGTGTACAACGTCTCTTTATGTCTGTCTCCACGTTGGTTGAGTGTGGAGTAAGTGCATATGAGAGCATGAGGGTGGGAATGGATGTTTGTATCTGTGTGTGCCTGTATGTCTGTGTCTATATGTCAGGTTGGGTGTCAGGCGCCACCTCTCTGGGGACATCTCAGGCCCTCCAAGGTTTGGAGGCCTATCTCCCCCTACCACCACTTCCCCTGCCAGTGGCGGACCCCCTCAGACATCGGTGCGTTGGTGGTTCTTTGTGTCTGGGGGTGGGCGTCCAGGTACACACCGGCTCACTCCTTGGCGGCCGCTTATCGGGGCCTGGAGCCTGGGGCTCGCTCGGGCCACTTCGGAGGTGGGGTGCCCCCGGCCTCTCGGCCTGGGGCTCGGTCACTCAGGCGCAGCTGGCTGCCGGCGGAGCTCACGGGCGCGTCACTGCAACTCCCCCTGGCTTCTGCTCCGCGGCTGCTGAGTGAGCCCTCATCTGGGACTCTCCTCAGCTCTTTCCGGGACAGTGGCGCAGCTGCCCCTCTGTTGGTCTTCCTTGGTCTCTTGTGTTCTGGGGGCCTCTGGATGTCTGGAGTTTTGATCTCCTCCACACCTGCTTCACGCCCTGGAGGACGGGGCTGTGGCCCCCCCACACCCTCTAGCAGATTATTACATGAAGGAACCTTTTAAAAAAACAAAAAACAAGCGCGTCCATGCTCACAGGTGTACACACGGGTGATCACACCCACAAACTACACCCTTTTTGGCTCCTACCTCAAAGCACACTGTGTTCTGTTGATCTTATGTGCTGCACAATAATGTTTAACATTTAGTATTTACTGTCATATTCCCATATATCATTGTGATGTTGTTTATTCTATTACTCTTGTTCTCTTCTGCTTGCTTTCTTTTTTCTTTCTCAGCAGGTGATCCAGGTGATTGATATATGCATTTTTTTTTCTCTGCCCGTTCTGTTGGTTTTTGTCTTTTGCCCTTCTCCCCCGTCCCTCTTCTCAGCTGTTTCTCTTTCCCTCTTTCTTTCTCCCCTTCTTTCCCCCAGTCAAGTCTGTCCCGTATTCAGTAAGTGAAAATAAAATAAACAATAAAAGGTGAATCAAATGGACCATTACGGCAAGGCTGGGATGGTCAGTTTGGTAAAGTAAATCCGTTGGGCATCTTTCTTTGCCTTTAGACAACAATTCTGATGGCAAAAGAGCCAAACGGGACAGGCCAAAAAAAAAAAAAAGAAAAAAAAAAGAAAAAAAAAAAAAGAAAAAGATTCAAGGTGTTGCCATGGCCCAGTCAAAGTCTAGACCTCAAACTGGTAAAAAAAATCTTGTGGCAGGAGAGCTATCAATAAACTAATGCACACAAATGTCAACAAACTGAAGCAACACTGTAAATAAGAGAGGCCCAGTATTCCTCAGAAACAATGCAAACGACTGACAAAGTGGTACAGGAAGTGATAGGAATCAATTATTTCGTCGTTGCTGCTGCCAAAGATGCTTCTACCAGCTTGAGTAATGGGATGTGCACAGGGCTGCAACGAGTCCTGTAAAAAAAAATTCACATAACTGTAGCAAGTTTGCTAGAGCTACTAACAAGCAGCTAAAACCCTGAGAAATTCATTCAACTTCACTTATGATTGGCTCATGAATGCTGACAGTTGCTGTATAGCAGCACAGAACCTGGCAGGCCAATCAGACATCTGTCTTGCAGCCTTTTGTTTTGCAAAGCTCTTGCTGGTGACTGGGACCAATTCACAAGTTTGCTTATGGGCAGCCTCTTGCTCTGTGACTTTCTTTTTCTTTTGTTAGTTTCCTGCATTGTGAACTCCTCTTTTATTCTGCACAGATGGTCATAAAACACAATACATAAAGATTCTAAAATACATGAAACAAAACCAAATACAGAACTGTGGCCTTCATTTTGTTGCAGCATCTCAGGGTCACTGTAATCCTATTGTAGGCTTGAAGTTTTAAACATCAGTTGTCTGAGACAATGTAAGTTCAGTAAAGCCTGTCCACACACACACACACACACACACACACACACACACACACACACACACACACACACACACACACACACACACACACACACAAACTGACTTCACTGTGCGTGTGGGAAGGACACCTACTTCAATCACTTGATGTAAATGGGCTGAGGCCTGTTGCAATTTACAACACAGTCCTGTCGTGTCTGATAAATTCAGCTCTGTCTCTGTGTTTATCATGTCAAGATGACTTCACTCCTGTCCCTCTTTAGCCCTGGTGTCTCACCCATCCACACGTACTTTGCTTGTAGCCCCTCATTTCCTTGGTGAGTGGAGGTGGGGGCACATGAGCGAGACAGCTTGGTAATTAGTTCTCAAGCATGTGCTCGCTAAATATTCCTGCCTAATGACAAGGCCAAGCGAGTGCACTATGCCTAACGGCCTGAGGTTCAGTTTGATTCTTCAAGCTCTGATCATAATCCAAACCTGTAGTAAAACTATGGCACGATGCTGCAAATTAAATAAATAACTCTGTGAATAAATAAAAGAATGTAGATGTTAGGGCACACTTTGAAATGCACATCAAAAGCAGTGATTTGTCAGCCATCAATAGTCTTTCCAGAGGGAAGCCTGTCTTTCTCTCTCTCTCCCTGTCTGTGTCTCGCTCTCATTTAGTTAGATGATTGCCTCCTACAGCCCCAGGGACCGATAGCAACCACCAAGTCTATTACTTCCTACAGCACTTACTCCTACCAATATGAAACACTCGATAACAACAGGGCCTACTCCATGTTAACTCCTATAGTCTATTAGCCAGACACCAATTCTATCCAACAGCATGTGTTGATACAACAGAACCCCTGAGTAACATTATCCACAATGAAATGAGTCAGAAGAGAATCAGGCAAGTCGTCCGCATCAAAATGAGCATAATAAAAGATTTTTCTGGGCGATGCATAAAGGAAGTTAATAAAGAAAAACAAAACTAACAAACAAACAAACACAGCTGGGCTGATGGGTGAGGCAGGTTTAGCATCTATGTTGAATGCCTCCTTTAGAGATAGGTGATGGAGATGCGGAACAAAGTGCCACAAACTGATGTCTACGCTTTCACATAAACACTGCTGTGTTGCCCCAGTGTTCTAATGGCCGGGCACTGTGCATCCAGATGCTAACCTCGCTTTCTTTCCCCGGATGCAGCAGGGTACAAGTGCATTCCAGCCACTCGAGCGCAGGTGTTAATTTATGCTTCTGCACCACTTTTCTCCCTGACTGCACAGCCTGACCCCAACCCAGCACACCCCACTGTGTAGCTACACCTCCATTTAAGCAGGCCAATTTAAATTTTTCAAAACGGTCTACACGGCATTCAACGACAACAAGACCAGGCACGGTCTAAACAAACATAATGATGTATACGGCTGAAGTTGTATACATATCAAGGCGATTTGCTTGGATAACTCATCCGTAGTTGTAAATTACAAAAAATCACCACTGTTGAAATCCTTTAGTAACTCGGCTAGAGTTGTAAATCAGTAATAATCACCAATGTAGAAATGCTTGCATCATGTAGTTAAAAAGAAAAAAGAAAACACAAACAAAGCAGAAAACCAAAAGCAAAACAAAAATGGAACAAGGCAGAACGCACACATGTTGTATGGAAGTCAAAGATTCAATGTATATTGCATCAAAACATCAGCTTTTAATCAAGGAGCAACAATGTCGTTCCTTTAGAGAATTTTTTTTTGTGCCAGAATGAAGATGCTTAATTGATGACTACAACTCACGACACAGCTGCATTTTTTTTTTGAAAGATGAGTAAGTGTGTAGAAGAGAGAGCAAAGAGGATGTTTGAGGGTGGCTGAGGTAACGGCAGCTGATGGCCAGTTAGGCCAATATATTTGTGGTTGAGGGAATTTCTGGGGCAAAGCCTCCTTAGTTGTTGACTGGATGTCCGCTCAGCATCTGAGATTCCGAGCTTCAATTCATTATTAATGATTTGTGGTGTCACAGCAGTCCATTCATTTCATTGTTGAGACATCACCCGAGACATCAATGCACACACTCAGTCTGAGACACACACATACACACAATAAACCACAACAGAAGCTTCTGAACATCTGCCTCTTAAGCTGTTTTCTTATTACTCTCTGTCACTCCCACTGGGCAGAGGGCACTTTATAGATGCCCTAAAGATGTAGACAGTGAGCGAAAGAGGCTGGGGAGAGTACTATTGGTGGCTCGGTGTTCTGAAGCAATAGACGCACTCGGGAAAAGGTGGCTTCTTACTTCATTTCATTCACAAAGCCCTCTGTGCATCCAACAGGCTGACAGATGGGAAGGCCTTCCACACAGACAAGCAGCAAGCAATAGCACACGGCACCCGACCCGAAGGCTTTATAGACTAAAAAAGAAAAGGTCTTGAGGGAAAATAAAAGGTGTAAAAAAAGGAGGGGAGGAGAGATAGCGTTTATAATTCATGTCTGGAGAGGACAAGTGGAGGATGATTCACTTTGTTGTCCATCTCAACGGTCAGTCAGGGAACAAAGGACTTGCAGTTCAAAGGCAACCAGTCATTGCACCTCTCTTACAAACCTGGAGGGACCACGTCATTAAATTCAGAGCTGTTTGGAAACAGATTTCATCACATTATCCCTGTTTAGGATCTTTATATTTGGTGCCAGTATTAGCATAGTAGCCTGTCTGTCTGTCATTTAAGCACTGAGCCCAGGAGATGGAATATATTTGGAGGAAAATTCAATAACACATCATCGCTAAGCTGGTGTAATTTTTCTCTTTGGCTCAACTGAAGCCACCCACTTCTGAACCTGGGCATTAATGTGGGTCTGCATTAGCCTGCAAATTTGCGCTATCAATAGTTCTGCTATTGAAGGGGGTGGGGGTGGCGTCGTTTTATTGAAATATTTATACAGGTAAACCCACTGTATCTGTGTATTTACACAAGATATCCAGGCGTCAGACCAAGGCCGGAATCGATAAAACACAATTATAGCACGACAACCCACTGAGTGATAGGAAGGTGGTGGATTAAAGCATCGGTGGCTAAATGCACAGAATAGCCACAGGCGCAAGAAATGTGACTGAACTGTCGCTCTTACATAGCCTTGCTGGCTTCACCAGAGGTATTAGCAGCTTATAGTCCCTCACCTCACAATGCCTTGTTATTTGCCATGTTCTTGCCTTTTTTCATCCATCTATTGATTACTGATACCCCTGACATTTTATGTTAATGTGCTAATGTGCTGTATTACTCCAACTGAAATAACATATCTATTATGCTTATCCTCCTCATATCAATGGCTTAAATCTAGGAGTGAAATATAAAGCCCAAAGACAAACAGTAACCTTGAGCAGCATTCGAGTCCACATTCACATTCAAGGCAAATGCCACCAACAAATCAAATGACCAACAAGTAAACAGCACTTGCTTTGAAATTGAGCCTGTGGAGCAGCATATAGCCAAGGTCATAGGCCTGTAGGTTCCTGGATTTGATGCAATAGATTTGAACTGTATTAAAGATGACCGATCTGCTACAAATCACAAGTACTTGTGCAGCATGCCAACATTGATTCTCCTATATTCAAGCAATCAATGATTACACACAGGCTCAAGGAAATGATAACCTGACTCTGCACGTGTGGCCGGTTAGCTAGCTGCGTATTCACATCAGTTGAGGACATGTGAAAAATCCAGCTGTGTGTGTATCAAGAAAAAAAAAGGGGGTGGAGGTGGGGGTAGTAAGTAGTTGGGTCTGTCAGTGTCACAGTACACGTTCTGAACCACCTTCTGCCCTCTAATAAGATTGAGCACCAAGCAGAGCTGAACAACTGCCAGACACTGAGACACCACCCGAATAGAGAGGAGATCTTGGGTGAAAAGGGAGGGGGAGCTGGGTTGGGGTGTTTTTCAAAGGGGTTGGCAGGTAGAAGCATTTCAATGTTGCATCTCACTGCAGCAGTAGATCCGTCACGGTCAAGGGGAGCTCAAAGAGCCCTTGTCAGGTAAATCAAGTATGACTTTTATTTCTTGAGGTGGCAGAGGCATGTGGTGGCTACTAAGACATCCTGGGACGATGTTCAAGGGATGTGAGGTGGAAAAAGTGAAAACACCCCCACATACAGACAGTGCTGAACAGCATTTCATGCTGTTTAATATTATATTGTGCAGGAACTGCTGTCTATTCTGTGTGCTCCAAGTGGTGCTCCATCCAAAGTATTCTCCCTTATCAAACCGGTGAAGGTCTGTGTGTGGGTGGATGGGTGGGGGGGATATTTAAAAAATAAAAGCTGACTCTTGTTTTTATAGTCATGGATGTGTCATTATTTACTTTTCTCTCTTTAAAACATCACAGCCACCCTCAAATGCCAACAATAATTTATCTTTTATTTCACACAGCACTTGAATATTGTGAACAGCGCTACACTGTCTGTTTATTCCATCCTCAGGTAGAAAATGTCAAGAGGTTAACGTAGTGCTTGTGGTGGGTCTACTCGTCTACCGATCTCCCAGTGCTGCTGTGTGATTGCAATGGGAGTGTCACTGGTGCTCTGCCCCGCAAAAGCCTCCTCTTCACCCAAAGTCATTTACTTTAAATGTTTTTTAAACACTCTCTGCCTTCCCTCAGGTTGATATTACTTAGCTTAAGCAATTGTCAATTTGCAGGACATCAGAGTGAACCTCTGCATAATGACTGCTGAATTACCTCGAGGAACTCTATTAAAGAAGCATAGTTTCCTCAGCATTCGTGAATCCTTTCTTAAAATGCAATCTTTTCTGTACTTGCACTTGCGGAGATGTAAAAGCAATGTCCATTTTATCAACAAAAACTCTGAATAAAGATATGTGTTGATGACCTTTCACAACAAACCTGAAACGAAATTACAAAAAAATAACATTTAAGCAACAGAACCCCGACAAAATGTTTTACTTCTTTTTGGAAACAAATAAAAACGAAATGTCAGGATGAACTAATGGACAAATAAACAAATTTCTGCTGTTTTTCAACGTCTTATTCAGTGACCTACAGATTTGTTGAATCATATGCTGCATATTCTGCCGAGTTTGTTTTCTCTGCTGCCTAAAATTCCTTATTCAGAAGTTAATTTAGCAACTTCATATTAATCCTAAGAATAATAATTTTAAAATAATCATGTCAATTTTATGCATCTATTTTCTCAACCGATTATCCAATTCTGGGTCGATGGGTTGCTGAAGCCTTACCCAGCTGTCATAAGGCAGTGGGTTAATATTGGGTAATGCGTTCTTTATACCAGATTCCGTGTGATAAACACATGGAATCTACCACAATGCATCTTATGGTGATATTACAGGATGTTACTGGCTCTTAGAAGACAAATCACAATGAGAATTAGGCAAGAAGTAGAAGTAAAACAGCTGAGACAAACTAAAAGAGATGCAGGAAGCAGCCAGTATTTATGGTATACATGTAAAGTTAATCTAATATTATGCCCTCAATATTGGCTAACGAATAAAAGCTACCTAAGAGAAAAGAGGTGGCTAAATACTGATACTAAGTGAGCAGGACTGATTAGATAAGTGTGGGTGGCATCGAAATAATAACTGTCTGTCTTGACACTCTGAGTGAATAATTTCACTGTATCCTTTTGTCACAACAAACAGAAATAGCCAATCTGTGGATACTATGAGCTCATTTTAATGTGTATGTTATATGCTTTTATTTGCATCCTTTTACATTAGTCAGAGAAAAATATTTTTCATGTGTTTTCAGTGATATGAGGACTTTATTCAGAGCTGTTTAGTGTGGTTTTTGAACCTTTGAGGTTATAAAACTGTTTAAGAAAATACGTTTCTACATTTTAGTGGAATACAATGCAGTGCATAAAATGGGAATATGTAGTAAAATATAACAAAATAAAAAAATATAGGGGAGGTCCACTTTGTTTTTTTTATAAGTCTCCCTACACCCCTTAAAACTTACTGGCCATCTTTTCCAGCTTTCAGGCTTTGAATGAGAAAAACTACAGCTTTTGCCTGAAATCGATCTAGAACATCAGACTATCAACAGGACAAAGCCCCAGGAGCCTTTAGATCAGTCATTCCCTGTTATATGTATGGATCCTGTGGAAGTTTTGACCACTGGATGATCAAAGTATGCAGTTTTTCTTATATACTGGATGACATACAGTATGTTGGACAAACCTAAAAAGAAGCAAAACATTTGCCTTTTTTGGCTCAACCTGTCACCATAAATTAACAAAGGCTTGGATAAACCCAAGAATTTGCTATACATGCTTTTCAAAAATCTCTTCAGCATTTCTCATAGTAGTCCTGGAGGCTAACGGAATGCCTCTAGATCAACTACAGCATAAAGGGATATGTGTTTCAAACATTTTTAGGACCAAATAAAATCAGTTTACAGTTTTGCCTAAATTTCTTTAAGCCATGTTTGTAGCTAGCACGCTTGTATCACTGCTAAAGAGAGGAGAAAATGGAGCTCTTATCAGTTTGCAGCTAGCTTATATAATCTGCAAGATCTGAAAATCTGAGAAAAACACACCATTCACTTTAACTGAGCTCACTGTCTGCACTGTTGACTCGCTTCTTTGCTACCTGCATTGCATGTCAGAGAGAAAGGAGAAGATGCAGCTGTACCAATATTTACACGCAAGATCACAACGTTGTTGTCACTGTTGTGTCAAGCACTACATACCACCATCACCACATTTCTGATGTGTTTTCTATGCTAATGAGAAACCTCACTTTCTCTTAGTGGCTTCATACGCTAACTGTGAATGTGAAATGTTTTGGCTATGAGGTGAAAAAAGCTCTTTTTTCCCCCCCAAGAAGAAGAAAGAAAACAAAACAAAATAAAAATTAAAAAATGGGTCCTCTTTAAACAGGCCACACTCAGAATTTGTGCAAAAACTATCCCTGACACAAAGATGCTCCTGCTAATCAACTTGCTGAGCTCACTGGTTATGTTGAACTCTGCCTATAAAGGATGCAGAGTGATGTAATACTCCAAAACTAACTTTTGATGGGTATGTCCTAATCCTAAACCTACATGACAATTTTTTATTATTTTTTTTTTATTATATACTTCACTAAATTTTAGCTGAAACTCAAAGAACTCAAAGATTTTATAAATATAGATGAAATAATGTATATTGTGGCTTTAGTAATAGAAAAAATAAATACATTTTTAAAAGTAACGTAGTGTTTTCAGTAGAGTCTAAACCTCAAAACCCCGTGGCATGGAATCTATTGATAATGATAAATTGGCCATACTTTCTTTTGATAGGTAAATAGAGCTGAAATACACCTGACTGGTACAGTGGGGATGGGATCTAAAAGAGATCTTGATAGTTTTAGATAGAGAAAAAATGTTTAGGCAAGCTGTTCAAGAGAGGCAGTCTAAATATAAAACAAGCGAAACTGTACATGTGATGTTTTTACTCTAAAGATTAATAACCGTTTGTAAAGAAGGTCCTGAAGTTATACTGGCAACAAAAAGAATAGAGAGCATAACAGTGCTGTGAATCTGTGTTACAGTGCAGAAAAGAAACCAGAGGCTGTTATTGTTTTCCTCTATCAGCGATGAATGACATGTGATTCTGGTACTGAAGATTGCTTTATTATATCTTTTAGTGAAACATGTTTAAACATGTGCCATTTGAAGTAACAAGAATCATTATGTTAGGGGTTCCGAAAGAGACTCAGGCGCAGGCCAGGGTTTTCCTTTAGGCGAAGGACAGTGCGTTTATTTACAGTGAACACATACACCAAGTGGCTATATACAACGTGCAGGGGAAACGGGTCCGGGTCGCCAGGGTCCGTGGGAAACAGGGTTGGGAGAAGGGTGTTCCACACTTTCTGTACAAAACGTTCCCCCTTCAATCACTCCTCTCCGCATCGGGTTCCAAAAACGATCTACACACAAAACGTCGGGTTAGCAGGATAATAATAAGAAATTCTCAAGGTGAAGGTTAGCCGAAACACAAGTCTAACTGACACTGATAGCTCAACGATCCAGCGAAGACTAGTGCAGACTCGCCATCTAAGTAGTGCAGTAATCAGCTGGGATCAGCAGCCGGTGTGGTGATGAGCAGGTGTGTGGGCCAGCAGCGGGAGCCCGCAGTGAGCATCGCCGTGGCGAGAGAGAGAGAGAGTGAGAGAGAGAGGGCGAGAGAGCAAACAAACCACAAACATATTGCCCAATAGAGGATTGACCAGCGGGGCACAGGGACCATGACAGTACCCCCCCCTCAACGGGAGCCCCCCGGCGACCCACCAGGCTTACCAGGATGAGACAGATGGAAGGCCCGCAGCATACGCTTGTCCAGGACAGCGGCCCGCGGAACCCAGGACCGCTCCTCAATGCCATAGCCCTCCCAGTCCACAAGGTACTGGAAGCCATGCCCGCGGCAGCGAGAGTCCATAATCCGCGTGATGGAATAGGCGGGCAAGCCGTCCACAAGCCGGGCGGGCGGAGGGGGCCCGGAAGGAGGGCACAGAGGGCTATTCCGGACAGGTTTGATTTGGGAGACGTGGAACACATTGTGAATCCTCATGTTGCGCAGCAGCCGGAGTTTCACAGAGACGGGGTTGATCAGCGCCGAAACCTCAAAAGGACCAATGAAGTTTGGGTTGAGCTTCTTGGACTCAGTCCTGAGAGGAACAAAGCGTGTGGACAGCCATACCTTTTGTCCCACGCTGTATGCTGGAGCTGGTGTGCGGCGGCGATCTGCGGTCTGTTTGGTTCGGTCCTTTGTGCGCAGCAACACCGTCCGTGCGGCCCGCCAAGCTCGTCGGCACCTACGTAGATGGGCCTGGACAGATGGTACAGAATACTCACCCTCGACAGAGGGGAAGAGAGGTGGCTGGAAACCCAGTGAGACCTCGAAGGGAGACAGACCAGTGGCGGAGGAAGTCAGACTGTTATGGGCGTACTCAATCCAGGGTAGTTCATCACTCCAGATGGACTGGTTGGAGGACGCTGTGCACCGCAACATTGCCTCGAGCTCTTGGTTAGCTCGCTCACACTGACCGTTGCTTTGGGGATGGTAACCGGAGGTCAGACTGACCTTTGCTCCTAATGAGGAGCAGAATTCCTTCCAGACGCCAGACGTGAACTGGGGGCCTCTGTCAGACACAATGTCTTCCGGGATCCCATGCAAACGAAACACATGACGGGTAAGCAGTCGTGCGGTCTCCATGGCCGTGGGAAGCTTGGGTAGAGCTATGAAGTGGGCAGCTTTAGAAAAACGGTCTACGATGGTAAGTATGACAGTGTTGCCTGCTGATTGCGGCAGTCCGGTTAAAAAGTCCAAAGCTATATGGGACCACGGCCTGGACGGAGTCGGCAGGGGATTGAGCTGTCCAGCGGGCGGCTGATGAGACGGTTTATTCCGGGCACAGGTCGCGCAGGCGGAGACGTACTCCCGAGCGTCTTTAGTCAGAGAGGGCCACCAGAAGTAGCGCTGGAGGAAGTTGATAGTGCGGTGGACCCCTGGGTGGCACGTAAAGCGGGCAGTGTGGGCCCATTGAAGTACTTGAGAACGTACTGATTGAGGGACGTAGAGCCGTTGGGCTGGCCCACCTCCCGGATCCGGTTCCGACACCTGAGCCTCCCGAATGGCTGCTTCGATCCCCCAGGAGATGGCGCCCACGACACAGGTGGCGGGGAGAACGGGAGCGGGCTCAGTGGTGTCCTCCGAGACACCACTGAGAACTGACGGGACAGGGCGTCGGGTTTGACATTCCGGGAACCGGGTCTGTAAGAGATGGAGAAGTGGAAACAGGTGAAAAACAGGGCCCACCTGGCCTGTCGAGCGTTGAGCCTCTTAGCTGATTGTAGGTATGCCAGGTTCTTGTGGTCTGTCCAGACGAGGAAAGGCTGAGCCGTGCCCTCCAACCAGTGCCGCCACTCCTCCAGGGCTAGTTTTATCGCCAGCAGTTCCCGATCCCCGACATCATAGTTTCTCTCTGCAGGGGACAGACGGCGGGAGAAGAAGGCACAAGGGTGGAGCTTACCGTCCTTCCGTTGCGACAGAACCGCTCCAACCCCTGAGTCGGACGCGTCGACCTCGACCACAAATGGCTGCGTGAGGTCGGGTTGGATCAGGATGGGGGCTGAGGCGAATCGTTTCTTCAGTTCTTGGAAAGCTGCCTGAGCTTCTTTGTTCAACTGAAAAGGAAGCTTGGGAGAGGTTAGCTGGGTCAGCGGCAAGGCAACTCGGCTGACGTCCCGAATGAACCGCCGGTAAAAGTTGGCAAACCCAAGGAAACGTTGCAGTTGGTGCCTATTAGGAGGTTCCGGCCACTCAACAACGGCTTTTACCTTCACAGGGTCCGGGCGGAGGTTTCCTTGGTCGATTATGTACCCCAGGAATGCAACGGTGGAGACGTGGAACTCACACTTTTCTCCTTTGACGAACAATCGGTTTTCGAGGAGTCGTTGCAGGACCTGTCTGACATGGGTCTCGTGCTCGGATTGGTTTCTGGAAAAGATCAGGATGTCATCTAGATAGACAAAAACAAAACGGTTAATGAAGTCTCTGAGCACGTCGTTCACCAGGGCTTGGAACACCGCAGGGGCGTTAGTGAGACCAAAGGGCATGACAAGGTACTCGAAGTGGCCGAGGTGGGTGTTGAAGGCGGTCTTCCACTCATCGCCCTCACGGATGCGAACCAGATGGTATGCGTTTCGCAAATCCAGTTTGGTGAAAACAGTAGCCCCCTGGAGGAGCTCGAAGGCCGAACTGAGGAGCGGCAGAGGGTATTTATTTTTTACTGTGATGTTGTTTAATCCGCGATAGTCAATGCATGGCCGGAGGGTTTTATCCTTCTTTTCGACAAAGAAGAAGCCTGCCGCGACTGGAGAGGTGGAGGCCCGAATGAGGCCGGCAGCCAGGGATTCCGTGATGTACTTGTCCATAGCGTCTCGTTCTGGAAGTGAGATGCTATATAGCCGACTGGTGGGTAAAGGAGCTCCCGGGAGCAGTTCGATAGCACAGTCATAGGGTCTATGCGGAGGAAGTGACTGGGCGCGGGCCTTTTGAAACACCTCAGCTAGGTCGTGATAAACAGAGGGCACATTAGTTAAATCAGCTGATTTCAATACCCCAGGAGAGGGCGTTTCAGTGCTTGGAGGCGAGGCTGCTTTAAGGCAGGTCATGTGGCAGTCCTCCCCCCACCCAGTGACACATTACAGTTTCACTCCTTGCTAGTAAAGAACAAGAACACAAAAAAGAGGAAAATGGAACAGAGACTTGCGTCTCTGCGGGATTGTCTGCCCAGCACCAAAGCTGGAACACCCGAAAAGCTTAAAGTGATATAAATGTCCCTGAATGACAGCATAAATCAGTATGATGACAAATAACCTCTTTGAAGCCCGCACCGCAGCAAATAGGATACCAATCCTGTATTTTAAAAACGGCAGAGGGACTTAAAAAAGAACCCTTGACAATGTCACAGAGGTAGTTTTAGTCATGTAGAAACGGGAGTGAGGTGGTTATCTAAATAACTGTGGCACGTTCTTACTTTTACCTTGCAACAAACCCTCCTTAACAAGTAATCCAACTGAAAAAAAGACAAACAATAAAGTAATACAACTATAGATATATATATATATATATATGTATGTGTGTGTGTGTGTGTTCTTATTTGTCACTGTGGTGTAATTCATCACAATTCTGTGTTCAACTCCCTGCGAAATGCATAAACTCAGCATGTTGCTATGGAGCAAAAATTGAAATGGACTTGTGAAGAAATGAGCAATTTCCCAGTGGTAGAATTGGAAATTTGCAAGGCCGTTGGTGGATGACCTGTCATCAATCACTTCAAAGCAGCACAAACTTAAAGCCTTGTGGGAGGCTTAGAAAATTGGGCAAACACCAAGTGTCTTTTGACAGTTTACTCTAAGCCCGCCAACAACCTAAGAGCACACAATTGTACTAATGTGACAAGTCAATGGTGGTGACGTTCAAACATGCAATTAATAAGTATACACATGTATGCAATGATCACCACAAACCTTACAAATAACGTCATACTTAGATGTCTTTTTTTTTTTTTTTTTTGTGTCCCGTTTGGATCTTTAGCCATCAGAATTATTGTCTTAAGGCCAAGAAAGATGCCAAGCGGATTTATTTTACCAAGTGGATCATCATGGCCTTGCCATATTGGTCCATTTGATTGACCTTTATTATAATTATGAATTTATTTTATTTTCAGTTGCTACAAACGGGACAGACATGACTGGGGGATAGGACAGGGAGAGAGAATGAAAGAAAGAGAGGGAGACAAAGAAAACCAAAGGGGAGAAGAGACGGTGAGAAGGGGGGGAAGAAAGAAAAAAAATAAAACAAACAAAAAAAACAAAACACCCGGATCACCTGTATGGAGAAAAAAAACAGAAGAGAAAGCAAACAACAAAGAGCAACATAATAAAAAAAACAGCACCATCACAATAAACTAGCTAGCAGTAGATATCAGTAGATACTAAATAATAAACGATATTGTGCAGCACGCAAGATAGCACAATGTGCTTTGAGGCAGCAGCCAAGAAAGCTGTATTCCGCGTCTGTGAATACCCGTGTGTACACCTGTGTGCATACCTGTGTGGATCAGCATGCTTGCATTCCAAAGGTTTCATCATGTAACGATCTGCTAGAGGGTGTGGGGGGGCCACAGCCCCGTCCTCCAGGGTATGAAGCAGGTATGGAGGAGATCAAAACTCCAGACATCCAGAGGCCCCCAGAACACAAGAGACCAAGGAAGACCAACAGAGGGGCAGCTGCGCCACTGTCCCAGTAAGAGCTGAGGAAAGTCCCAGATGAGGGCTCACTCAGCAGCCGCGGAGCAAAAGCCAGGGGGGGTTGCAGTGACGCGCCCGTGAGCTCCGCCGGCAGCCAGCTGTGCCTGAGTGACCGAGCCCCAGGCCGAGAGGCCGGGGGCACCCCACCTCCGAAGTGGCCCGAGCGAGCCCCAGGCTCCAGGCCCCGATAAGCGGCCGCCAAGGAGTGAGCCGGTGTGTACCCGGACGCCCACCCCCAGACACAAAGAACCACCAACGCACCGACACCTGAGGGAGTCCGCCACTGGCAAGGGAAGTGGTGGTGGGTGGAGATAGGCCTCCAAACCTTGGAGGGCCTGAGATGTCCCCAGAGAGGTGGCGTCTGATACCCAACCTGACATATAGACACAGAAATACAGGCACACACAGACACAAACATCCATTCCCACCCTCATGCTCTCATATGCACTTACTCCACACTCAACCAACGTGGAGCGAGACATAAAGAGACGCTGTACACACGATCACACTCCCCAAGCGTACTCTACGAACCGGGTCTAGGTACCCTTGCCCGCTACTTAGATGTCTTAACTGATTTAAATTGTTAGTCTGGCACCATCGTCATTAATAAACTTTGTAGCTGACTTGCTTTAATTTTTTTTTTAACTTTAATGACATAAATAAAATGTTGTGATACCCATAAACCCATGAAGTGAAAACCTTTTCAGGGATTTTTGCAAAAGTATTTAAAAGAAATCAATTGAAATCTGAATTCCAAGTGTGTAAAACATTTAGACCCTAATTTCACTTATTGCACCATTTACCCCATATACAGTTTCAGATCTTTTCTATGTAAGTTAATTGTGGTTTTACTGGAATACTCCAGTTTCACAGGAAAACTAAAAGTGAGAATTTAAAACTTAGAAGAAGAGTCAAAATAGTCATTCCTTTGTAATTAAGCTGAATCTCCTTGAAAATTGACTTTCTAGTTTTTTCGTGTAAAGCAGCTGTTCACCAAAATTTAGCCACCTGTGTCACAGATGTATGATTCACTTTCCTATTGTCAAAAAATATCATGCAGTAATTCCATAATTTGTGTGCCTTAATGTATGTCGATCTGCTGATTGTGACATACATTTGTTAGGGGTGCAACAATACACAAAATTCATGGTTCGGTTCGATACTTTGGTGTCACGGTTCGATATTTTTTCGATCCAAAAAAAAATGTTCATGCCTTTTTAATTTGTCATTTAATAAATTTTCACGGCACATTCCGCACCACATCTCTGTGCGTTCATCATTTGTTTGAAGCCAGCTCACCTCCTGCAACTACTTTTCCGAGAATACATGCTTCTTTTGTGGTTCGGACTCCTTCTGACATTTGTTTGGAGGTGGAGGAACACCAAAGTAATTGCTTAAAGGAGCTTGCTTCTTCGACATCTTTAAGAGTTCTAAACAAATGTCTGTCCTCCTGAAAATCTTATGTACGCAAACACGCGTTGCAACTTCTTATCTTGTGCGCGTTTTTTATTTTGACAGCGAATGCGCACCTGCGGACCACTTATGTGCAGCCCTGGTTATATAGCTCGTCATATTGCAGCCACAGAAATTCTTTTCCATGAAACCATAAAGCTGCACTTTCTTTTTGCCTTATAGTCTGATTTGTCATAACTTTTACGTTTTGTGGTAAACTTTTCTTTGGCTGTCACTTCTTCACCCTGACCTGTCTTATTTGGCTCAGCAGAACTAAAATATATATCCTGCTGCTTTTACACACACACACATAACGGTCAGCGATTCTCTGTGCGATCAACCTCTCGCATGTTTAAGCTTGCTGCGGGAGTTTTCACTTGTCATGTTTGCATAGTAAGCTAACGATTGATAAGACGATGTCAGAGGAATTGGTGCGCAAATTATCATCACTCACCAATCAGTACTGTCGCTCTCTATACACAGTTTGCGTGATTGCAAAGTGAAAGCAAACAACGAGCGCAAATTCAAACGCGATTTCAATATGTCACATATTGACAGTGGCTCACCGATGCCAATGACATAATTACCCAGCTACATTTCCGAAAGAATGCAAAAGCATTGACATATATTTTTCCTTCCTACGATAGGCCGACGGGCAGGGCAGAGATAGATTTTGGTAGCCCGACTGGAAAAATGGCTAGCCCCGGGACGTCGGGCTAGCGATTTTGCGAGCCCTGTATCTGATTGAGGAATCACTCATCTTTGGAAAAGAGAGTTTATTACAGAGAAATGGCTCTTTTCAAAATAAAAGCTATACTATATGCTTCTTCTGGGCTATATTCTCAGCAGTATATTAAACATATCAGGTCCCCATAAGGAGAATCATGTGCTAACGGCTGTCTAAATGACTCGGGTAAAGTTTGTAGCATGCGTGCTTGTTGTTTTTGTCTGCTTCCACTTGTCTTTGCAGTAGGATGATGTCGGTGTAAATGTGCAGTCATATTCGTTGTGTTCCCACTAGTGCTGTCAGTGTAAATCTCGTTGAACACGGCAAATCTCCGTTAACGAGCTACCGCGGATCGCCCCGTGCGTGGGGCTGGACGGCCAACACATTAACGAGCTAACTGCGCTAACACACTAGCTCCCACCCATGTAATTGAGCATTGCGTGGCACATCCAACATACTGTTTTACTTTTGTCCATGACGCGCTTACCTTCAGGGTCATACGTCACATGAAAACCAAAATTGTCATGGTCTCCGTGCCTGCCCGGTCGGCCCCACAAGGCTACAATTGCTGTTTCTGTTCTCTCCCTCTCTGCCTGGGCGGAGCTCACTGTGGGCTCCCGCCCTTGGCCCACACACACACCTGACAACACTCACCCATCATCACCGGGAGCACTATTTGAGGCTGGAACACAGATCCTCTCGTCGCTGGATGATTGTACCCCTAACGTTAGTGTTCTCACAGCTCTTGTGCTTCATATTCGTGATTTGTGATTAGTTGGTGACCTGCCTTCTCGTCTGCCTCAGATCTTCCCCCCCCGGACCTGCGACCTCCCTGCTGCGGGAACGTGTGTGAGTGTGAGCGAAGAAGACGTGAGCGAGTTACCCTGTGATTCCCCCGGAGTTTTGGATCCCTTCACTGTACATATATTGCACTGGCACTGTTACCCTGTGATTCCCCCGGAGTTTTGGATCCCTTCACTGTACATATATTGCACTGGCACTGTAAATAAACTACACCTTGGAGATACCTTACCGCTCTGCGTTTGAATCCCTGTACCAGATCGTGACAAAAATAGTTCCAAACGCCAGATCTGAATGAGGGTGGGGGAGGTTCAATTTGCCATGTTGCAAGGAGAGCTTAACTTCTGTCTTGTTAGCTTGCCCTGCGCTCAGTGAATCTGCGTTCGACTACTCCGCCTAGGCTGCACTGTCGAGCGCAGATCCACTGAGTGCTGAACACAGACAGCATCGTCAGAAGGAAAGTTGATAAAGTAAATTAAAAATTTTGTATTGTTCGATACATACGCGTACCGAACCAAAAGCACTGTATCGAACGGTTCAATATCGATACGAGTATCGTTGCACCCCTAACATTTGTATGTGCATGTGTGTGTGCTGGGGGAGTTGCTGGTGTTGGAGTGAGGCGGCTTTTCATATTGTGTAGAGACCTCTCCTCCATCTGCCAGCCTGCACTCGGCCTCTGTACCTGATCGTGCCTGATGAATAGCAGATGTTTTCCCTGGCTGCCGCTCTCCAACAGGACCTCTCCTGCATCATCCCAGCTTACTTTGGCTAACACCCAGATAAACACACATGCTGCACATTTAATTAAAACCCTCACTTATACACATAAAGTTATACACAGTCACTGTACGCTCACACAGATAACACGAGGAGACTGTTTCCTTCCCTTTCTGCTGATTTCCTTCGAACTAAAGTCACACAGCAAACTGTTTAACTGTTTGCGAATATTTATTGACTTTAAAAAAGAAAATTTAGATTGTTATCCCACTAGCACAGATGCTGTAGACTTGTTATCGCTATTCTTTGTGACATCACGCAGTCACTGGTGAGGTAAGTCATCATTGCATATTGTTTTGTTTGCATTGGTGAAACTGACCTTCTGGAAATAGTGAATCGCTACATCCATCATTAAGAGGAATATTACAAGATAGTATCTCACTCTATAGATGTCCAGAATTAGTCATGGACCGACAGATCCAATATAGACATGATCTGCACGTCTATCCGACGTCCAATGTTTGGTGGGGTAGATGCCAAACTTGAAAATCTTCCACTGTCCATTGATGAGAATAATCCGGTGTGAAAACAACAAATACATGTATAATCATGATATATATTATTGTCCTGGAGATTGTATTTTCCCCAAAAATATCTGAACAAAAGACCAGCAGCTATTTCAGATCATATAAAAAATAATTCCATGGAAGTCTGAAGAGAAGTCAATGTGAAAGTGCTATTAGCGACAACTTCTGTGACTGTAAAAACAGGCCGTTTTTAAGTCTATGTGAAAATTATCTGTGAATCACTTGCCCTATGATAAACACTTTTTAAAATACAATTCACGTTCTACTGGATACAGCATTATGTTAATTTTACAAATTATGGATTCCATTAATGTCTCACAGGACAAAGGATGATATATTTACTGTGTGATTGAAAAGTTACTAGCTGAATCTACCACTGAAAAGTGCAGTATTTCTCAATTTCTCAGTCCCTCATGACGATGCCTAATTCACCTAGAAAATGTGGACAGTACAAAGTTTAATCTACAGTAATCAGACAGTTATTACAAAAACAAAACAAAACCAAGAATTATCCTTTATGTTAACAACAAGGTTGTTCTGGGATGTTTACTTATCAACTTGTTTTTAAATCCTTCTGCCTCCTGCTGGCCAAAATAATGATTAAAACAGCTTTAAGTAGTTTTTTGCTGCCAGTACACTGCTGCCACTATACAACTGCTCTAACTGTGCAGTAATATCTTATAATTTTCTTTTGGGTCTTGACTCACTTTAAATCTTCGACTCAAACTGGCACGAAACAAAGATTAGGCGTACTGCATGGAACAATAAATTGCACTTTTTGGCGCTGTCCTTTCTTCCCCGGTCTGACCCTATAACTGCTGCTAAACAGTTAGTAGAGAGTAATTAAAATCCTCTTTGGCTTTGATTTTTTGCAAACTGCCTGTCAGCAGAGAGGTCATCAGTAGAGGCAGGGAGTCCTAACTGACCACAGGAGAATTTGATAACGAAAATTAACACTTGAGTAACGGCAAAACTTTACCAAGTTTACATTTTCTCGCTTATTTGGCTCTAGTCCATTTCTGAAAAAAAAAAAAAGGTATTTATGACGGTCCTTCTAGTCATTATAAACCTCCCTGCAAGTACAGCGCCATGTTGGCAAGACACTTGCAGTTTCAAAGCTGCTCACTGTTTACTCACACAGCCAGCATTATGGTACTTGATGGATGATAAGTGCTCGGCTTAAAGAAAGGAACATTTCTGTGCATGAAATGTGTTTCATGGCTTGGAGAAATAATGGAGGATGAAGAGATTAATTAATTGAAAATTAACACGTTTTCTTTTCCATCTTCGTAGTTTAATTTTTGCTGAATTTTGCTGAATACGTTTAGAAACCTATAAACAAAACTATTTGCTTTATTTGATTGTGTCAAAGTAACATTAAAATGCAGAACAGGCTTAGTGCAGAACAGAATAAATTGTTTCGAACTGTTGTCATACTCTCATCACAGTGAACGAAGATGAACATGAGCTTCTTGATCATGAGGGATGATTTTCTGTGGCATTTTAAATTCACGTCATTTAAAAGCAGGATCAGGGCATGACGATATTGCCATTAAAATTGCATGACAGTGATAAAAAATTATCCAGTTTGCAGTCCCATTAGGAATTATGATTGATACAGTTACACTACAGTTATGTTGCTATAAACACATACACAGGTCTTTGGGCTAAAATTCCAACCTCAGAAGCAAGAAGAACACAGATCACACACATTCTGTGTGTTTATTATTGGTAATAATTCATGAAAAAATGCTCAGTCTATAGGCTCTTATTGTCAAATTGACTTTATCTATACCCACTCTTACGGTCTCTGTATCACCACAGCCAGACAAGAGTCAGACTGAGATAGGTTTACTCTCTTTCCTGCCTAAAGGCATCAGTATTTCTCATTCTGCGATTGGACGGCCAAACAACAGACTGCACAATGAACTGCTTGGATTACATTACATTTTATAACAATTTGTCACAGTGGATTTGTAGGATTCAGAGTTCATTGCTCAGGAAATGCAACAAACAAGAAAGCTGCTCAGTCTGATGGTCCTGCCACTGTTTTAGTGGCTGGCTAGCACCTACTAGCTACATGCTGCTGGAAGCCAACAACTAGAGACAAGTGGTAGCATTTGTGCTGCAGTGTTAGGCAAAACATCTCCTCACACATTGAGGTTAACTGATGATGATTTATCACAACATGTTTGCCAACGGGAGCTCGGATTATGTTAGTGTGTTACCATGAGGAATTATTACTTTCTTGGTGAATGAGCTAAAAAAAACAACTTAAAAAATATACCAACAAAAACATTACAAATGACAGCTGTGTCATATCATATAGCAAGCATCTAAGTGGTTATTTTTTGCATATTGGTGTTCAAAGAGTATCAGGAAATATTGATGTAGACAGCCATCTTAAGGGATGTGAGTCAAGAAAAATAAAAGGAAAAAAATGGAAATCCAACTTGGGAAATTTTAAACAGCTCCACAGCTCATGCTTGTTAGGGTCTTAGTCGTTAACTTGTTTAATGAAGTGTGCTGTTTTTGGAATTTGTTGATTTGCACATAAAAATAAAAGAAAAAAAATGTGTTAATGATAATGATGATGTTAATGGAGAGAATGCTGCCAGCATAAGCTCTGAGCAACACATCTGTAGTATCTGATAGTGTTTTCGCACTGACATATAGCTGATAATGAAATAACTTTAACAAGGACAGTGTACAAAGCGGCACCGCTGACTCTAGAAAGGTCAAATGTACAATATAACTAAGCATAGCAAGCCACAACAGAGGTACATTTTGAAATGCCACATATTTTACTTCTGTCAAAAGAGATAGAGCAATGGCCGTATTACAACAGACAGCATTCTGTTCATGAGTGTTTGAAATGTTATCCCATTCTGTTTGAGAAAAAAAAAAAGAAAAGCTCAGCCAAGATGATCCCATTTTAGGCTTTTACAATCCCCTCTCTTCATCTCTCCGGGGGCTTTGGCGCATCTTCTCAGCCCACAATGACTCATTGGTTTAGAAACTGAAATCTTTTTTCATGCAATTAAATGCAGCTGCTTGTCTTATCCTCTATCATTTTGACACACCTACAAACAAAGATGCAGTACTTCAGAAAAAGGATTGATTCACAATACTAAAAGAATGCTACAATGAGGCCTGCCACTTTTAAATGATTGTTAGCATCATGAAGTGCTTTGACAGCAGTAATCAGATATAGAATTGATATGCAATTTATATATGACTACAGCATATAATAGATATAATTACATAAAATTAGTGAAACATCCTGTCAGTAGCGGCAAATTATGCAGGATTCCCAGAATAGAATTCAAATATGAAGGAGCCTAACTGTATATACCAGAGGTGGGACCAAGTCATTGTTTTGCAAGTCTCAAGTAAGTCTCAAGTCTTTATCCTCAAGTCTCAAGTCAAGTCTCAAGTAATGTCAGGCAAGTCAGAGTCGAGTCTCAAGTCACTGGTGTAAAAGTCCGAGTCAAGTCACAAGTCTGAAACTTTGAATTTCAAGTCCTTTTGAGTCTTTAAAAAAAAAAACAACGAAAAAATAATGTTGCAGTTATGCTAAATGTAAATATTAGACCATGTAATTTTAAATCTGTGTTTTTCTCAACACATACAAAATAGTGAACTTAGAAAATATACACAAATTGTGAAATTGCACCTCTTTAAAATGCAGCTCAATTAAACTTAGCTCCAAGAATAATTTTCACCGACAGTTCTGAGATAAGCTGCATGTTATTCTTGGATGCGGTTGTAGGACCAGCTTTAAAATCGCATGACAAAAATATCATACACATTAAAAAAAACTGTATCACCAACGTAGCCTGGACAACATTTGCTAGTTAGATGAAGTCAGCTATCTCATTGTAGCATATTTATATGCATATTTATAATCATACGGTTCTTGGAGTGAGTGCATACACTCATGAAGTTTAGTAACTTCAGGTCACTGCAACAAGCCCAGGTACAGTTTACTGACGGATGGGTGCAGGACCTTGAAATGCACCGTGTAGAACGAAAGACCATCGTACGTATCATAAGTTTACCAGTCTCACAAATCGTCGTCATAAATACACATTCCTTAACCGTTTATTAATATAACCTTTGAGCTCAACGGTAATTAATTAGCAGTGGAAATAATTTCTGGTACCCATCACAGAAATGTAGCAGTGACAATAATATTGTATGCTGTAATCGTACTGGGCAATTAGTGATACAAAAAACCTGTTTTATCCTGTGAATAAAAGTATATGTTTTTGTCAATGTACCATAATAACAGAAGCGAAACGCAATATTGTGTCAGGACAATTCACTATTTATGCACAATAAACAAAGGAGCATAGCGCGACAATTTCTGTTCAGCGCCAGACTTGCTTGTAACCTATATCACTAATTATGTTATGAAAATGACGTATTAACTACTAAAAAACACTGACCTTCGTGTAAATGCTTGGAGCAGACTAACCTGTGAGCTGGAGGGTTCTGGGACGTTATATTTGGTCTTAGAATGGCTGCAATCCAGTCGCGTCTTTGTTACTTCGGAAACATGGCTCGAACAATTTCTCTTCAACGTCGTAATCCGATAACAACCGATCTCTTTACCCGTCGGCTTCCCGTGGCTGTCATGTGACCGGCTATTGCAGTTAATAATACAACAGCTTCTTGCCATTTTTGTGTTTCTTTTTATCGCTGTGTAACTGATTTTAATTGAAAGCCTGCGTGCGCTAGTACCGCTTGCCACGAGTTCCCAGAATCCTTTGCGGTTCTACCCGTGAATGACGTCACATTTTCAATCTCTATATAATATGCATGTTAAATTTTATATTTGGGGTAAAATATCAAGTCTTTTCAAGTAAACCGGTTCAAGTCCAATTCAAGTCCCAAGTCATTGGTGTAAAAGTCCAAGTCAAGTCACAAGTCTTAGAACATTTTTTCAAGTCAAGTCTAAAGTCATAAAATTAATGACTCGAGTCTGACTCGAGTCCAAGTCATGTGACTCGAGTCCACACCTCTGGTATATACAGTGAAAAGAAATATTCTCTGCTTTATGTTATGATGAATTCATAGCTCATTCACATAAAGGTGTGAGACACAAGTTGCTGCATTTAGCTGCATTTTGCTTCTCTACCACCTACGACAAACATTCAAAGTGTAAATAGGTAAAACAATAAACTGCTATTTGCCTAGGTGCCTGCTGACGTGTGCACCTTGAATCACAGATTTAGAATCTATTCTGTTCCCTTGACTGGAGCTGACTGGGTGTCCACAGGGATTCAACCGACCTCCCCAGCATAGCCAAAGGTCACACAGCAGAGGTATAGCTTTCTAATGCAATGCCCTTTTGTGGCGTCTGAACTGCCTGCATTGTATTCCTCTCACATAGACTTCTTGCTGGGAGAGAGGCTTTGAGAAGCAGGATAAGGAGAATAGCATTGACAGCAGTTCTAAAGGGCAATCATACAGATAATTCAGTCCAATGGCCCTCTTTATTGAGATTAAAGTGCCAGCACCTCTGATATTGTATAAACAAAACAATGGGCATTTCACTCTGTGATGGTCCAAGGACTCAGGGAGAGGCACAGGGTGAAGTGTTTTCTGCTCAGCAGACAGCTCAAGCAATGCTGGTTTCCGGTATAGCAAGCCAAGACGACCTGTGCTTCTGCCAAGATGGCATCATCATTCACTGAACTAAAGAACAAGATTGCTGTTGTGATGTCAAGATAAAACTTTTAATGGGATTTGGTTTTTTTACTTAGGCATTTAAGAAACTCTAAGGTTCTCAAACTAAATGATCATATTTGTTGTTTGTTTTCACTGCCTGAAATGACCCAAGGGTTCATAGAATTTTTACTTTTATTTTTAACCCAAAACAAGTCAGATATTTAACATGTACTTTGGTGCATTTTTGTTTTGTTGTGCACCTCCAAATTTTGTAACATTACTCATGATTCCATTGCTACAGGAATTTCAGTGATACGCCAGTGATGCAGAACCACATGACACCACTTCTGCTCAAACTTCTGCTTTTTTGTCAGCTGCAGGTATTGTACAGTGGCTTGCAAAAGTATTCGGCCCCCTTGAACTTTTCCACATTTTGTCACATTACAGCCACAAACATGAATCATTATTGGAATTCCACGTGAAAGACCAACACAAAGTGGTGTACACGTGAGAAGTGGAGCAAAAATCATACATGATTCCAAAAATTTTTGCAAATAAATAACTGCAAAGTGGGGTGTGCGTAATTACTCAGCCCCCTTTGGTCTGAGTGCAGTCAGTTGCCCATAGACATTGCCTGATGAGTGCTAATGACTACATAGAGTGCACCTGTGTGTAATCTAATGTCAGTACAAATACAGCTGCTCTGTGACAGCCTCAGAGGTTGTCTAAGAGAATATTGGGAGCAAAGACACCATGAAGTCCAAAGAACACACCAGACAGGTCAGGGATAAAGTTATTGAGAAATTTAAAGCAGGCTTAGCACTGTTCAAGCGATCATTCAGAAATGGAAGGAGTATGGCACAACTGTAAACCTACCAAGACAAGGCCGTCCACCTAAACTCACAGGCCGAACAAGGAGAGCGCTGATCAGAAATGCAGCCAAGAGGCCCATGGTGACTCTGGACAAGCTGCAGAGATCTACAGCTCAGGTGGGGGAATCTGTCCATAGGACAACTATTAATCGTGCACTGCACAAAGTTGGCCTTTATGGAAGAGTGGCAAGAAGAAAGCCATTGTTAACAGAAAATCATAAGAAGTCCCGTTTGCAGTTTGCCACAAGCCATGTGGGGGACACAGCAAACATGTGGAAGAAGGTGCTCTGGTCAGATGAGACCAAAATGGAACTTTTTGGCCAAAATGCAAAACGCTATGTGTGGCGGAAAACTAACACTGCACATCACTCTGAACGCACCATCCCCACTGTCAAATATGGTGGTGGCAGCATCATGCTCTGGGGGTGCTTCTCTTCAGCAGGGACAGGAAGCTGGTCAGAGTTGATGGGAAGATGGATGGAGCTAAATACAGGGCAACCTTGGAAGAAAACCTCTTGGAGTCTGCAAAAGACTTGAGACTGGGGCGGAGGTTCACCTTCCAGCAGGACAACGACCCTAAAAATAAAGCCAGGGCAACAATGGAATGGTTTAAAACAAAACATATCCATGTGTTAGAATGGCCCAGTCAAAGTCCAGATCTAAATCCAATCGAGAATCTGTGGCAAGATCTGAAAACTGCTGTTCACAAACGCTGTGCATCTAATCTGACTGGGCTGGAGCTGTTTTGCAAAGAAGAATGGGCAAAGATTTCAGTCTCTAGATGTGCAAAGGTTGACTCAGCGGCTGAATAATTACGCACACCCCACTTTTCAGTTATTTATTTGTAAAAAATGTTTGGAATCATGTATGATTTTCGTTCCACTTCTCACGTGTACACCACTTTGTGTTGGTCTTTCACGTGGAATTCCAATAAAACTGATTCATGTTTGTGGCTGTAATGTGACAAAATGTGGAAAAGTTCAAGGGGGGGCGAATACTTTTGCAAGCCACTGTATGTACTGTGGCTCAATGTGCAGGTTACCATTCTGCACGTTATTCTTGCTGGTTTGTGTCTCAGCAGCTGCACTCCAGCCCAAAGGACTCCTAGCATCCTCCCAAAAGGAGATGTGGCAACACGGTGTGACAATGGTTGGCACTGTTGCTTCACAGCAAAAACAGCCTGAGTTCAAATCCACCATCTGGTGGAGTTTGCATGTCCTCTTCATGTCTGCGTGGTTCCTCCCGGTGTACTCCCGCCTCAACAGTCCAAAGCCATGCAGTTATTGGGGTTAGGTTAACTGATGATTCTAAATTTCCCATAGGTAAGAATGGTTGTCTGTGTTAGGCCTGTGAAAGACCAGCGACCGGTCCAGGGTATACCTAATGACCCTGAATCTGATAAGTGAAAAACAATAGATAAATGGCTATTTTAAAACTGTCAATTTATTTATCAAATCTTTTTTGAGTTTTGAGACCCAAGAGAGTAGTTGTGTTGGTTTTTTATTCGTTTTCTTTATTCTTTTGAATTTAAAAATAAAATTTTCATTTCCATTGTATTTATTTTTAAATAAACCTTTCATATGTGTTGCTTTTACTATTGTTCAGGGCTTTGTAACTTTGTTTTGAAAAGTGCTTTATAAATACAAATAAAGTAAAATATAGTACAACCATGTCTTGCTTTGAGCTTGGTCATTTCTGAAAGCTTTTCAGCAACATAAAGGTTGACGTATTAGTGCATTCCCCCGAGAAAAGTCAAATGTCTCGATTTCATCTGAAACCTAACTGGAGTTGCTCTGATTTTTTTTTTTTTTTTTTTTACCAGACTGAAAAAAAATAGTAGAGCTGATTTCTCTGAATGCTCTACATCTGCGTTACATTTCCACAAAACAAAAACAAACAAACAAACAAACAAACAAACAAACAACTGTGCGGTAACTAAACTGCATGTAACAAGTTTGTTTCTTTCTCTCTGTCACCTCAGTTGGTGCAGCGGACTGGCCTTTCTGGTTTGCACATCTGTGGGTTTTCAAGTTTTCCACAGTGGCAGCCATCGCCTGATTTTCATCAACTCATCCGTCATGCAGTATTTACAGATCAGTTCAAGCCTCGATACGCGCCATGAACGTTACTTCTTCAGTGGTGGGAATCAGGCTCTGTAGTGTTCTTTCTCAGCTCCTTATTCCGTGAAATTCCTAACCTTGCTTTTTTCTCTGGTCACTAGTGAACTGTCTGGTGTGGAGACAGCCGGAAACTCCTCTCTAAACCTCATCGCCCTGTAGAAAGTTTCCGAATCATTCATGAAAACTCACCTACACGTTCAAGCTGGTCGCCACCAGTCAGAGTAAAGATGGTTTACAGTACGCGCTGGCCCTCAGTCTGCTAAAGGGAAAAAATCCAACTAAGCAAACAAACCAAGAGTCCAAACTACTTCAAACTGTAACTTTAACTCTCACCTTGTCGAGCTCTAACTTTTCCTCTGCTCTCAGCAGTAATTCCCACAAAGTTCCTGTCAGGAAATAGCTTACCCGTTGTCTCACCTTTTCAGGAATCCAGATTCTATCATTTTTTGTTTCCAGTTAAATAAACAGTTTCTTGTCCCTGACTCATGCGTTCGGGTCCATATTTATTGGCATTATTATTACAGTAGAAATACAACGACACCATTTATACCACCTGTGTAGTATGTACTGTCTTAAATTCAGAGAGTCGGTGATCACCCTGGGACAATAATTTTTACACTTTGGCTTCTTATTGGCTTAATTTAATCAAATATTTTTCATGGCTGATCCTTTTTGCTACTGTGTAAGACCGACAGCTTGTTTGCATGTTCAAATATTCCTGTAATGTCTGATGCAACCTGTTGCAAGGAAAAACAATGAGTGTATGAGAAGGCAGCAAGCAGATATGGGATTAAGAGGGAGGGGAGTAATCTATCCCCTCCTGGCATTTAGAGCATATTATCTCTGTAATTACTATTATTATCACAGTTAAAAAGGAAAGCATTTGTGAAAAAGTGGTGTTCACGACACTGCACATTACTCCCTTATTATGTTAAAATTCTTATTAAAAATCTAAAAGTGCAATTATGTCAGCTAGCGAAGAGTCATTAAATCTAGCATGAAAGGCTCCCTGATATGAAATGGGGAAATTCTGCCTCTCTTCAAGCCAAACTCTCTCTCTACAATACAGCAAAGCTCTGTCACGCTCTGCAAAGGCTCAACAAAGGACACTGCAGTCCCATTAGCCAAGTAAACAAATCAGAGAGTGAAATGAGATGCTTTTTATACTGAAACAATGGATTTCCCATAGGAGAAAATATGGCGCGAGATGAAACCCAATAATAAGGCACATGCTCTTACAGAAACATTGAGATGGGAGGCTTGAGTGAAACAGGCCCTATCCAGGAGATGAAAAATCCTGATGCTGGTTTATGGGTTGAAATGAGAATTCTGTGTCTGGGATTTCATTCCACTTCTGAAGTATACAAATTAACATTCACAGCAAGACGAAAATCTGATTTGGCGATGGTTTTGACCATATATCGTATTAGTCTGCTTTTGCCAATTTAAGTGTCAAATTGCAGGATTTGCAGCAAAAGAGATGCAAATTCAGATCATCTAAGAAGAAGCTGTAAGTTCCCATCTATCTAAAATATTTAATGTAGAATCATGTGCTCCATGCTGAGTGAAAATCAATTTGCCATCTCAGATTGTCATATTGCTCTTCACCTGGAACTACACGAGCAATTATTGTGCAGCAGCCAATTCTACAAGTTTGATGCTCCCCTGAGTGCAGATGCCATTTTTATTTTTATTTCTCCATTTCTTGTGAGCACACGGCTCTAAAGCCAGAGAAGATTAGGCCTATGGTGACCCTTGTCTGCAGAAGGGAACTCTTGGGGGATGCCACGCTGGTGGCTTCATCTCTGTCTGTGACCGAGAAGATCACCCTACAGCTAACTTAACACAGAGGTGCTCTAAGTATGTCTGACAGAGTATTGATTATCTTAGGTCTCATGTGCAGTATGGCTGCATTAGTTCACAACAGCCAAATAGATATTGCACATACATACCAGCCTCCACTGCACTCAAAAAAATCTGTTGTTGGATGAACACAATTTAATCATGGCACCTTTTACCACATGATTTTACTAAGTAAAATCATGTTTACTTGTATACTTACATTCATTTGAAGTGATTAATTTAAGTATGTAAAGTAAAATTTGTTTTAATTCATTCTACACAAGTTAAAAACTTTAGGAAAGACAATGAAATCTTGTTTGAACAACTACTTTGTTAGTCAAGGCAATTACTGCTAGTCTTGCTTAATGAACCAATATGGGGGTTGATGATTTCATAGAGACAAACAACCATTTGCACTTACATTCATGGGTAATTTAGAGTCACCAACTAACCTAACTCTAATTACACACTGCAATCCAGACAGATTGTGGATTTGAACCTAGGCCCTTCTTGCTATGAGGCAACAGCAGTAACCATCACACCACCAAGCTGTCAATCCAGGCTTAACAAAACTGGGAAAGCTTTGATTACAAGGCTTGATGCAGAATATTCTGTACGTTTTCGTCCTTGAAAGTTTAAACCACAATAAACAGCAATAGCATGGCCTCAAAACGGATAACTGGGAATTACTGAAATCACAATTTCTTATTTAAAAAAGTATAGAAAGTGATAAACTTACAAAGGACATTTTACCTTCATTGTTGTCAGGTTACATTAGACATCATAATAAATTTGTTTAGCACATCTTTTAAAAAGTAAAATAATTTTAATAGCAGTGATATGGCATATAGCAGCATTATGTACAGTTTTATTCGATACTAAATGGAAATCACATTTTCCCACTGATCACAACTCATTTTTTAAAATCTTTTTGTTTGTTTTCATGCTAAAAACCTGACCGTTTTTATCCTTAATAATGAAAAATGTCTAAATAAAGGTCAGAATGACAGCATCAGCGTAGTATTTATTTTCTTCTTTTAATTCAACTTTATGTGAATATATTTTTCTCCTTGTCATCCACACCTAAGTGTCACTATGCCCCACCAGTTTGACAACCACTGACCTACCTAATACTAATGTATTATACATAAAAAAGTTGAACACTATCTATAGCTTTTGTTTGTTTGTTTGTTTGTTTTACAATGACATTAAAGTATATTTCTAACAGAGCTTCAGAAGTCCTCTACAGAGATGTAAAAACCTGGATGAAGGACAACCATCTTAGCAGCACTCCATCAACCAGGCCACCAAGGATAAGAGACATCTATCTGAGTAAAAGGCAAACAACAGTCTGCATGATGTTTGCAAAACATAATTCAGAGGACTTTGAAGCATATTGAAAAAGACTTTCAGATCAAAGAATGAAAACTTTACTTATGGCAGAACTCCAAACACTATGTCTAATACCTCCTCCATGGTAAAACGCAGTGATGGCAGCAATGTGCAGTGGCAGTGCTTCTCAGAAACAGGAGCAGAGTGTCTAGTCAAAAATGAAGGGCGAATACAACTAATAGCATAAATGTCATCAGTAGTTTCTACCTCATTTGACCCAAACTGCTAAAACTGTAATACTATTACTATCACTAATACTAATAAGACAGCAAACTAAACATTTTATTAAAAATATTTACAAGAAAACACTTCAATTTTATGAAAACAATCATGAAACAGAAAAGTGTGAATACACATTTTAGGTTACCTTTTTTTAACGTAACAATATTTACATCAACCAAATTTTTAAAAAAAAGTCATTTTCCCCCATGCAGCACAGTTGATTGCATCACATTTAGCAGCAACAGCTGCCACCAAACACATCTACTACATATAAAACAGTCTTTGAACGTGCCATGTAGCAATTTTGGCCCGCTCGCTCATCTTTGAAGAAATTGTTTTAATTTAGTCACGTTTTAGAGTTTACCATAAACTAGTCAAAGCATTTTAATCAGATTCAATTTTAATTAGATTTAAAAACATTTGCTTCAATATACTCTTGCTGCATTTCAAGTAGAATTTCTTTAGCACTTTTAAGCATGGACTGATGACCTTACACTTCGTTTGACAGATACATTTTCGGGTAAAATGCAGGTTTGTTTTTTTAATGACAAGTTATGTTTTTGGTTGCTACAGGTGTTGTATCTTATTTTTTCTAATATTAAATTATTTTTCCTTCCACTGTACATGTATGCACTGTTTACCTAGGTTATTTCTGATTATAGAATTTCTTTGAACACCTAAAATGAAGTGTTACATACACACACACAAAAAAACATTGTACGAGGAAAAAAGAAAGAGGAAGATTCTGGATGAGACTGGCAAACTGTGCAGCAAACAAACCTTCTCAGAAAGAGTAATTACAGCTTGTTTATTATATCATGACTAATAAAGTATGCAGAGTCTTTCCTACTGTAGCCATATTTGGATTTTTGAATGCCATGGGAAATAACTTTTCATATTTTTCCAACAAGAATATTTTAAACAATGAAACTTAAATTACATGAAATGCTGATATAGAATAACACACCACAGATCATTATCAGTGTGCACTTTGTTTTTCTCTATCTCAATTTACTCACCCGTAGCTATCACTACTTAAAACAAGAAACAATATATCAATCTTTAATCAAAGTATCTGTAAGCATTGTATTACATTGTTACATTGTTACTAAAAACAGGTGCATTTGCTTTTATTATCTTTTGTATTTTCTTTCTGATAGTGGAAATCATTGTTGTGGGACTGTTTTTGCATTGTTAACTGCCAAATTCACACTCAAAACTAAAAAAAAACAAAACAAAATAATGAAAGTACAACATAGTCAATTAGAAGTTGTTTTAAAAAATATAAAATTGTATTACAAGAAAAATGCCTTTAAATGGAAAGTTACATTTATATGTTACTGCAATGATTATAATCTGAGCAATAGGTTAGAATTAATGAAAAAAGTCTCCTATTCAGTTCAGTCATGATTTGAACATGTGAGGTAATTATAAGAACAGAAAAAGTAGAATACATTAATACTGCATGTTTAGCCTTTTTAATAATTTATAAACTATGTTTTAACTCAGTGTGTGCCTATATGGTGGCTGTCTAGAGGAAATAAACTCTTATTGTGAGTGTGTATTTGTAAGTGTATGATGGATCAGATCATCATCAGACAGTAAAGCATATCTATAGCTCTTCTGGATCCTACCTACATTATTTTAGTCTTATTTAATTATTTTAGTCTGTTGTGATACTACTGTTTTACATGTCTGCTTCACCCCATCATACCTGTATACACCTGCTCCCTCCCACTATCTTTATTACACGTAATATTAATGTAGAGCAGGGCGCTGGTTGACATTTTTATTGAATTATTTACAAGGGAAAATAATGACAGTGGGGTCTCAGTGCTAAACAAATAAATAAATCAGATCCCAAATCAAATCAAGGATGATGTATGTGGAGCAGAATGTTATTAGGTTAGGTGCTAGGTGTCAGTGCTCAAGATGCCAGCTGTGGAAGAGTGCATGGGTTTGTACAACGAAAGCAATTGGAATTTTCCGCTGTTTTTCCCCCCTCCCCTTTTTTGACATTTGATTCTCTCTAAGGGAGACAGATGATGTGAAGCTTTAGTAAACCATTATGAATTTTCTCAAACTGTGGAACCGAGCATGGGGTTTACTGATTTTGAGAGAAGTATAAATAAGAATGCTGTTTTTAATTTTTGCATCCTGAACAGCTTTCATTATTGACTAAAATCAAATATCAATATGAACACATAATGATAAAAAAAGCCCCCCAAATTTCAGATAAACACTATTTAGTGCAATATTCAAAAAACAACAACAACAAAAGTACAGAAGTCTTAATGGATGCGATAAATGTTTAAATTCCTTCTACACAAAGAGCAAACCAAAGATATTCTAGTAACACACAGTTCTGGTCAGTTTTAAGTTTATAGTTTATCTTACATCTTCTCTAAAATTTAATATTTTTATCTAAGACCATTTAATGCGCACTTTATACCGCTGCCAGGTGCACATACATTTGTATAAATTGGGAGCACAAAGGCAAAGTGTGCACAGTTTAACCATCGTAAATAAAGGACATTTTAGACACATGCACAAGTCCCATATTCAGACTTGTGTTTTGCCATGATTAGAAGTAGACACTCCCTTTTTTACATATATATAAATTAGGGCTGTCAGCGGTAATCGCGTTATGATGACATTAACGCCAAAACCGCGTTAATGTGGCATATGTCCGTTAACGAGTATCACCCTTTGTGTGGGGCTGGACGGCGCCAATGTGTTCGAGCTACCCACACTAACACGTTGACGCCGTCCAGCCCCACGCAAAGGGTGATCGCAAAGGGTTAACTTGTCAATGGAGATATGCCGCGTTAACGCATTTTTGACGTTAACGTCACTTTAACGCGATTAACGCTGACAGCCCTAATATATATACATCAATCAAAAAAGAAAGAAAGAAAACACAGAAGCAGGATCTACAACATATGACAAATGACAAATCATAAGGCATAGCTCAACAATCTAAGAACTGGAATCCACCTGAGTATGTAAATTATCCCAACAGAAACCGGAGAAAACCAGTTTGCTGAGCACTTGCCATCATGGTTGATATCCACCCAAACAGATTCACAAATTTGTAAAATAAAACTTCCTAAAATATCAAGAAGATTTGAGGTAAGGAACCTTTTATTTTCGATAAATTAAAAACTTGTACTATTGTTCTGCTGTGATAGATAACTAAAGAAATAAGAAGACTTTATTTATTTGGAAAGATGTTCTAATAATAATAGTGAACACAGTGTTTTATTATCATTATTATGGTCACATATTTCAATTTTCCACAGTGACCTTCATCATATGGAAAGGACACCATGTTGTTCCATTTTAAAGCTACATTTGATCAGAAATCTGAATATGTTGTATAAATGATCACCCGCCCATTCTATTGCATCATCAGGCAGATGCCATGAAAAAAATTGTTAACTGAATCACTTTCACAGACTGAAGGACCTCGAGTTAAAACCATGGGTGGTAGTCACAAATGATGGAGTTGTGTTAAGAACATACTGTGAATTGCACAGCTGGACTTAGTGAGAGCTACTCCCTGGTGTCAGCTGTGTTTTTTAAGGGCATGGCAGCATAACTATGGAGTGCAACTGATTCTAGCTACTAATTTAATATTAAATAGCTACAGAAAGTAATAGGGATAGCTACTATTAGTTGTTTGCACTGTAAGTCAACTAGTAATTATTTTGTCTTACCACAGGATCCTCAGATCCTAAAAGGTTCCTGTATTCCTGAGATAACACCAACATGGCTCTCAACTGCAAAAGATTATAGTGTTTAACAGTCTTTCAGCATTCGCTTTATACTGTCTGTTGATTTTAAAGCACTGTTTAACCAGTAGAGTCAAATAGCATTCTTGTAGATGTGGTAATTAAAAACAAAAACAAATGGAAGCGCAAATTAGATGCCCAAACTAAACTTAATGCAACCAGGCACATTTTTTCAACAATTAGAGTGTATCACTAGCAAAAATCGATTAATTGGAACCCAACATGGTAAAGGGTTTAAATATTGCAATGAAATTACAAAACATGAAACCTTTTCTGTCCTACCTACTTGTCCAATTGACATAGGGCAATTTTTTTGCCATAGTGGTTCAAAATGAGATAATTCCTTCATGGAGGCAATAATAAGTGCATGGAGGAGGTGAAGAAGTCAAAGGATAATTAACTTCAATTGACACTGAATGGACAATATCTCTGAATGCATTTACAGACGTACAGTGGCTGGACTAGCTGGAATAAAAGGAATTAAAATTGGACTACTGTTCACAGCTGAAGCCTATTATCCCACCACACCACAGAGAGAGACAGAGAACGATATAGTGAGTGTGTGCCTGAGAAAAAGAAAGAGAAAGTAAGAAGAGGGGGAGCGGGAACAAGGCCACAGATGGAAGGAAGCAAAATTGAGAGCAATTTAAAAGAAGAAGAATAAAAAAATGAAAATCCCCCCCCCCCCCCCCCCCCCCCCCCAAAAAAAAAATGACCGCAGGTGAAAGTGAGATAACTTTCTCTCTTTTTATGGTTTCCACAATGAGGTATTATCAGCTAGAAAAGGGCATAAGGCGGAAAAAGTAAGATGAGGAAGAGCATGTAATGGTGAGGGAGGGATCTCTCTTGATGTATCTATTCAAACTGTAGGGCCCGGAACTGACAGGGCCCAAGGGGAGCCTCTGCAAAGAAACTGAGAAAGATAAGCGGGTCATTATTCCCCAAACTTGAATAATCCCTTGATGGCAAATCCTTGGCCTTCCCCAAGGGTTATGAGACTTCTGAGCTTCTGTGAGGAGAGAAGAAGCAGAATTCCACAGGAATGAAACCATTTCTGCTCTACATGCAATCCTTTTAAGGGAATCATCAGTTTACACAGTAAATTGTTAAGTACTCTATAAAAGAGGACTGAGGACTATCAGTTGTGAAATTATTCTCTGGTGAGGATCGGGACTTCACATCACACTCTATTCCTATGTTTTCTATTTCCTTTGCTGCTTTGCTGTAAGACAAACATGTCTCCTGAGTTAAAAACATAGCAAAACACATAACCAGGTTTTTCTCCGTGTTAATTGGCTTAACAAAACATACATATATATATTTAAATAAAAAAAACACCCAGCACGCCCCTGCGGGCGGTTTATCCTTCAAGCTCGGGTCCTCTACCAGAGGCCTGGGAGCTTGAGGGTCCTGCGCAGTATCTTAGCTGTTCCCAGGACTGCGCTCTTCTGGACAGAGATCTCCGATGTTGTTCCCGGGATCTGCTGGAGCCACTCGCCTAGCTTGGGAGTCACCGCACCTAGTGCTCCGATTACCACGGGGACCACCGTTACCTTCACCCTCCACATCCTCTCGAGCTCTTCTCTGAGCCCTTGGTATTTCTCCAGCTTCTCGTGTTCCTTCTTCCTGATATTGCTGTCATTCGGAACCGCTACATCGATCACTACGGCCGTCTTCTTCTGTTTGTCTACCACCACTATGTCCGGTTGGTTAGCCACCACCATTTTGTCCGTCTGTATCTGGAAGTCCCACAGGATCTTAGCTCGGTCATTCTCCACCACCCTTGGGGGCATCTCCCATTTTGACCTCGGGACTTCCAGGTTATACTCGGCACAGATGTTCCTGTACACTATGCCGGCCACTTGGTTATGGCGTTCCATGTATGCCTTGCCTGCTAGCATCTTGCACCCTGCTGTTATGTGCTGGATAGTCTCTGGGGCATCTTTACACAGCCTGCACCTGGGGTCTTGCCTGGTGTGATAGACCCCAGCCTCTATGGATCTTGTACTCAGAGCTTGTTCCTGTGCTGCCATGATTAGTGCCTCTGTGCTGTCTTTCAGTCCAGCTTTGTCCAGCCACTGGTAGGATTTCTGGATATCAGCCACCTCCTCTATCTGCCGGTGGTACATACCGTGCAGGGGCCTGTCCTTCCATGATGGTTCCTCGTCTCCCTCCTCTTTCTTGGGTTTCTGCTGCCTGAGGTATTCACTGAGCACTCGGTCAGTTGGGGCCATCTTCCCCATGTATTCTTGGATGTTCGTTGTCTCATCCTGGACTGTGGTGCTGACACTCACCAGTCCCCGGCCCCCTTCCTTCCGCTTAGCGTACAGCCTCAGGGTGCTGGATTTGGGGTGAAACCCTCCATGCATGGTAAGGAGCTTTCTTGTCTTTATGTCAGTGGCTTCTATCTCCTCCTTTGGCCAGCCTATTACCCCAGCAGGGTACCTGATCACGGGCAGGGCGTAGGTGTTGATGGCCCGGATCTTGTTCTTACCATTCAGCTGACTCCTCAGGACTTGCCTGACCCTCTGCAGGTACTTGGTGGTTACAGCTTTTCTAGCGGCCTCTTCATGGTTCCCATTCGCCTGTGGGATCCCCAAGTACTTGTAACTGTCCTCTATGTCTGCAATGTTGCCTTCTGGTAGTTCAATCCCCTCAGTTCTGACTACCTTCCCTCTCTTTGTTACCATCCGACTACACTTCTCCAGTCCGAACGACATTCCATTGTCATTGCTGTATAGCCTGGTAGTGTGGATCAGTGAATCGATGTCTCGTTCACTCTTGGCATACAGCTTATATATATATATATATATATATATATATATATATATATATATATATATATATATATATATATATATATATATATACATGATTTCAGCATCACAAGTTTATAGATTGGTATAACCTTAAATATAACCTTTAAGGGTATATTAAAGGATTCTGTCAAGAAGTTAAAAAGGATTATGTAGAAATTACTCTGGTCAGTCACCAGATAAAAGTAAAATTTATTGGTTACTGATAAATATGTATTTTTGTTGATAAATAGGCCAAAACTGTAACTGATTAATTTGCACTTATAGAAATGTTAAAAATGAGGCAGCAGGTTAGGACCAAACAAATCCGAACCATCTGAAAACATGCAAATTGAAGTCACAATGTAATCCACAGTTTGCACCGACAGAGATATTTATTTAATCAACACAATTATGATGATAAAAAGGCAGACAAAAGGCAACTAACAAAGTCACTGTGAAGCTGAGTTTGCGTGGGATTCAGTTTCTTTGTCATCTTACATTCTAAATAAAGGTTTTTGCAATTTCTCATATCTGTAATATCAATCCATCTCTACCTCTGGCTTCTTCTTCATCACCTTGGGAATATTCTGTCTCAGTATCTCAGTGTAGTCTATGAGCTAGGTGGCTGCGGATCAGAATTAAGGGCAGCCAGGCATAAAATGGCTACAGGGGCCATGCAGGGAGTAGCGAATGAACAGCAGAAGATCATTTTCAAAGGGGCCCTAAAAATTAACTGTGCTGTGCCGTTAACTCAGTCACATAAATGCAACATGGTTAAGTTCCAGCGTCACATTCCACTGCTGTCCAGTTGGTATTTGATGAGCACTTTTTTTTCATGGATTCCAAATTGCACTTCAGATGTTGTTTGGGAGTTCAAGCATCCAATTACGTTGTTACATTGTACGTGACACATCTGCAATTACTGTCCTGGAGCCTTTTCATTCAAACACAGAAACCAGGCAGACTATAGAAACACATCTTACACAGAAAAAAAGCTCTTTGAGTATGGTATCTGCTACTGCTGCCACTTCCCTGCATTTTCCAAAAAGGTAGAACTTGTAGTATAGCTGCATATGTGTCACACATCATTTTTCCCCTTTTCAGTGCTAAACTCTTGATGTGAAGGACACCTATCTGAAACGGTAAAACTCAGACTGAAGGCCAAATGCAGCATAGTTGAGTCAAACAGTAAAAGATAAGACCACAACAAGCCAAAGAAATTTCTTATAACTTATTGTGTGTGGTGGATAAACAGGGGGGGGGGAAAGGAGAGAAATGCACACGAGGGGAAAGAAACCAGAACACTGTCAGTTAATTTTCAGATCTGGTAATCTTCCAAGTTCATTAACAAAAGCCTGTGTCTGACTTGCTGTGGCTTTTGTACACACCGAGGAGTTGTTGTGATACACCACAATGAATAAGTGATAAGCTGTTTGGGTAATTTGCGAAGTGACACAACTTTTATTATTTACGCCGTAAACCCTGATGGGTGGGGGGTGGGCGCAGATAACAATGAGCGAATGTGACAGGATTGTGTGGGTGGAATCCACTTAGAACTATTACAATCAAGCTTCATTTACATGAGCCGCCGACAACCTTCAGTTGACTTTGGGGTCTGCATTTGGGAATAACGGACACGGGCATTACAGAGCATACTGATGCATTTGTAATGGGGGCAGGCAGCGGAGCCTAATGCTGACTAGCTCAGCAGAAGAAAGAAAAAAAATGCTCCAAATGGATGGAGATCAATTCTCTCCCACTTCGCACTGCGTGATGGATGTGACATTCATCAGTGCCCTGTCAACTAATGCATTTGGTTTTATATTACACCTCAGATTTTTTACTTCTCCCTTTTCTTTTATGGCTTCATGAAGCCAGATTAAAATGGTAAAACTGTGAATTAATTTTTCGTTAGGGCATGGAAAGCCGAGGAAATTTTGGTTTTAGCGAGTGATAAAGTATCTTGTTTTGAGAAAGAAGAGTGATCTTAAGGGCAGAGAAGAAAAAGAAGACAGTTGAAACTATAACTTTTAACCTCTGTTACTAGTATTTATTTATTTATTTCGTGTATGCCATTTCAATTATATTTTCAATATCTCATGTGACCCTTTTAGTGCTCTCCCAATACAGTCTGCAAAACCATAAGCACAGTTACAGTTGTGTTGCAAAGAACCTAAATTTAATTTTTTTTTTAAACATAACCCCTTGCCACCCCCCCAAAAAAGAAAAAAAAATAGAGCAATTGCCTTGCTGGTACCAAGCAACACATACACCGAAAATTCCATTATTTTCACATCAAGGTTGCGATTAATCTCTTGGGGTTTTTTCACATTATAAAATTCCCATTTTTGGTGCACGAGGTCTTACAGGAGAATTTATACAATGGTTATAATTCAAGCAGCGATACATCACTGACGAGGGGATCGCCACAATACATAGCCCACCTAGAATGGGCTCATTTTAAAAGAAACTCCCCCAAACTCTTGGGAGAAAAATAAGACAAGCAAACCACAGTTTTTTTATTGCATGTATACACTGTTCCTGTTGTTTTATACCCTGCTCTATGATATGATCCAAGGCCTTGCTGGACATGCTGGAATACTTTACAGCAGTGTTTATTTTAAAATCAGGATTCAGTCACCATACTATTAAAGAACAATATAATTCATTCATTAAGATTCAGAGGAATATGGTTTTTCCTCATATACTGAAGGATATGCGGTTTCTGCATGACAAGTTAATCCATATTTGCATTTTATGACTGAAAAATCCCCCAATTTAAAAATGTGTATATGTTACAATGAAAGCTTCAGATTCAGTGTCCCCAATTTAATGTTTTCTCGGTTTTTAAACCAGGCCTATTTCTCCCTCCTGACACTGGGGGGAGCTGTTATGTTATTACCATAGAGACAGGGCATGGACAGACACGCGCGGTGGAAGTGGAGTGTGGCAATGCTTAATGAACACTGGTTGTGAAGTGAAACTTGTAATTTAGGTTTGAGCATGTGTATTACTTTTAATTCCCACTCTGTATTTTACTGTTTTTTGTATTTACATCTGCCCACCAGGTGCCATCATCACTGTCCCCAGACTTCCTATTATTTTTATTTTATTTTCTGAAATAGATGAATCCAAGCTGAAGCATGGCTCAGTCACACCAGATTGATACCCCAACTGCTTGGAATGCCCTTTGCAGATTATGATTATGATTATTATGATTAGAGTTTGTCAAGTGTAAACAACTGGCTCTGATAAACACTCTTCTCCGAATGCTCATCTCTCTTCCCTTGACATCCCTCTCTTGCTTTCTCATTCTCCCAGCAAGTCTCACACCACCCAATTTATATCAAAAGAGACATTTGATGTCTTTGGCAGAAATCACAAAGCACACTGTTTGTCACATTAGCGTAAGATAAAGGAAAGACATTTTCTGCTTGTTGAACACTGGGGAAATGAAAAAGCAGCTCCTTCTAATCACATCACAAAGTTTAGCAAAGAAGAAATGCGATTCACTACAATCAGCATTTAGGCTGCATCATGTTGCCTTTTTTTTCTTTTGACAGTGCAATTGCTGCCTTCAGTGTGTCGTATCAATACATGTGTAGATGGGTTCTTTCAACCACAAATCTACATATGCTGTGTATTCAGAGGAGACATTTTTAACAGGGAGGGTACATTTCTGCAAGCAATTAGGGACAAGAAATCTCACCTCTCCATTGGCAACCTGTCTACCTTTCCGTCCTCTCCTTTTTACTTCTTGACAGGGCACCGTGTTGCCTGGCAGAGCACGAGAGAGACACTAGCAGTCTTAAATCCTTTTGTTTTCTATCAAGGTTACACTGGTGACAGTGCTAACAGTATTTGAAGCTAGAGAGGCACAGCTCACGAGCTTTATTAGACACAAAATTCTGATTTAAGCGATCATTCTTTTAAATTCTCAGAAAGAAATATCCAAACAGATGGAACCAATTGAATATGTCTGTACTTAGGCTTTGCTAATATCTGTCTTTAATATGAAAACACCTGCCCATTTTATACTCAGCTCCCATAGGTCAGTGAAAATATGCGCTAATTTACGTGACCTAATTTATTTTAATGATGGATGAGTTAATTGGGCAATTAACTCAATAACAGGTGTCCATAACTGCCCAATGCTTTAGAGACTGAGGCTTAAAAAGCAGCTTTGCCCATACAGAGCTTGATCGACAGAACTGTTAAATATTAGGACTATTTAAAAAAATACTTCATATAATTGAAGTTAGGAGCCTCCACACACAATGACATGACATTTCTGTAGATGTAGTATTCACAACCTTTTTTCTCAAGTATAATACCACAGAGGAAAAACAATGTATTCAAATTTCTAGTCAAATAAGTCGAGTATAATCAGGAAAAAATGTCAAAGAAAACATTTCACATATTTGTTACATTACTGCATATAAAGTTGTTCCATATAGTGATTAGGAAATGTTTTTTCCCACTACATAAAAGGCATATTGTTTTTACAATATAATATACAAACTTTACATTTTATGACCAACACATAGATATATGTTGCTGACAAAGTTTTTATGTAGGTGCCTTTTTATGAGCGTGTGTTGAATAAACAACCCAAAAGCATGGTATAAAGGAGGTAAAACCAGTTTATATCTTGGTTCAGGTCTTCGAATAGTGCTGTTTTATCAAAAGCCACAAGCTTTCAACCGATATCCTCGAGGTGTTCTTTGGTTTTGTTGCCTTAGGGCAGAGGTCAGCAACCTTTAACACTCAAAGAGCACTATGCTGCTGAAAAATGAAAAATAGATATTTGCAAAATTCTGCCTAAATATGTATTTTACCTGGTTACCTGTGTGGTCTGCAGAGCCGCTGCAGGGGGAGGCGGACGCACCTCAACCCGCAATCGCGCCTCGCCGCCTTAACATCTGTGCTATCTATGCTCTTGTGTTGGTGTGTGTCGGGCTGTGCGCTTTAACACCGGCTGTATGCGTACAGCAAACGTGTGTGAAAAGTTGTCAATAAAGAGATGCTGAAAAGCATGTTCATGCAAACATCGTCGGGTCTGCGTGATATGTTTACAATGGGACTTCTGCTCCTGAACCTCTGCGCACAGCGTCTGCAAATCGGGGCTGTACGAAGTCACTTTCATCTTTACGCAGGACTGTAAGCTGTCATCTGTGAGGCGTGAGCGGTGTTTGTTTTTAACATAGTTCACGATGGAGCTGCTGACATAATGTGGATCCGAAGATCCATAATTGGCTTACCTGGGGTTGAAAGTCTCGATAAATGCACGGCGTTACGGCGGGTATATCGGCTTCCGCAAGTGTGACTCTTATTTTGAGCGATCAAAAAAAAATAGAATATCATTTTATATTTATATTTCAATATCACAATAATCTTCAAATTTAGAACTACAAGTTAAAAAAGAACTAACATAAATAAAATACACTTCAGCTAATTACTTAAAAAAAATAATTTATTTTCCCAAACCATGCGGAGCCGCACTAAAAGAGCCGCATGTGGCTCCGGAGCCGCAGGTTGCCGACCCCTGCCTTAGGGCAACTGTGGCTCGGGACATAAAGTGGGTCATTTACTAATCAGAAGGAGGATTGATTGATGCCCAGCACCTCTAGTCTCTATGTCAAGTTGTCTTTGGGAAAGATACTGAACCCCAAATTGCCCCCTTTGCACTCACCAAAGTGTGAGTATGATAGAATCAGAAAGAGCTTAAAGGCATCGAATAAAGCATTGCATTAATGGATTGATCTCGCTTGTAGTAAAAATAGAAAAGCTTAGAGTGCTCTGTTAGCATATAAAACACTGTACAATTGCCAGACTATTTGACACACTAATGATGCCATTTGCTTTGGTCGGTCCGTTGCTTTTCCTGAAGAATACGTGATCTGGAAGGGAGCATATGTCACTCTAAAACCTGTAAATACTTTCCAGCATTGATGGTGCCCCTCCAGATGTTAAAGCTGCCGAACTTTTTGAAGATCACAGTGGTCCAAGACTGATTTTCAACCCTGACCCATGTTTCTCTATTATGTACTTTAGATAATAAGACATTCGGTTTTCATTTACATTCCTCCTGTAATTAAAACATGGAGTCATGAGATACTGTAAGTTTAGTCTGTCTAAGACAGAATGCACCATGTTTAAAATAGTTCATAAAATAATCCACAAAGCTTTTATTTCTCAGCAAAATAGTATATAACCTTATAACTGTATTATGATATGAAAGAGAAAAAGAGGTGAGGTGGCATGGTGGGGTAGCAAGGAAAGGATGACAAAGGAGTCTTGTTGAAAACAGGTTTAACCCGGCTCTGCTCCTGATGTCTCAGCAATGCTAGGTAATGGCATGAAAGCATCTGTTGCAAAGAGGTTTTGTGGATGTGTAACTCTCATTGCTGTGTGTCATAAACATTCAGCTGCTTTGAAGAAGAAAGCAAATGAAAGAGCAGATGCACTGCACTACTCAAAGCTTTAATTCCAATAGTAGGAAAAAAGCCTGTCTTTCTTTTCTGTTTGAAAACAATGAGATATGATTCTTGTTGGAACCTGTCAAACTCAATAATAGAAGTGTTTGTAATACATGACAGGTTCTGAGGGATCCTATTCCTTCCTCACCCTAAATCTGTGACAGGTTTACCACATTTTGGAGTAATTCATACATTATATGTTAGATAATGGCATTTATAGTATTCACAGAGCAAGAAAAGTCATTTGTAACACTTACTGCAATCAGTGTGCGCTCATGCCAGTGGATTCATAAACAGTGCCTGGAAAAAATATGTTGAAAACACAGAGAAAAGTGAAGGATGACAAAAAGAAGAGAGATCAGGAAAGAATTAATCTGTATAAACTTATTGCTGTGAAAAAGTCTATAAGAAAATTAAAATTCACCACATCTTCAGATAAAATAAATGAAGTTGCTAAATCCAGTGCTAATAAATATTCAGTGCTGTGTTTGTATGTTATGTGAATACCTTTTCATTGGAAGTGTGATTAAGTGAATTTTTTGGAATAACTTATACACACTCTGCTGCACAAAGGAGTGCATATTTGTAAATATACCAATTACTGATGTGATCTTCTCCTATACTGAAATAGATTAATTTTTACATGCAGATGTCTAAAAGCTCATTCCAACACAGTGATTTAAAACAGGGCATTTACTAAAAAACAGTTATTTGCTGTTTTAAGCATAAAAATACAATAAGTTATGAATTTAAAATTATTAATGTTATTGCAGCAACAAAAAAAACCCACAAAAAAAGATAGCGAGAGGGAACTGTAACGTTTGACAGATTGACAGTCTGATTAGAAATATTGCAACATGCACACATAAAAATAAAGAGCACACAAATTGCGCCTTAATTTGTGCACATCAACATCATTGCCCAGCAGCAGACCAAGCGGTAAGCAGTTTGGAAACTCAAATAGCATGATCTAGGATGTTGTGAATCTTTGTGTACAAAAAAACTGCCCTGAGTAACCATGAGTGTATGAGGCTATTTCTTTCTTCCTCTAACCCCCCCCCCATGCCTTTGTGCCTGGTGGACTGTTATTAAATCTGTGTGTGGTCACACAGCCTACGGTCTATAAAGCTTGATTCGTGTGTTTTTCTTCCTCTCACCCTTGCCTTTGTTAGCCCACCACTGACCTTTTATCATAGCCTTGAGTCAGTGTAAGAAGTGCTCTGGGCTGACAGGAAACGTTGTCTTCATGGCTCTCTACCCAGTGTAGAAAAATGTCATCCTGCAATACAAACAAGTTCTAATGACCTACAATAACCACATCATTTTGCCGTTAAAAACAATGACTAACATATGAAATGGCTGAAAGCACTGTCTACTTATAATGATAAAAATGGCTAGTGAAAAGTAAGATAACATGGGAACAATAAAAATCAAGCAATATTTTGGGTACAAATCCTAAAAAAAAAAAATGCTTATTAAAGTATTTGTAGCATTCTGTACTTATATTCATGTTCACTGCTTTATGCCAAGCAAGCAGCTTGTTCACGTATATCTAAACTTTTTTCCACTTTAACAGAAATGCCATGAAATTTTATAATATAATATAAATTTTATAACAGCTCTCTAGATTTTGAGTGTTACTCACTATAGTAACTCCTTTACTTTATAAAGTGAAAATATCAGCAAATTGGCTCAGTCAAGGCATTCATCATTCCCACAAGATGAATATTTAAAAAAAATTTTTTTTTCTAAATTAAAAAAGAGGTCATTGTTCCCAGAAGATGACTTTTATGATGCAGTTTTAAAAAATTATTATTATTTTTTTAAACACATCAGATACATTTTCTGCACATCAATTTTAAACTGTTGGCTCTGAAAAGACAACATTGATATTTTAATTAATAATAAAGATCCTAAATTGTTTTGCATATTTAGGAAAGTTGTAGCTGGGTAGTGGATACACAATAACACAGGGGTTATTAGCTGGGATATAGCACTGTGATACTGGCTGAGAAAATATGTCTGCTTCGCAAACAATTATTTACTATAAGTCTATTAATTTATATACTTTTTTCAGTATGAATATTTGCCAATGTCATGTGGTATTTCATAGTTGATTGACAGGAAAATAAAAATAAAAATTGCAGCAAGCTAAGATGTTTTATTACACAGTGTAAACACATCCTTTTCCTGTGAATAACAGCACAAGTCTTTGGTGCAACTCAGCCTTATCATTCAGCCAATCAAACTCTCAATAATTGCAAAGCATTTGTGGCAATCAAATGTCAAGCAAGCAGCCAGGTGAAAAATGACAAAAGCAGAGTCATGTGCAAGCACAAATTGGCACAGGGAAACACAAAATAAAGTAGTTTCATGTAAAATGTAACAAGACCATAAATCATTCAAGAATGCAGTTAAAGAGCTAAATATGAAAAAAAAACCCCACACTTTTTAAAAATGATAAATAGGAACCATAAAGTTTCCATTTGACCCCATGCAAATCAGTACTAAATTGTATCTTTCTTTCTTTCTTTCTGATCAGTTTATAAATATGCTTTGTGAATTAGTTTGTGCCATATCTATATAATACATGTATGATGCTAGGGTCACACATCGCAGAAACTAACATAATGTAAGCTAATGAACCACAACAATAATACCACTTGCCCAGTATTGTGTAGTGTTATTTGGTACTTATTTGCACAGGTGATGAAATTAAAGGGAAATAGATTAAAAGTGATTGCTGTTATAAATATTCCACTGATTCTATTGTTTTGTCTTCGTTATATAAATCAGAAAGCCAGTTGCTTCTGAGTTGCTTTGATGATCTCTGCTTTTTTTGTGATAATTAAAAGTTGTGTTGAATAATGAGATGCTGTCATGTATATTGTTGCATTGAAGTGTTTTTTTTTGTATTGAAGTTTTGCATTTGTAGATGTGTTAAAGTGGGTTGATGTGAAGTGACTTGATTGATTGCTTTATGACTCTGTGAACTGAAAACATTTCCATTAATGTGGATAATAAAATTATTCTATTCTATTTTATTAAGATAGGGAGAAAAAGTTGATTTTACTCATTCCTAATATTTTTAAATAACAGATGTAAATAGCACTAAAATAGAAAAGTTTAAATACATATAATAATACAAACGTTCGTCTCTGCATATGTCTATGACTTAAAAAAATCTTGAATTTAAAGCTATAGTGACCTCGTGAACAGAGAACTAAGATTATCCTATAATGAGCTTTATCATACTGGGAGACCCACACAATCGATTTTATACCTAATATTGCCAAAGTTAATTTGAAGGCCACTATGAATTATTTTACACAAAATGTTGTTCATGTTCAACCAAATGTTATTCACATGGCAGGGAACATTTGTTGCATCCATTAAAGTGTAAGGAAACAATAGATTCAGGCAAGTGTGACCTCAAGCCTCATTCAGGTATTGCTGGAGAAATACAGTGTCCGCATCTGCAGCTACTGTCATAATTTTTTCTGTGTCTTAAACAAAGAAGCACACAAATATGAACAATGACTTGCTCTTTGGGTAATGTTCAACCATGTTATACTTTACCAATACATTTTATACATGTCACTCAGACTGGTGACAAGAAAATCAGTAGGTACCATAGGAACTCAAAGCATCACCAAATTCAGTAACTTAAAAACTGTTACTATATTTCTTTGTATTTAGAGCTTAATAGCAGATTTTAGAATGATAAAATGCAAAAGAAAATTATTGAATGCATTTACTTGCTTAACATTAGTAAACATTAGTGTTTGTAATTCTAAGCTTGTTAGAGGGCGCTGACATTAGCTTCAGTATCATCACACTGAAGCTGAAGCATTATTTTTATGGGTTTCTTGCATAACGTGTTCTATTATGTAATATTATTGTGGAGTTGCTAAAAATTGAGAAGAGGCAGTCAAAAAAAACAACTTACTGGTAACATGGTTGATGGAGCATTCCCATATGTTTAACATTTTAAAAATGCAAGAAAAGAGACTTCACATGAAATAAATGCATTTACATTACTGGTAAAGGTATCTTTTGGAATACGTCCGTGATACACCCCTGCTGTTCATTCTATTTTGCAGGCAGATGTTATTTTCTAAGGTGGCAGGTGAGAGTATCAGAATTTTTCTTTGAAAACTAGAACATTTCCCTTAGAGATCACAAACAAATACACACCAAGCAAAACAAGTCCAAGTCAGGTGTGAATAAATATGTCTAATCTGCCTATAACACTACACTTTCCACAACAATTCAGCATAACAGATCAGATGATTTATTTGCTAACATAAAGCAGAAGAAACTGCCTGTATCAAACTTGTGTTGGCCATTTATTGTTGTGAGTCAAGTCAGAGAGATGACTCAACCTTATAGGACGTTGTGGTTCTGTTTACGGTGTGGCTGCTCTGTCAGCTGCTCCTCTAGTTAGCACTATGTCCTTTAATGGTTGGAATTTAATAAGGCAAAACTTTAATATTATCTGCCACAATGGATATTATACAATGAACAAAGCAGAGCAGTGAAACTGAAAAAAAAAAAGAAAATACCAAATTAACCTTTTGTTTGCAGAAAAAATAATCTTCTCAGTGCAGAAGCTCTAAATGACCCATGAATGACTTTGGATAACACAAAAAACACATTTCTAAATATACACTTTATAAAAAAAGTGTTAATAATATGGGAGGGTGTATGGTGATGTTACAGCATGAGTATATTGCAGTTGCACCTCTTACTTATAGTTTGATAATGTGTTCACACTTGAGCCACACAAACGCTTCCATAATTTTTTGTTCCTGCCAGTGTTTCACTCCTTTCTCCACACAGTTTTTCTTTAGCTCTGTTTATACTGCCAGCTTTACATACAGGTTTTTTTCACAACTCCTACATTTGAACACATAGACCTTCCACTAAATCGCTGCCTCATAGGCCGTTGACATGGCGTGTTAGATCATTAGGGACAGGACTACTGTTTTGGCTTTTAACATCAGAAAGAAAGCCTACTTGTGAGGCCTTTGAAGCAGAATATTGCAGAGGGAAAAAGCTGTTCAGAAATAAAATTAAAAACAAACAAACAAAAAAACCCCATTGGTGGTTAAAAATAAATATACTTGCTATAAAATTCATGAATAACGTGTGAAATGAAACCATGTCTTGGCCTTAAACAGCTCTGAATATGGTTTCTGCTGAGATGGCCTCATGCCCAGTTTATACAGTTGTATGTCACATTAGACAGCTTAATGGATAGGCCTGTTCTCAACTGTATTCCTTGGCCTGGCAAATGTATTTTTGATAGCCTATTCTGCTTCCGATATTGGATTGTGCATGCTCTGACATCTTTATTCACACACTCTGCAGTACCAAACAGGGAACCAACCACAAAGGATTTAAGGCATTCCTCTTCATGTCAGAGTGGTTTAGCTTTCCTGATCATCAGGAAACCAAATAGCACACACAATGATACTGTTTACATATGTAATTTAGCAATGTAAGTTAAATTAACATAAGAATAGTACAACTAGTTTATGTCAAAATATATTATTTTATTTTTAAAAAAGCCCTCATTAGTCTGAAAAAAATTCAAGAATTTAGCACTTTAATAATTACTTTCCTCAGACTTCTGGTTCCACACTTGCATCTCTCCACCCGTCGTTCATCAGTGGCAATCAGCTGGATGGTTCTTAAGACCATCTCAACCTGCCATTCTTTGCCTGTTCATCAGCTCCCTCATGGTGGTAACTCGGCACCTAACATGTCTCATTAGCCAAGTTTTGCTTTGTACTTACTTGTGTGTCTTTTTGCCTCTAGTTCCTTCAATACCCAGACTTACCTGCAACTCAGTCCTCTGGATGCTGGTCACTCACGTTAAACCTTCCAAGTAAGTCTGCAAAAGCATTCTGTGCAAACTCACCTACCCTGCTGCTTGCTGCACTACCACAGGACCTCTTGAAACCAAAAGTTTGGAAATGCAATCTCACTTGCACTCACGGACCCTCACTCCTGGAGCAAACTCACCACCCTGCAAGTAAGCCTTCATCATCCCAATTCATACTCATCCTCAGCCATCCTCAACTATTCATATCTGTCTATACCAGTAGTTTCCTCTTTAGGGACTCTCGCCACATTCCCACGCCTACAGTTCATGTCACTAATCTGAGTAAAGCTTTGTTTAAATCACACCTTAACTGTCCATTGAGTGTGCTTCAGTGTCCACTCCCACAGTCTTAGGTAATTACTGGCCAATCTCCACCCTTCCTTTTATTTCAAAAATTCTTGAAAGAGTAGTTCTCAACCAGCTAACTTATGATCTGCAGAGGAATGGGTTATTTGAAGCATTTCAGCCAGGATTTTACCAGAATACAGAAACAGCATCAGTGAAGGTTATGATCTTCTTATTACCTCTGATAATGGAGTCATATGTGGTTGTTATGCTAGACCTCAGTGCAGCATTCAATACTATTGACCATGATATTTTACTATAGAGATTAAAACATAAATCTGTCTAACAGACTTATAGTTCATATAAACTGGGGAGTCTTCTTCACCCACTAACTTTAGTTATGGAGTTCCACAGGGGTCTGTGCTAGGACCAATTCAAAATAAATGAAATTGAAAGCAATTGAACTGAACTAAATAAATAACAGTGTTTACAAGTGTATTCATGATTCAAACAATAATATGTTTTATGTATAATGTATCTCTTTTGTTTTAATGTTTGTTTGGATTAGCCACATGGGCCAACGAGACAGTATACTCCCAGTGCTGGTCCCAAGCCCCCAAAAATGGAGAAAGTTGCATTAGGACGAATACCCAGTGTAACATCTTTGCCAAATTAAACATGCAAATTATCAAAAATGATGACCTGTTCGTTGACAATGACTGGCTAAGGAGAAAATGGAGAGGGTTGCTTTGAGAGAGGAGAACATTAGGGATTGGGTGAGATGGAACCAGTAATCCACTGTGGCAAGACCTAAAAGGATGAGCTGAAAGAACAATATGTTTGCATTAAAGCATAGGCAGTTACCTGGAGCATATTTAGTTTATTCATAATGTGTACTACAAACTATAAGGTGATTGAATCGTTTTAAGAGTGTCTTGAAATCATCATCTCTGCATGCATTTCTCTCTGCATGCTGTTATTCTCTGTGTCTCAAGAAGGCTTTGTGTCAGCATTTCAACACTGTTAATTCTAACAAATTGTATTTACTTATCAATATAAGAACCCAGCTACTTTGTGGTAAGCACGTTTAAAAAACTGAACTGTATCAAGTTGCGTGGAAAATGTTTTGTACCTTAAATGCAATATTGGAGTACTGTATATGCTGCATTTAGGGTTGCTTCTCATTATCACTGTAGATGCAGACTTCAGAAGGTTAATGCTAGTCTTATGGTTCTGCAACTGTGTCTGTTTGCATCTACAGGCTGGGCCATTTATATGGATACATCGTAATAAAATGGGAATGGTTGGTGATATTAAAGTCCTGTTTGTGGCACATTAGTACATGTGAGGGGGCAAACTCCTCAAGATGGGTGGTGACCATGGTGGCCATTTAGAAGTTGGCCATCTTGGATAAAACTTTTGTTTTTTTCAATAGGAAGACGGCCATGTGACACATCAAACTTATTGGTAATGTCACAAGAAAAACAATGGTGTGCTTGGTTTCAACGTAACTTTATTCTTTCATGATTTATTTCCAAGTTTCTGACCACTTATAAAATGTGTTCAATGTCCTGCCCATTGTGTTGGATTGTCAATGCAACCCTCTTCTCCCACTCTTCACACACTGATAGCAACACCGCAGGAGAAATGCCAGAATAAAGAATAAAGTTACGTTGAAACCAAGCACACCATTGTTTTTCTTGTGACATTACCAATAAGTTTGATGTGTCACATGGCCGTCTTCCTATTGAAAAAAACAAAAGTTTTATCCAAGATGGCCGACTTCTAAATGGCCACCATGGTCACCACCCATCTTGAGGAGTTTGCCCCCTCACATGTACTAATGTGCCACAAACAGGACTTTAATATCACCAACCATTCCCATTTTATTACGATGTATCCCTATAAATGGCCCACCCTGTATATTCACTTACAAAGTGGAGTTTTCAGCCTGTGTAAACATGCTCCTTGCAGTCAAGTGAGGCAAAGAAGGAAGGGAATTCACCAGAAAAATTCACCAGGAATGGGAGAATCCCACAGACTGGTTGTACCACTGCCTCCATCTGGCAACAGATGCTGTCTGCAGGTAGACGGGCTGTCCACAGCTCCCTAAAGTCTGCCAACACACTTCCAACAGAGAAGCATGTTCAGCTCATAACATTTGGGCTTTTAGTGTATGTCAGTGAAGTTAAATTCAGCCCAGCTGCTAGGACTCTTAATTGTAACTGGTCATTTTTTTTTGAAATAGCAGAAAAGCAACAGTGTTTCTTTCCATGACTGCTTAATATCTGCTTTTGGTTTAGTTTGATTTCTTTTGACAATACTCCTTAGCTGCTCAATTTTGTGCTCATTAGCCAGTTGGTAACTGCAGAGGTTTTAAAATATCTTCTCTAAGTCTTTGTAATTGGCTGGGCAATGGTATAATTTAGATGGCAAATTAAGTGGCGGTGGGTTAACGGAGGAAATAAAACAATTTAACTTAGAAATGTTACATTTTATGGTGAGATTTGCATCTTGCCTAAGATGACTACATGTATAATTAAACTAGACAATTCAATATTTCTAAAGCGAATGCTGAGCTTTAAACTAAGGTAATAAATGCAGATGATCAATAACAATGGAAGAGTGAGTTAGTACAGTGGACCACAGTAAGCATGTATACAAGTTGCTTAAAAGAAGCAGAAAGCTTTCAAAACTTTTAAACTAAGCCATAGTGTACAAATAAGGTTTGCTTCACACGACTTTTGTTCACTTAATCTTGTCTGCACAACACAAAATTTTGCAGTTTGACACCATATACAAGAAGGAGCCCTGACTAAGTAAACTCCTACATGGAAAACAACCATTTTAAGAGCTTTGCAGTTCTTGATTACCCATTACAAACTGCAGAAAACATTGAATAAATAAATATATATTTTAACATTCTCTGCTATGTTTTTCATCAGTTTGTTACACTGGTATTATAAAGTACTACTAAATATTTTCGTCTAATGTTGTTCCAAATTTTCTGTGAAAAAATCATAAAAAAGCATACAACTAAAAATAAGACTGAAAAAAACCTGTTCTTTTTCATTCTTATTTAAAATATTTTTGTAAACTCATCATTTAATAATTATTATATAACCAAAATGTTGAAACTTTTGAGTAGTTCTTAAAAACTAATATCAGGTCACATTGTGCTGCTGAATTTAAACCTAATCATCTCTTGTGAACCAGCAGAAGAAAATCTTTTCCTCTGACAAAAAAAAGCTTTGTCATTACTGTCCATCAACTTTCATCATGTGTATTGATAAAATGCTGCAGCATTCACAAAGAGAGAGCACATGCTCAATACTGTGACATGATAGCAGACTGACCCATGCTTATAATTCACCCCCTTCCTTTCTTACATGGACTTTTACTATAAAAGAGACATCTTTCACAGTAAGTACATCACATGATGCCTTTTCTGGCCTTGAGAGCAATGTGGATGTCAATGTTTTCAGTGCCCTGATCTTCTATGTCCTTACCTTTGTTGAAAGCGAACAGAATTTGCCTTGTATTCATTACAAATACTGTAACTTTAAAGAAGTAGTCTCATCTCCCAGGTAAGTGTGTGTTAAAAGGTCTTAGCTAGGCAAGTCATTTGATCAATGGAGGCTCTAAGCGTTATTCAGTTCATTGCAACCCCTGCTCTGTGCTCCATTGTGACTCAAGAGATTAGACTGGTGTGCACAGGCATAACACTACACCTACTGTAAAAGAGCCCACTGTTCAAGCTCAGTACATATAGGCCTTTCAGATGCTCCCTGCTTGAGCTTACAGTGTGCACTTGAGGCAGAAAATAGCACAGTGTGTAATGTTTTTCAGACAGGATGAGAAGGAACATATTGGTGGTCCTTTCCTACTACTGTCAACTCCTTATCCCTGGAAATCTCTCCCAAGTCTGACAGTTTCTGGCTTGCGATCCATGGTTGTCAATACACTGTCGTTCATCCCTACACACTCTCCTTAAACCAGCAGCTTAAAATGGAACCTCAATATTTGCATTCCAATTAGCATAAATGTAAGAAAGTGGAACAAGTAGCTTTGAAAGTCATCCAGCAAAACGCATATTCAACCGGCAGAAAAAAAAAAGCGAGCATGTGTATGGGTGAAAAGGAGAGAAGGAGCAAGTAGAAGAAAAAAGAACAAAAAGAAATAGGGAAAGGGAGGGATAGTTCCGTATTATAATAGCGGGTTTTGGGCTACACATTTGAATCAGTGGTGTATGTCTTTTATGAGCTTACAACTTCACACTGCGTGGAAAATCCGCCCCGCTGCCAGGGTTTTTTGGCATTCAGAATGTCATTTTTAATGACATTCCCCTCTGAGATCTGATCCCGCTGATCAAAGATGCTCTGACTTCAAGTTAACACGTCAACAAGTATGAGGGTCTTGGTGTGGCACACAAGAAACGCACTGGAAAATGCGGAGAATGGTGAAATTGGTTTATTGTATGCTACTTTGGCATAAGGAAGGGTTAACGCTTGGTTGTGCATAGTGGCTTAAAGGGGGATCTTTGGATGACTGAGTGTGTGGAGGGCCTGTATGTGGTTGTGTGGGTGGTGCAGTTCAGAAAGGTCACTTTCCTCTGCAGTGGTAGGCCAAATGTGAGGAGGGATGTAGAACGTTTAAATTTAGTTGATGCCGAAAATCTTAGTTAAGCGTTAAAAACTCACAGCTATCAGTTTGTTCTCTGTCCATTCATCCGTTATCTTTCATTTATCTGAAGTCGGGTGAGGGTTGCAGCAGGCTAAGCAGCATATGCCAGACGTCCTTTTACCCACCAACGCTTTTCAGTTATTCCTGAGGGATCCTGAGGTATTCCCAGGCCAGAAGAGATATGTAATTTCTCCAACACATTCTGGGTTTACCCCACGGACTTCTCCAGTTTCATGTGCACAGAACACCTCCAAAGAGAAGTTCCCAGGAGGCATCCTAACTAGATGCCTGAACCACCTTAGCTGGGTCCCTTTCTATTTTTTATTCAGTCTCTGGATTTAGATTTAGATTTTGGCCAATAAACATAATACATATCTTATCAACATATCTCATTAAAGTTTTAGTCTTATTCATTTGGACTAAACTATCTTGTCTTTTGTCTGTGAAGGTTCTCAGTCATCCAGGTCATCGTAGTCAAAGGAGCTTGCAAAGAAAAGCGTCTGGACTTCTTTAAGTTACTTTCAAGTAACTTAAAGAAGTCCAGACGCTTTTCTTTGCAAGCTCCTTTGACTATCTTGTCTTTTATGCTTTCTGTTTATTTTAATTATTATTAAATACGATTAAATCAGTGGAATTACTTGATATCTGCGAGGATCATTTCTGGTTACAATACAGAAATCAAATTAAACTACTGGGAAGGTAAAGAAAACAAATATTTATGAAATAAACAAAACATCATCTAAAAAATGCAGTCAAAATAAAAGTACTAAAACCTGCAGTTTCTGACTAAAGACTATGTTAAACAGAACATTTGCAACCTGGCCTCTACAGCATATTCTGATATATGTTAAACTATTTTATAACAATATACGATAAATTACAATATAATAAATTGTATTATTATTTAACATATTTTTCAAAAAAGCCACAAATGGGCCTTTTTTCTACCCTGTAAAAGACCACCAGCAGATGACTGGTGAACACTGGGTACAGTAAACAAACAGGAGCCCTGTGCCATAAAGCAAAGACTTAAGCCCTGATAATACTCCAATGTGGACACATACAACTGGAGACCTCACCACTGAGTAGCCATTCCTTTATACTTCCTTTAAAGTCCACTCCCTGTGGCGCATCAACAGTTAGAATGTAAATTCTTTGCAGACAGTCCTTCTTGAATTCATGATATTTTCTTTTATTAATTTGCTTGTTTGTTTGTTTATTTATTGTATTTCTGCCCACCCAAACAGACACACATGCACTGAAATTTCTCTCCGCAAACTGGACAAACACTGACGCCATCACATATGCAGAACACTGCCTACAGAGTGGCATTTTCCACTGGTCCCTTGCTGCTAAGGGCTCCCTGGCAAAGAGGAGGCTCCTCCAGGGTCAGTACCTCAGGGACAAGGAATGGTGCTGGCCAAACTCCACAGCTTAGATTGAGGTCATAATGGAGGGATAGAGTTGAAGCTGATGGGTGTAGTGTGTGTGTGTGTGTGTGTGTGTGTGTGTGTGTGTGTGTGTGTGTGTGTGTGTGTGTGTGTGTGTGTGAGGGAGGTGGACAGATATGCTTAAAGGAAAATTGTACACAGAAGCAGAAATGCTAGCAGACAACACTGGCAAATAAAGTGAAAACAAATGTCATCTAGTGGTGACTCAATGAGCTCCTCTTCCTGTTTATGTGCCATCTCAGTGTTGAAACCAAAGTTGGGTAAGAGCTAATTACATTTGATCTGAATTGCAAAACCAGACATGAGGTTTTATTGAAAACTAAACTAGCCATAAGTCTTAATGTAGGCAAGAATGTTGCCTAGTAGTAATTTCACAATTGTGAAAAAAACTGTAGGTGACACAAGCAGTATTTACCAAAGTACATTTTTTTTAAAGCTAAAGAATCTGACAAAACATTAAGAGTAAATATACAAATTTATATATTAAAAAATTCCCCTCTCGCCCCTGTGGGCAGTCTTTATCCTTCAGGCTCGGGTCGTCCACCAGAGGCCCGGGAGCTTGAGGGTCCTGTGCAATATCTTTGCTGTTCCTAGGACTGCGCTCTTCTGGACAGAGATCTTCTATGTTGCTTCTGGGATCTGCTGGAGCCACTCGCCCAATTAGGGGATCGCTGTCCCGAGTCTCTGATTACCTCTGGGACCACTGCTGCCTTCACCCTCCACATCTTCTTGAGCTCTTCTCTGAGCCCTTGGTACTTCTCCAGCTTTCCATGTTCCTTTTTCTGATGTTGCTGTCATTCGGTATCACTACAGCCGTTTTCCTCTGCTTGTCCACCACTACTATGTCTGGTTGGTTAGCCATTTTGTTTGTCTGTCTGTATCTGGAAGTCCCTCTGTTTTAGCTGAGAATGACCGATCTCACCTTGGTCATTCTCAACCAGCCTATGGGGTGTGTCCCATTTTGTTACCTCAGGACTTCCAGGCCATACTAGGCACACATGTTTCCCTATACTATGCCGGCCACTTAGTTACAGTGTTTAATGTATACTCTCCCTGCTAGCATCTTGCACCCTGCTGTTATGTGCTGGACTGTCTCAGGGGCATCTTTGCACAGCCTGCACCTGGGGTCTTGCCTGGCGTGTTAACCGCAGCCTATATTGATCATAGTTGGTATCCATAGCCAGTCTTGTCAATGATCTCACTGAGGAGCATCAGGCCTATGCAGAACAGCAGTGGGGACAGGACATCTCTTCCACCTGACATTTCAAAGGTGTGTAGTGTTACCACTGAGATGTGAATTTTGATTTTCAGTCAATCTCTTTTTTGTTTTTTTTTGTTATGCCCACGTGCATTTGACTCATACTAAGAGCTCAAATCTCTTTGTGCCTCTTTAATGAACCAAAACAACATTTTACTTCACAGTGTCCCTTACACTGCAGCAACAAGTGATGATGATGCCTTTCTATATAATGTTACTTGGGGTGATTACCCAAAATGTAAAAAAATTAAATAATCTTTTCTTGTGAGCTGCAAGATGAAGACCTGATGATTGAGAGGATTTAAAGGACATTTTTTTTTTATCAGTTTCTACACTGTGATATGTGCACACTGAGAATGCTTTAAGTTGGTTTACATTATTTACATATTAAAGTGAGTAACTCGTTAAATCTGGATCGTTTTGGATTATATTTCTAATTAATATATTTAACATGGAGTATAAACAAAAAACAGAGGAAAAAATCCCTACGGTTTGCTTGGTTTTACATCAAGCTTTTTCATACTAACAAAATTTATATCGTTTTTCAAACAAGCTTACGGTAAACACTAATGCCCTTTTCTAAAATCAGAAAAAGGGCATTAGTGTAGAAGAGGGGCATTAGCAGAAAATAAAATAAACAAAGTAATAAAATAACCACAATAATCAGTAGCACTGAAGTACCATTAAATTTTCCTCTGACATGACAATCAAGAAACCACACTTAATACAGTCATTCATTCTGTTCAATCTCAGAAATCCCTACTCTGTTCTTTTTCACATACACACCTTTAAAACGAGGAGACTTTTCCTTTTAGATGAGCTAATAACAAAACAATCCCTGCTGATATGTTTTAGAGTAGATTTCTCTCTTCTGTTTGCCTGTTTGTAGTTTCTTTTTAATCATTTACAGAGAAATGCTTGCCATGCTCTTGATCTTGAAAACAAGCCAAGATCTGATTTTAATCAGACACATCACACAAGAGTGTGTGCATACATGTACTCAGAACAGTTCAAAATCTAGAGACTGTACCCATAACAATAACTTACTAAAAGTACCTTTTATTAAATGGAAAATGAAAGCTGTCAGAGCATTCTGTGTTTTTTTTAAAGCAATGAAAATATTGTTTAACCTACGTTTTTACACATACACACCTGTTGTTGTCTTCTTCTTCATCTCTCATTCTCTCTCTGTTATCCTTCTGATCTCCTCCTCTTTTTCCTCTTTTCAGCACCTCTTGACAGTCCCACAGTCCCACTCCCGGATGAATGTAGAAACAATAATGAAGTAGAGCCCTGAGAGCTTTTATCAGGAAAAGCACTTATGGTATATGTCCACTTAGAAAACTGTTTTTTTTTCTTTGTAAAGAACAAAAAAGGTAATAATAACAACAATGATGGTAAAACAGAAATATTTCCTGGAAAATCTCTTCTTCGGTTGTGAGGTGCAGCAGGCCCTGTACTGGTGAACGCAGCCTAGCTTCTTCATTTAAATGCAAACTTTAATGTCATATTGTGAACCAGATTAGCTTGCATGTCATTGCACCGAACCTCTGAACAACTTAAAAGTTAATGGCAATGTTTCATTCCTGAATTTGTTGGGAAAAAATGCAATTTTATAAATTTTTTTTCTGTTTTCCTGTCATGCCTGTTTCAATTATTTTGGAAGTACATATTCATTAGCTAGCCGACTTTGGGAGAGACCAGTTGCCTCAGCAGTTTAGAGGAGAAAAGCCCAGGTAAATACAGACTTCTGTATTCTAACAATTGTGTAATTGTTGTGATAATATATGGTTTTAAGATCTAATGTTTGAAATAACACAAATCCAGTATTTTTTTTCATTTGCCTCCTTGATGGGCCTCTAACTGTACATTAATCTCTGGGCACATGCCCAGAATGCCCATTGGATACAGTGTTAAATTAACACTTTTGACAGTGTTATATGTTTAAAAGTAACCTAGTCAGTTTTGAAGATTAACAAAGACTAACACTGAGCAGTGCTGATTTTCTAACACTGGAAAATAACTCAAAATGTTAGAAATATTCCAGTGTTAGAAAATCAGCACTGCTCAGTGTTAGTCTTTGTTAATCTTCAAAACTGACTAGGTTACTTTTAAACATATGACACTGTCAAAAGTGTTAATTTAACACTCAACAGTGTTGTATTTAACACTCAGAGGTGTGGACCTATATAGACACTCCATCCATCCATCCATCCATCCATCCTCATCCGCTTTGTCCGGGGCCGGGTCGCGGGGGCAGCAGCCTAAGCAAAGAGGCCCAGACCTCCCTCTCCTCCAGCTTGTCCGGGGGAATACCAAGGCGTTCCCAGGCCAGCCGAGAGATATAATCTCTCCAGCGTGTCCTGGGTCTGCCCCGGGGCCTCCTCCCGGTGGGACATGCCTGGAACACCTCACCCAGGAGGCGCCCGGGGGGCATCCTTGTCAGATGCCCGAACCACCTCAGCTGGCTCCTTTCGATGTGGAGCAGCAGCTGCTCTACTCTGAGCCCCTCCCGGATGGCCGAACTTCCCACCCTATCTCTAAGGGAGAGGCCAGCCACCCTTCGGAGGAAGCTCATTTCCGCCGCTTGTATCCGCGATCTCGTTCTTTCGGTCACTACCCACAGCTCGTGGCCATAGGTGAGGGTAGGGACGTAGATCGACCGGTAAATTGAGAGCTTCGCTTTTACACTCAGCTCCCTCTTCACCACGACGGACCGGTGCAGCGTCCGCATTACTGCAGCTGCAGCCCCAATCCGTCTGTCGATCTCCGGCTCCGGCATATAGACACTCTCCAGTGTTAATTTAACACTGGAGATTTTGCTGTGTATAAAAATTTATGGGGGTACCAAAAATGTATTATTTATTCTCAATGATCCCAACTAAACCGCCACAAGATTGGTTCAGATCTCTAGATTCATATATGTCCAAATTCCTTTGGAAAAATAAACCCCCACGTATCAGCTTAAAAACATTACAAAGGACCAAGGATAAAGGAGGATTAGAATTACCTAACTTTCAGCACTACTTCTTAGTCAACAGGCTTCAATTTCTCTCAGAATGGCTAAAACATCTTAGACAAACCTTGGCTAGATGTAGAACAAGCACTTTGCAATAATCTAGAGATTTCAGATCTACCATTTATCAGCTCAAACATCCAACGACATGAATGCTTTAAAAGCATCAACATCAGCTCTTCTCTGACAGCATGGTGGGAGTTTCTAAAATTGACAGAGTCTTCATTAATCCCATGCAAACGTACACCTATCTGGAACAACCCTGACATATTACAAAACAATAATATGCTAAACTTTCCAGATTGGAGTGGTAAAGGAATCAAATACTTAGAACATATATTAGAAAGAACAGAATTTGTTTCATTTGACAGACTAGTTACACAATATGGGATCAACAAGAAAAGATTTTTAGAATATCAACAAATTAAATCCATAGTAAAAAAAGAAATTCAAACGGGGTCAAGTTGAACTACAAACACCACCAAGTGTGGTTCAATTTCTTACTCTTAAAACCCCAAAATTACTTTCCAAAATATACAGAATGCTTTCTAAAACAGATGAATCAATATCACTTCCTATTGCAAAATGGGAAGCGGATTTATCAGTTAACTTAGACCAAAACCTCTGTACTGGTGAACGAGGGTTTTTGTAACTGGATTTTTGCAGAATAGTCTAGAATTCTTATTTAGAAAAATATCTGTATTTGACATAAAGTTGGTTTTATGTTTTCTGTGAACAAACCTTGATTTATTGATCTCCTGATGATGAACTCACTTTTGTTCTGCCAGATTGTGCCTTGAATACAACTGATAGGATTTAGATTGCTATGCAGTGCCCGCTCAGAATCCTTCAGCCTGGCCATGATTTGACACGGCACAAGCCAGTCACAGCTCTGAAAAGTAATTTGACCTCTGATACTCAGTTTCCATGCTGTGTTCCCCTACTAAGCATTTTTTCCATGTGAAATCAGATTTGTAGTTATGAAGTTTCTTTTTTTAAAATTTGGCTTTTCTTGTTAGACAGGGCACATGTACAGGAAACAAATTAACAGATAAAAGGACACAAACCTCTTACCTTATTTCCCACACAACCTTGGTATAGGTAGGGTGATATTCAATTTTTTGGCACATCCACATGGATCATCCACAAAAACAAAATGTGTGACTCAGTTAGAACATAATTCTACATTCATTTCCCTTATCCGGTGTCTCTAACCCTAGCATTTAATCTATTAATGTTTTGTTAATTCCGCATTTAATTCACAATTCTTGTGTCTGCTTGTGGGATTCTGAAAACAGCTGACAGCTTTGACAGCAACTGAAGCAAAAACTCAGGTGTGAGAGAAGTTGTGCAAGGCCATCGTCCCAGTCTCATTCCTTCTGAGGTTCACCCGGTCAGGTGAATGGATGGATGGATGGATGGACTGCAATTCTAGGTTTCTGTGGGTTATACTGGAAAAAAGTGGCAATTGTTATTGCATTGTCAGCACATGGTGGATAGAGGGTTATATGCCCTCTAGTATAGCATGAGCATATTACATTGGCATGCCTTTATATTCTATCACACATTACAGGATCCACACTGGTCAAAAGTTAATGTTACATTAAGTACCAAAGCAGTAAAATGTAAAATTATACAGAGAGTCTTAGAGACTGCTTGGAGATGAGGATACCCTTTATTCCTGGCAGGTTGGTAGTGAAGAAACATATGCACCTATTCTAGCCAAGCTAATTATTAGCTCCCAGCATAATTAAGGCTTATAGATGAGCAAACATAATTAGTAGGCATTATGCGGACCTAATGGGGGGAGAGAACAGGTGAGCATGTTTTCAGTCCTTTGTTTATGAGCTAAGGGTATACTTTAATGAGGCAGGAGAATAAAAGTTGATTAGTTATGACCTAAATGTGTCCTTATATTGCTTTGATGGAGAACAAGTTGTAGTATATCTGGAGCACTGGTGCATTATTGACCAATCTAAATCTACATGGTTTATGTAAGTATGGCTGCTGATGTGAATAAAATTGACAGGCTGAATTTTCATACAGTACATTTCAACCCAGTCAGCATACAGTACACTCTGTGTTTGAAGATATATGTGACACTAAAGTAATAGACACACTACAGTGTCTCAGTAATCAAAGCGTAACTAACAATGTGGTGTGTTATTGGCCTTTAGGGAAAATCATTGATCATAGTGTAAGTATTGGTCGTGTAGCTTGTTTATGACGAGACATAGGTGGGCCGCGAAGCATTTGAGTTTCTGTGAAGGACCTAATAATTGGGCACATGTCATCATTGAATGAAAAAGCTGTCCCAACGGCAGGAGCAATCCTGTCCTACATGACATGTTCTAAAATACTACAGGAGTAAATCTGGCACAGTATAAAAACTGCTCCCTGTATGTGTGTATGATGCTGTTTGTCTATAACGAGCTGAAACTGGGGCCTGGCAAACAGTATAAAGAAAGAAAAAAAACCCATAATAACGTCCCTTCCAAAGAAAGTTGGGTACTTTGAAAACAAGGCCTAATTAAAGCAGTTTACCAGTTATCTTTAAATAAGAGCATTTGTGTCCTTGCTCATTTCCCTCACGAGTATAAGATGTAGGGTTGTAGGCGGGGACATGGGGGGGTCTTAATTTGTCGTGAAGAATGCACTTCTCTTGGGGTGGCCTAATGAAAGTGAGATCAAAAGATTAGTTAATATTCAGCCACATTTATTAAACACAATGCTGATTGTGAGCAAACAACAGTATTAGAAAGAATCCTTGCAGGGCACTGGCTATGGCTGATAAGCTTCCATTAAAAGGTTGGTGTATCACATAGGCACCACTCTGGGCTTTTTGCTGAGAACAGAATAATATTTATTCCCACTCTGTTTGAAATCTAATTCTGCCTTCTTAACAGAACAGTCAGAGCTCACTTAGGAGATGGTCTGCGCCATAGCATGTGTCTAATAGCTAAGCTTTGAACCTCCCGCTATGATTCGACAGGAGTTTGATCAACACAGCTTGTAGAATCAATGCTATTAGTTATGAGCATATGAGTAGCCCTTGCAGTGCCACTGAAACAATATGCCCTTGTCCACACTTACTGTTGAGACTATTTTTGGGAAGGACAATGTGCACATTCTGGGTCACTGCCGCACAACCAGATATACAGTTCATCACTATAGACTTGGATTTGCTTTGAAGGTCACAGAGTCATCTGTTTTCCAGCCACATATTCAATACATCTGTTTTGTAGCCTCAGCAACTTAACTTAACACTGCCATGTAGTTTTTTTTTTTTTTCAAACCTTCACAACGGGAAAGACGGAAGGTTTTCAGGTGCCACAAGTGTGAACATGAGTGTTGAGTGACTGGTTGTTTAAAAAAATGATGGGGTTTAGGTTTAGTTAATATCTTTTTTTTAAGCAAACGTTCAGATTATGGTAAACCAGATGACACCAATTTATAGAATAACCTTTTTTTTTCATTGTACATGTACAATGAAATAGTGAGTGACATAGCTGGACAGGCCATCGGGCATGCCCGGTAGCATTATTTTTTTTAATTCTTTTTTTTTAATGGTATAAACAACGAAAGGTGGTGGATTAGCCAGAGGCTGGCTGATGTGTAAAAATAACTCAGTTGTTTGGTGGTGGCTATAGCGGAGCTAACATAAAGGACAGGCAGGTGGATGAGGGAAAGGGGAGGCAGGAGAAGGAGAGACCCGAGGCAGCCGCCAGTGTTGTGCCAAAAAGTGATCGCCTGCCAAAAACAGATTTCCAATGTTTCCATGTGTTTTTTATGTGTAATATCTTTACGTATGTTGGTAAATAGAGTTGGGTGAACAGGGTTTACAAAGGGATTATATATAAAATTTAAAAATTACCTGTTTTTTTTAAGTATCTTTATAACTCTGTGTTATTATAGACATATAGACACATATTATAGACCAACAAGTTACTTATAACAGTTTAAATATGAGCAATCCGTTTTTGGCAAACACCAGAAATCAGTTTTTGGCAGACAATCCCTTTTTGGCACAACACCGGTCCGAGTGTCAGGTGAACTGAACTTCAGGTGAGAAGTTATGACCTGCAGTCTATCTGGGTCAGAAATAAACCAAGTTTAGGTATAGGTTCAGGTTTTATTAGGCTAGGTTTAGGTATTTTTGTTGTGCTGACTTTTTACCGTCAGTTACAATAACTCATACTGTGTACTAGCTAGCATGACGGAGTTTCTATACAGCTGGGTGGGTGCTATGATGTTACTGATAGAGAACTTTACTAACTAACCTTATGAATAAAATAGAGTGTCCAACCGTCCCGTAAAAAACGGAATCGTCCCATATTCAGAGAAAATATGACGTGTTTCACGACAGCGAGACCTGGAGGGGCGTGATTGGGAGGAACGGCCTCCCTGATCTGAACCCGAGTGGTGTTTTGTTATTGGACTTCTGTGCAAATCACAGTTTGGCCATAATGAACACCTTATTCGAATATAAGACTGTCCATAAGTGCACGTGGCACCAGGACGCTCTAGGCCGCAGGTCGATCATCGATTTTGTAATCATATCACCAGATCTGCGACCACATGTTCTGGGCACTCAGGTAAAGAGAGGGGCTCCAGCGGGGAGTATGGGGTGTCTGACTCATTGCTACGGGCCATTCGAAGAATTCCTGTTGCTGCCATTGTCCTTGTGATTTCTAGCTGCTTTTGTCACAAAAAGCATCCTTAAAATCAAGGCTTGAAATTACAACAAAAACCAAGTTACAGAACTCACATTTTGGGTGTGTCACTTTATTTTTTATCTATTTTACCACTGTTTTTAAATTTTGAGTACTTCACTGATGCATTTCGGCTACAATGGTAAATGCAAAATCACAACTTAAATTAGGAGTGAATTACAGTATAACCACATGCAGTGGCTATAAGTCTACTTGTTCAGTTTGGTGAGACTTTTTTTAAATCAGTTTTTTGTGTTTGTTAGTCTTTAATATTGCCTGGACACTAGAGAGAAGACAGGAAAGCTGGGCGAAGGCACACATGAAATGGCTTCAAACCTGGGCACTACATTAGCTCTGCATTGGCCTTAAGGCCTGCTCAATCCAATGAGCTAAACCAAGTTTGAGAAGAATTCACGGTACAAGAATTAAGTATATCAGATGCATGTATATCACTGAACCGATGAACATTTCTCCACCCACCCCAGGCATACAGAGCATGTCTTCTTGACCCCATCATCACAGCTTCATCTCCCTGCTGTGGACATAACCGCTTTAGGTGGTTAGACAGTGCATTTACATGATTAAAACCAAAACCCCATATTTAGTAACCCCTGCTGAATTGCTCTCTCACATTCTTTCTGTATCTTTCTACATCTCTCACTCTGTCCTCGCTCCTATTTATGGTGGATCCATACTCAGCAGGACATTTCTTTGCATTATCAATCTCACTGCTTTATGCCATTATTTCACTCTTGTACATGGGGTTTACTATTTCCAAAGGCCTGTTGTTTTCATTTCCATTTAGCTCAGTCTTCACAGGCATGTAGTTTAAAAGGGTTCTGTGGAGAGGAAGAAAAAAAAGCAAAAAAAAAAGCATATGACTTTAAAGGAGTCTTACTGGAAGCCGATGCAGAGCTAACCAAAGCCTAGCTCGTTTTGAGAGAACACCAGTTCAATTGTCCTTTTTTTCCTCTGGATTTCAGCTGAAAAGAGAGAAGCAGTAGTGTCAGACAAGAGAGTCAACACTCTGTGAATATTTTCCCTTGTTGGCTCATTTTATTTTATGTCAAAACTATACAAAAGTAATTTTGGTTAAAGAAAAGAAAAAAAAGAGAGAAAAGATCATAACACAGTGGACTTTTGCTCAAATTGCAGAACAATTGTAAATGAATTGCCTTTCATTCATGTGGTGACACTACGATTTAGTGCAGCCTGTGTGAAATTGTCTTTTTGCAATTTAAGTAGAAAACTTGAAAAAACTTAACTTTTCTTGTCTATTTAATTTGTTGTCTGCAGTTAATGTACAGTTGGATGAATATGTTTTTGTACAATGACACTTATTTGGCCTCTGTACACTGCCACCATGTTCAAATGAAATAATAAAGATGTGATTGAACTGCAGACTTTGTTTCAAGAGATTCTACATATTTATTTAGTCTACTAAACGTTTTAAAAGTAATTCTACAAAAATAATTTTATTATGTTAAACTAACAGACAGATAGTTGGTGGAGCTGCAGTAATGCAGATATTGTATCAGTCAGTCATGGTGAAGAGAAACCTGCGTGTGAAACCAAACCCACTTATCTACAGTTCTGGTAAATCTACACTGTCACTCTCATCTATGACCAAGAACTGTTTGTATTGACAAAAAAATGTGATGACAGTAACAAGCGAAAACACACCAAAGCTGAGTCCTCCACAGTGCCTGTATCTTGGCGTATCTCACTTCGCTTGTTTAGTATTAAGTCTGTGCACAGTTTAGCCACATGTCAGACTGGGACAACCAGGTGGTTGGGCACGGCTGATTCCCATGGAGTTCTCAAGGAGGTTATCCTGGGAAGAAGGTACAGCCAGTACAACTTGGTTGATGCAAGTCCATCCGGGAGGTAAATTAGGGTTCAAGACTTTGTTTTGAGCATGATTTTGCAAACTTTACAATCGTGTGTGTGAAAATGCTGGGTACATTTCTTTGTTTTACTTGAAAAACCTGAAGTAGAGCATGTCTCAGGAGGAGGCCCCAGGGTAGAAGCAGGACACACTGTAAAGATTATGTATCTTTTCTGGCTTGGGAATCCCTCACTAGACGAGGTGACTGGGGAGAGGGAGGTCTGGGAATCTTTGCTTAGACTGCAGCCACCATGACTTGGACCTGGATAAGTGACAGAAAATGGATAGAAAAATGAATTTAAATATAAGAATTGTTTTTAAGTAACTGTCCCAAAATTCTTTCCAGCCAATGTCTGCCTGAAATCTCAAACCAACAGATACCACCAAATGCTGTTTCCTTTCCTTACAGGCTCTGCTAGGCCTTTACTGGGGATTGAAACACTTAGGGAGGGATCTCAAGACTGTATTGTATGTGGCTGATAGCTTGTCTTAAAAGCCACTACCTGTTTAACAATGGTCATTCACAGACAAAGTAATAAAGGAGGCCATTTATGTCCTTCACCTCATACCTAGGACTCTCCCTCAGTTGTTTTAGAACTGAAGAAGCCTCTTGAATGAGAGGTGACATGTTTTTAGAAATCTAAAGAATTCCAATTAGCCTCTTTTTAATCACTCAAGACTTCCATGTCCTGGATGTCTAAGAACCTATACAGACCCTTTGATACCCAGACAGTACCCTACATTTCCATGATATCAGCATTACAGAGGAGCATAGTCCGTTAGCTTCATCCAGCACAGCGCAGTAACACATTGCCTACATAGCCTGTGTATGCTGTGTGGGTGGTGGTAGCCCCTATGTAGGAGAGATGAGTATTTACCCATTGGGAAGAGGTCTTTGCTTATGCTCTCTCTCTCTGCATGACCCACATGGAGAGGGATTTAAAAGTCCTGATGTAGCTTTGTCATCAGCAAAACACTGGGACAGCTTTGCTTACCTCTGCTTTATAGATAATTTTTCTCTCTCTGTGCAACAAAGCCTACACACTGAATTTTCACATGTAAATGTAGAAGTATTTAGGTTTTATAGTTTTTAAAATTTATATATGAATGCTTAATGGATTTGAAAGTATACAAACATATATAGTAGACCACGGCCTGAATGAGATACATGAAAGATCAGTATGTGGCTTATAAACATCGCATAGAGAACAGCAGGAAGTTGCTAAAGCAGCGGTAAGCATCGTCTGTGCTCCATCTTTTCAGTGGGAAAACAATGTCCGTGTTACCTAATCCCTAGCTGGATAGAGAAAGAAAAAAGCATCAGTGAAGCAGAGGTAAGCAACATTGCCATGATGTCTTGCTGATGAGAAAGCAACATTAAATCTATTAAATCCCCTCTCTGTGTGGGCCGCGCAAAGAGAGTTGAAATGCAGGCAAAGCGGCTCTGAGCGATGGAGAAACAACCTTTTCTCAATAAGCAATCACATGTCTCCACTACATAAAACCTAACACAACACACAGTGGATATGCATCTACAATATGTTGCTGTTCTGTCTAGGTGAGTTTATTTTGTTTGTTTGTGAGCCTCGTTCACGTGCAACTTCTCTTTGGACCTCATATTGAGAGTTCCGGTGAAAAACTGTTGAATAGAAGGTCAACAAACCCCTTGAGTCAAAGCTGAATGCAGTAGATAAATCAATCATATGCTCGCTCCAGAATTTGTGTCACACTCACTTTTTTAGTGTATGATTCTAGTATAGGATGGCAAGGAAGAACAACATCTGGCAAAGTCAGCATTAGTAAGCATCATCACATAGCATCTAATCAGAAGGCAGTCTGACTCTTTTCTGGCATCATATTTTACAATTGAACTTAAGTTTAGGTTAAAAAGTACAATTTAATTTAAAATATATGCTTTCTCAACTTCACACACATATTACAACATTTTCTCATCTGCAATACACCTTTTCATCATTTTCCTGGTTACCACAGTTTTTACACAATTCTTTTTTCCCCCTTACCACCTAAGTGGTTACTGGACAAAGAGCCATTAATTAATAAAGTGCCTTTAAAAAAATTGGTCACTAAAGCTAACATTATAATACGGCATCTCAGTGTGTGTTTCTCATACTTACTCTTTTTTACTTTGACAGTTTCCTGTCCTGTGTACAGTATGTTCAGTTTTGGCTCCTATCTCCTTTGTTAGATTACGTTCAGCTGTGTTTCCACCTCGTTTGCCCCGTGTATTCATGTCTGCATCTCCCCTCTGTTCTCTCTCTGTCATGCGCCGTGGTGCGCGGGCACGAAAGGATCCAGGCGCAGACTCCGAGCTAACAAAAAGACACTTTATTAAAACAACGAAAGGCGACCCGGGGAAAGTAGAGAGCAAAACAGAAACTAAAAATCCGGGGAAACAATGACACGAGGAAGCCGGGATCGGGACGGCGGGGGGCTGCAATAGAAAGGGGAGATGATTACTAGGGAGCCAGGAAGCGGGGAGAACATATCAGGACTGAGTTAGAGTAGGGGCTTACGATAGAACGGAACCGTGGGAGCTCGGGAGGGAAGTGTGGCAGTCCGTGGGGGCAGGAAGTCCGTGGAATGGCGAGTGGGCCAGGTGAGCGCCGCGAGATCCAGTTGAGCCGGAGGACAGGCAGGTAGCAGACGCCGAGTAGAAATCTGGACAGAAGTAGGCAGGTTAAACAAAGTTCCAAGCAGAAGAGAATGCACACTTTTCGTGGAAGTCTGGTTACCACTGTGGGGATGACTACGGACTGGCGTGGAGCATCCGTCAGCGCCGGATTAAGTGGATCTCCGTGTAATCACCGGGATGGAGAGCAGGTGTGCTAGTGATGGCCCAGCCCGGGGGTGTGGCTACCCGAGCATCACGCATTCCACAGACACAGGACCACGGACCATGACACTCTCATTTCTTGGCTGTGTGTTCTGTCAGTAAGTCTGTTTAGTTTAGTTTAGTTTCTAGTGCCTTTCAGTTTAGTTATTATATTTGGGTGAATCCAACAATAAAGCTGAGGTTTGAGTTCAGTCCTGCTTGAGTGTATTTTGGGATTCAATCCAACCTGCCTCACACAGCGTGCTATGACATTGATGTGACACAGTGAAAGAGCCCTATGTCATTTAATGCCTATGTGGCATTAAATGGCATTAATAAAAAACAAACAAATAAAAAAAAACCCAATATGATTTCTTTTGGTTCACTTGATTTGTATGTGGAGAATATAATTCTAAACCAGCTGCAGGAACATAAGGAATTGGTGTTTCAACAAGTGTGCCTGGAACACTTTCAGACTTGAGATTATGTTTTTTAAATGCAAAAATATTAGAGCTTTTAAAAATTACAATTCATTCACTTTATTCTAATACACCTGCAAAAATATGATAATGAAGATATATGTTACCATCCATCCATCCCCTTATCCTTTTCAGGGTCACGGGGGGCGCTGGAGCCTATCCAAGCTGTCATAGGGCAAGAGGCAAGGTACACCCTGGACAGGTCGCCAGTCTGTCGCAGGGCCAACACACAGGGACAGACAACCATTCGCACTCACATTCATTCGCACATTCACACCTAGTGACAATTTGGATTATCCAATTAACCTATACCCACAAGTTGCATGTCTTTGGACGGTGGGAGGAAGCCGGAGTACCCGGAGGGAACCCAAGCAAACACGGGGAGAACATGCAAACTCCACACAGAAAGACCACGGCCTGATGGTGGAATTGAACTCAGGACCTTCTTGCTGTGCGACAACAGTGCTAACCACCGTGCCACCGTGCTGCCTGATATATGTTACCTTCCATGGAAATCAGTAGGGATTACATTATTGTAAAAATACAGAGTTTATGCTTTTTTGATTTAGTCAAAGTCTCTTGACTTTGAATAAATCAATTAATTATATCTATATCTCCCCTCTGTTTGAATTGGAGAAAATAAATATTTATTTTATTTATTTATTGTTTCTATTTTATTCCTAGTTAAAAAGAAACAGAAAGTAGCTTATATCATACTATGGCTTCACCTTATATGGCTTACAGATAGCTCGCTATTAGGTCAAGACATTCCTGTCAAGCAAAATGACAGTCACCGTCCACTTCACTATTAGATACCATCATTGACAAGGCCATGTGCTATACACTCTTCTGCATGTTGGTGCAGTTTGTTTTTCCTTTCCCATCCAAGGCCAACCCATGGCATGGGAGACTTTCACTTAGTTAGGAGGGGTGTAACCAGTGACGGCTTTCCCTGTTTTCAGCATAACCTTTTCCAGTAATGACTGATGTGTTCCAATGGGCTAAGATTGCAAGCCAAGATATAATTTCTTACTTTGCAAAAGGACTGGATGTTCAACCAGCTGCTGAGATTCTTGACATGAGCTACATCTCTCACTGTAAAGTAAAAGTCTGACTCCCAACACCTGGGAGTTAGGACCTGTAGAAGCCATCTTGTAAAATTTTCTGTCTTTGGTCTCATGTCTGCACTGCCTGAACATGAAGGCTGTCTGTTTGACATTTTGTAAAGCTAAAGTAAATGAAAGCATATAAGAAAAAAAAATCACAGTTTGGTGTCTCGCTTTCCTTTTTCCTCTATTTCCACTTTCTATTTTTTATGCCAAATATCATTTAATCCTGGAAAGAATCCTCGTAAGACTGCCCTTTAGCAGTGGACACAGAGAAAGGACAGAGAGATATTGTCACAAAGTAAAACACCCTACTATTTATTCATTTACCTATGCTAATGATGTTATATAGAAAGGTTTGGGGCCATTAGAAATAGATCCATAGGTTTTTGGACAGTCACACATTCCGTGGCTCTGTAAACCTCCACAGTGTATTTAAATCAAACAGCCACAGTCTGATTGAATTGTGGACTTTCATCTTTTATTCAAAAGGTTCGACAAAGTACATATATAGGATTAACTGTTATTGAATTTATGTCCTTATACATGGTCTTCCATTTTAAGAGGCTTAAAAGTAAGAGTACAATTGACTGAAAAGCAGTTTAATTGCCAGGTTAGGGCTGTTTCCTCATTATTTCATGACAAATTAAGCAGATAAAGATGGAAAGCAGATATAATCAATTCCAAGTGTTGGACTTGTATTTGAGCTGATCAGTGGAGATGTTAGTAAACAGAGGGCACCATTAGACTAAAAAACACCAAAGCAAACCTATTACAAATAGCAAAAGCTTAAGGAGTAGTAAAGCCAACAATCTGGTACATTTTAAAATAGAAAGAATACACTAGACAGCTCAGCAACACTAAAAAACTTAGAAGACCACAAAAGATATCTGAAGTGGAAGATGGCAAATGTTTTTTGTTGGTTAAGAACATCCCTTTCACAGCATCTAACCATGTCAAGGCAAGAGTTGTCTTGACATGGTTGGAGCATCTGTGCCAAGTTCTACCATTAAGAGTCACCTTTGTGAATGTAAATACTGAGGTTTACAACAAAGTGCAAACTCCTGGTTAGAGACAAGAAGAAGAATGCTAAATTAGACTATTATGGTATAGGCATGTATGACAGGGTCTTTAGTTTATATTGGTATTGCGATTGTTGATAGAAGTAGCAGGATGAAATCTGAAGTGTACAAGGGTACACTGCTGTTTGGATGGCACTTGAGAGTGTAAACGGGTAATGGCCCAAATATTGCAGTGCAACCTGGAAGTTTCTTAAGACAAAGTACTGGAATATTTTTCATTGGTCAAATGACCTGATCTCATCACAACTTAGCATGTTTTTCAGTTACCAAAGACAAAACTGAACACATACTCACAAAAAAAGGATCAACTGAAGGAAGCTGATCAAGCAGAGCATCTCAAAGAGGTTAGACACAGTATTTGGTGATGTTCATGGGTTTTAGACATTACTTGAGTGTTTGATTTAAAATACAGCCTGGAATCCTTCATGTTTGTTCATCAGTTCATCAGTTTTGTTTTGCCTTTTTGGCCAGCAGATGCATAGCTTTTTCACTACATTTTCTTGATCATCCAGGTCTTTCCCTAAGTTCCTCTGCTACCACTAACTGCTACTTCATGATATTTCAGGCAGTGGGAAATTTCAAGCTGTAAACATATCTTTCTCATGGTTGGTAGTTATTTACTTGGAGGGGCTGTTGGTTGTTGAGTTTTATGATAAGATTTAGAGACTTCATTAGTATTTTCCTGATGACAACTCTCTGCCTGCCTTGTTGTTCATCAATAGAAGCCTAACAGGTTAATAAAGTTCTGAGACTGTAAAAGGATGTTCAAATATAGCAGATTAACAGTATTAATATAATTATTAATATTATGTTTATTCAGTTATGAATCTCTTAAAAGGTAGCAAGACTCACTTAAGCATATTTTTACTACCATCAAATCCCAACAATAGAGATAATCTTCACCTTCTTGCTGTTATAATGGAATTTTGTTGTCAGCTGCAGTACACTGTTCATATGGTGTACATGGACTTTATTCCATCAGAGGAAGTGGTAAATTGAAATTTAAGGGCAAAACATAAAATAGAGCCAACAGGTAGAGAAGGAAGGTAGCAGTAGATCTGCCATTGGCAGATTTATGAACTACTTCAGACTGAAGCCTAAGGTCTTCATTCACTCCAGCTTTGAAATGACATTGCTAATTTGCATTGCATGTGGTCAAGTGCTCTTACTGGATGATTGAGATGACAGTGTTCAGTGTGTGGTGATTGCGTTGGAGCTTCTTTTTTTGTGCATGGCCTTAAGTGAAAACATCACAGATGCATAAACCCAAGACATTTAGAGATTTCATGGTAGCTTAGAAACAATTTCACTTTTCTCGCTGAAGGATATTTTAAAGTGAATTCACCACTAAAACCTGGCTGCTGAACAGAATCTTATTTACCGTAACAAAGACATGCAGAATGTACCTTCAAGGAATTCACTAATGTCTGACTGAAAATACATTTTCTTAGGAGTGCAACAAACTCCTTTTCTTACATGCATGTTTTTACAGTATGTTCATAGCAGAGCCTCCAGTGATGTGTGTGTCAGTTTATGTCTTTGTTCTTTGGTGCCAGTGTGGTCTCTTACATTATTCGACTCCTATCATGCAGAAATTGCCTGGACAGCCATTTGGCTCGTGTTTGCCATTCATTTGTAATTCGAATAGAGGGGCCATGACTGCTCGGGCCTCGGGACAGCAGCAAAATCAATTGGCTAGAAATGACATCTGCCAGAATCTGCCACTAGAGCGCTTGTAGGTACCATAAATGAAATCACAAGCCCTAATTGTGTGCTGATTTATTCACTTGTCTGAGTACATCGCGGTTGGACCAGCAAGTAGCCCCAGAGCCCGGTCTGTGTGCTTGGTCATACATAACACATTTATTTATTTACCCATCCCTTCTGATTCACAGCACAACTGGGGGGTATATTGCACCCCCGACCATCCATTCCAGCACACAGCTCCAACGCCCATTCTTTTGCCTATCCCCTCCACATTTGATTAATTTAATTTTTTTTCTCTCATTTTTTTTTGTTGTGGCGTGTAAAATGAAATGACTGTGGAGACAACTGTCACTTGGCTCAAGTAAGATAAATATGTCGAGGCCTGACGCTGTTAGAGCAGGCCTGCGTATTTGACTGCACTCACAATAAAGAGAGAGACATTTTTTTATGGAAATCCGATATCGTTTTTTCTTTTTAATTTATCTGATCGCTGTTGAGATGTCATGACAGATATTCATGTTATACTTTAGCCAACAACGTTATAGCTATATTTTGAAGCATGCGAGCTTCGAGCTCAAAGCTTGAAGCATTGAGTTTTGTCTGACCCTTAATAAAAGGCCACTCGTGCCCTCAACGTGATATTTCCTCCATGCCACCAGACTCTTTCAGGGCGTCAGTCTGGTGAAACTTTAACCTAGCTCTAACACACACCTAAATAAAACATGAAAAAAATGCCTGCAAAAGTGTCTGTGAGGCAGTAGAACATCAAAAATTAATACAGACCAGACCAAGAAATTTATCTAAGCCCAAGAGTTCATCTCACTCTTCCTGTAACCTAGGCGACAGTCATGGGAGGTTACAAGCATGCCTGAGATGATACCAAAGGAAAGAGATAGACAAGGGAGAGAATCTTGTTTTTCATTATATCATGGCTAAGAGAGGTTGAATGAAATGAACTTAAAGGAAAGAATAGAGGTTTAGATAAAGGGACAGAGTGAGAGAACAGACCATCCGTTTTGGTGGATATAAGTTGTCAGCAAATTACCTCTCAGAAAGTCTGTAAGGAGGCATATAAAGCATATGGGATAGACGGTCAAATTAGAAAGCATTTGTGTGGTAGGAATATGCCTTTAATGATGCCATCTTTAACACATCAAACATATCTTTCTGGTTCTTGCTTAAATGACATTTTCCAATATTTGTCCTACATTGCTGTTAGCGACATCAGAATGTGTGAACATGGCAGTGCGGCGGCCAGTGGGGAGATGGTGCTACGGTATCATTTAACGCAGTGAACAGCCCTGCCTTTTCCAGCTCATTAGCCATCCTCTTCTTTGTCCCAGGCCATTTGATAGCAGCATTAATCTACGGCTCCACTAGGCTTCCTCTCCCTATTTACCGGTATTTCATGAAGATTACACCACTCAACCGTGTAAATGTATGCTTTTTTTTCCCGCCTCCTCCGTGTAGAGTGAGCCCCAAACTCTGCGGAGTACCTTGTATAAACTTCTGCGACATACGGTGGATTAAACAGTGCATTTCCCCAAAAGCCCAAAGAGATGAGAGGCGGGAGTGAATGAAAGGCGATCAAAGTGTTTGCCAGCAAGCCGTGTCCCGCTTTTTCCTGTTCTCGGGATGTGTGTTTACCACCAGCGTAGATGGCACACTGCCATACACACATTGTCCTTGGGTTAGGATCACCTGCCATTTGATTACAGTTGTCTGTTAAAATGGCACAAACAATGCATGTCAACGTGACTCTGTGAATGCTTCTACCACAATATGAAACCTAAAAAAATCACTATAATAATTGTAAACGTGGGTTTGGGAATGAAAATATTAAAAACAAAAACAAGACAAAAACAAAACAAAAGCAAAAGAAAAAAGAGAAGAAAAAAGGCAAGAAAATAGCAAAACAATGACAGGACAGGCATGTGAAGTATAGTATACAGGTTTTTACAGGTAATTTAAAGAAAAGCAAGTGCTTTCTTTCATAGTGTCATGTTAAACTCACATTATAAAATGCCAAAACTAACGTGTCACAAACATTTTAAAGCCCAGTTTTTCTCTGGATAAAGCAACAGCTCTGTGATCAGTCTGGTGGACTCCATGTCTCATGGGGGTATCTGACTTTTTTATGGGCGAAAGAAATGACACACAAACTCACACTGCCTAGAACCTTGCCATTCATCCAGGCATAAGAGGTTTGGGTGAACTTGGCATTTAGAGGGTCAATGGCATGTTTGAAAGTGAATCCATTCATTCTCTTTTGCATGCAAGGGGTTGCTCTCTACAGGGAGTGCAGAATTATTAGGCAAGTTGTATTTTTGAGGAATAATTTTATCATTGAACAACAACCATGTTCTCAATGAACCCAAAAAACTCATTAATATCAAAGCTCAATGTTTGTGGAAGTAGTTTTTAGTTTGTTTTTAGTTTTAGCTATTTTAGGGGGATATCTGTGTGTGCAGGTGACTATTACTGTGCATAATTATTAGGCAACTTAACAAAAAACAAATATACTGTATACCCATTTCAATTATTTATTTTTACCAGTGAAACCAATATAACATCTCCACATTCACAAATATACATTTCTGACATTCAAAAACAAAACAAAAACAAATCAGCGACCAATATAGCCACCTTTCTTTGCAAGGACACTCAAAAGCCTGCCATCCATGGATTCTGTCAGTGTTTTGATCTGTTCACCATCAACATTGCGTGCAGCAGCAACCACAGCCTCCCAGACACTGTTCAGAGAGGTGGACTGTTTTCCCTCCTTGTAAATCTCACATTTGATGATGGACCACAGGTTCTCAATGGGGTTCAGATCAGGTGAACAAGGAGGCCATGTCATTAGTTTTTCTTCTTTTATACCCTTTCTTGCCAGCCACGCTGTGGAGTACTTGAACGCGTGTGATGGAGCATTGTCCTGCATGAAAATCATGTTTTTCTTGAAGGATGCAGACTTCTTCCTGTACCACTGCTTGAAGAAGGTGTCTTCCAGAAACTGGCAGTAGGACTGGGAGTTGAGCTTGACTCCATCCTCAACCCGAAAAGGCTCCACAAGCTCATCTTTGATGATACCAGCCCAAACCAGTACTCCACCTCCACCTTGCTGGCGTCTGAGTCGGACTGGAGCTCTCTGCCCTTTACCAATCCAGCCACGGGCCCATCCATCTGGCCCATCAAGACTCACTCTCATTTCATCAGTCCATAAAACCTTAGAAAAACCAGTCTTGAGATATTTCTTGGCCCAGTCTTGACGTTTCAGCTTGTGTATCTTGTTCAGTGGTGGTCGTCTTTCAGCCTTTCTTACCTTGGCCATGTCTCTGAGTATTGCACACCTTGTGCTTTTGGGCACTCCAGTGATGTTACAGCTCTGAAATATGGCCAAACTGGTGGCAAGTGGCATCTTGGCAGCTGCACGCTTGACTTTTCTCAGTTCATGGGCAGTTATTTTGCGCCTTGGTTTTTCCACACGCTTCTTGCGACCCTGTTGACTATTTTGAATGAAACGCTTGATTGTTCGATGATCACGCTTCAGAAGCTTTGCAATTTTGAGACTGCTGCATCCCTCTGCAAGATAGCTCACTATTTTTGACTTTTCTGAGCCTGTCAAGTCCTTCTTTTGACCCATTTTGCCAAAGGAAAGGACGTCGCCTAATAATTATGCACACCTGATATAGGGTGTTGATGTCATTAGACCACACCCCTTCTCATTACAGAGATGCACATCACCTAATATGCTTAATTGGTAGTAGGCTTTCGAGCCTATACAGCTTGGAGTAAGACAACATGCATGAAGAGGATGATGTGGACAAAATACTCATTTGCCTAATAATTCTGCACTCCCTGTATAATGAACCTTGGAATCAGTTGTATGACAATAAATGGCATGTCCAAGTTTTTATTGTGACACAGATTGACACATGTCTTTTTTCCAACTATATGCATGACAGAACCACTGCTTGTACAAATGTTTGAATATCAGCAATGTTTTTCTTAAAAAGCTGAATTTTAAAATTCAAAGTAAAGACAATCTTTAAGATGGGGTCAACTTTCCAGGTGTCAATGTTTCTCTATCATAATGCCTATATCTATAAACCAAGCATAGGATTCTTCTTTTAAAACTTGAAGACCATTTGGATGGATGAATATACAAAAACCACTACATTTTCAGTATTGGTTGGCAAAAGTTCATTTCCAGACCATTATACTGGCCCAACAGAAAAAGTTAATATTACTCAGCATTGCTTCATTAGTTCAGTGAGGCTGTAAAGCATTTTTCACATATGCACTGCAGCATACGTTTCAAGACATTAGCCGATGAAGCTGTATGTAAGAATGCAAATGTCAGAAACGACTGGATCAGTCACGGATGGGATTTTACACTCCTATCTCCGTAATACAAAGTCTGTATTTCCAATCAGGTCTGTGTGAGACAAGAACATTTAATTTGATTGATTTAGTTTTAGAAGTTGTTAGTTGCAAACTAACTTTGCTATGAAATGTCTTAAATACTTTGATAAATAAGTTGATATAAAGTGAATTGCTATGTTCTCAAGAGAGAGTTTCTCAAGAGATGCAAGTATGCCAAGAAAATTCAAGTTATAATGGAAATTACACTATACAGCTTTGTACTAGTAGCTCCTTTGAGATCTGATGCCAGTGAAGAAGGACAGCTTTTGTGAGGATGTGTGGACAGCAGAAAATGGACAACCAAGATACATCACAGAGGAAAACGGTCCAATGCTTGTTTAACGAGTTATATCAGAGAACCATCAAAGGCCTATTGGTTCAGCTAACACACTCTGCACTCGTGCTTACCAACGTGTCACTGTCAATTGTGAGGCTAACTATCTCTCTGCAAGCTCTTACCCCACCCATTCTGCTTCCTCTTAACAACAGATGCTGCACTGAAACAACAATTACATGTGGTAGCATCCTCATCAAATGTGAATAGCGGATGTCATCTCAGTGCCATCTACCCACACGCACACTCCAAATCTTGTTTATGCTCAAACAAATTAGCCTGTGACTCTCTATGTCATTCATTTCCCCTGTTCAGGATAGGAAAGTGTGACCTCACGAGTGTCATCGTACAGTAGTCATGGTAACAATGGAAAACAATAAACCTTCATGATTTTAAAAACAGTTCACTGCTTCAAAAAAGGCAGATGAAAACATGGCCAGTGAATACAATACATTTGTTATTCAAAATCCAAGACACTGCTGGAGAGTATTGTAAATTTTAAATACAAATTGATTCCAAAGGCTCTCTTCACAGCATGTTTTCAGCAGAATTATTTAGCAATTACAGTAGTAAAACCAACATATGAATAAGCTGCCCTAAACCACCTCCGCCCACTTTCTGGACAGCACAAAAAGAGAATGATTACAAATCATTAGGCACAGCCTGAAGTAGAAATGCCAGCTCTGTCGGCCAAAATTAGAGGCCATGCAACTTTTCCACCATTTTTTTCCCCTTTTTATTCTTTTGTTTATTTATTTATGTACTTTGCCAGTTTTGTTTTGGAGAAGGAAGTGGCCGTCAATAAGCATGGCCATGATAGTGTGGAAGTACTGCCAGTTCCAATAAAGTGGGAGAGGGATCATCGCAATGAAAGGTGACCTTGGCATAATTGAGATTCATCACAGAGAAAGCAAGGCGGCTGAAGTGACAGGAAGGGGAGTGAAAAAAATAAAACAGGAGGACTAAAAACACAACATAAATACTACTTTCATTTTATGGGGGTGGGTGGGGGGGACCAACTGTTGGCTGAGATGCTGGACCTGAATCTCAATGTGACTGCATTTTTTTTTAGGCAAAACTGCAAGCTTATAAGCTACTCAGAGCCTCTGTGCTTATTTTCTATTTTTGCAAGCAGCTCATATGTACAATAATAAGGAAGAAACATTCTCCATATCAAACATACTCATGTCGGTATTATCTCTGGATAAAATACATATATATATTTTTTAAAAATACCTCGTGCCGAGAAGCGCTTGTTTTGACCACAGAAGAAGACAATTTAGCTCTCCATCATGTTTTGACGCATGTTAAGCAGCAATGCATTGTGCAGTGTTAAAGGCGCTCTTGAGACATGTAGTCACAGTGATGTATGAATAGAGGATGGGGGGTGGAGGGCTGTTGGCACATATGGGGATGGATTATAGTGTCCTTTCAGACCTGCACAATATGCATGCTTGGGTCTGGGCTGGAGCCTTTACATAGCAGCCACACAGAGCTCCTGGGTTGGGAGGTGGGATCCCCCAGACATCCAAGGTTTTCTTTGGCCTACAACAATGGCCCACATTCTGGGTCCACAACCCACCTGGCCTTGTCTGATAAATGGTTTTGAAAGAGGACACACACTGCATCCCATCCAGCATGCAATCTATGTGCCCAAACAGATGACTGTTATTACTCAGTTGTGCTTTTTTGGAGGCAATTTTTTCTGGCCTTCTGCTGAGATATATACAGTGTTAGTTACTGACCCTGGTCCCAACGCTGTCTCATGTGTGTATGACCAAAAAAAGAATCCATGAGACATTTGATGGTCTTCTGGTTGAACCCCCTGTAAATAAGAGCACAATCACCCTCCTGCAATTTGGTCTAGGTGTCCAATACTAACACAGGCACTAATTCAAGGCAATGATGATAAAGTTAGGCTTGTGTGGAGTTGTGAGAATCCAGCGGCTTTGACAAAATGAGACAACCTGAAAACATTTGATCTACATAAGTCAAATTTCAAAACCACTGAATTGCAGCATGTTTTGAAAGACAGTCTAGTTGCAGTGACTCTTTCATTAGGCCTTACAGCACAGATTTGGTGCAGATTTGTTCTGTTCTAAGTGGTAGATTTTTCAATGAAAAAAATGTGACCATGCACAAACAACAAGTAGCTGCTTCCATTCTCTATAATTAACTGGCTTCATAATCTTCTGGGGATTAAAAGGCTAACTAATGACCAAAAAAAAGGGATTTGGTGAAATCAAAAAGGATTAATTACTTCTCATACTTTACAAGGTGACAGTAATTACTTTCATCCACTCAAACAAAAAAAGGAATAACATAATTGGCAGACACTTAATTAAAGGTTATGGCTTTGACATAATTGTGAAAGACAAGACAATTAAAAGTCCTATTATTCAGTCAAGATGCACATGGAGTAATTGGTGCATTGATCTCTAGAGGGCTTGCAAATGTAGGCTCTGTGAAGGGTGGAGAGGGTTTGGTAAACATCAAGAGGATAGTGAGAAGGATGGACAACTACATCATCTAACCCATCCAGACAAGGTTATTTCTAAGGTTCAAACTTCAGAGGCAACCCAATAGAGAACTCAGTCATGTCTATAACAGATTATGGAGAGACCCAGAACAATTGAGAATGTGAAAACCTCCCATTAATGTCAAGGTTATATCAGTGAGACACCTCAAAAAGTCAATGTGTGTAATCCCAAGATTCCTCTTGTGATTTGTTACCTGGACCTCTTCAGTGCTAACACACTACTGTGTTAAGGCATACAAAATGTGTTTTATGTGCATTGTCTGCTGTGTTTACATATCATCAGACCCTGTCAGCACAACCAAATGAAGTATAGTATGCAAAAATGTTCCTGTGCCGATAGTGTTAGGGCAGCTGTCCCTTTAAGAGTTCTGATACCTGGTGACATCACAGGAAGCAGGAAGTAGTAAGGTTTAGTGAAGTTTGCACATGGCCAAGGAGACTGCCATGAATCCACATGCATCTGCCTTCAATCCTTCGTCTTTTGGAGCATCGTCTGTATGTATATTGTTTATTTGATGCTTATCTGTAGTTCTGTGGTTGTATTTTGTGACATGAGGGAAGTTTAATGTGTAACTTTGATACGTTGTTGAAACCACATGTTTAGAGCACGGCTAATGCTTATTCTTGCAGCTAAAGTGCTACGCTACGTTGATTTAGATTATTGTAGACTTGTAGGTACAGTGTATATGTAAGATTTAAAGAATATACTGTAATTGTAATTGTGTTATGTTTGTTTCAGTTTCACACTTTCTACATCATTAAACCTGTGGACAAAGAGTAATGGTCTTCAGAGTCTTGATAGAAGAAAAGTGTTGAACCTTGCTGCTGGTTCCTCTTCTGTGCAGTGTGAAGAGGGAAAGACAGTACAGTTCCATTAAGTTAGATATTATCTTACTGGAGTTGTAGGATAGAAACATATCACTATATAATGATTATTTATGTTAATGATCCCTGATAATCAGATGCCAAGGGTTTAATCTGAGTATAATGCATCACAGTATCACAGTCTTTTTTTAGTTGCTCCCTTTCAGGGTCACCATCGACTTCCTCCATCTCATCCTAACACTTGCATCCTGCACTGTCACACCAACCCACTGCATGTCCTCCTTCACTACATCCATGAATCCTTACAGTGGTCTTGCTCTTTTCCACCTGCCTGTCAGCTCCATATTCTCATACAGTAAGAAATGTGCTTAGCTATGGTTATTCTGAATAACTTTTCCATTATAATCTATCTAAAGTTCAACTAAGCACAATGTACTGGTTATCCAACCTGTCTTCTTCCATCTGGAGATAAAGAATTCCTGATAATATAAGCCCACAATTTAAACACAATTTCCACAATACCTGATAGCTGAATTTCTGTCAGGTAGCCCCATTAACTTGTTCTGAGTCTTGGGCCTCCTCACTGGTAGACTACTTTCAGTATAGGTATGCAGCTATACATCAGCGCTACAACGCTCAGCACTGGGGAAATTACGATTATCATCAGTATCAGAAATAACGCTGCTGGAATGAGTATCAGCTGCACAGTGCTGTGATGCAGATCCCAGAGTATGTCTCTTAGACAGCATTTTCATTTCCAGTGTACGCTGATGAAGGTGAAAAGACACACCACAGAGAATCTTTTTATGTGTGCATACAATGAAAACAAATTCTCCATCTCTAACTAATTTCTTTTAATACAAATATTATTTCTAAGTAACAACACCAGATAAACACACACCACTTTATGTTGTTTTTTCTGCGTTCATCCTTTCCATCCACCTGTTTTTGTCCACTTACCCTTTCAGCCTTGCTGGAGCCCACCCTCACAGAGCAAGAGGCAGGGAACACCCTGGACAGGCTGCCAACCTGTTGATGGGCTTACACATAGCCACACAGACAACCATTCACACTCACATTTGCACCTACGGTCAATTTAGAATCACCAATTAACATAACCACACAAACTCCACACAGAAAAGCCATTTCTTCTTGCTGTGAGGTGACAGTGCTAAACACCACAGCACTGTGACACCTATTCTTCCTTCTATTCTTTTTTTTTTAAATATCAAAACTGTGACATTACAGATAAGCAATCGTGTAGTATCAGCAAAACAGAATACGATTTATATTTTTGAATTTAACACCTCAGATTAGACCAATTGATGTTCAAAGCAAGAGATACAGCTGATATGATCTGATGGTGCCAGATGTGAAAGTTTTAGTTACAACCATTTTGTCTTCCATTTTTGTTTTTTTATTCTACTTTATTTGTCTTTCTGTCCATCCAGTGTGCAGGTGACTAAAGAACCTTTGTCAACCACTTAATGACATAATTACACTCAACACTGGTTAGATTACCCGACTAAGACCTCTGAGAGAGAGAAAAAATATTAAGACTAATGAAAATACCTTGAAAGAATAGGTATATGGATATTTGCAATTGCTGTTTGCATTTCTTTGTTCCTACCTAGACAGGCAAGGCAGGCAGACAGTCTTTAATTTGAACAACAATCTTATTTGAAGTCTCTTCAAACTCATAAAATTCCTAAAGTCTGACTCTCCACTGAAGTGCATGTAAGAGGACATGACTTCTTGTCTGTGACATGTAGGTCAGACTTAATCAAATGTCAGATTCTCAACCCAAATGAGTGATTCAGAGAGAAGCCATCACTCAGACCTGACCCTCTTTTTCTGTCCTCTCTTCAGTCTAATGGACATTAGCCTGAAACTCTCTTCTGCTGAGCCAGTCAAAGGAATTTTCCACAGGTATCCTTTAATTACCTAGCATTTAGTATTCATGGCCCAAGCATCCATTACCCCTTTGCTCATTCCTCACTGACTGAACAATGAAGATTTTTTGCAACAATATGCAGTTTCCAAATGGAATTACAGAATTGCAGAGGAGAAACCCCCCCCCCAGAAAGAAATGGGAGTAAGGAAAATGAAAGATTTGCCTGACAAGACAGGACGGTATTCTGTTGATGAATGGCAATGAAGCTTACTTGATTCAACATCTCAGTAAAGTTTGAACCGGGTCATATAAAGATACCGCGGTACCCAGTGAGAGAGATGCATTTGTTATCAAATTTACATTGCATCTGCAGTAATTATGCCTTCTCTACCTGACATCAGATAAGGGGACATGAAATGCTACACATATAAAGATTCCTCCATATAAAGATTCCTCCACACAGTCCTCATTTATAAAGCGCTTTACAAACCCGAACATTACGGCTGGATTTTCCCGTTTGAGTGTAGCTAGCCAAACAACAGAGAGCCACTTACAGCTAAACACACAGACAGTGAAAGAGGACAGTATATCCTTGGTTTAAACATAGAACTCATCGTAGCAGACAGGAGCAGCACAAAATTAACCCATTTAACTGATTTTTAGTTTTAGTGTCCTTATTTTCCTCTGAGTTATCAATTCTGTTAGCTAGCATAAACTAATGTAAGTGTATTACCTGCAACCAACCAACCGTATGATGTTCCGTACTAAAAGAAGATGGCACTAAACAGGGCTGGACTGGGATAAAAAATCGGCCCGGGCATTTTGACTAGAGACCGGCCCACCAGGTATTATAGGAAAAACCACAAAGCCTTTGAATGAAAACAAACGCTGTTGTCACAGTGATGTACACTGTCTTGTTGGTATATATGTATTAGTCTAATAAACTTAAACCTACACCATCCTCCCTATTCTGGTATTCTAAACAGTACCCGAAAGTAGACTGCTTGGTCGAGTTAACCTCCTGAACTATCTACAACACATGGTGAAAACCTGAAATTAAGACAGAGAAGACTAGAGGTGAGTCATGATCATTACTGATTACTGATGACAAATTTAGATATATTTTCATAAACCATTCATTTGTCACATCAATAAACAGCATGGCAGGGCAAAATATTTTTTCTAACATGGCAACCTTTAAAAGGTGAAAGGAGATAGAAAGACAGGTGAGAAAGAATAAAACTTAATTGACTTTTTGATGACATTTTACACACAGTACTGGTACAGTATCTAGAAAATGTGGGAAAATACTGGCATCATATACAGTACTTAGCTACTTCTGAAGAAATTATGATGGGACCCTAAAAAAAATTACTATGTACAATAATGGATTTCTATACATTTTACATCAGATGAAAACGTTTGTTGTAACCTTCAGATAATTATTTGATAACAGTGAGACATTTTAAATGAGAATAAAAAAGAAAAGTATTTCTTTGTGCCCCCCTCTCCCTGTTAATGCCCTACCAGGCCCCCTGGCAAAACTTTGCTAGACCCGCCCCTGCACAGTTACCAGCTGTCAGCTACTTAGAAAAGGATCCTGGTGTTATTTGTCTCTCAGAAACAGTTCATAACTTCCCTCCAACTCATTCATGTCACCGAAAAGGTAAACCTGTTTCTCCATCACCCGTTCAGCTCTGATGATTCAGTAAGGACATCTCCTGGTTTCATCTTCATGTTTCCCTCTCACCAGATAACCAAACCGACATCATGACCAGCAGCTTTACAGCTGTGGCTCCAGCAAACATCAGCTGATACTAGAAATTAATATTAAATAAATTCTAACAACAGCTGATCAAGCTTAAACGTGCTGCTGTTGTTTAGCGCGACATCCGCTGGTTTCCTCTTTCTGGCGATAAACAAACGAGAGGAAAGCCGATCAGCTGATGATTGATCAGTTTCATGATTGAAGTAGAAACAGGAGAGGGAGGGGAGAGAATGAGAGAAGAAGAGGCAGCTGTGCAGCAAAGACAGAATAACTGCAGCTTTGTGTCTTTTTCATTGTAGCTGAACTGTGTTCCTTTTCACCTCAATACAAAACCTGCAATATTTTCTCTGAATACCAGATGATTCCATTTTTTATGGGACGGTTGGAAACTCTAATAACTAACCTTATAAATAAAATAAGATAAAACAAGTTCAACATAAATAATATCATAGCACCCGCCCAGCAGTATATAAAATCCGTCATGCTAGCTAGTACGCAGTACGAGTTATTGTAACTGACTGTAAAAAGTCAGCATAACGAAAATAAACTCCACCTACACTTGGTTTATATCTGACCCAGATAGACTGCAGGTCATAACTTCTTACCTGAAGTTCAGTTCACCGCCTCGGGTCTCTGCTCCTCCTGCCTTTCTGTCATCCACCTGCCAGCGTGTTGCATCTGCTGGCCTCCACCACTTGCTAATGTTACTGAATCTGTAGAAGATCGCCACCACCAAACAACTGAGTTATTTTTACACATCTCCCGTCATCTGGCCAATCCACCACCTTTCAGTGTTTATACCGTTACGGAAAAAAACGAAAAAAAAAAGACCCCATCTGCCCATAAAAACGAAAAATCACCATCGGCCCACCGGATGGCCAGTCCAGCTATGGCACTAAACATGCTGTTAAAATTTTAACTCTAAGCAATTATTTCTTAAATCCAGCTTCACGACAGAGTTACATTTACGTAAGTGTTTGAGAGCAGGGCTCCATGATGTAAATTCACCTTTATGTGTTCCTCTCTTTTCCCTTTTAACAGCACAAGATAAACTGAATCCTACAGCCAAAAAAACCTCCCAGAGCTATTAATCTTTGACTAGTCATGCTTTCATCAAATTCTTAATTATGAAGTTCCATTAGTTAATTTACACTGTCAGAACATCAGTCTTTTAAATTTAGCTCATTGTTTGGTCATCTGCTCATCCCATTTGCACTGTAAACAGAATGGAACATTATTGTTCGTCCAATCACACCAGATTCACATTTAATTTGCCAAATCGTATAATCTCAGTGTGCTGGCATTCTTAGATGAGGACCATCAATGTTCGCATCAAAGAGTTACTTTTAGCCAAAATCATTTTGGTTTTAATGTTCAAATAGAGTGATTTTATTAAATCTAAAACATTCATGTGGGCACTACTGAAATTGTGCATCCAAAGAGCAGCAAGCTATATTCATATGTTTTATTGCATAAAATATAAGACTGTGAAATCCACAGTTTCATAGACATACCAGAAACCCTTTGTTCTGCTGGAATTGGCTTGAAGGAATGAACAATCTAATCAAAGCTTGTTCCCCCTGAAGAATACTGTTAATGAGCTGCAGCATTCTCGACATTTTCATTCTGTCTTGTGGGTATATATTCTAATAATTCTTGATGCCTAATTACCACCAAAAAGCTGTAAAATGTTCTAAAGATGGACCGCATCAGCGTCTAGTAGGCATAATGACACTACTACTGACATGAATTATTTTGAAAGCTGACATTTAATGGTAAGAACATTTTGTGATTTACATTATGTGGAAGAAAATTATCTGTGATTGCAAAGACTCTGCAAATGTTTAACAGGTCAGCAGTGACAGCAGTTCTCCAGCACCTAATGTTGTCGTGGCACCATTTTGCTCTTCTTATTGAATAGTTAGACACCTGCTGTCTGTCACTCTTCTTCTACACACATGGCAGTTTAAGGAGGTACACAGCCAAAATATAGATGAAAATTATTATGCAAAACAGACTTTTTCCCCTTTTTATAGATATATTTCTTTACTTCACATTCCAGTAAATGCTTCAGTGTCCGCTGTCATTCTGAGAGCCAAGAAAGCCTGGAATCTATTCAGTGCTGGAGTCAAACCCAAAAAGTGCTGTTTACCACTGTGATACATTAACTAAGTCATTTGGGATGAGTGGTCTGCCTTTTTCTTTTCTCATTAAACCATTAAGCCTTGATAGAGAAGACATGGACTTTTGGATCTGTTGGTATAATCCCCACCCTCTTGTATCTTGGAAGCCAGACTCCTCTCTGCCTATTAGGATTTTTTTTGCCAATAAGAAAACATTTGGTGTAAGTCATGAAGTCAGAATGGAAATAGAATAAGGGGGAAAAACACTTAGGGAAATAAAACAACACCCTTATGCTGAAACATGCCCAAATGATTTTGAAATATCATTACTTGTGAATGTTTATTAAGCTAGACTTTCATGTGCCTTGAAAGTGCTACAAATTAAGACTGAACAGGAAGTTAAAACACACAAGGAGCAAAGTTTTAAAAAGCTAGAATAAAAAATAACATAAATAATATCAGCTACTGTTGAAGAAACTTAAAATTTCTGATTAGATTTTCTCAGATGCTAGAGGTCTTTGGTTCTTGCTTTTGGTTCTTGCTAGGCCATAGGACAGCGACAAAAACACAAGTGTACAGAACCTGTCACGGCTGGCGAAGGGAGCCGTGTGGTGTGGAGGAAAAGGAGGACCCAAGATGCAGCAAACTGATGATACGAGTGATGTTTTATTTACAAAGGTGGTGGTGACAAAAACAGGCAACGAGGTATGAGTACTTTACAAACGGAAACCTAAACTGGGAGAAACTAAATAGCAAACCTGAGACCGTACAAAGGGGGTGCGGGGCAGAGGGACGCAGAGACAGGACACCATGGAACGCAGATGAATGCAGAGATACGCAGAAATACACGGATGAGTGCAGACGACCCGACGAGGAGCACAGGCAGACACCAACTATAAATACACACACCAGGTAATGAGGAAATGGCACACAGGAGGGGACACAGCTGGAACTTAATGGGCATAACGAGACACAGACCTACAAAGTAAAACAGGAAATCTAGAACCCGAACCGGACACAAGGGGGGAGGACACAGAATAACTAGAACAGAGGGAAATAGTCACAAAACACAAAACGCTGGGTCAACGACCCAGGACCATGACAGTACCCCCCCTCCAAGGGCTGGCACCAGACAGCCCAAAACAAAAACAGACGACCAACCCAGGGCGGGCGGCGGGGGCCCAGGACGGAGGGACCAACACCGAACAAAACAAGCTCCAGCGGACCGAGGGAATTGTCCAAAACAAAAACACACATGCTGGAGTACTAGGACAAAACAAAGTGTAGGGGGCCGGCCCAGAGGCTCACAGCTCAGAAGTCCAGGACAGTTTATCTTCTGAGGCCGGCCACGTCGGCGACGCAGATCCATAAGCCGACCGAGCGGAAGGCAGCGGTGGCGGAGTGGAGGCAGTTCAGGGGGCCGCCCGTGCACACGGCAGCGGCGGCAACAGGGAAACCGTTCAGGCGGCCGACCGTGCGGACAGCAACGGCGGCGATGACAGAAGTCTGGAGGCCGACCGTGCGGACGGCAACGGCGGCGATGACAGAAGTCTGGAGGCCGACCGCGCGGAAGGCAGCAGCGGCGTCTAGGAGGTCGTCCATGTTGACGATGACGCTCCACCAGCGGCCTGGCAGATGACCGCCGATGTCGAGGCGGCAGTTTGGGACCCGAAGGTGGCGTGGCCGTCGCAGCACCAGACGAGACCGAAGCAGAGGCTGGACCAGACGAGGCAGCTGATGAGGATGCTGAAGCAGAAGCCGGACCAGGCGATGCTGACGAGGATGCTGGAGCCGGGCCAGGCGATGCTGAAGACACGAAGGCTGGAGCCGGACCAGGCGAGGATGAAGCAGAAGCAGAGGCCGGACCAGGCGTGGGTGAAGCAGAAGCAGAGGCCGGGCCAGGCGTGGGTGAAGTAGAAGCTGAAGCCGGGCCAGGCGTGGGTGAAGCAGAGGCTGAAGCCGGCCCAGGCATGGGTGAAGCAGAAGCTGAAGCCGGGCCAGGCGTGGGTGAAGTAGTGGCTGGACCAGGCGACGGCGTGGGTGAAGACACAGAGGCCGCAGCTGGCGAGGATGGAGACACAGAGGCTGCAGCTGGTGGCGATGATGGGTCTTGGGGCTGGACGGGCTCCTCGGGCCCCCCAGCAGGCGAGACAGGAGGCTGGACGGGCTCCTCGGGCCCCCCAGCAGGCGAAGCAGGAGGCTGGACGGGCTCCTCGGGCCCCCCAGCGAAAACAGTCTCTGGACCAGTGGGCACCGGGGCCCCTGGAACACACAGGTCAGAACCAGCAGGCGCACAGGCCTCTGGCAGGCACAGTTCAGAACCAGCAGGCGCACGGGCCTCTGGCAGGCACAGAACAGAGCCAGTAGGCGCACGGGCCTCTGGCAGGCACAGTTCAGAACCAGCAGGCGCACGGGCCTCTGGCAGGCACAGAACAGAGCCAGTAGGCGCACGGGCCTCTGGCAGGTACGGGTCAGAACCAGCAGGCGCACGGGCCTCTGGCAGGAACAGATCAGAACCAGCAGGCGCACGGGCCTCTGGCAAACACAAAGCAGACTGCAGCTGCACAGAGCATCGACTCAGCTCAGGCAGCGACAGCCGGATGCAGTCCTCAGCTGGCTTCTTAACCTCCAGGGGTCCAGAGTCGGCCGGGGGCTGGGACCCAGCCTCTGGGGAGGCCCTGGAGTGCGTCACAGTCTCTGGGCTGGCCAGCTGTTGCGGACTGACTACTGCGTAATGTGGTGTGTCTCTCTGCTTGACATGAACAGGTGAAAAACAGTGCTTTTCCGGTTGGATGGACTGGACTTGTAGTACAGGCGGAGCTGGTGAAGATGGTGGCTGAGCTGGTAATAACGCTGATGAGTCTCTTGCCAACTGAGCTATTGACTGAGCCACGGATTGTAACAAGGTGTCTAATAGGTCTGGCTGTGACTGTAATGGAGGTGGAGATTGAGTGGCTAACTGAGGTAGCGGCTGCAGGGCAGCTAACCGAGCTACCGGCTGGGCAGCTGGCTCAACAAACACAGCCCCGGAATAAACAGCCATGCGAGCTGGCGAAACAGACGGAGTGTCTTTTCCACTCACCACAGCCGGCAGTTCCGAAGTCCCAACCTCCGGCTGTGGGGCGACGCGCCGACGCCGCGATCGTCGCTTCCTCCCGGGCAAAACCTCCGGCGGGCCGGGCAAAACCTCCGGCGGGCCGGGCAAAACCTCCGGCGGGCCGGGCAAAATCTTCACCGCCGGGCTGGGTTGGGAAGCGGTAGCGGCTGGAGGGTGGAGGTGAAGTTCGTTAAGGATGAAGTCCTGTGCGAGCGGGTGAAGAGAGTCGAGTAGCCAGCAGTGAGCAGACATCAGCTGCTGTAGCCTAGCTTCTACAGCGTGGTGAAGCTCTTCCTCCTCATGCTCCAGCCACAGGTTGACCAACCTGGAGACGCTGTCGATCACTTCCTCCCGAAACTCCTGGGACGGTGCGGATGCTGCTGGGTCCATATTTGGTCGGGTCGTACTGTCACGGCTGGCGGAGGGAGCCGTGTGGTGTGGAGGAAAAGGAGGACCCAAGATGCAGCAAACTGATGATACGAGTGATGTTTTATTTACAAAGGTGGTGGTGACAAAAACAGGCAACGAGGTATGAGTACTTTACAAACGGAAACCTAAACTGGGAGAAACTAAATAGCAAACCTGAGACCGTACAAAGGGGGTGCGGGGCAGAGGGACGCAGAGACAGGACACCATGGAACGCAGATGAATGCAGAGATACGCAGAAATACACGGATGAGTGCAGACGACCCGACGAGGAGCACAGGCAGACACCAACTATAAATACACACACCAGGTAATGAGGAAATGGCACACAGGAGGGGACACAGCTGGAACGTAATGGGCATAACGAGACACAGACCTACAAAGTAAAACAGGAAATCTAGAACCCGAACCGGACACAAGGGGGGAGGACACAGAATAACTAGAACAGAGGGAAATAGTCACAAAACACAAAACGCTGGGTCAACGACCCAGGACCATGACAGAACCAATTTATATGCTGTACACGTTTCAAGCTGTCTTTTTGATAAACAACAAATTCATAGGAATTCTTCCATGGTAGGGACCCAATAAATGAAATCAATTCTGAAACATAAAAAATGAAGCACAAAAATATTTTGGAATATTATTAAATTTTTCCGTAGACATAGGCTACAAAAGAGAGAGAGCACAAAATATGAAAACATTAGTGCTGTCAGCTTTAATCTTGTTAAAATGATGTTAACGCCACAACCGCATTAACGCAGCAAATCTCTGTTAGCGAGTTAACGCGGATTGCCCCGTGCGAAGGGCTGCACTGCGCCAACACGGTTAGCTCGTTAACGCGTTAGCGCCGTACAGCCCCTCGCATGTCATTTTAACGAGATTAACGCTGACAGCACTAGAAAAAATTAATCTGACTGCACCGAAAACTATGGGCAAACAAGTTTTTGCCTCTTTCTTCTTTGACTCAAGAAGCAGCAAAAAACATTTTTCACGCTGAAGAAGACCAAAATATTTTGCTGTTACCTTCGTTTTTTCAGGCAGCACATTCATATAATTGTAAGCAACTAGAACACAATTAACCCTTTATTTGCTCCCTTGTTTAAATCTGGCTGTATTAACTAGTGAGACAAAAAATACAGGTAATTCTGGCTAATTTTTCCCCTCTCTATAAGACTGCTAATGGCTGAATATCTCCATCCTTCAGTTGGTTTCCAGTTAAATATGGTATTCCAGTTATAGTCTGTGTGCCACATGTAGGCTTCACGTATTGAAAAGAACCGTTGGCTTATTTGGGCTACCCCTTTCATTAAATTTTATATTTATTGTGCTTTTTCAAATTCAAAAATTAGGATTTTCTATAGTGATCTGCATTAACCTCCTAAGACGCGAACTCTTCCACAGCATGCATTTTTAATTTCACGTTGATATTTGGGCATATTGGGTCCCGATGAATGTAAAAACCAAGAATTACCAAATTTTTTTTGTACCTCATTTTTGTTGTTAAGAAAAATGAGAGCCACATATGAGGATATTCGTTTAAAATTTTGATAGAACAGTAGCAGTATAATGTCCTCGTAAGTGGATATCAGGCCCTTGTAGAGCAAAATTGAGTATTTTGGTCTAAATACCCCAACATGTGATGTCCACATATGTGGACGCCAGGTCCTAGGAGGTTAAACAACATCTAGAGGATTTTTAATTTTGTGAGCTGTCTAGGAATGCATGCTTTCCTTTCGATTGTGTTTTTCCAAAGAGCAATGTGCTCATATATATCTGCAAAGAAAGAAATGCAGTTTTTAGTTGTTGATGAAATGTTAGAACGACCTTCATTCTTTTACCCAGCAACAGATGAATAAAAAAGATGGCGTTCTCAGAGACTGTTTGGGTTGCACCCTCTTGCTCACCGCCCTGCGCCAGATGAGAGTCCCCACTGACAGAGATTACAGAACGAAGATGAAAAAAAAGCTTCAAGCTGTCTCCAGGCTTTGCACACAAGACAACAAGGGACACCACGCTGTATGCCACCTTGTTGTCTCTTTTGTGCTGTAAACTCTTGGTGCTACAAGAACAGATGAAGAATGAACGCCTGTTAAAGCTCTACAATGAACCTCTGTAGCTGGCTGTTTAGATTTGTTTTAATTATATTGTGGCTGGGGGCTGAGTTCAGAAAGAGATTCCTCCAGGGTTACTTCCTGTCAGTGCTAATACCCATAGATTTCACTGATGTTCACTTCTTGTGAGTCTTTTTAGGATGTTTTAATATACATTAGATCCAATACATTTGCATTTCCATAGTAAAAAAATGTAAAAAGAAAGCATTTTGCTTTTTTTGATAAAATCATTTTCACTATATCTCATTCATACACCAGCTGGAATAATATCACATTATATTTCAAAATAAAACAGGTACTACACTAAAATTGCAGATGCTTCTTGTTACGATATGCAGCTTTCGTTTTGTTGCCATTTAAAAATCCAAACTTTCAATAATGTGGCATATGCTTTTCACAGCTGCTTTCGTATAACTTATTGACATTTATCAGCATTATTTGAACATTCTCAAATATTTCTCACATCTTTTGTGTTTATTTATATTTTAAAAATCCAGTAAAGAAGTATAGTACTGACTGAAGGATGTGTGGTCTTGTGGCTGGATAATGCGTGATGTGGAAGCTCAAGGCACAAGAGGAAGTTGTCAGAGTAAACCTGTCTTTTTGTGTCTCTGCTGGAATACAGCAAAGATTGTCAGTCACCACAAGGAGATACATGGGACTCTGAGAGTCAGTTGTAGCAGAGCTATAGTCACTCTTGTAGAAAATGCTCATTTTTCTGTATGGGAGGTCTTAGTCCATTATAATGGCCATATTAACACTTAATTGTACAACTGTAGATGAGAAGATAGGACTAATTACTAATTTTTATGTAGTTACTTAACAAGCCTCAACCCAGTTCCATACACTTTAGTAGTTCTTGAAGGTAATTTCTGATTTTTTTTCATACTACATACATATTAATCATATACTCTGATGCATTCAATGAGTTCTCTTATAGTGTAAAAGAAGCAATAAACATAATATTTCTATAATATTATTGTATAAAATGTCTAATTTTCCCGTTTTGTTTTGTTTTAGTTTCAGTCACAGTACAAACGTATACTACCACATAGGCCCACTGATGATGCTAGATGACATAAATAAAGCTGCCCAATTAGTGAGCAACCAGTGTGTATGACTTCATGTTGACTTGCTTCCTTTGTAGCAAATCAGTGAGAATAGAAGAATCAAAGGACATGTATTCCCCCCTTGGTTTTAACCAAGTGATCCTCGGTCTACTGTGTGGTGCAAATGCAAAGCACACCTAAAACAATTTTTTAATGATATTAGATATGTGTTGTTAGAGTGAATTCAAATACTTAGCAATCAAGAGAGTACTTACAAAGGGATCTTTTAAGAAATCTACAGTGTAAATGCAATTATGCAGAAGATATTAGCACATAAGTGTGTTTGCATGTAGGACCTGAGATCTTCTATAATTAAACCGAAAGTGAAACAGAGTGTATTATAAAGGGTTTTTTTGTGTGTCTTTGTTAAGTGTTAGTAAGCGGTAGCAATCACACAGTAACCACAATTTTACATAAAAAAATCTCTTGTCCTGTATTATACCTAATTGCAGCCTTGCAATTATAACAGTCCTTATGATAGTCCTTACGACTTACATTTATGTGAGCTCTTTGTGACACTGAAGGGGATAAATAAATCTAAACAATTATAATTCTGTTTTGTAATTGCCAATCAATTTAGAAGCAAGATTTCACAAGTTAATTTTGGTGCTATATATTTGTTTTGCACTGTCATCACAGGCTGTGTATTTAAGGCTTTCGTGGTCTATCAGCCATCTTCACAGCTGTGGCAGATTTGGGTAAGGATTATAAAAAAAATACACAGGGTAGAACTCCTGAAGCCAATTTATGCCTGGTGAGGTTTGGAAAAGATGTACTGAAAATTTGCAGGAGAAGAAAGACAGTAAATCAGGATGTATAAAAGCCTTCTTGTGAGTGGTTCTCTCACTTTTACACACACACTCTCTTGCTGTCATTTTTATTTATTTATTTATTTTTACTAATAATTCCACAGATTTTTTGTAAAGTCTTTAATGTCAAATAAAAAACGATATAATAAAATTGAATGAGGCATTTAATGGAGTCTGGAACTGCAGGAGCACACTGGCCCAACATGATTTCTGGGGTGAACTCTAATAAGAAATAGATCCTCAGACTGCTTGCTGAGTAGGAAAAAGAAAGGAAGTGGAAGGAAGACAGTGACGAAGAGAAAGTGACTTCAGTAAAGAATGTGAGTTCACTGGCAGCATTAGCTGTGCCAAGCCCTTTTTGTTGCTCCTCTGCATGTAAATGCATCATCTCTGCGGAAACCTTGAATATTTGACCATCCATCAAAATGCAAAAGCTTACACAAGAAAAAATATCATGCAAATAGTAGAATCCATTCTGGTTGGGGAATTCTCTGATCCGTGTCTTCTTATCGTCACATATAAAGCATGCACCTGAGGACTATTTACTGACTTGGTTTAGTGGGCAATCAATACTTATGGATATTCTTCAGTCACTTCTGATTCAATATCAACTTGGCAAAACTCTGCACTGCCACTGCGCTCATGTTTATCAGATCAGTGGAACACCAGGCAGAATTGATTGGCATAAGAATCGAAAGGAAGAGTCTATGCTCAAAATTCAATCAAAATCAAGAGCTACTTCAGCAGTGTCTCACTTAGGATTGATTTGCCAATATGAGGTGTGGTCAGTAACATCGGCAAGCAGCTACACTTTGAGTCTATGAGGCGAATAAACATCAATTTGTATTCTGGATAACATAATGTGATTTACCAATTGGTGTTTAAAATTCTAAAGGCCCAGTTCGCTTGGTTCCGTTGTGAAATAAGAATTTCTGCAAGCTCTGCAAGACTTTTGAAGGGTAAATCTTAAATACTTTCTAAAAAAAAAACAAAAAAAAAAAACCGCCCTTCCCATTCTGTCTTTCCACTCTGTGTTGCAGGCAGACTATTATCTTTGACATATGTACAGTGGCCCAGCAGCAAAAGAGTGCACAGTGCCCTTCAATTGAGTTATAGTTGCCATCTAAATGTATAATATGTGACTTAAAGTGATGATTAGGCCTTGTTCCAGATTTCTTTTTTTCTTTTGTAGCTTGGTATACTCACATGTCATTTTGCAGCAGCAAACCTCGGCCTAAGGCAGGCCCTCACAGCCACTCCGGATTACTGTAAATTGCTGTGAAGATAAAGCTGTTGCCTGGGAGCCAGACAGGACAGTAATTCTCCACTCCACTCCTATTATGGGCTTTTCATTTCTTCCATTTACTTCATACTGACTGAATGGGACTATACTCTTCATCATCCTTCTACTGCTACCATCTGCCTGCATACCTGCCCTGCGTGAGAACGGATGCCATGCGACAAATACCAAAGCTCGGTGAAGCTTTAAGGAATAATAACAAAGCTGATTGAAACTTTATTATGTCTATTGTCTTCACCTACTAGAGCAAAACAAAAGCTCTCCCCTGGTGTGAATGACCTCCTTGCACAAACTAAATTACAGCATCACACCAAAATGTGAAACTAATCCTGAATTCATGAGATTAAAGAAGTTGTGCTCAGCAGCGTTCGGAGAAGAAATAATAATCTGGCAGACACACTTCATTTCATTTCCTGGATGCTGACATGCAAATGAGGCTCATTTGTATAATCTTTTCAAATGAAAAACAGATAATCAAATACCATCAGAAGGCATTAATATTCAATTAGGTGTCGCTTATGCAAAGTCATGCAGTTGAAGGAATTCAAAGGAATGGGAAAGGGACCACTCCAAGAAGAGGAGACAAACTGGGATACAGAACATTCTGCAGCTCATTGTTTTATATGTAGGGACTGGAAACTATGCTTTTAAATCTATCCTTCAATACACCTTCTTTCTTATTTTTTTCTTATTTAACTCTCATTTTTTGACATAGGTATGTTGTATGGATTTTGCAAGAAGTGGGGTGCACCCCTGACAAGTTGCTAGTGTATCAAAGGGCTGACACAGAGGTAGAGACAGAGAATCATTACACCTACTGCCAATTTAGAAACACCCATTAACTCACGATGCGTGTCTGTGGGAGGAAGCTGGACTACCTGGAGAGAACCTACGCAGGAAGAACATGCAAACTCCACACAGAATGTCCCCAGCCAACCAGTAAATTTAAACCCAGAATGTTCCTGCTGTGAGGTGACAGTGCTAATTGTGATGAATAGTATTATAAAACAAAAACTAATTGAAAAGTTGAGTCTAAAATCAAACGAGTCATGATCCATTTTGAGTTCTGTGTGCAGGTTTCAGATTCATCCTCTAGATAGTAATTGATGGTTGAAGGAGAACTTATTGAAAAGCGCCTTCCAGATTGGTATAGATACAAACTGTGCCACTGAGACAGAGCACACAAACATGTTGGAATTTTACGCTTTTGCAAACCATACACATATAAAATGTGTCTCTTTTTGGATCATGCAATTTTTTATACTCCATGGCCATAATGAAATTTTTATGACAAAATAAAATACAAAATATGAGTAATATTTAATATGGCTCTTGGCTATTGTGAAACAGAACACTGCAATATCTTTAGAGTTAAATTACATTTTATTGCTGACTCCCAAAAACAGTTGCCTCAAAATGCTCTATATTGTAATGTGCTATATAAATAAATTGGATTTGGAATGTAAAAACCCAAAATTTTAGAAAGAAACCCCAACAGTCAGTGATATGAATGTTGTCAGGTATAGTCTTCATGAAGTAATGAACTATGTAAAGAGTCCATGAGCCATAACAACTTGCTCTTAGGAAGGTCATGATGGGGTGGTGTTCATGGAGCCACCCCATAGTAAGACGTAGTGACCCATGGTAGATGAGTGCATTTTCGCTCTCCATCTCTTCCAGTACACAGTCTCACTCCATCTGAAATTTTCTCAGTTGCATGTTCTTTCTTGGTACATGCTCAAAAATCAGTTAAAATTGATTCTATTCATCTGGATACAGCCATTTTCAATGGGAGAAATGTGTCATTGCTCATCCAAGTGAGTTTGTAAGTTGCATGTTTTGTGTGAGTTGAACAGACTGTTTAAGATGAAGTACAACAATGAGCACAAATAAGTTTATTTATATAGCACTTTTAGAACAAAAGTCACAAAGTCCTTCCAGAGATGAAACATTTCACTCTGCCAAGTTTTAGTCAGAAAAAAAGTAAAAAGAAGTCGAAGTCTTTGCACTGAATTAGATTGTTCAGAATGAAAGAGTTGGGGATGGAGTACAGGTGTCCCTGCTGGATATAGTGTGACCACAATAACCACTGCAAAAGATTGGAAAGATAGTGAAACTCACTAGATTAACAAGAAGGACAGAAAGAGAGAAACCAGTTAGCATTTGGAGGACAAGGGGGGTCATATTATACACTACCGGTCAAAAGTTTTAGAGCACCCCAATTTTTCCAGTTATTTATTGAGACTTAAGTAGTTTAAGTCCAATAAATAGCTTGAAATGGTACAAAGGTAAGTGGCAAACTACCAGAGGTTAAAAAAATAAAAAGGTAAGGTTACCCAAAACAGAAAAATAATGTACATTTCAGATTTATACAAAAAGGCCTTTTTCAGGGAACACAGAATGGGTTAAGAATTTAAAGCTATTCTCCAGAAATGGAGGTTGATCAAGCCTTGAAAGCTGGTGCTACTAATTCCTACGGGTGTTCCAACTTTTTTGGATTACTTGGATTACCAAAACTGCCTTTATGCCTTTCTGTCTGTATAAAAGCAGCACTGTGGTACCATACTCTCGTGAGCAGAAGTTGAATAGTATTGCAGAAAGTAGTGTTGCTACAAAAATGGCGAGAAAAAGGCAATTAACAATGAAAGAGAGACAGTTCATCACAACACTTAAAAATTTAGGTATTTCCTAAATTATTTTCCTACATGCAAAGAAAGTCAATGTGTCAGTAAGTACAGTTTCCTTCACCATTGAAAGGCAAACTGGGGCAAACTCTGACAGGAAGAGGTCTGGGAGACCCAAAGCCACAACTGAATCAGAGGATGTTTCTGAGACTTAACAGCTTGTATGATAGGCGACTTACAGGACAACTGCTTCAAGCACAGCTTAATAGTGGTCGTAGTAAGCAAATCTCAGTTTCAGCTGAGATTGCAGCAAGAAAGCCACTGCTAAGACGTCAGAATAAGACAAAGAGGCTTGCCTGGGCCTTTGCACTACTTAACACCGGAAGAAGCTATTATGGACTGATGAATCAAAATTTGACATCTTCGGTTCATCATGCAGGATCTTTGTAAGCCGTTGAGTAGGCAAAAGGATGGTTCCAGTGTGTGGCATCTGAACCAAAACCGCTACCACGGCTTTCTATAGCACCATGCAATACCCTCTGGTATGCGGCTAGTTGGTCAGGGGTTCAACCTACAGCAAGATAATGACGCACAAGTGCCACGCATTTATGGAAACTTCTGCAACAGCTATGGGAAGAACTTTCTGAAGAATATTTGATTTCTGTTATAGAAAGAATACTACAGGTGTGTTCAGCTGTTATATGTGCCAAAGGTGGCTACTTTGATGAGTCAAAAGTTTAGAATACATTTTGGTTTTTAAATTGATGAGTAGTGTAAATAGCATTTGTTTTGCCAGCACACTTGTTTGTTAAATGTCTCTTTCTTGTTGATATTCTCATTAAAGGTTGCCAGAATTGAAGAAATCTATAACACGATGAAGTTCATTGCTTTTTAGTAATCAATCTAATAAAGAAGAATTGGGAAAAATCTATTTTAATTTCCTTTACCATGGCAATCAAATAAAAACACCATGTAACGGGTTGCTATAGTTGTGTTAAATATCAGGCTATGTACATATTTTATTCTACTTGTGTGGTTGAAAAAGACTATAGAAAACTTTATGAAACTAACTGTATTATTAAGTGGTAAACTGTCTCTTGCAAGTACTAATGTACAAAAGTTTAAAATAAAATAAAAGTAAGACCTTCAAAGTCTAATTTATTTATATAGCACATTTAAAACGACAGCTGTTGACCAAAGTGCTGTGCACTGAAAATAATCAAATGGAAAAAGACATGGACAAAGGAAGACATGACAAAATTAAAAAAGGAAGCATAAAATGAGAAACCTTGAGCAAGAAGTAACACAAATAAAAGCAGCAAAGCCCAGTAATAAAAGTGGGTTTTCAAAGGAGTTTGAAAAATGTCTAATGTTGGGGAGGTCCTTATATGAAGAGGCAGTTTGTTCCACAGTTTAGGAGTAGTCACAGGAAAGGCCTTATCTCCTCTTTCCCGATCTCCACTGACCTCAATGATCCTAAAGGAATGATCAAAAGATCAGAAAGGTACAAAGGTGCTAACCTGCTCAATGCCTTAAAAACAAACAATAAAATCTTAAAGTCAATTTCAAAACTGACTGGCAGCCAGTGTAAGGATGCTAGTATGGGAGATATGTGGTCTTGCTCACATGTGCCAGTAACTGTGCTGCAGTCGGCTAACCGATGACAAACTGACACCTAAATAAAGACTGTTACAGTAGTCAATGCGAGATCAAATGAAAGCATGAATAGCTCTCTCAAAGTCTCTGAAACAGAGGAATGGCTTCACTTTTGCAAGTAGCAGGAGATGACAGAAACTACCTTTGATTACAGCATTCATCTGTTTATCAAAAATTAAATTACTGTCAAAAATCACTCCAAAGCTCCTTGCAAAGGGTTTTTTTTTTATAAATCCCCAAAGGGCCAAAATCATAGAGGTCACAGGGACCAAACACAATGGTCTCTGTTTTCTGTTCATTTAAATTAAGAAGGTTCAAAGCCATCCATCCTGTATCATTATCCAAACAATCCAGTAAAACCTTCAGAGGACTCATGCATTTAAGTTTCAGTGGCAGATAAATCTGTGAATCATCTGCATAATAATGAAATGAAATGCCATGTTTTCTTTGTTTTTTTTTCTTTAATTTAGCCACAGGGAGCGTATAAACTCCACAAGAAAGGGAGGTTTTTAAGGAAGCTGTATCCCCCAATGTGACAGAAAAACTTCTAGTTGATAGGTAAGATTTAAAATATATTCAGTGCAGTGCCTTTGATTTCATCACAGTGCTCCAGAAATAAGAATTCTATGATTTATGGAATCAAAGGCAGCACGGAGGTTTAATAGTATTAAAATGGCAGAATCTCCCAAATCAGTAAAATGTAAAAGAACAGTTTCAGTTATGCACTTTAAAGGAGCTGGAGCTGATGAAGGGCAACTTTCTCCAGGACTTTAGAAAGAAAAGGCAACTAGAAATTGGTCTGAAGTTGGATAACCAACTTACCTGTTGGATGCTGATTTTGTTCTTTCAGAATATGCTCCACCAGAGTATGTTTAAAATCAGCACGGACACACCCGGACTGACGACTCCTATCGGTAATAGACAGCACACTCATACCCAAAGAGTCAAAAACAGCTTTCTGTAGATGAGATAGAATAATATCCAGAGTACATCTTGTGGATTTCAAGTGACTGACTACTTCATTCAGAAGTGGAAACGATAAGGGCTTAAAGTGATCAAAAGCAACAGAAGTCGGTGTGTGAACCGATGGGTGGCATAAGGTGGTTCTTCTATATATCATTCTATAAAGTTAACCTATGCACTACTGATGACACTAAATATCTGGGAGAAAACTCCTTCAGTGTGTTAAATGGTAACCCCTCCACTTGAATGGCATTTGGTGAGTGGGGCAAGTGTTTTGAAAGATTGTGCTGATGTGGACTTCCTTTTTCAATGCAACCAATCACTCCTTAAGAGGCTTGTGCTGGATGTTCTTGCTCTGGTGCCATTGAATTATCTGTGCTGAGAGTCTGACTGTGTGGAATATATTCTAAGTGTGCAAATCAGCCATGAATTTTAAAAACAAGCATGTTCCTAGAAACACTGCTAACTTAAGTCACTATGTTTAGACTTGGTCACTGTGGACTCTTCAGACAGAAACAGGCTTTTTGGTCTGTTAGTTGTAGCTGGAGACCCAGCTGAGTTTGACACAGGAGCTGATGCTTGCTTAAGTGTGTTTCATGGTGAAATCATAGATGCATGATTTCCCCCCCAGTCTTAAAGACACTTTGCTATTGCAATCTATTTAAAAATAGAAGGCACCAGAAGCAGACCAGAGGTGCACAAAGAGATGACCTTGAAGCGAAAATTATGCAAATTTTAATTATTTTCCTGAGCTGAGCCAGTATAACTTTATAATTGAACTTCATATCATGAGAGAATACATAAAAAGCAGAACACATGCTCAATCTATTTAATTATTTGTTTCAAAAGGGAAAGTGGAGCAGGGACAGAACCTTGGGGATTGGTAGAGCTATAGAATCAAAAATTCACCAATTCTGTCAGTGCTGTCTTAGAGCAAATATAATCCAGTGTTTATGGTTAATCTTGTCAGTTAATCAGGCAGTGAATAGTGAAAGGTTTATACTGATGTTTAGTGTATCTGAAATTAACTGAAAATAACTGAAATTTGGGACATTTATAAACAGATCCATGTCTGTGATCATCTTTCCTGCCATGTGAAAGTTTATGCACCGTCTCATCATTGCACTTTTACCTAAAGAACAATGTGTTAAAATGCAGCCAGCCCAGATGTGGTGCTGAGTTGACCCATGCAGTCAGCCTCATCACAGTCTTGCTGCTGAATACTAATGTACACCTGCTTTGGTAGCGCAGTCTAAATAGATGTCTTGTATCTATTCAGAGTCAGAGCCCGTGGTCTCTCACATCTGCTCTCTTTAATCCATATTTAACCCTAGGACATAATATTAAAAAACTGGTGTACATTTATTTCAGTCATGTATTCATTTTCAATGTTCTCATCCACAAGCTCAGAGCTGAAGATTGCAGCAAACATTTGGATGAATACAAACGCTTGTATGCTAAGTTAACAATTTTGAACACATGTAACTGTGGGAAATAGTATCAAGCCTTGCTCCCACATTTGCTCTATTTCTTCCTCTTGTCTCTTTTTCAAGTTAGAAATCCTCTTAAGAGAGGTTTTCCAAAATAACATTATCTTCAAACAAACATTTCACTTTTAATCATTGCATCTTTCTCCCTTATACAATCCACCGTGGTATTGCAGACCCTTTTGAAGCTGTTCTTTTTCTGAGTGTCTGCTGGGATTTGCTCCCCTGTGGCCTCTCTGCTTACACCAAAGCTTCTCTTTTCAAACCAGGCTTTGAGTAAAGAAGGAAAATGGGGGGGAAAGAAACCTCATAGGAAAATAGGTGGTGAACTGATGAACAATTCACTGGTGCATACCTGACAGGAATAGCGATTTTATCACCTTGTCTATTCTCAGTAACACAAAAATATGATTTCTCACTGGACATTCACATGTCAGTCAAGAAGTTAGGTAGATCACACACAAAAACACACACTTTGTTCATCACACTCAGCTGTATTTGTTGAAATGGCCGAATAAGCAGGGATGCTTTCCTGTTAAAACTTATCTGTGAAACATTTCGTTCTAGAAATAATTTGATTTTTATAAGGAATATTTTTTTCTTTCATTAATATCTCTCCTATGTATAGATTAGAGCTTTCTGTGTTCTTGGTCAGTCGCATTTCACTTTTCAACACCTAGTAAGGCAGGAATATATGTTGAACCCTGTGTGAACAGTAGTTGCTTATTTCCTTCATGATTTGGGATTTTGAATACTCCATAGATAATCAAAACTTCTTGGTGTAAGAAAAAAGCAGTCCTGACTCTATAACATACTAGCTGCAGTGACAACACAGAAATTTTGCCACTTAAAGTGTACTGAGTAGGAAACGTGTAACCTTATAAGCTGGGACTCTCATGGGGAAACAGAGATTTCAAAAAGAGATATGGGAAATGTAGAGTGCATCCAAGTATTCACAGAACTTCACTCCACCACATTTTGTCATGCTACAGCCTTATTCCAGAACAGATAAATTTTTCATCTTGAAAATCTACACAAAATAACTCAAAATAAAAAGTTAAAAAGTGTGTTTGAAATTCTTGAAAATGTATTGAAAATAAATAAAACAACAACAAAAAAATAACATGTACGTAAGTATTAACAGCTTTTGCTCAGTACTTTATTGGAGCGCCTTTGGCAGCAATTAAAGCTCAAGTTCTGTCAAGTTCTGAGACACGACTCTCAAATCACAAAAAAACAAAGGTCTCTGGTCTGATGCAACAAAAATTAAACTGGCCTGAATGCCAAGCATCATGTCTGGCACTACTCATTACCTGGCCAATACCATTCCTGCATTGAAGCATGATGATGGCAGCATCATCCTGTGGGGATGTTTTTCTGCAGCAGAAATTGGGCGACTTGGTAAAGATGAATGTAGTAAAGTACAGGGGATTCTTAATAATAATCTGTCCCAGAGCGGTCTGGACCTCTGGGGAAAGGTTCATCTTCCAATAAGAACACAGTCTAAGCACAGAGGCAAGATACCAGATGACTGGTGTCAGAATCACTCTGTGACTGTCCTTGAGTAGCCAAACTTGAGCCCAGAGTTGTACCTGATTGAACATCGCTGAAGAAAACATGCACCGACTCTCCCCATCCAACCTGATGGAGATTCTGCAAAGAAACTGTCCAAAAATGGTGCCTGCTGTAAAGTGTTATGTTAAAGAATGTTGTTTTTTCTTATTCAAAACACAGTGTTTTCAAACTTTTCCAATATGTTTTATTGATAAAACATGATAAGCCTGGTAATGCCAGTCTTTCAAACTATATTTCTGCATGGAAAAAAAAATACTTGAATTGAGTAGAATCCAGACAAAATAATAGTGACTATTATAGACAATCTTCAACTCAAATAACAAAGACAGGCTACAAATAACAAAGACATTGTTAGTAAAGAAATATGATGCAAATTGTAAATTGAGACTAAATATCTGACTCTATGATATAGAGCATGAATGTACCATTGTTAATGGTAGTGGGATCAAGTCAAAACAAAACAGTAGTAAAGGGAGAAGTGTCCAGGCAAACCAAACAGTGATTATCCTTGTCATCCTATTGTAAAAAAATAATGAAAGGGTTAGAGAGTGTTGAGGACTTTGGAGCAATCTTATATGTTTGACTCGGGTTGAATATGCTGGAAGTGTCACGGATCGCCGGGGCAAGCCGTGTGGAATTGTAGAAAGGACCCAAAAGGCGGCAGCTCTGGTGCAGGTGAGTGTTTATTTACAGGGGTGGGTAAGTACAAACAGCGGTGGCGACAAAACATGAAACTGGAAACCTAAACTGGGTAAACTAATAAGACAAACCAGAAACGAGGATGCAGGGAGGTCCGGGGAAATACATACGGGGAGACGCAGGGAGACCGAGGGGAAACAACACAGACGAACCAGCAACTACCATGACAGAAGACACAACTTAAATACACTCAGAGAACACAGGGAGATTACACACAGGTGGGGAACACAGCTGGGAGTGATTACGTGACGAAAGTAGGGAGACAAACTGAAAACACTCACATAAGACGCAGACCTTCACAATAAAACAGGAAACACATACACACAATGACACAACACACCAACTTAACACAGACTGGGGGACACAGAACATAGGAACATGAACCATGAAACAGAAGAGTACAAACACCCAAGGCAACCAAAACCACAGAATACTAATAAACTAAACATAAACACGGAGTCGCAGACTCCGGATCATGACAGGAAGCCTACTCTTAAAAAGATTGTGGCATGAATGCTCCACACCAAACAAGGGTTGAACTGCAAAAAAAAGTCATGAGCTACATCTCAGATACATCAAGCCTTAGTTAGCATGGAAAACATTAAATTTCCCAACTGCACAAAATTAATATGCTGGATTGCCATGGCCATACAGCTTAGGCTTGCAAAGCTGCATTCGAACAAACTACATGCACAAGACTGGAATAATGTTCTTTGGAAAGTTGATATCAAAGTGAAGATGTTGAATCACTGTGTTGCAGTGGGACAGTTAACCTTAACCAGATTGAAATACTGTGGGTCAGACATTAAGAGAGCTATGCATTAATGAATGTCTGCTAAACTCAATGAACTAAACGCTGTAGAGAAGAGCGGACCAAAATTTCTCCACAATGATTTAAGAGACCGATAAAGTAATAAAACAACAATGACTTCAAATTTGTAGCAGTAAAGGAACCAGCGCACACAGTGTTGCAAGGTAAGTGTGTTTATTTACACTGTTTTCCATTCTTGTTTCCTGCAGCTTTCCAGGTGCCTCTTCGAGCTCAGCTCAACACATACAGCTCCCTTGTCAGGTTCCGGCATACTACTCATAGAGGGGAGGAATGATTCGATTATGGAGATCAGCTCTTTTGGTCAGCCTCCCCTGACGCCACACCTTCTCCTGCAGCTGAACTACAAACCACACCTCGCCACAAAGTTGTTACTATTACTTGTTAAAATTAGTTCTATCCTATGGTATAGAATCATGTGATACTTAGTTTCTCACCTGACCTGGTATATATTATAAAGCTTTAGTAAGAAGCAAATGTCCATTGTTTCTTTGACAGTGAGTACTAAAAGACTATAAGAGTGTTGACCATTAGGCAGCTCTATTTCATTTAACTTTATTTTGCACATAGGAAATAATTTCTGAATTGATTGCTGCAGCTGGATGATTCATATTTAAATCTCCCATCAACAAGCTATTTTGATTTATAAATACATGTTGTATGGAGTATGAAGACAGGGATAAAAAGGCTTCAGAGGAAGGCAAACTGCAATCTTGAAATGAAGTGACAGCCATGCAAAAGTGTAAACCATGACTAATATATCAATTGATGAAATGGAGAGTGCTGTAGACTGATTACACAATTTACCCTTTCTATATGAAGTATGCAAACATATTCATCTGTCTTTGGCTTTGACTTGTTTCAAAATGATGCAAAGCCAAGTGAGCTAAACCTTTCCATGCAATCACAGTAAGTCACAAAAACCTTTCATAATATGAATGGAGTTCTTATACACTTACAAAATAATCCTGCCAGGCTGTATTGTACAGCTAAAGCAATATGACGTGACTGGAAAAGATGGTAAGTTAATGTTTTGTGAACTTTGTCAATGTTCTGAATAAAGGGTTCAAATATCTTTTCGATGATGACGGTGAAATGCAAGATTTAATGTAAGCCAAGGCCTCTTAGTAATATATTGAATTCACGGAAGAATAATAACCATGTTCATGTGCAAAAGATCTTCAAAGAACTTTACACTGCATTGTTAAAGTAATAGTTTGACAAGAAAACTTGAATATTCACTTTCTTACCAAGAGTTTAATACAGAAGAAAATGGAAGCTGTGCAATATGAGAATGCATGGACAATCACCAAGTTTGCCTGCAGCCTCTTAGTCCATTTTTTTCATCTTTTTTCAGATTTTTTTTTTTTACCTGTTTAACTTTCTTTTTTTCACATGGTCTAAAGTCTAGGTATAATGGTATAAAGTCTGTCATCTCTGGACGTGATGGTTGTGAGTCTACTTTTTTTTGTTTCACCGTGTTATTTGCTCTTTCACTAAATGACAGCCTTGCATTGTTTACACCAGGAGCTACCTGATCATGCTGAAGCAGGCAAACATGGCAATTAGAACAACAGATATCCCTGTAGAAATCAGGAGAAGGACACACAGGGGATGTGGAGGAAGAATGAAAAGACCAGGTAAAAGAGTTGGGTCTAGACAACAGAGCCCAATAGAAAGGAAGAAAATTCATTAGATCTCTGGGCAATAAAATGGATGAGCTAATGGCCCTAGTTAGGGGACTTATTTAAGCATAATGCTGTTTTTAATGTGATGACTGATGGCTTTCAGTTTGCTCCTTTTACTACTACAAAATGTTGTCAAAATCAATAAATCAATAGTTTTACAATAATATAATTCTTAAATGGTAAGTCTGAAAAATAATCATTTTACTTTAGATACTTAAAGTATAATATGATGCTAAATGTTTAGCAGGATTACAACATTTACTTCAGTAAAGAATCTAAATACCTATATCAGCATTCTACAAAAGACTTATCGGGATATTGGACTGCATATGAGGATCAAAATTGTCCCATTGTTTTATACAGAGATTTTGAAATTAGAGATTTTGAAATACAGATACTTCATGCAGTGTCTGTTTTACAATAGTTATACTCAGCTGGGCATTAGAGAGTGCAATCATCATTTTTTTCTTCTCCAATACATTTAACAAGATTTGGTCTGCCCTGCTGAAGAAGAAAATAATTGCCAGGTTGTTGCTCCTGGTGTCCTGGATCAAACACAAAGATCTTAAAGTGTTCATATTTGTGCTTTAACAAATGTGTCAGCCACACTGGTGAGCAGTACTACTGTACCATAGGGAAGTGTCCTGTCCCATTTTTACTTTGCCCTGTACACTTTGGACTTATGCTTTGGGATACATGGACCTACATAGGTTCTCTGGTGATTCAGTTGTTTAATTCAGGCAGAATGATGTATCAACTATCAAAGAGCTGAGGACGGTGAACTAGACCATCTGCAGCTCAAACACACATGTGCTGATGGTGGGAAAATAAGGATCTCTGTCTATTAGGACCAGGAACTTCTGCAAAAATATGTCTACAAAAAGAAATTAATTAACCCAACACCACTAACTGCACGTCTCTGGACTGTGGGAAGAAGCCGGATTACCCAGAGAGAACCCACACAAGCACAGGGAGAACATGCAAACTCCACACAGAAAGATCCTGGATGGATGATGGAGATGAAGGACCTTCTTTGCTGTGAGGCAACAGTGCTAACCACTGGACCATGCTGCCTGTTCTCTGCTGTAATGTTAAAATGCTTTTTACGTTATACTATATATCCAAGCAAACTAACACTACCCCTAAAAAAGGTTTAAAAAGATGTCATTGTGTTTTAAATTGTTTACCTGTCTACCAGAGGTCTGTTTGTAGAGTTGTCATAATGATCATGACGATACCAGGCATTTTGGGGGTATACTGCCCCTTTAAGAGCCGCCTTAAGCCAGAGCAGGCATGTACTCAGGTTTGCCTCAGGCACTGCGAGCAGGAGTACTGGAGTTAAAGGCTGCAAAAGTTTACGTGGTTATCTGTGAGTTGAATATTATGGAAAACTGTAACAAACTGCAAATATTGTCGGAGAGTGGAATTAGCCTCGTAAGGTAAATTTATTGTGTGATGACTCCGTGTTTGTGATGAATTTTGTAGATTTATGAAAGCGCAAGGGGTGTATCTGTAATGGTCACGTGCTGTGAGCAGTACTGAAGAGCAGGTTGGCGTAAGTAATGACACAGTGTGTTATTAAGTTATTAACTTTACACGGTTACTCACGTTGCACAACTTTGTATGTTTCCATTTGGTTCAGAGGTCGCTTGTGTGTATTTGTCCTAGCACAGTGGCTGTGCAGTGAAACAAAAGTGAGTGCATGAGAAATTTACGAATTCACAAAAGACAGTTTACGGTGCATTTAATTCATTCATGTATGTCTTCTCGGTGTCAAGTGCACTTTATGGTCAGTTGAATTCAATTAAATTTTATTTATACAGCACCAAATCACAACAACAGTCGCCTCAAGGCACTTTATATTGTAAGGTAGACCCTACAATAATACATACAGAGAAAACCCCCAAAATCATATGACCCCCTATGAGCAAGCGCTTTGGCAACAGTCGGAAGGAAAAACTCCTATTTAACAGGAAGAAATCTTCAGCAGAACCAGGCTCAGGGAGGGGCGGCCATCTGCTGCGACCGGTTGGCGTGAGAGAAGGACATGCTGTGGAAGAGAGCCAGAGATTAATAACAAGTATGATTCAGTGCAGCAAGGTCTATTAACTATATCTATATCTATAGTGAGTGAGAAAGGTGACTGAAGAAGAAATACTCATGCATCATGGGGATTCCCATGATGCATGAGAACCCATTGTGTAGCACAGGGGTCAGCAACCCTATAGGCACGCGTACCACAGTTCGCACACGAAGGGTTAACTGATGGCACGGCCATAGCTGGACTGGCCATTGGGCATACTGGGCATTTGCTCGGTGGCCCGATGATTTTTTTTTTTTTTTTGTAACGGTATAAACAGTGAAAGGTGGTGGATTGGCCAGATGCTGGCCGGTGTGTAAAAATAACTCAGTTGTTTGGTGGTGGCATCGTGGAGCTTCCACAGATTCAGTAACATTAGCAAGTGGTGGAGGCCAGCAGGTGGATGAGGGAGATTGGAGGCAGGAGGAGAGCCCCGAGGCAGCCGCCAGTCCGAGTGTTATTTTCGTTGTGCTGACTTTTTACAGTCAGTTTCAATAACTCGTACTGCGTACTAGCTAGCATGACAGAGTTTCTATACAGCTGGGTCGGTGCTTTGATGTTACTGATGTTGAACTTTATTTAATTCATAAGGTTAGTTAGTAGAGTTGCCAACTGTCCCGTAAAAAGAGGGAATCTTCCCGCATTCAGAGAAATTATTAGGCGTTTCGTGTTGAGCTGAGAGGGGACGCAGTTTGTCCCGGACTTCAGCTAGAATGAAAAAAGACACAAAGGTGGAGTTATTCTGTCGTTACGCTGTCAGCTGCTTCTTCTTCTCTCATTCTCTCCCCTCTCTCCCCTGTTGCTCATCATGAAACTGATCAATGATCAGCTGATCGGCTTTTCTCTCTTGTTTGTTTATCGCTCACTTTGCGCCAGAAAGAGGAAACCAGCGGATGTCGCGCTAAACAACAGCAGCACGTTTAAGCTTGATCAGCTGTTGTTAGAATTTATTTAATATTAATTTCTAGTATCAGCTGATGTTTGCTGGAGCCACAGCTGTAAAAAGTGCTGTCATGATAGTCGGTTTGGATATCTGGTGATAGGGAAACATGAAGATGAAACCAGGAGATGTCGTTACTGAATCATCAGAGCTGTGATGGAGAAACAGGTTTACCTTTTAGGTGACATGAATGAGTTGAAGGGAAGTTATGAACTGTTTCTGAGAGACAAATAACACCAGGATCATTTTCTATGTAGCTGAGAGCTGGTAACTGTGCAGGGGTGGGTCTAGCAAAGTTTTGCCAGGGGGCCATTCCCATTAACAGGGAAAGGGGGCACAAAGAAATACTTTCTTATTCTCATTTAAAATGTCTGGTTGTTATTAAATAATTATCTGAAGCTTACAACCAAAGTTTTTATCTGATGTAAAATGTATAGAAATCATACATATACCAACAAGACTGTGCATCACTGTCACAACAGTGTTTGTTTTCATTCAAAGGCTTTATGGCTTTAATACCTGGTGGGCCGATCTTTAGTCAAAATGCCTGGGCTGTTTTTTTGTCCCTGTCCAGTCCAGCCCTGGGCACGACACGCAGTGAATTAATCTGGGAAGGTGCATCAAAAAATAAATCGCAAATCAGCTCGCATAGACACATTAGTTGTGCCGCTTCTTAACCCTTTAAGACCTACCATAGAACCAAGTCCGCCAGAGCTTATATTATATTTTTACATGCTGTGGAGCCATTTTTGGGAGCATTTCAAGTTGCTATACATCAATACAACCATTATAGCCCAGATTTTAATAATATGTATTCATTAAGTGCATAGTAATTACATAAATTGCAAAAAAGTGCAATAAACTACAAAAAAATTGGAAATCGTTTTTGATTTTTTTAACATATATTTGTAGTTAGAGAAATTTAAGAGGCTTATCCCTCAAAACTGTAAATACAAAAAAGTTGCACAAAATAGTTTCCCACCACAGGAAATTTATTTTGAGTGTCTTCATAGTTTTATTTTTGAAATACACCAATTTTTATACACTGCAGGAAAAACGAAAATAAATATTATAGTGCAAATTTGCAAAAAAGCAGCATGTGCATCAAAATAAACTATTTCCAGCAGTGCAATATGAGTCCTAAGCATCCCAGAAACGACACAGAAAGTCATAAAGTCAAAGATAACTTTTAAAAAGAGCAGTATAGGCCCTGAGGCCCTGATCGCAAAAAAGACTACATTTCCGCGAAAATGACGTCACTTCCGGTTTCGGGCAGGTAATGGCGGAAATGCAAAAGTTCGCGCTGACGTCTATTCCAACGTAGGAAGTGTTATGAACAGCTGATCGGATCGGTAAAGCGTGTTTCTGGAATATTATGTTTTTGTTCCTGCAAGCGCTTTTTATGCAGTTTTTGCAAAGCTTTATGTGGAAGGAAACCGTGACCGAGGACAAGCTGATGGCATAAGCTGTAAGTACAACTCCTCCGGTTTCATATGCAAAAAAAATTATTGCGCTAGCTTACGTGGTTGCAGTGCTACTGGGATTTAAAAATAGTTACGCATAACAGAGCGTTCCCGCTCCGATCGGCTCTAAAGGGTTAATGACGGTATCTTAGCTAACAACCCCAACTACCAGATTCAATTTGTAATTGGCTAAAAATAACTTAGCTTACTGGTAAGAGAGACATTGTTAGCGTTCTACATTCCGACACTTCAAAAGCTTCAGGAGCTGTCCGCTCAGCACCGCATCAGCACCATGGAGATACACGGATACATCCGTAGACTCGAGACACAATGCATTTTTGGGACTTTCAGGTGTATGGACCAATGTTTTATTTTCTGAACAAACCAGAAAGCTTTAATGAGCAGCTAGATTTGTCTCGCATTAACTGGCTGAGTTAATGCAACATCGAAGCAGCTGGAATCCACAGCTGTGTGTGTTCATGGAGCTGCATTTTCACCTGCTGGACATCACTACCTGACAAGTTTAACTGTCTTCAGAACATTGCAGAGGCCTTATTGACAGTACTTAGCTCTACATATCTGTGTGAACAGATTTTCTCTCACATGAGTGTCCTCAGGTAGCCGTCTGAATGCTGGACACTCGGAGACCTGTGTCTCTGAGTGGGAGACCAGAAATCATATTAACATGTCTGTCTCTGTATTAACAAACATGCCATATTGGCTTAGTTTATTTTTCTTATCATTGTTGTGAGGAGACCATAAATAGCATTTGTATTTTCTGTTGTACAGTTCATTTGCTGTTATGGATAAAAAGTTTTTTTTTGTTTCAAAATAGCTGATAACTATTCGCTGATAGCTGCCAACATCTGCGAACAAATATGATTCTATAAAGTGGTTCTATATATTGTGTAACTATTAATATAGAGCGCTATTAAATTTATTGCTAATGCAATCATATGGCACACTGACTTCTGAGGAAATTTTAAATGGCACTCGCCATCAGAAAGGTTGCCTACCCCTGGTGTAGCACATACAAACTAAACATGTTGCGTTTTTCTGATAATCTATCTTCAAAAAAGACACACTAAACAAATGATGTCAACATCAGTTTATATCATTCAACTCAACATCAGTTGAGTTGAATGATGTTTCTAAGTAAGAAAAGGAAGACATGTTAATTCTAGGTTTGTCCGTTTCTGAAAAGCAGGCATTTCATGGTTTGATCCAACAGTATCACAACCACTTTCATGCATATTTCAGGATTTCAGTGGGACAGTTTGAACTCTTGTTGGCAGAGCTGGGACTACACGTGAGGCAGGGAAATATATTCAGAGAGCCGATTGACCTGGAGCAGATCTAGCTGTGTGTTGGAGGTAAAGTAGTTTTATTTTACTACCTGTATATTCAGTACTGTTTTGAGCTACAAGTGCACTCGTTCCCCACTTCAGTGGACTGATTTGTCAGATCTGTTCATTTGGATACGAAAATCAATCTTGGGTCAAAAAAATAAATGCCACAACACTGGGGAAAAATATACAAACCAGAGAGCAATACTTAGTTAAAAGCATCTGGTTAAAAACATATGCCCTGATATTTTTAGATTAGGGGGTATGTTATGATTTTTTTTTTTAGGGGGAAAAAGAATATTTTTTTTTCTTTTTGTGGTAAGTAATAAAATTAATCAGAGCAATAACACCTATTAAACCTTACAGGCTCAAGTTGTACTGTTGAGTACACATAAAACAATGACCTACTACAGCGTTTGCAGTTATGATTTATGGATTGGGAGATACTATTCTTTGTTCTATTCAAAGCACTGACGGCTGATAAGGCTGAACACAATGGCCAGATTATAGGCACGATTGGACACAACCCTGAGACGTGCAGTGTTTAAAATCAGCTCTCTGCCTGTAATTCTCCCCCTCTCTACGCCAACCCTGTAACAACAGACCCCTTGATAATGTTATTGCTCGTGGTTCATGACCAGGGAAGATAAGAGAAATAGGTTTCTTTAAGCCCTCACAGGCTTAACCTATGACTCTACTTATAGCAAGCTCCAAAGACCCAGACAACCCTGTTAGCTTTGGTTTTGCACAATACCTTGACATAGTACGTGATAAATTTGAATACTTTCTATGTACTGTATGTGTTGTGTGCAGGAATGAGAACCAATACGGCAATGCCACGATGATCCATTTGGCAAAGTAAATCCATTGGGTATCCTTGTTGGTCTTCAGACAACAATTCTGATGGCTAAAGAACCAAATGGGACAGGCGAAAAAAAAAAAAAAAAAGGAATGAGAACCTTTACTACTTATGCAAATCCAGTTTGAAAGGTTCCACTCAAAGTGCAGCCCATGTAGACTGTTCAGCAGCATCATCTTTTCTATTGTGAAACCTCACACATGTACATCTTTAACACTTTTTGCCACTGATAAAAATCCGGTAAGTGATGTCCTGTTTGGCCTAAATGTGAGCACATACAATAATACACAAAAAAAGTACTAAGAGAGGGGAAATCATCCAAAGGTGGATGTGGATCACAGCTTTTATAATGTGTTCTGCAGTGCTTTCTCTGTTTTTGTTAACCCCCTGTGTTTTTGGTCAATTAAACCTGATCATTTTCAGCAGAAAAGACTTGCTTAACATCAGGCAGTACACTCAAGACAGTTACCCAGCACTTAGCTCAAAAGTTTTCCTGAACTTTAATTAGGAGCTTTCTGACATACATGGGGAATTCACAGATGAGGCAAGTGTGCAGGTGCACTAGTGAAACGTTGACAGTTTCTTTCACTTCCATCAACTTACCTTGCAAATCTTTGCTCCTTGCCCAAAATTGATAAGTTGCTCCTTCTTAATGGAGCAAGCAAGGATTTATGCACGTATTCTGCTGCCCTGTGTTTAAACCTGGCTCAGTTAATTCATCCCTGACTACATCCCGCTCATTACACAAAATAATAAGCTAATAGGAAAAACAAAAGGCAGCGGAATTTGCTTTTGTTTGATTTTTTAACCTTAATAAACATTGGCATTCAGATGTTACAGCACAAAGTAAATACTGTAGCTTGAAGTTTAGAGTAATATTTCTGCAAAGTACTTTATTCACCATGGAAAATCTTCTTCATCCTGGTTGGCTTTTACATTCCTCCTCAGGCCAACATGACTAAAGCACTGCCAAGCATGGTAGATCAATTAATCACCTTGGAACAAAAACATCTTGCTGTTCATAGTTGTAAGGGACTTAAACAGAGCAACTTTAAATCATAAACTACAAAAATACAAACAACATGACAACTCTCTCACTGTAGAGAGAAACATACCGGACCACTATTATAGTTTTGAAAGATGCATATCATTCTGCTCCCCAAGCAGCAGTAGATCATTGCTTCGTCCTACTTATCCAAACAATAAAAGCTTTAAACCCTTGGTGAAATCCATCCATGGACAATGCAGGAACTTTTTCCTTTTAAACTATACTAGCTGGAGTATTGTGAAGCTGCAAACTGTACCCTTGATGAACTGACTGTCAATGTAACACATTACATCAATTCTTGTCAATACCTATAAAAATAGCCCTGTGAGTGGCAACCTGTCCAACTTGCCTCTCACCCTACGGCAGCTGGGATAGGCTCCTGCACCCCTGCAACCCTGAACAGGATAAGCAGAAAAGGACGGATGGATGGACGAATCAACTTAGCACAAAAAGTACGAAAATTTGAATTTGGTCAGTGATTTCTTTGTTGCAACAATGCTTTTTGGCAATAAATCTTATACCATTAGAAAGCCTTTTATCTGAGCAGCAGAATTGAGTATGTGGGTTACGTCCATGAAAAATGGGTGTAACCTTCTCTGCCAATGCTAGACAGCTTGCTGCTACAGCTTCCTTAGTGTCATTTATTAAATTGGATGATTGAAGTCTAAAGAAACAACATGTACTGACAATTTAACATTTTCTTTTTTTAACAAACATAGCATGTGGAAGAACCATACCAAGTCAGACAAAGTGGTTGTGTTGGCGATTCTGGCACAAACAGCATGGGCAAGCTAATCCCACAAGTGTTCAGTGGGGTTGAGGTCAGCACCACAGGTATCCTCTCCACTCCCAAATTCTGGAAATGGTCTTGATAAACCTCACTCGGTGGAAGTGAGCTTTGTCATCTGTGATGATAGCGTTCGGTACCAGACTGTGGAGATATGGAAAAAAAAACAGGTTTTCCAACAGTATAAGATTTGCTGCCAAGAAGCAGTGTTACAACAAAGAAATCTTTGACCAAACACAAATTTCCTTCCTTTTTTGCTAACAAAATAACAAATCATATTTCACTGCAAGACTAGGAACTTTGCTTGTATATGACTGTATCCCCTCTTCTGTTGACATCTTTATTGTCTTAGCAGACTAAAAAAAGCCAAAACCACTAACAATGAGATTATTCTTAAAATGTTGAAACCCTGCTTCTAGGGTATAAAAACCCTGACCCGTCTGAAAAGGTCGACAAGATATCACAAAGTACGAGAGACCATAGCAACCTGTTGAGGCAAAGACCTGGCTGATTATCTTAATCCCTGCTACTGCAGGTTTGAGAGGGACACATTAAACACTGCCCCCCCCCCCCCCCCCCCCCATCCCCCAACCCCATTCCATCCCTATAATAGCAACTGTCACTCTATTGACACCTCCTCTTTTCTTGTGTCGCTTTCCAGATATCTCAGAAGTCAGACAATTACTCCTAGAGCAATTCATTCATCACTAGCAGTTGGTGAGGCTTCTTCAGCTTTCCTAGTTGGAAATGTGAGTTGAAGGGGCATTCTAGATAAAAATTCTAGGAACTTGGAAATTCCAACTTCCACGAAATTCGACGAAATTCCACTTTTGGTCACCTGGACCTTATGGTTCAGATTTCAGTGAACTTCAGGAAACCAGACAACCAGCAAAGCACAAGGCCCAGACAAAGTTTCACACTCATGTTTTAAAGCCTGTGCTGACCTGCTGGCAGGAGTGAATGACCACATCTCTGTTGCTCTGATGTCTGAGGTCATGAAGGCCTTTAAACATCTGGTCCTGGATAACCTGCTGAGAAGTATAGGTGGCAGCTGTTTTTATAGACTGAAAACAATTTAAAAAATGTGAGGGAAAAAAAACCCTGAAGATACTTGAAACACTGGAAACTGCTAAATTCACTATAAAAAGTATGTCTGTGAAGGTTCTCAGTCATCCAGGTCATCGTAGTCAAAGGAGTTTGCAAAGAAAACTTAACTTAAACAAGCAACTTAAAGAATTCCAGACGCTTTTCTTTGCAAGCTCCTTTGACTATAAAAAGTAATTTGTTTAGACTTAAGTTCTGCTCTATTCTAATACCAAGACAAAAGGGAGCTTAATATTTCAAAAGTCTGTGCTTTTCTAGCTCTTTAGGTTCTTTAGGTTCAACAATAGGAAAATCTGATTGACACATGCAAGTATACTAATGAAAACAAAACAAAACAAAAAACACAGCTTTGGACCACAGCCTCTTTTTCAGTAGTGTGTTAGTTTAGGTGGACCTCAATTCATATGTTTAAAGAAGGCAGTAAACACCATCTTTCCCTAAAAATCTGCAGTCATTTAAAACATTTTTTCAAAGTAAAACCAGGGCCTGTACTCTCAAAGCTTTCTACAACAGAGAGGAGCTTCTAGTGACCAAATTAAAAAATAAAAAATCCCAATTATGACATTTTCAAGAATTTCCCTTTAAAGTTAAATCTAAATCCTGGCAAGTAGAAAACCGAACACACTAGCCTTTGAAAGACCATAGATGAAAAACTGTTAAGAGTAAAGAGGAGCACTTTTCAGAAGTGTAAGACTTTCTTAAGAATAGGAAATTGATACAGGAGCAAATTTTTTTTTACTTCCCTTCGAGTGAGGAAACTGTGTATACACAGTTCCCATGGATCTTATTTTAGAAGATTCATGTCACTAAAGTTTGACATCCTTTTTTTTTTTTTTTAAAAAAGAGAAAAAAAATGCATATATCAATCACCTGGATCACCTGCTGAGAAAGAAAAAAGAAAACAAGCAGAAGAGAACAAGAGTAATAGAATAAACAACATCACAATGATCTACGTGAATATGACAGTAAATACCAAATATTAAACATTATTGTGCAGCACATAAGATCAACAGAACACAGTGTGCTTTGAGGTAGGAGCCAAAAAGGGTGTAGTTTGTGGGTGTGATCACCCGTGTGTACACCTGTGAGCATGGACGCGCTTGTTTTTTGTTTTTTTTAAAAGGTTCCTTCATGTAATGATCTGCTAGAGGGTGTGGCTAAAGTTTGACATCCAAAAAACCATCAAAGCAGACTGAATGGACAAAGTGGTAATATTTAATGTGTCAAATGATTCATGACAGCAACTGGCGATGGGATAACTGGTTTTCGTATAGTGACTTATGTATTTAAACTTTACACCATGAAACCGATGGTAAGTATAGAAACAAGTCACAAAATAATTGTGTCATTGGTAGATTATTTAACCCCCACTTCCAACAGTGCAGCAGTTATGACAGACGTGTCTGTAGCAGAGTGATCTCAGAAACAATAAATTGTTTTCACAGTCTCATATTCTGACACATTTTATTTTCAGATCTCACAGTCTTACAGAAGGCATTGACAGACAACAGTCTTCCTGATGCTTTTGATGTAACTGATAAAAGCCGAACAGTCCCCCTTTAGTATTAATATATTAAGTTCTAAATAATCAATTTTAGGCATCTTGTAAGTTCAAGACCCCGTATTATGTGTGTGATAGACCATGTACCCAATTTAAGGTCAGAGTGCTTTTTAAAAATGGAATATTTTTTTGTTTTTATTATCATTTGTGAAATCACTGACACATGGTTGCTCTTTTTATTTAGGGTAAAAAGATTTAAATATATTCTAATGCAATTTTTCCACTTGAGTCGACTTGTCTGTGGTCAAAAAGGTTAGATCAAAAACCAACAAAAAAGCATTAACCACTATTAAGAAAATCACATGCTCCTAAAATCAATTATTTCAAGCCTCATAGCACAGAAAAAAAGAGAGAAACAACTTTGAATAAACTACGTAAATAAGAAAATGACATGACGTCATGACTCACACTTGCTTTAAGACTCTGCTCAACAGGCTGTGTATGTGTTTTTAAAACAACAGCCTTAACATGCAAATGTTTGTGAAAACTACGTATAGTCCACATTTAGTCTGAATGAAAGACCATTATGCATAGCAATTTCTGTTAAAATTGTTGCCAGCTATTGACATTTACCAAACGCAGCCTCTACTCCAAGTCTACTTTGTGATATTAAACCATGAATGCTAATGTAGAAACTTGCCTGATGTTGTGCTGACTCTCAAAACTGATTATCACGAATCATGACAAATGAGAAATTTCCAGTCAAGAACACAAGTGTGGAAAGAAATTATTAGAGCCTTCATTGTGAGAGGCCTCTGAAAATGGGTTGAACAATTGATAATGCTAATGCAGTCTTCAAACCTGTGAGAGAATATCAGGCTGAAGGTTAAATATGATCAGTGAAATTGAATCTGACAAAGCTACATTACAATCCATCTTGGGATATTAAACATTTCAAATTTTCTGAATTAAGGACTAATAAGGCTGCTGAGATGAGTGCGAGATGGATGGTCTTGGTTAACAATCACAAAATAGATCTGATGAGAGTAAATGGCATCAGAGTTGACATATGATATTGTTGAGGGGGAAAAATGAAGTCTTAAATTATTTTGCATCCTGTGGGACTGAGAACACAACTTTCAGTGCTTTCAGTGAGAAAATGTACTCATTCTGTTTGGATTAGCAACTCTTTCTAATGTACTGGCCTCTTATCTATTGCAGCTGGAAGTGGTTATCTGGAGATTACACTCTAGGCTGTCCTTAATCGTGTAAATCACATTAATTACCTGGTTTATGACTGCTGGATGTTTGTTTTTCCTGGAAGTGGGATGGGCATAATACTTTCAGCAAATACTAATAGAAGATAAAAAAAATTCCTAAAGAAACATGTTATTTAGTTTAAACTGAACACCCAAGCACCTGAGCTCAGCGCAGCACAGCAACATGAAAACCAAACTAAATACACAATAAAACCAGGATCTCAGAAGTTTATAGGGGGAGGGGAACACCTTGGACTCATTGCTGTGTTTCTGGACGCTGCAGTGACACTTTTTACACTGGAGAAATTGTTACTTAAGTAACAAATAACTAAAATTCCTTGAGTGTCAATTGGATATTTAATGACTGCTATAGAGACAGGAGGGCGGTAGAAGACTCACCAATACATGATGCCCACACTACATTCACACTACATACAGAGAGTTTTCATATGCCGTCTTGATTGTTGTTTAGATTACCATCCACTCTGCAAGAATCGTGTATTTTTTGTGTTCTGTTTCTTGTATAAGTGTCCAACTTTGAACCAATGTCACAATATTGACAAATACTGTTAATCCTTCATACATACATCGTCCTACATCATCACACACCAATCCTTCATACTGGTATCTCAGTAAAAGAAAAATCTTAAGTCAAAAATATAACTTTGGAAATCTGGCTCTTCCAGACATTCAAGTTCAAAAGGAACTTGTGTACAAAGTTGATAACACAAAAAAGTTTAACTGTTTTTGTGTGCAAGTGTGTGTGTTGGTGTGTGTTTGTGTGCATTTGTGTGTGTGTGTTTGATGTTGGGGGAATAGCGGTTTACGAGAGGATCTTGACAATTTATTCTAGACAGCTGCATCTTTGACAGGCCATCATTAGCAGAGTGATTCCTCAGGTTGTTTCATTCCCCGGTGGCCAAGACAAACTGCACAAGATCTTAATTGCTGGTATGAATAAAAGTTCATTTTCCAAGGAGTGCTATCATTATAAATGCAGTATAAAAGATTACTGAGAAGATGAATATGTCAAGTACTGTACTCTCACACTAGTGCAATAAAGAGGCTAATAAACCTGAGATGGGCCAGAGGGTTATTCAGGGACAATAGAGAAGATAAATGCTGTTTATCTCCAATTACAGTGCGTTGTTATGACTGTATAAGTTAGAAAGACTTAGAAAGACAGAGAGAGGCAGGTGCAGAGAGGGACAAATAGAGACAAAGAACATTTCAAGGCTCTCAGAGTACTTATTTTGGAAGCCTTTCTTCACATGGAAACTGTCCTTTCCATTTAATCCTTTTGATTTTTGAGAAAATGTTTCATGACAGACAAATGAGAGGCTGTCTGTGTTTTGAAGTAAAGTCAGAAAGTAGCACTGAAAGCAGTTCTGAATGGGGCTGCAGAGTGCATCGCAGTATAATGCTGCCATTATAATTGTGGTCAAGGGACTGTGGAAAAGGAGGCATTTGGACTGTTCTCTGGGGATCTGTACTGGGAGTTTAGGGGCCTTAGTGTAATATAGCATGGGAATGATGAAGAGCTTTATATTCCCAATATCCACTTGACTAAGTGGTTCTTTTCTTCAGTGAGCCACAATTGTACAGCTCCTATTTCGTATGAGAAATTGTCATTCAGATGGAACTGTGAGGTGCCAGCACAAAAAATTGTGTGTTGTGTGTTTATTTAATGTGTTCAATAAAAAAAGGGGGCTCAGACCACCAACCTTTCTCTTTTTCACTAGAACTTACTCAGCTCAACTAGACTGGACTGTACTTGGTTTCAGTAGTTTTCCATTACAGTCGTGTACCACCTGTGTATGGGTCATTATAGCAATATGGCTATCACAGCATTTGCATTAGACAAAAAAAACACAACAATAGAGGATGTCGAGAAGATATTACACCAGCTGCTCGATATACAGTTTTTTGCCAGACTCGGGGACCATAGGGTTAACTTTTTTCCAAAATGGCTGCACAAACAGTAACAGTAATTGCGCTCTAACCCTAATAACTGTTTGTGCCATCCATCTTTAGAAGTTTGTCCCACTCTTCTTTACAAAATTGTCTTAATTCTGCAACATTGCAGAGTTTTTTAAGCCAGGTTAGGTTTGGATACCATTTTACCTTAATAAATGAAATCATCACTGAAAACTGAAAACTGTATTTACTTCAGTTATCTTTGTCTAATATTACAATTTATTTGGTCATTTAGCAGTTGGGCAAGAAATGTATTAAGAAATTAGGATGAGGAAACATATTTTCTCTATACTTTATATTTTCTTTGAGTTTACTTCTCAACCTCTTAAGGCTTTCTCTCATCCCTCCAGCCATCATCTCACCCTATCACTCATCATCCAGGGTCACACCGACCCTCTGCTTATCCCCTCACTATATCCCTGCACTACATCAATGAATCTTTTCAGTGGTCTTCCTCTTCCTGCATATTTAACCTACTTTGATATATCCCTGCTCTTTACATGTCCAAACTATCTCAGCCTCTCTAACCTCTAACTCCCTAACCTGGTCTCCAAACTACTTGGCCTGAGCTGTCCATCTTATATACTAATTTCGTATCCATCTGGGTCACACACAGTGAAAATCTTAACATTTTCAACTTTTTGTTGATCCTCCTTCAGTTTGCTTGGACACTGCCCATTTTTTTCTCTTGGATGATTGATCCCAGGTATTGAAACTCATCCACTATCACTACCTACTTTGTTCTTTGCATCTTCACTGTTCCACCTGTCTCTTTATCATTCCACACATATTCTGTCTCGCTTCTACTGATTTTCATTCATCTTCCCTCCAGAGCATACCTCCACCTCCCCAGATTCTCTTCCACTGGTCTCACTAGAGATCACAATGTTGTCTGAAAACCTCCCTTCTGTCATTCCTACAGCACATCACCATTGCCCTGCTGTCTGCACACATGTCCTGCACAGACCTCATATATTTCTCTGATGTTCTTTACTTTCTTATGCAGTACCATTATTCCTCCCTTGTCACCCTATAACATGCTTTCTCTAGATCCACAAAGTTTCTTCTGACCTTCTCTATACTCCTTCATCAACACTCTTAAAGTAAACATTTCATCTCTAGTGGTCCTTCGCTGCATGACACCATACTGCTGCTCACTGATCATCAACTCTCTCCTTAACCTTAACTTCAACAACTTTTCCCTATCTCTTTATGTTATGTCTCATTTGATTTATTCCTCTGTATTTATTTCATCTTTGCACAGCACCTTTGTTCTTCAGTATCTGTACCAGTACACCTCCATTCTTCAGGTATCCTCACTCTTCAAGATTGTGTTGAATGCTACAGTCTGGTTAAAAAGGCTATTCCCTTCTCTCCTAGACACGTCTCCTTGACAGGTATGTCATCTGGACCTACTGCCTGTCTACTTTTCATCATCTTCATAGCTCACTTTCCCATACTAATCCTCTGCACATCCTGATTCTCCAACTTTTCCCCATCTGTTCTCAATCCTCTGTAATTTTCTTTATTCAGTAACTATACTTCCAACTATCACGCTAACCTGCTGCACACCTCACTACAAGCCACTTCTGTCTGTGGTGTACACATCGCTTCTTACACATGTTGCAGTTCTTCAGAGGAACCGCTATTTATAAAGATGCTCCAGTACAAAAAAGGAAGTGCACAATGGTAACTTTCATCAGCAAAATGTGCTTCAATTCAATTAGAAATTGATTATTTAGTTGCAATGAAGCAGTAAAGAAAGTGATTATTTGTTTCTGTAGTTAAAAAAGTATCTGTTACAATATTTAGAATTGGTAGGGAAGTTTTAGGTTATTTCATCATTATAATTATTTTATGATTAATGTTTTTTTTTAACTTTTTTTCAGACCTGATAGCTTTGTTTGAATATTAGGTCAGCTTCATTAGGTCTGAATTAGTTCAATTAGCATCAAACATACAGATTAAGCAGGAAAAACAGTACGAAAAAGTTGATGGAGAAGAATCCCCAAAGGACTTGTGAGTAAAATATAACTCTTGGTGTTAACACACCACAGCCCTACATAATTGGTTCTCATTTGAAGTAGTCTTGCATGTAACCCATATCCAACATTAATCTGACCTCACAGTCAGACACCAAGGTGTCAAGGTGAGACAAGAACGTCTCAAGGTCAGACACCATACTGTTCCAATCTTCAAGATTTGAAAAGTCTCACCGACACAACTTGGTAAATGTTGGTTCTCCTTCCATCATATCTTGCTTCTTGCATGTCTTGGTTTCAGCGTAGAGTAGACATTCAAGTTTTGACACCCTCCTTACAAAATACATGTCAAGTCATCCAACTGACATTTGGCAAGCTCTTTACTGCTGGTCCTGACTGTTCTTCATTCCAGTCAATTTCCTCTAGGATGAATAAAAATGTACCCCAGCTCAAGCCAACAGTGCCTCAGCAGAACTATAATGACACCTGTGTCAGGTGAATGATTTCACTTTATTTTATTTTCTGGAATTGTTTGACTAATTGGCATCTGAAGTATATGAAGTATAAATACAGCATACACAGCATACAAGTATACATGGACAGGAGTCTGGACTGTATGTTACTACACAGGATTACTAGGCCTGGATCAGATCCAAAAACCTTCAACACAATGTAGTTCTGATATTTACAGTTGTTAAATTAATTTTAACACTGATGCTAGCAAAATACATGCAGTACATGTTTCCTTACCATATGGAAATATATGCACCATATATGAGTAAATTATTGATTAAAATACCTGCTGGTGCACTGAGTTATCCAGAGCACTAACACATGGTTTCAGTTGCATAAGAACTGTGAGTGAGCCTCACAGCACAGTGCAAGGTTATTAACCGGTCAATATATAATTTTAGAGATGGTCACAGTTACCATTTTTCTGCAAACACTGTGAAACTAAAACACTGTGTGTTATTCTTGCAGTTTATTTTAGTGTTTTGGGTAACAAGAAAAGGTCCTTGATATCAGTGAGCAATTGACCTTGGGCTGCTTGGGAAAAAAGCTAGTGTGAAGTTCAGACAAAAAATCCTAGGGCCTTACTTATTAAATATTGATGGCAAACATGTCAAAAGTAGTACTGTGGAGATTTTTTGTGAGATAGACAAATGAGCAGATTTGCTTGACATTGCATCATAGATATGATTTTTTTTTGATATTATCATGTAAGTCAAAAGTAATGATGTGGGGCAGTTCAGATGACGTGACTGTAATGTTAAATCACTTTAAAGGAGAAAAGATATTTGAAATTTTGTTCATATATAATAAGGAGAAACCTTTTGAAAATACCAATAATCCAGCCAGAGGCTGAGCTAATGCATGATGTTTTGCAGTTTTTACACAGGGGTATCCTAAATCTTAAATATGTGCTATCACATGACTGAAGGTGTAGATCCACGGTTGGCAATATTTTAAAGAAACTCTTGAGTGATTTTATGTCATATATCATTATTCACATTGAAGTGCACTCAGGTAATAGAGTGGCCCAACCCTTTCTCCAACTCTCTCTCTGTCTCGCTGTCTTACTCTCTCACCCCACCACCACCACCACAATTCCCAGCTCAGGAGGAATGTGGTGTGATTGATGACAAATCGCTCCAAACTGCTCTGGAGAACTTTCTATTCACTAAGAGGAAATTGGTGTTTTCTCCTCTGCATTCTCCATCTTGGGCCAAACAGGGCCGCTCTGCCCAGTTCACCGCTGAGCCTGACAATAAAATTATGATTAATATTGGCCTACATAACCATCCAATTAGAATATCCCTTTGTCTGTGATGTTATAGACAGCTGGTAGAATGAAATAGATATGTTTTGATTTTTGATAGTTAACTATGACAACAGTGCTGTGCGGATGAAGCGGAATAATTTGTTCATTTATCAATCTGTCACATATTGACTCTTTAGAGAATGTCATGCTTTAATGGCTCTTGAGAGTTTCTTGTATCTCAGCAAATTTTGCTGACAACTAAGGCCTGAGTACTTGTCCTCATAAATACTGAGTGGCATTAATGTCAGCAGACTAACAATTAAGTGTGATCTAAATGGGCTTTCCACAATAATCTTTGAATCTAAAGAAAATGCACATCTGTGGGGGAAAAGCCGATTAGAAATAAAAATAAACACTATTTGTTACTTTACTCAGGTTTAACATTTACTTCCAACATAATCAAGTATAGTTAACCTTTATTTTAACCTGACCAGCGGTTAGAAAATATGTACGGTACTTTGAAATATCCCACACTGCAATAAAACAGAACTGGGCTCTATCAAGTTAATAGCAAATTATAGTAAAATAGAATAGAATATATGCTATAACAAAAGAAGAGATCAGGAGTTGACTTTATTGCTTGTTTGGCCCTGAATGATGCTGGAAGGATTCTATTCAGAATGCCTTCAGCTACAACAACCTTCACCAGTAAAGTAGGCCAACATGTAGTGTACTCACCATTGCTCATTAAACTCATTATTTGAGATGGAAAATCAGAAGAACAAAGAAAAAATACTTGAAGCTCAAATATTTAAAAAAATTATTCAGAGGGATTTTGGTGAGAAAGCCATACAGGAAAATGTATGGTATTGTAAAATAATGTGCTTATTATCTTAGTATATTGATTGTATGTATACAGTGGGGCAAAAAAGTATTTAGTCAGCCACCGATTGTGCAAGTTCCCCCACCTAAAATGATGACAGAGGTCAGTAATTTGCACCAGAGGTACACTTCAACTGTGAGAGACAGAATGTGAAAAAAAAATCCATGAATCCACATGGTAGGATTTGTAAAGAATTTATTCGTAAATCAGGGTGGAAAATAAGTATTTGGTCAATAACAAAAATACAACTCAATACTTTGTAACATAACCTTTGTTGGCAATAACAGAGGTCAAACGTTTACTATAGGTCTTTACCAGGTTTGCACACACAGTAGCTGGTATTTTGGCCCATTCCTCCATGCAGATCTTCTCGAGAGCAGTGATGTTTTGGGGCTGTTGCCGAGCAACACGGACTTTCAACTCCCGCCACAGATTTTCTATGGGGTTGAGGTCTGGAGACTGGCTAGGCCACTCCAGGACTTTCAAATGCTTCTTACGGAGCCACTCCTTTGTTGCCCGGGCGGTGTGTTTTGGATCATTGTCATGTTGGAAGACCCAGCCTCGTTTCATCTTCAAAGTTCTCACTGATGGAAGGAGGTTTTGGCTCAAAATCTCACGATACATGGCCCCATTCATTCTGTCCTTAACACGGATCAGTCGTCCTGTCCCCTTGGCAGAAAAACAGCCCCATAGCATGATGTTTCCACCCCCATGCTTCACAGTAGGTATGGTGTTCTTGGGATGCAACTCAGTATTCTTCTTCCTCCAAACACGACGAGTTGAGTTTATACCAAAAAGTTCTACTGTGGTTTCATCTGACCACATGACATTCTCCCAATCCTCTGCTGTATCATCCATGTGCTCTCTGGCAAACTTCAGACGGGCCTGGACATGCACTGGCTTCAGCAGCGGAACACGTCTGGCACTGCGGGATTTGATTCCCTGCCGTTGTAGTGTGTTACTGATGGTGACCTTTGTTACTTTGGTCCCAGCTCTCTGCAGGTCATTCACCAGGTCCCCCCGTGTGGTCCTGGGATCTTTGCTCACCGTTTTCATGATCATTTTGACCCCACGGGATGAGATCTTGCGTGGAGCCCCAGATCGAGGGAGATTATCAGTGGTCTTGTATGTCTTCCATTTTCTGATGATTGCTCCCACAGTTGATTTTTTCACACCAAGCTGCTTGCCTATTGTAGATTCACTCTTCCCAGTCTGGTGCAGGTCTACAATACTTTTCCTGGTGTCCTTTGAAAGCTCTTTGGTCTTGGCCATGGCGGCGTTTGGAGTCTGACTGTTTGAGGCTGTGGACAGGTGTCTTTTATACAGATGATGAGTTCAAACAGGTGCCATTCATACAGGTAACGAGTGGGGGACAGAAAAGCTTCTTACAGAAGACGTTACAGGTCTGTGAGAGCCAGAGATTTTTCTTGTTTGAGGTGACCAAATACTTATTTTCCACCCTAATTTACGAATAAATTCTTTACAAATCCTACCATGTGGATTCATGGATTTTTTTTTCACATTCTGTCTCTCACAGTTGAAGTGTACCTCTGGTGCAAATTACTGACCTCTGTCATCATTTTAAGTGGGGGAACTTGCACAATCGGTGGCTGACTAAATACTTTTTTGCCCCACTGTATCTGTTCCCTAACTCATCTGGATGAAACTTAGTGCATCAACACCTATATAGTTTTTGGGAATTATCTTTATAACACTCAAGTCTGCATATGTTTATATATGTGTGTGTTTGTAAATTTTGCTCAACAAGTTTCAGTGCATTGGACTTTGTGGGTCATAGGACTATTGTTGTCATGCATATCTGTAAATGTGTTCAACACACTGATAGTGCTAGCTGATTACTTTATTTTATAAAATATATATTGTAGCTTGCAAGGAAGAACAATAAATGTTCATGAACACCTGTTTTTTTGTCACATCACTATAAACAGTTCTATAATAAACATTAAAAGAATAACATGACAAGTTGCCACAGATGTCTGTGTTTTCAAACATGAACAAAGTGAACAAGGCCTGGCAAAAATTGCCTTTAGTCTGGGTTTTTGCCAGTAAAGCTGGAAACACATAGGAATTAATGGACTGATTGTCCAGCAGATAGCAACAGAAAATTGTCCTATAGAGTGAAAGGTTTGGTCCTTGGGCCTACGTATCATCTATCAACTGAGAAACTGAGGGATTTGTTTTTTTTAGAGAGAGATTTCCATTGATGGTAAAATAAACAATTAATTTTAAAACTTCTCTTAATTGCCTTTAAATCAAAGAAATCAACCCTTCTTTTGGGCTCTTTCAACCTATAATGAGCACAACTGACAAAGTAGATCTTCTGTGATTGTTTGAATTTCTCAGTTGAAGCGAAAGCAGCCGCATCTTGGCAGTTGTTTTCCAGAAGCCTTTGGGAGACAGAGTTTTCTCCCTAAAGAGGTATCATGGCCCTGAGCTGGTTTTAGATGATGTGAGATATATTTCACTAGTCAATCGATGTGGTACAACTCATCTGGGAAGTCGGGCCTCTCTCTGCTTGTCTTCCATGCCTGCCTCCTCCTCTTTCTTGTACATTTCCTGGGAATAGCCATGATGAGAACACTGAAAGGGGGAATTTGTCAATGTATCAAATATGTTGAGAGGCATCTGAGAGTGAAGTGCAATTACACAGACACAGAGAGAGGGAAAACATGTCTCTGGAGTTGCAGTGGGAGAGAAGAAAGCACAACTTTTATTCACACAACTTTTTATTCTTTATGACAATTCCGAAAGAGTGCAGTGCCATTTTTTGCCTCTTGAATTTATTATGCATGTGTTATTTGTAATGTTTTTTGTTTGTTTGTTTGTTTGTTTGTTTTTTTCATGCAAACCGCCAGATTTTATTTAGGCATAGTGTAAGAGTTAATTGTGTAGGATCCTCATTAAAGGTGCTTCACAAGCACACAACCAGAAAAGAAAATCAAAATCTTGGAGTTACTTTCACACGTCTTGTCCACTAAGAAATACCACATTACACATACATACTCATGGATAAGATGCCATCCCCAGTAGTTAGATATCACTTCAGTCAAACATTTGTTATTCTAATCAGATATTCTCCCTTATCACCCTCCTCACAAGTCATAAGCTGTTTGCAGTTTGTCAAAGTCATGAAGTTAAAATGGGGGTCAAAGATATGAAAGCATCTCAGACCTGGCACATAGTCGTTTGTTTTGAAACATGTATAATAGTTACTGGGAACATCCAATGGGAAGTGACACTTGCCTGGAGCACTCTCCGGGCTCCATACATGGTCCGCATCAATCCAAAAACATTGTCAGCTCTCCAGAGATTACTGGCAGGAACAGCAACAGAAGCAAACAAATACACCAAAGAGATAACGTCCTTGATACAAATCACGTCTCGTTTGATCGTTATTATTGTGCAGATCTGCTCATTTCTTGAGCTTTACGTGCAGATATTTTAAGTCTAATTGTTTCAGCGCATGGCGTTAGGTATGATTTGATCCTTATTTAACGCAAATCCTGTGGTATTCAATTTTTCAATTCAATTTTATTTATATAGACAGAGAAAATTATCTTTGGGATAACACTTTGTTGAAAGCAGGAGGGAAAAACTCCCTTTTAACAGGAAGAAACCTCCAGCAGAACCAGACTCAGGGAGGGGCGGGGCCATCTGCCACGACTGGTTGGGGTGATGGGAGGAAGACAAGATGGAGACATGTGGTAGTTATGGCAGTTAATAATAATAATAATAATAATAATAATGACTTTATTTATAAAGAGCTTTCAAACAAAGTGCTGTACAACTATTTAAAACTAAAAAGATAAAAAATAATAATAATAAAAACGATACATAGCAATACAGGTAAAAGACACAATACAAGTTAAAAACAGTAAAAATTTAAAAACTAAAAGCCATAGAATTAATACTTGTAAGATAAGGTGAACAAATGTGTCTTCAGCTTAGTTTTAAAAACCTCCACAGAGCATGCCTGCCTAACATCTTGTTCCACAGAAACGGGGCACGAAAAGAAAAAGCACGCTCTCCAGTTGTCTTTTTTCTGGCTCTAGGAACCTTTAGAAGGTCAGAGTCCTGAGATCGGAGAGCACGGGATGGAAAGTAAAGATGTAAAAGGTCGGAGAGGTATGAAGGTGCCAATACGCATTTTACGAATGTTAAAATGCGAGCAGCTGCATTTTGCACCATCTGTAGACCTCTAAAACTTTTCTTTGGTAGCCCAGAAAGAAGAGCATTACAATAATCAATACGTGAGGACACAAATGCATGGACAAGAACCTCTGCAGTGTCGCTTGACAAAACTTGTCTGATTCTGGCTATGTTCCTCAAATGATAAAAGGCGGTCTTTGTTATGAGACTCGAAAGAGAGCACCATGTCAAACCACACACCCAAGTTTTTTACCTTGTCCCTACAATTTATGACACTGTCATCAATTCTCAAGATGACATTTTGGGACAAGTGCTGAAATTTGTGTGGCCCAATGACCATCAACTCTGTTTTATCAGTATTTAGGAGCAAGAAATTATCCGATAACCAGCCCTTAATTGCAGATAGACAAGATTCTAGTTTAGAGACTTCAGACTTCAGGTTAAAGGAACATAAAGCTGCAGGTCATCAGCGTAACAATGAAAGGTTACATTAAAAGAACGTAAAAGAACACCAAGAGGCAGCAGGTACATAGAAAACAGCAATGGTCCAAGTACAGAGCCCCGAGGGACCCCATGCCTCACTGCACAGGTCTCAGAGAGATCATTTTTAAAACTAACAGTCTGAGACCTCCCAGACAGGTAAGATCTCGGCCACGATAAAACATTTCCTGTAATTCCAATAAAATGTTCAAGCCTATCTAATAAAATGCAGTGATCCACAGTGTCAAACGCAGCACTTAGATCCAGCAGTAATAAAACTGAAGTGCGATCGTTGTCTGCATTTACCAGCAGATCATTTACTACTTTTACTAAAGCTGTTTCTGTGGAGTGATTTGGTCTAAAAGCAGACTGAAATGGTTCAAACAGATTGCTTGTTAAGCTACCACAGGATTCAGCTATTTTTCGTAGCTGAGATCCTAAGCACCTAGGGTCAAATTCTGTTGTTTAAATGTTCTATAGGCTATAAAAATATACATATGTGACTCTCAACAGGAAAAGGTTCAGACTTTTTTCATAGTGTATGTTTGATTTTTTTATTTCTAAAAAACAACAACAAACACAATTCAATGGCCTTATTCTGAGCTTTGAGGATAGAAAGTATTGATCCTACTATGTGAGTAATGATCTGATAATACCATGAAAATTTCTTGTGGCAAAAAGGCTGTATAACCTTAACATTAAACACCACCTAACAATAACGTCTTTTTTGCAGAGGCCATGCAAGTTGTTTTTTTTTTTTTTAGTTTGTTTTTCAGCAGATAGTTTTACTTCGTTATCTGTGGCATCTTCTGCAACAGACGTATTTGGATAAATTTCAAATAGTTGATGTCGGAGCACTTGTATTGTAATGTAAAACAATATTATAGAAACAAGAAAAAAAATCTTCAGCAACACATTCAAGTTTAGTTTGTTCCATTAGTGTTTGTTGTTAAAGATCTTTCCTTCATTTAATTTGATTGTGTATTTACCAATGCTTTACATCAAAACGGACTTATTCAAAATTCATACTCAGTCATAATATGAAAACAAAAACACTATGTTTCTATATAAACACACATGATACATAGGCTGATCCCTAGTCTGCGTGCCACATATCCTTTCTAATCAAGTCATGTCAGTTTCTGAATCAAGTTTCCCATATTCTACTTTCGCCACCCTCATAACTCCCCTCTATCATCCAAAGTCTGGCTTCCTTATTACCATCAGTCTGTGATAACCGCCACCGTAATGGTTCAGAAATCAGTCTCGTAATTCAGTTGGTTCCTATAATCACTCTGCACAGCTAATGTAGAACACGCCAAAGCAGTCTGATAATTATCTTATCCATTCTCGATGTCTTGATGCCGGGCAAAGAGCAGCACTGTACTGAAGGGTTTCCACATCATGCTCATTATATTACGTATTGTCTCACCTCATCTAAAAGTATGATTATCCTCTTTGCCCTTGTGTTGTGGGAACCATACAAATTATCTTATCAGTGTGATCTGATTATCATTGACAGTGACTGTGATGTAATCCACCCAGCTTTAATATGAATTATTCATGTATATTTATCAGTTTTGGTAAAGAAATCTTTGTTCTCAGAAGCAGCTAAATATCTTCACTTGCTCAGACAGTATTGATTTTAGTATGGTGCATGAACACCATATGTCTTAAATGTTTTAATGTAATGTAAAATTGAAAGGCGAGTAATAATATTGTTGTACTGTTAAATGATCTGGTGAAGTTTTTTCATACCTTGGATTTCTTCGACAGGAAAAAAGTGTGTGAGGGTGCTTGTTCACACTACTTGGGTAATTGCAACACCAACACACTGTAAGGCCCTTAACTGTGTTGATACTTGACCACAGCAAACCTGTGATCAGCCAGCTGAGAGCCTTGACCGACACTCTGTATGTTGATGAAAATATAGATGCACTGCGGTTGACAGAACAGACACAACTCTGTCGGAAAGCTTCTATTTCGCCGTTCCTACTTTTGAAATATTTTCGCAGCTTGTATTCTTTCCCGGCGTGTCTCTTATTACAAATGCACGCCTGCTGCACAAGCACCGTCTTTTCTGGAATCCAAAACTGTGGGTTTTCTCCGCAGCCTGGAGAGTGGAGAACAGGAGAGATGGGGGAGGATTCTCAGGCTTGAACGAGGCTTTATGACTTTCAACAGCATTTGCATAATTGTATGCATCTCATGCAGTGTGAGTACACAGTGCCAGCATGGATGATCACTTCTTATCTCCAAACTGCACCATAAAGATAAGAGAAATACATGCCGGTACAAAGTAATCTTACTTCCTACTGCCCATGTCAAATTATTTAGGACTCGACAGGCTGGGAGTTGCTGTGGCTGCATAAATGAGTCGATCATTGCATCATGATTTCTTGAGGCCAAGAGTCTAATTTAAATTTAAGAGTTTATTATGGGTAGATAACCTATGTATGTGACTTGTGGAAGACTTCCAATTTCCAAGTAATGTTTTCCAAAATAGAATACATAGTTAACTTATTAGGCTAAAAGTTTTATTTAGTTAGATGATACCAATGCCATGTAGATATAAAGATTGCTAGTGGTACTTGACAAAGTCAGGTAACTGTTTCTACAGAACTTCCATTTCTGTAGGTGAACTTCAGTGTCACGTCCAACTGAATAATAAAAGATTATTATTATTAAGAATAATAAAGGTTTGGGTACATTCGATCATTGCTCAAGTCCTTGAAAATAATTGCATTGTACATGCACTTTCAATTATCAGGTAAACACTAGTGCTGAAACAAGTTTTACTTGCTATAATCATTCCTACCATTTACCAGACATGCTTTCTGCCATTGTTTGCCCAGTGCTGCAATGGATATCTACTACTGCAAGAGTCTTTGTATTATTTCAGTGTTTCCAGGGTGCTTTTCTTTTTGTGGCGGAGAGCTCTTGCAAACATGCTTTACCTTGGCACTTTAGTTGTCTAGTTTATTCTGCTGAACCCTTACATTAGATTCAATTAAATGTTTGAATATTGTCTTTCATCAGAAAGGGATGGCCACCAATGTTTATACTGAAAACTTGTTAGGTATGTAAAATCTAAATAAATCAATATAACTTGACTTGATAATGTAGCCCATTTTAAGAAATATGGTGCAATTCTACAGCCGAAAGTGAGAACACTGCAACATCAATCTGTTGGAGTATTTCTAAATTCTATAAGTAAAATGCAGGTTAAGTCAACTCAGATGTTTTTTCTCTAACTGTGGAAGATATTCTGCCCTTTCAAAACACTTTAACCTCATTATTAAAAGTCCTATTTTTACAAAGCACACCATTTAGTTTTTAGGCTATGAATTACAGGGTGACATACATTTAAGTTATTGTAGAGTGTGCACTTGGACACATTCAGCAGCTGAGCCCTTAATTGATATGTGATTTTTCATCCTTGCTAGGTTTCTGAGCTATTATGCTTTCACCCCAACCGGTCGCAGCAGATGGCCGCCCCTCTCTGAGTTTGGTTCTGCCGGAGGTTTCTTCCTGTTGAAAGGGAGTTTTTCCTTCCCACTGTCGGGGGTCATATGATTGTTGGGTTTTTCTCTGTATCTATTATTGTACGATCTACTGTACAATATAAAGCGCCTTGAGGCGACTGCTGTTGTGATTTGGCGCTATATAAATAAAATTGAATTGAATTGAAATTGAATTAAATGTATTAAGCTAACCCAACTAAACCTGCTGCATTACTAAGAATGTAGGCCATGAGGTTCGTAATCAGGTGTTTCAAAAGTATGCCAATAATCAAACAGGAGCCCAGAATGGTTTAATGTTATTTTGTATAAGGCAATGTTTTTGGCATTATTGTATTTATCCGTGATACCTTAAAGGCTGGTCCGTGAAAATACTGTTGGACATAAACCGGTGCAAAAAAAGTTGGGGACCGCTGCCTTAGACTAAACCAATAAAGGAACAAACAAACAATTACGTGGGCCACCTCCTGGATCAAGCTCATTCTGCTGTACCATATGGCTGAGCAATTCAATCTCCCAGATAAGGGAATTGACAATTAAAGATGCAGGGAGGATGGGCTCCTCTTTGGTTAGGGCATCTGGGGAAGAGGACTGGCAAGAGATGGTGTCCAGCTTGGTGTTACGGGAGTCTGGGTGGTAAGAAATAGAGTTTAAGCGAAAAAACAAGGACTGTATGGCTTTATGTGCATGTATGCGCTAAGCAGTTTGAATGTAAGTCAGGTTTTTGTGATCTGTCCAAACCAGCAAGGACATTCTGCTCCCTTGTGCCAGAGCCTCTGTTCCTCTACAGCCAGGTTGACTGCTAGCTGTTCCCAGTACCCCACATCAAAGTTACATTCTGCAGGGGCTAAACATCAGAAAAAGAAGGTAAAGGGATGCCTTGTTATTTACCACTTCCGAGAGCACCGCACAAACCTCAAAGTTGTAGGCCTCGACCTTTCAACAATGAACTGGAGAGAGAGATCAGGCTGGGTCAGGACAGGCAGTGAAGCAAACATTTTTTTGAACTTGTCCAAAACACAGCTGCTAATTTCTAACAGCTTTTGAAGCGGACAGTCTTGATTAATGGTGGGATGACGGAATTCCTACACATGCTCCTCTAGCTGTTGTTCTAGTGGCGGGGCCTGGCCTGGATCTGTGCTTGTTGTGCTCATGCTGGCCAGATTGTTCTGTCATGGACAGACAGAATGATAGACCCACTCTCAGAGCACTCGGAAGGTTAAACAAGTTTATTTACAGGTAAGTGACTAAATAGAGAGATTATACAGTCAGTAATGCAGTAGAAGTGGTGAAGGTATTGCAGACTTTTTATAAGGGCACACACACACACACACACACACACACACACACACACACACACACACACACACACACACACACACACAATACAGTCCACAGGGCTTGGAGTATGCGGAGAGGTCTACACAGAAAGGCTGGTTATTTCAAGGAGAAGAGGAACAGAGGCCGAGTGCGTACCTAGTTGACGCAACAATCTGGCGATGACTGAGTTTGAGTCAAGGTGAGTCTGATTAGGTGATCTTTTACAGGTGAGTAGATAACAGGAATTCGGAGACCACAGGAGGAGCCACCTCTGAAGAAAAGTACACACACACGCAAATAACAGGAGATAAAGAAAGAGAGAAAAGCAAAGGAGAGAGAGAGAAAGAAAGGAAGGGCAGGCAAAGAGAAACTTGGGGACCATGACAGAAACATTTAGCATCTTTTTTAGCATTTTTTTTAATTTGCAAGGAGTTGTCATGGATTCATCAGTGTCCTTTCCATTAGCCCTGCTCATCTTCACACAAAAGCTGTAATAAAAGCAAAACCACACACATTCAATGGACACAATTCAACTCACTGACAGTTACCGGTATGTTATTGAACTTGATGGGGAACAACAATGCTATATCCATTTTAATCACAGCAGTAGTAAGCTTCCTCTTCAGTGAATATGTCATGCTCCACAACCTTCAAAAAGGGTGAATTTCAATAACAGATTCAGCCTTGTTGTGGTACTTGTACAACCAAGGGTGAAAAGAGTTAAAAGAGACTCAATACTGGAGTTCATTAAAAACACATGCTACATGATTTCATCTACAAAAAACACATCAACAGTTTCACGTGTGTGACAGAAATATGATTTCTTATTATTCATATAATTAGTTAAACTCTTAGATAAGGAGTTAAATGAATTATTACAAATGGTTGGGAGAAAACTTTTACAAAGTAAGAAAGACAAAATTCAGAGGGAAAATATTCCCCTTTCACTTTACTTGCATCACTCTGATTTTTAAACCAGCTATGTTTGTTTCCATCATAGCTGCAGTGTTATTATCTAAATCTGGTTTCATCGTTCTTTCAGTGGTATAATGATTCATTCATTTATACTCTGTCATTTATTTATTCTGAGTAAAGTCTCTCCCATCCAGTGAATACTTGTCAGGTGCTTTTTATCTTGGGGAAGCTGGTTCTGGCAGACAGGGTTCACTGGTGAGCGCCCAAGCTGAGCGTCATGGGTGAAGCCACTTCACAAAAGGTACCGTGCCCTTTTATGGTGAAGGATTTATTAAAACAGCCAGCTTCTGACAATCCAATTGAAAATCCACTTCTGGGTCTGTTTTCCCTCTAACTGCAGTGACCCCTTTAGAGCAGGTCTAGGGAGGGGGACTGAAGGAAAGACAAGGACAAGAAGCAGGTTTTTAAAGAGCTTCAGATGACTGGCAGGTAGAAACAGTAGAAAGTCAGTGGTGAGAAATTACTGCAAACTGCAAATGCCTGCAGTTAAGAGCAACAGTGTCATATCTCCAGCGACTAGTGTTTCAAATAGTAACAGTAGTTTCTATGTGTGTCTGTGTGTGTGTGTGTGTGTGTTTCCTTTCCCCAATGGAAACCAATGTGTGTCAGATTTTGCCCTTTTGCCACTTCTGTCAACGTTCTTCTGATGGTATTTGAGATCATGGCCAGTTTTCATTTGTCTTCACTGCTCACACACTTTGTGCCAAACTCGCCAGCATGTGACATTCACGGAGGCTCATGAAAATGACAGTAGTCTACACTTTGTGCCTGCATTCTCCATCCTAAAACCAATTTGAGCCATGAAGCTTTGGCATAATCCTCATAAAGCTCCCATGTTATTCACAGAATGGTAACCAAGTGAGCCTTAAGCTTTGCCAAACAATGAGCTGAACACAGCCATGGCAGAAAATGCCATATGAAATTCAAGCACTGTTAGGTCAGCTAGTACATGAAAGATATTTTTATTAAATGGCTTACATGATAATCTTATTGTTAGCAAATAAACATAATTAAACAGTGTATAATGCTTTTCTGTGACCCTATACTGCTGGAAGACACAAGGTCTTCCATAACTGGTAGTTCTGAACTGAGGTTCAGGACGAGCAGTTATGTACCTAGGCTGCTAATCATTTAAAAATGCCTCCCTTCTTACCATGTTGAGTCCGTTTTGGCTTGCTTACTACACTGGATTTTTTTAAATAGCGTGTCACTACTGAGCATAAATCAGTGATGTGGAGCACTGTTATTTGAGAATTATTTAACAGATACAGCGCTGACTTATACGAGGCGTTGAACCAAATAAGTGTACTAGGGTCTTACTAAAAATGGTTTTTAATCTGTTGTCTGGTTTTAGCAGAAATGTGTATATATATTTTTGCTGTTTAGTTACCACAATACCACAATATTTGAGATTGCATGTCCCCTATTTACTTTAGAATTCAAATGAACAAACTATCAGTTTCAGGCAGTGTGGAACATATATTTGTAGTGGCTCAACTTTGGACAGTTTCAGTCTTGTAGTCATTCAGTCTGCTTTGAAATTACCTTTCACTTAAGGTTAAGGTTTGACACAAAATTGTTCACATTATCCAACCCTCCCGCTAAAGCTATTTTCTTCTGACCTTTTCAGATACATACCATACTTACAAGGCAGGAGAAGAGGCGAAAGCCAATCGGCCTCCAGATTACTGTGATACCAAATGGGCACTTCATGCCAAGAGTCCAGCCGCTGTAATTGCACAAGTGTGTATTTATTCAGGCAAGCTCCAGGCCATCACATATCTATTAGATGCTGCTTGGAGCCTGGCTCCCTCTCCAGTCAGCTAGATTCCCAAGTTCACCATGTTGTGATGCACAGCAGGTTGGCAAGTCCTTGGCAGGAGCAAAGGTGGAGTCGCTGTGAGGTCAAGGGGCTTCTTGCTTGTGGGTTGAAGGTTCAGTGGATGGTTTTGAATGAAAAAATGAAAGGAGTGTTTGAGGGCAGGCTAGGGGAAGAGCTACACTTAGTCTCTTTTTGAGGGATTATTGATTGTGTAAGAAGTAGCTAACCTCAAAGCACACCAAGCATGTTCTCCTGTTGTGTCTGACATAAGGGAAACACTGGGGTTCTCACTTATGATTCTTTATATCATGAGTGTGTACCTTTGAAATTGAGATTTGATGTGCTTACTCCATAATCATCCTTAAACAGAATGTTAAAGACCTCATTTAGCGTACAACATATGGATCATTTCATGAACTCAAATTCATCTTTATGTAGATAAGAGAGACATTTTCTTTGAAAGCACTTTCATCTTCATTCACAATGACAACATGCGAGCAGCCAAATGAGTCTCAAGTCATAACTAATCAATTTTACCATGAAAGTAGGAAACTACATCAATATAGCACATTATAATAAGCCTGCATTTTTTGTAAATAATATTATTTCAGATTTAGAAATTCGAAGAACAAATCTTGAAGTGATAAAGAGACATTTTGAGCTATGGATGGCAATTCTAGTTTATTGTCTATTCAAAAACTATTGAATAAATTGATAGTATACCATTTGTGATCATCTGAGTGTGAATTGCATTGGCTTATATGATGTCCTGACTATTCCTTGGGTGCCACAGTTGACCATTAATTTGACTTTAGGTAGAATATCCCAACAATTGCTGGATAGACTGCTGAAATATGAGCCTTATTTCAAAAGTAGGTTCAAAAGAAAACCATTCATATGCTATAATGTTTTTTGTCCAGCCACCAAGTCATATGGTGATATGACCCCTAAAAGTTTGCACGCCAGTGAATTACAATATCAAAAACAGATAAACATCCACAGTACCAATGTTTGTTTCTGTTACTCTGGTAAATGCTTCTTGTTAGGTCTGTGCAGTTTTACTAATGAAACAGACAAACTGCATGATATTTATGTTCAGCGGCTGTTATAGAACACAAAGAAAACAAATGAACAGTCTGAACAGTGGGAAAGATTAGAATGATTTTTAGATTGTTACACTTGGCATGGGTGTAAATTTGATTTTGTTATGCACTTTAATAGCACCTAAATGTGTTTTTTCTCCTCTTGAAACTTTAATATGGCTCTCCTTTGTTAAGAATTTACAAAATCTCCAAAATGCTAGAAAAATAGAGAGACATAAAAACCCGAAATTTTGACACACCCCGTGTACTCTGAGGGCCTGTAATTTGGAAAATGTTCATCATATGGAGGTCCCCAGCTGAACGTGTTACTGTGAGGCGACAGTGCACTGCTGTGCCACCCCCTTAATATTAACATGTTAAAAATCTTAGCATGCTGATATTAGCATTTAGCTCCAGGGGCCATTTCTGTGGATGTAGTCTAGAGTGAATTATCCTTCCTATTTTGAACCATGAATATGATGCCATAAATCATAGAACTGTCTGGGCCATCGTTATTTTATATTAAATCAAGACACCAAATTCAGGCAAAGCAATGGCAGAACTGATTTAAAAAATGCATTTACTTCCCATTTTGTTCATTTCCATGTGAAGTTACAGTAAAAAAAAAAAAAAAGAAGACGTAATTGAGACACCAAAAGAAACACAGCCAAAGAAACCAATATCATTTCCCCACAGACAGTGCACATTGTTGCTGACAATTTTACATAGTGATGATGTGAATCTATATTTCAATTCACAGCTAATAATTACCCTGCCATTATGCTGCCTTTACACTGGTGTCTGTAATAAATTCAGAGCTGAGATAATCTGTTTTAGTGTGATAGAAAGGTTCATTAATATGGAGAATACACAGCAGAGTATTATCAATGCCGGCAAACAGCAGCACAAATATTATATATTTTTTTGTTTTTCTTGAAATGTGCACTACCATGCAATAACAGCATTAACTTGCTTTGCTGATGTATGAATTTTTGCCACCGGGTGTGCAGGCTTCAGCTCTGATCAAGGTTAGCAATGTTTAACAATTATCTGCTTGTTTGTGATCAAAGTTTAACCTCCGGTGCTTTATTCCATAAAAAAACAAACAAACAAAAAAAAAATTGCATGAACTCACACCATTAAAAATATCTAAACCTCCCTAAGTTTTTTTCCCCTCTTCTCCTTCCTTAAATCCAAAACAGGACTGTAATTATTCAGCATCTTTTAGATCCCCTCGCTAATGTCCATGTTCCCTGTAATAAATGCCAGGAAAAAAAAAAAGAGAAAGACTAATGATGGCTGTGGAATAGTCAGTCTGCAAACATGTCAGCAGAAAACCACAGTCAGCTGTGCGCTGTCTGCAGCTTTAACCCAAAGCTAGTGATGGTGCAAGAGAGCTGATGGTAAGGCTTTGGGACTGTGCAGTGGGGAAAAGAAAAAAAAACAGAAGTCAGATGAATATGCCTTCTACTATTGTTGCAATGTTATGACCAGTCTAATGAGATCTGTGGAGATTTGGGGCTCTCATTTTGTTGTATCACCCATACACTTTCCTGCACAAGAAAACCCACTGTGGAATGTCCTCAGACACATCCACTCAGATGGATGGATGCATTCGCTGATGCTCCAGACAACAGAGCATCATTCAGTACCTTTTTATGGTTTACATCCAAGCATACTGGAGTCCTGTGATAACAGTTTTTTTTTGTGTTCCCAAATGCTGCACAGAAAGAGAAATGCATGTTTTCATAAAAGTGTCTTTACTGACCTCCAGGAATATAAATGATTTTGTTTTCCCTTATTCGTGTAAAACAATTAATCACACACCGAAAGATTTTTTTCTTTTTTTAATTTCATCAAAGTAGGGAAAAATAATCCTGATCCCTCATTTCTTTAAATCCACACTCTCTCCCCTCCCCAATCCCTGCACATATGCATGTCCTCACTTGTCACACAATCATTTTGATCTTCAGTACAATTCTTTGGACATCTCTGTTCGTTCAAAAAAGGTACAAGAACACAGTGTCTGCTACATAGGTCACGTTCACCACACTACTTGCATTTGTTAGCGGTATAATTTTGGGGATGCCAGACCATCTGCTCGGCATTTGTAGATGGAAGAGAGAGAAGTGATAAATCAGTCAAATGATTGCTTTGAGGGCTGCAGCTCTTAATCTCCTCTTTAAAAAAAGGCAAGAATATTTGCTGCTCTTCATCAGTCATAAGCAAATAATCAGTTTCAGGTCTGTTATGGAAATTTAAGTCATGCAGAACTTTTGTATTGGATATGTGAAGTTATTTTTGACATTTCATAAGTCAAATAGAGTCAAAGACAAACCTCAACCTCATTTTGAAAACCAGAATGGCAATATTTCGAACACAAGTGTGAAAAAGGAAAGTCTTTTTTGTGTCCATGGAAAATCAACTAATATAGATTAACATACATGCTGTATGGCAAGATTTGTCATGAAATTAAAGTTATCCTTAAATACAGTGCCTCCTCACAGGTTCCACAAACACAGCACTAAGCCTGAGGAACATTTTGCAACCCTCATACATTTAATAAAGGGAAAAGAAATATGGTTAGTCGCCATCATTGTGCAAAATAGTTTATTTTGGGAATTGGTTATGTTTAAGTGTAATTTTAGCTGACATAATTGCAGTATAAAAGTCACAATACTGGCCATATTCAGACTAATAGTATGAACAATATTTTGTCCTCACTGCTGGCTACTGAAAGTTAAGTCAGGACAACAGTGTGTGTAAAACTGCAGTTGTCAATCTTTAATAATTGTGTCCACTAAATGTTCTACAGACTTCTGAATCAATACTGAAATTGCACCCCTGATTGCAATGAACTTTTGTACTAGAACTTCCATTCTGTGTATTTTAATCACCCCATTCTTTAGTTGAAAAGGGGTGGAGAGAGGGAAAAGAAGCCTTTCATATTCTGTTCCAAAAAGGAACTCAATTAAGAGGTCCCAAAAGGACTCTTTAATGGCTTATGAGAGAGGCAATGATGAAAGAGACAGAGGTTATAAATATTTCAGGTAATTTTGTTACCTATTCATCTATTCTTCTATATCTAGTCAGCGATCTGTCTCATCTCACAGATGGTTTAATATACTAAGTCGTTTCTGTTGTTCCATAACTTACTGTGAGTAACTAGATAATCTATTTTAAGCAGTTTTTTACAGAATTAATATTCTGTTTTATAAGCTAGTATAGAAACTTATAGCAATTTATTAAAAAGAAAACTGTCCATTCTGTTCAATCATACATTGACATAACATTTATTTAACTTTAATTTCATGAAAGCTTTTACATGTAACCTTCAGCTGGTGCAATCTGACATATATAGACAAAGGTAGAGCTCTGGTCATCCTTCCGTGTTTTAAGGTTCTATCATGTTTAATGAAACATGATTTTGAGTTATTTGCCTTGTTAAGATTCTGAAGCATTAACAGTAACATAATCAGTAACATTTAGGTAATGCAAATAGGACATTCAATTTCTGAATGACCAACTGACAATTTCAGCTGTTATTAAATATTACCGTGGCATTTTTTTGTACTCAAGCACAAGTACAGATATGGGAGTAGTTGCACATCCTCCACAGAAAAAATAAAGTCTGTATGGTAAGAGGGGCGCCATAGTTTCCACTTCATCTAACTTAAATTGTATGTAGTGTATTGTGATATATTTATATCTTATAGCTATGTGTATTTATTACAGTTATTTTGTAATATTTTGTAATATATTGTGTTATGTACTATTGGTACTGTCATGACGCAAAAGCAGATGCAAAGAGACAAGACTGGACTTAACAAAAAGTGAGCCCTTTATTTAGGCTGGGAGAAAAACCAAACAAAACTACAAAACAAAATGTCTGTGAAGGTTCTCAGTCATCCAGGTCATCGTAGTCAAAGGAGCTTGCAAAGAAAAGCATCTGGACTTCTTTAAGTTGCTTGAAGATGTTTCACCTCTCATCCGAGAAGCTTCTTCAGTTCTAAGGTCAAATGGTGGGGAGTCCCAGATTTAAAACTAGTGGGAGCATCCCCCCCACAGAGGGACAAAAGGACCCCCTGATGATCCTCCTGATCCCGCCTGAGCCAAGGTGTGAAACTGGGTGTGGGTCCCAATCAGCCAGGGTTTCGGGTGAGCTCATTGTGAAACCTGGCCCCACCTTATCATGCAAATTCCTGAGGTCAGATGGCCCAGGATGTGAGTGGGCGTTAAGGCGTCTGGGGAGGGAACTCAAAACTGGATTATGGATGGCAGACATTTGGTGTCGTAAACCACCGCCTCTGTTCAAAGGTGGTCGCTCTCAGTGGACATAGATGGCTTCTTTCACTCCTCTTTCAAACCATCTGTCCTCTCTGTCCAAAATGTGAACATTGGCATCCTCGAAAGAGTGTCCTTTATCCTTTTAAAACAGGTTCTATGTAATGTTTTTTGTTTATGCTTTTAACGTCACCATAAATTATTTAATTAATTCCTTTTTTTGGCATTTAATAGTATTCTTTGTGTCGTTAGATTTATCAGGTTCAATGAACACTAATCTAGTGGATTTAAGATGAAGCATCACGTGGACCTCCTCCTCAAAAGCAAGCAGCAATACTTTAAGATGTGCAATCTTTTTCAACAGTACAGTATGCCTTTTTCCTCAAAATATTTGAGGGGACCAGTGGGGAGAAAGATCCTGCTGTGTAGGAAACCCTGATGCAATGCATTTACAAAGGATATCCCAGAATGAAAGAGAGTATGATTGACACACTACAAAGCATTCAAACAGAGTGCACAAATGCAGACATACTGACAGCATCACAAGGGCTTCATGAGAATCATATGTCACTGAAACGAGCTTGGATGCTGGGGAGAGCTGTACTTGTATGAAATACTGAACGAATATGAGGGTTCCACACACATGATATGTATAAACCAAATTCAGGCCAAATTTAATTTTAAGGCAAATATAATGATTTTCCACCAACTTTGTTAAAACTTTCACTGAATATAAACATTCTGATTTAAAAGATGCCATGGATAGCGTCAATAAGCAGTTTGCCATTTATAGTGGAAACTCATGGATAGGGATGGGTATCGAAACCCGGTTCTTGTTGAGAACCGGTTCCCACTGTTTCAATTCCTTGGAATCGTTTGCCATTTTTGCAAACGATTCCCTTATCGATTCCAGTCGCCCCGAATGACGTCACCACGTTGCGGAGCGTCATTTACCCGGCAGGAAACACGGCGCCAGCGGCTCAAATGCTCAAAAGCTTGGTTATACTTTACGAGAACGGATGACAACAGGGCAACTTGCAATACTTGCAAAGTAGATATTTCATTTAAGGGAGGAAACACTACGAATATGCAAAAGCATTTGCTCACAAAACACGTGATAACCTTAAATGAATGTCGTGTTTTTAATTCCGCTCCGGACTCGTGAATCTCAACCCAGCAGCAGCGGTAACGTTTGCACGTCCTCTCCCGTTAATGCGGCAGGTAAATAATCAACTAACAGTGCATATTATGTTAGCGCGATCTGCCTTATTACAAAACCTGCCATTACTGTGCATTTAGGTGACCGTGATGAGACAGACAGAGTCTGGCTGGCTCAGATGCTGGCAGTTCTCACTGCAGTCTACCGGTAGCGTCTCCTTTCAGGCCAGGATAGACGAATGTCACCGAGCAGTGACTAAGTTTGTGGTCAAAGATTTGCACCCATTTGCCACAGCAGATGCCCCCGATTTCACTTTGGTAAGTGAATGTGTTTAATTGTAGGCAGGGACATTACTGGATATTCTTGTGTAATTGCTACAGAATAATTTATGTTACACTTTGTTATTGCTACAGGAGAATATTTATTTTATTATTTTACATTTACATTTTTTTTCCTGGGGACCCTGTGACACCCCATTGAAGAGCCGTAGGCTGGATCTCTTAAGATCTCACTGTTGGGTTTGTAAGGCCATGTTACTCCTAAATTTCTATCTTGTTCAAAGAGAAGATTCAAAGTTCTAAGCTAATCGACCTTAGTGTTCTCCTTTTTTAAAAATAAGAATCGATAAGAGAATCGATAAAGAATCGAATCGTTAAACAGAATCGAAAATGGAATCGGAATCGTTAAAATCTTATCAATACCCATCCCTACTCATGGACACGTCCCATATGGAAAAGAAATAGTAAAAACTTATATGTGATTACTCATGAAAGTGGCCACTTTCTCATTACTTTCATATATTGTTTTAGTAAGTATCCAAAACATACACGTTTCATTATATAATTTTTCAAGGGATCTTATATCTGTTTTCACTCTTATATGCTTTTCATACAAGTTTCACACAAGACAGATACAAACTTTATAAGATTTATATATATCTTTTCCATATGGGGTTGCTCCTCAGATACTGCTGTTGTCAGTGAAGGCAATGCTGACACGTGTTATCCCATCTGTGACCAGGTACAGCTTTGAATAAAATGACAATGAAATGATAATAAGCCTCACTGAAACCAGTTTCCTGTGGTCTATGACCATCTCCAAGCAACGTCTTGAAACCTCTCTCCAACGACTTTTCCCACGAGGAATACTGTTATTGGTTCTTTTAAATTCTGAGAATTCTGAGTAATTTTACAAACACAAAGTTTTTTTTGGAAAATTTGCCATAGGTATACACCACCAGTCAAAAGGTCAGACACACCTTCTCATTTAATATTTTTTCTTTATTTTTACTACTTTCTACATTGCAGATACATAGAAACAAATAAAGCAAGATATAAGGACTTATGTAGCAAAGAAAACATGATAAATAACTCCTGAAAGTAGCCAACCCTTGACCTTATGCAGTCGCAAAAACCATCAAATGTTACAATGCAACTGGCCCACATGAGGACCACCCCAGGAAAGGGAGACCAAGAGTCACCTCTCCTGCTGAGGATAAATTAATTCTAGTCAATAGCCTCAGAAATCGCAAGTTGACAGCACCTCAGATTAGAGCCCATATAAATGCCACACAGAGTTCCAGTAGCAGACACATCTCTACATCAATAGAAGAGACTCAGGTGAATCAGGCCTTTATGGTCAAGTACCTGGTACGAAACCGGTACACTGATATATTAAAAGCAACAAGCAGCAGAAATTTGTTTGGGCCAAAAATCACAAGGAACGGAGATTAGAGCAGTGGAAATCTTTGCTTTGGTCTAATGAGTCCAAATTTGAAATTTGTGTTTTTTGCGATGCAGAAAAGATGAACAGATGGTCTCTATATGCATGGTTCCCACCATGAAGCATGGAGGGGGAGACGTGATGGTGTGAAGGGTGCTTTGCTGGTGACACTGTGGCTGATTTTTTCAAAATTGAAGGCACACTGCACCAGCATGGCTACCACAGCACCCTGCAGCGACATGCCATGCCATCCGTTTTACGTTTAGTTACCCTCATTTATTTTTCAACAAGAGAATGACCCCAAACACACCTCCAGGCTGTGTCAACCTTCTATTTGACCAAGAAGGTGAGTGATTGAGTACTGTGCCAGATGGCCTGGCCTCCACAGTCACCTAACCTAAACCCAGTTGTAATGGTTTGGGATGAGATGGACCACAGAGTGAAGGCAAAGGGGCCAACAAGTGCTCAACATCTCTGGGAACTCCTTCAAGACTGTTGGAAGATCATTTCAGGTGACTACCCCATGGAGGTCATCAAGAGAATGCCAAGAGTGTGCAAAGCAATAATCAAAGCAAAGTGTGTCTATTTTGAAGAATCTAAAATATTTCACCCTTTTTTGTTGTGTTCATTGTATGTGTTCATTCATAGTTTTAATGCCTTCAGTGAGCATCTACAATGTAAATAGTCATGAAAATAAAGAAAACCCATTAAATGAGAAGGTGTGTCTAAACTTTTGACTGGTAGTCAGTGTTGGTCAAGTTACTTGAAAAAAAAAATCAGTAACTAATTACTGATTACTTCCCCAAAAAAGTAATCCCGTTACTTTACTGATTACTTATTTTCAAAAGTAATTAGTTACTTTTTAAAAACACGATTTACAACCTGAATAGGTGATAAAGCGATAGGTCTTTCAGCCCAATTCTACTTTTTCTACATAATCCATCATACAAAATGTAATCAAATGGAAAAGTCTCTTTTTTAAACTTGTTTTATTAGTTTTAATTTTTTAACTTCATGCATCAAGTAAAAATTAAATTATCTGCAACATTCTCTGACTGGAAGAAATTTGTTTAATATTTAAACCTATTTTCTGCACATTCCAGCACATAAAATAAAATATTTTGTTTGTGTTTACTCTCACTCTTTCAAATAGATGCAAGTAAAACACAGCAGAAAATAAATAAAATCAAAGACTAGCGGTTCTGTTGCTCTATTTTCACCTGTAAAGCAGGAGTAGGATAGGCGGAGGTTTACCCTGGTGCAGGTGTGCCGCAGCGGTCAGTTGAGTTTCTCTGTGAATTTCCCATTACGTCATTGCGCACTTGGAGCTTGTTTAGGGGGTTTTTTTGCTGTAAAAAGAAGTTTTCTTCCCACGCACAACGGGCACTAATGTTTTTGTCACTTTTTACGGAATCTAACTCAAAGTAAGGTCAGTACTTCCACGCTTTAAACGCTGCACGCTCATACTCTCTCGATATATGATCCATTGTTGATCTGCACACAGCTGTTGTCACGAACGTTCCACTCGCTTACGTCACTGTCATGAGACATTCTGGCAAAAAAAAAAAAATCACAGTTTTAGTAACGCAGTAACGCAGCGTTCCTACGGGAAAGTAACGGTAATCTAATTACCGTTTTTGCAATAGTAATCCCTTACTTTACTTGTTACTTGAAAAAAGTAATCAGATTACAGTAACGCGTTACTGCCCATCTCTGCTGGTAGTACATGTGCTCACTGCAATAATGCCATTGCTTTTTTCAGAGAAAAATTGACTTTCTGGCATGCACCGTCCCATGTTCAAATTGTGGTGGCTTCTGTTAATGAGTGGGAACTCATAAAACGAATATCGTCTTGTCCTCTAGACACTGGGTCTTCTGGTGTTGGCAGCACTGTTGAAAATTCATCAGCTGTGGGAAGTGAGCCAGAAGACAATGAGGATTTTTTTTTCTTTGAGAAAGCAAAAATGTCCAGCTCCACAACAGAGAATGAGGTACATAAGTATCTCAAGCAGTCAGACAAGTCAGCTGCTTTGGAGCAACATTAGTTCATAGAGGGTATATTTATCAAGATGTTATATTTTCAACAATAAAACCCCTGCAATATAAGAGAGACTGAACTTACTCGTGCTGCATGTCAGACAAGTACTACTAACAGACTTTTATGCTGTGGAAAGACAACAGTTACTGGACAGAAGATTGTGTAGGAGGGAAGTACTGTAGATAGAGGAGTTGGGTCATGCTGGGATTTAAACTGCTCAAAAGCATTTGTTTATTTGCAATTGTAGTTTAAGTCTCATTGTTTAATAGTTTGTTTTTTCTTTTTTCATTTTTACATTCAATGCTCAATAAAGCTACACTTTACATGTACTTAAAGGAATTTAATTAATAATACATTTTAATGATAAAGAACGCAGTGCTTATTTTTATCGAGCAATATATTGGTGTGGGAAAAACAAAAAAACAGCCACAAAAAAGAAAACAAGCTGTTGCTGTGCTCCAGCTCTTTTTGTTGTTAAGTGGTTTGGAAAAAGTGTTTTTGTTGTTGTACTTCAAACATACATGTTAAATACAACATCTGTTGCCAAGACCATTCTTATAATGAGCAGCTTTTTCAGTTGCCTCTTTTTGTATTGTGGACTGTCAAATAACGTGTTACAGCTACGTTAAACACAAAACACAATAGCTTCTCATCTTTGAATTCAGTTTTAGTACAAAACAGTAATCAAAATGTTACAACCCGTTTTGAAAGAAACATTCTTATGAGAGGAATTATTTTACCAGGTATGATTACAGTAAGTAAATGCTATGACAACGAAAATTGGTTTTGGTGAAAAACACTCATGTTTAATTGATTAGTTAAAATCACCCCCCCCCCCCCCCCACACACACACACACACACACTTTAAGGCATTTTTACACTCACTGTTTGCCCAGTTGTGGCTGTCATGTGCCAATTTTGATGTCACATCATGTGTAGCACACCACAATATTTGGTGCACAGCTGGTTGTGCACCTCTCAGTTTTTGTAACCTGGCATGTTGCACAACACCCGCTGCAGCTGGGTTGAAAACAAGTGATCATGTCGGGTTTTACCACCATTTTAATCATATTTCAATAAAGAAGCTCAGAGATATACAGATATAAAGGTAGATGTTACAACTGTTGGAAACACTAGTTTGACAGTTTGGACTTCTTCTCCTCCTATATCAGGTTTTTTGTGTCATATTGTCTGTTTCGTGGCAGCCATCATTTAGGATGAATACTGCAGAGACCTCCTGTGCCTTAACTGTGGGCATAAATAGACTGTGTGATGACCTTATGGCAGTGAGCAAAGTGACCATTGCGACAGATATGCTGTGCAAAAAAAACAGAAAGGGAAAGATTTTTTCCTTTATATAAAAGTGTGATTTTTGCCAACACCAGAGATACAAACTAGAGAGAGAGTGGGGGGTTATTCATTCATGCCACTTTGGAGAGATGGTTGTGGTAGAAAGATTCAGCTTAAGAAGACTTCTGCAAACCTTTATTCATTTATTCAAATGCTTTTCACTAATTAGAGGAAATTGTAACAAACAAGACCCACTCATTTGTTATGTTCATAGCACTTTTCCATCAGTGTTCATCAGCCCTGAACTTGATCCTTGATATTACTCAATGGAACCTGTTAGTGCTTAAATGTGTGGATCCAATATTAAATGGTCTTTAAACCTTTTAAGCCAGAAACGTCAAATAATTGCCTGATTTATTTATTTATTTTTTAATAAAGGAATGTATATTGAACCTTGCAATGATATGAGTTTTAATTTGTATCGTATTTTCTACACCAGTTTTTTTTTTTTGTATTTCTAGTCTAGTCATTACGAAAGTAGTGTGAAATTTATTAGTTTTTTTGAGAGGTTAAAAAAAAACACACTGATGATGTAGAAGTGTCAATTATTAAAACTTAGATGTTGACAAAATGTTTCTTGTAAGTAAGAAAATGTTAAACTCAGATGTAACGACTCAAGGAATATAGCAATATCTTTACACAAAAGTAACATTCTGAGCTGAAGACACTAAAAGGCGATACTAGAGCTAATGGGAACTACACAGATGGGTGGTAATTTTCTGCAGACAAGGGACCGTTTTGACATGAAGGTTCTTATTATAGCCATTGTTAATTTAGACATTTTCAATGTAGTTTAACAATAAAAATTATACTAAGATACACATCAGACAATGATGATGAAATTTTCCAGTAAGAGTTGGGGAACTACCAAGCTTAAAATAAGTATAAAGCAACCTTATGTAAATCTTTGCATTTGTGATCCCAGCAATATGGCTGTGAAACAAATTAGTAGGCTACTTTTAAACAAAGAACTTTTTTTAATAATAGCTATAAGATTTTCTCTCATAGGAGACAAAAATGCCACAGTAATTACTGAGAAAAATATGATCACCAAAAAGGAGCTGTTATGCTTTGGGCCCTTTTCTGAATAAGGATGTTATACAGTGGGAAGTATGCTTAATCACTGTTCACAGTGTCAGGCTGCTTGGAAAGGTGAGCCAGGCTAATGGAGGATGGTTCATCACTTGAAACACACTGGGAAGAAGGCAAGAAAAGAGCTTATAAGGCCAAGGGGGAGATTGAACCAAATAGATGAGTTATACTGGAAGAGAAATAACTTCCATTCAGTTGTACATTGTACTTTAAATGTCATTTGTTTAGCCAAAATTTTGAACACAAATAAAATTATATTTCTATGAAGAATACTACACATTTCCAGCAGGTGAAAGCAGGTAAACAGTGTTGCTATTTAACTTTCACAATCTCAAAAACACCAACAAAAGTAGCTTCTATTATTGTCATGGAATCATTTGTTCCCTCATTAGTAATTGATAAATTGCTTCACTGTATTAGTACTTTTGAAATGCAATCTATGCCAGTGTAATGTTTTTCATCTACCACTATGTGTCAGGAGTTGCAGTGTGGATAAGGGAAGGAGCACCCAAACGCTGGACTCACAGGTGGGCGAAGGTTGGTGTTTATTGTGGACAGAGTGAACAGAACAGAACAGAAATAGGAAATGGCTGGCTGGACGACTGACTGAATGAAAGACTGACCGACAGAACTGACGGAACTGGGACAACCTAACAGCGACAACATAACATCAATGACGTGACAGTGAACAGAAGGAAACTGAGGACTTAAAAACTCTGACTAATGATGATGATTGGAGACCGGTGAGTACACAGCTGAACTTAGTCTGACATGGAAATAACTGGAACACAATACACATGCGGTATGCTGGCACAGAAAACAGGAAGTGAGAAAACTGAATGTGGGAAATAAACTGAACATGACAAAACTGAAAACGCTGGGTCAACGACCCAGGAAACCTGACACTATGTATAGACAATTATTTAAACTTGTAGTTGCTTGGTTTTAAAAAAATAATGTAGTGGGAGTTGTCAGTATACAATTATATAAGCTATAAGGGTGAACTAGTTGACTAACAGCTGCTTATTTATTCACACCCAGCATCTATGGAATAATTCAATCATTTCACTACAAGTCTAAAAAGAACTCCCCTTTGGGTCTTGTCTATCTTGTCTATAGTAAAATAGATTATTTCTCTAAATACCCAATTCACCAGTACATCCGTTGCTGTATGGTTTTAAAGGGGTTTACCTAATGTTTTTTAAAGATCCCAAAGGCAAAATAGGTTTGAAATCAATGGTGTGAGATGACCAGAAAAAGCCCAAGACTTTTAATAGCTGTAAAAACTGATTAACTTTTAAAAAAAGTACAGAGGAAACATCGTGAGATATTTTTAGTTCTAACACATTTGAATGTCTTTATTGTTTCTTCATTTTTTATCATGTCATCCTTCACTCTCTCTGGGTCATGATGAAGTTTTATTGGAATGCAGAAAACATTTCTTTCCATGAATTGAAGAAAACCAGTTTGTGATTCTTCAGCCTTCTCATGACATAAATGATGGACATTTCGTTTCTGAATGTCCCACACATGCAATGATGAGGCACAATTTTACTGGTAAGCACTTCGGGGAGTCTTGTGATGGCGGTGGTGAGGAGTTATGAGTGTGGAACAGATACAGTACGCCACAACAGGTTTGCACTAACTGTTCTGATTTAATAGCCGGATCTCCGTCTCAGCCTCTGTTTGATGGATCTTTATGTATGTCTATGCATACTATGTGACACAGAACTGTATTTACTGGTTAATAAAATCACAATGTCTTCATAAAAAATTGGGTTGAGGAAATAGAAAGTAATCTACAAAGGCCATGGTGTGTAAAATTGGATTTTCCATAGAAGCCACAGAGAGGAACAGTTGTCGATAGAGGTGGATGCACACTAGCGTGTTTATCATTTTGCCTTTTTAATGCAGAAAAAACTGTATGAAGAATAGTAGCAATATACTTTGCCATTTGCATCCATTGTTTGAGGCTCATAGTTATTGGGTATACCACCAATACAATATCCCATTTGTCTGACTAAGCATTATCCTGCAACACAATAATGTGCATTAATTCTGAACAAGCCTGGCAGAGTAGGAACACAAAGTACACCTATCCCAAATAAGTGTGCATTTCACACTACATTACCATTACCAAGATTCAATACCTACTCACTTGCATCTGGGATCCAGTGCTACGAATGAACACAAGATTACATGTGGGCAGCGATTATATTAAGACCCAACAATTGATCATTTAGCATCAAAAGTAAGAACTGGAAACAGCATTCTAGTGTTTTAACATCCGAAATTAACTTTTGAGCAATGTACCTTGTTACAGCCATGCTCCACCTTCCATCTAGGAATCTGTCCACTGTTTATCATATATAACAAAATTAATAATGGTTATATAATATGGTATTATACACCCAAACATTGTTTAAATTGATACCTGAGGCTCTGCTACAGCACATTGTCTTTACATAGCTTACTATATTGGTCATTATTGAAGCCTACTACAGTTTCACCTGCAAAGCTTGCATACCAAAAATATGTATTCTTCCTGCTCTACTAAAAATGTTTTATGCTGGGATTGCACGCATGCTGGACACAACAATTATTTGGCCACACTCTTGTGCTGTTGTAATTTCAGTAGAATTTAGTTCAAATAATGGAAGAAAAGGGATACAAGAATTTGGCTTGATCGACCTCATCAAATATACTGACAGTTTGCTTTGTTGTCACCGTATAATCACCTTCTGATATTGGCCTTGCTACCAGAGACTGGATCATTATAGAGTACACTAATAATTTTTTAAAAATGTAAAATATTGAAGAAGACTGTCAGGACCATGAAATTGTAATTCTTGTTACAAAATAGTAAATAACAGAATGCAGAGCTTTAATAGGGCACATGAGGTCCAGCTGGTGCAAAACAATCTATCCACATGGCCTTTCTAATGCAAACTGAAGGAGTGCGCCTCACAGGTATCCATAAAAAGGCACAAAGGATACATTTTTATCTGTATTTAAAACCAGCATCTTAATAACCCTGTCACCTTGCGGGGGAATTTACAGTACTGACAGTGTGTTAATAAGATTGATGGGAAAAGATTGTTCATGGCCCCCACTGTCAAGATCTAGACAGTAAAAGAAGTGACTTGCATAACACCTGAGGTTTTTTAAACATTTTTTACTCACAAAACATCTATGTGCTCTGGCATTGACTGACAGGCTCTTTTCACGATCACAAAGGCTTATTCCTCCCACTAATGTCATAATTACCATGTAATCTCTCTCATTTATACCAAGGTAAAGGATCAAACATAAACCATTAGAGCAGACTTTAGTCAACCATGTATTTAGTCTCACAAACCAAAGTACTTATGGTATGCAGTAATAATAATAATAATGATGCCCTAGACTGAGTCATGACAGGGAGATGCAAAGAGTCAAAACTTGAATGTTTTTTTTACAGCATAGATACATATAGTGTCATGATCCTGGGTCTGCTGACCCAGCGTTTTGTGTTTAGTTTATGTAGCCTTCAGGTTTCCTAAGTTCATAGTTATCATGCCTAGTTGTTTCCAGTTAATTTTACCCCTCGTGTTTCCACTATGTTAAGTCTCCCCTGCTTTTCATGTATTTCATGTCTGTGGCTTATGTTGTCAGTTCAGGTTGTCATGTCTATATCTCACTATGTTTCCTGTTTTATTGTGAAGAGGTCTGGTGTGTCTGTGTTCATCATGTTCAGTTACTCTCCCCCTGTGACGTAATTATGTTCATGTGTCAGCTGGGTTCCCATGTGTTGCCACTTCCCTCATTATCTTCCTGTGTCCATTTAGTCTGTGTGTTCTCAGTCATTCTTTGTCAGGTCGCCTGTTGTACTGCTCCGTTGTTTCCTATGTCTCTGCTCCAGGTATCCCTGTCAGTTCGTTATGTTTAGAGTTTTGTATGTTTCGTTTTAGTTCACCCAGTTTAGGTCATTGTTTAGTTTTCATCGATTCCCTATTATTTTGTACCCTCATTTCTTGCCTTAATAAACGGCTTGTTTTGTTATTCACATCTCATTTCGGTCTGCGCTTGAGTCCTTCCCTGCAACATACGGTCTGCCCTAGCCAGACCGTGACATATAGCATACATACTAAGATTATCTTTGATCATAAATCCAATTTATTAACTTATTTTTTGGGATTTCATGTTCTACGTAATCTTTTCAAAATGTTAGTGAATCCCTTGAAGAACTTTTTCAAGTAAGCGATCCATGGGCCTAAAGATTCTGAGTTTATTAAACCTGTTTAAATAAATACCAGCTATGTCTATATCTGTACTAATGGCTAACTGAATATAAAAAATCTTTAAATGAAAGACTTCTTGCACTGTGAGAATATGGGACATGTCACTTCATTCAGTTTCATTCACTGTATTCAGTAAAATACATTCCACTAGGACAGGGGTAGTCAGATTGATTGTGTTGCGATAATCACCAAAAGATTAATGTAACTTTCACTTTCTAAGTGTTGCATTTTTTTCTGAAATCTAACATCTATGTATGTAAGACAAACAAGGCTTAATATTATTATCTGAAGGGGTCAACACAGCAGCCATCTCCACATGTTTGTTATGGCAGAGTTTTATACCAGATGCTCTTTCAGACAACCCACAAGAGATTTGTGTCACAAGCTAGAATTGAAGCAGCACCTTTTCGGATGCCAAGCAGATGTTTAAACCACTGCATGTGGTTGCTATGTTGCCACATTCCAATCACATTCTCACAATGCTCCTATCATGCTCACAACTACTCTAAATATGTCTATAATTTTACTATGTTCAGCATGATAAACTTTGATTTCAGCATGATAATATTTTCTTATTAACACAAAAGACAAAAGAGGAGTGAGAGTCTAAGGGATTTCATTAGTTTTGAAATGATTTAATAATGCATTAAATTAGTATTTCACCTGGTGAGGACTGCTACATGAAAAGTTAAGGGATTACCAAAGGAATCCATCCAACATTTTTAGAGGCATTTTACTCAAATCTGCTCAAAACTACAGTGTGCTTGAATGAATGGATAGATAGATAGATAGATAGATAGATAGATAGATAGATATAGAAATATCAGGAAGTTATATTTCTAACACGTGTTGGGGTAAAGGTAACATGCATTAGCTCAGAAATTGTATCCAACATGTTGAACGCGTGGTTTGCAAAATTGTCATTGCACTGCAAGTGATAGTGTAGCAACAGAAAACAGTATAATAAATACAACTATTTTTGCTGATGTCTGCAACTCCTAAGCCATATAAATTGACAGACTTCAGCGGGCTTTGTTGACATTTTCTTCATGAGGCGTAATAAAATCTTAATGTTTTCGTCAACCCATTCTTTCGACACCAGAAAACTCTGCTATGCTAAAACAACACTGTGCAGCAGCCAATGCCATGCTTAGTTGTTTAGTCAGGAAGGAATTCAGCTAACATTGCAAGAAGGTTATTTATCTTGGCTAGCCATTGCCTGAGGCTGGACAGGGCAAAGCACTTAATAGCCAACAAGTGACATCTTTTTTCAAATGATTCAACAGTCATCTAAAAACAGAGCTGACCAAAGCCCTGTGGCCATTGTTAGTGTCTTATGTGACTTATAGCACTATGTCACTACACCCCCCAGGGGACCAAATATGGGCTTTGCATAAATTAAAGTCTTCTAAAATAACCCTGTGTAACTTCTTGAAAAACAAAGCAGACCAACCCAGGCTAGCTTGGAGGCCAACAAAATGAATAAAGCACAGTTTTAGCGAGTTTTTCTTTTAATGGCAGAGAGCAATTTCCAACATTTGTTAAAAGTCGTTCAAATGTTTGACTTAAAACCTATGATTGCAAATTAAAATTCTATTCATTAATGCTTTATAATTCAATTATGCCACAGTTAAATTCCAAATATATCAACATACATTTGCTTTAAATGTTAGTCAAATAAAGTCTGTGTATTCTTGTGTGTGTGCAAGTGTGTGGTTTGTGTTCAGGGGTATGGCTGAGCTTTGTGAGTATGACTAACTGCACTATGCTTTATTAATGACTTTTCCCTCTTTCTATGCATTTTAATACCATACAATATTGCAATACGGTGAAAAATTAAACAGTGCCCTCCTGGCCAGTTGGTCCAGTGCCTGCAGAAACAATCTGCCACTGGGAAGAGGAGCAGCCCATGACCTACTTAATGTTTTAGAACCCTGATGTAGTCCTACACAACAGAAAAAGCCTGATTCTCATTCAGATATAAGGAATTGCATTGCTTCTTTTTACTTTACAAAGGTACATATTTGTGAAATGCAGGTATCTATGCAATCTGTATGACACAAGATTTTTACTGTTTTGTTTTTCATTGGGGTTTTGTTTTGCCTTTTGAGGTCTAAGTCAATGGCAGAAAAGCTGGGCTTATTTTAAAAAGAAGAAAAATGAAAGGCTGGCTTTCAACTCAGGCTTCAGTGGTCAGATTTAAGTTAACCAATTATGTGAACCTAAAATGCATCAGGATAAGTCACAGCCTCAAGACTCGAATCTGTCTTCAAATAACAAAAAAAAGATTAGAAAATAAATCTTGATTTCAAGGTGTAAACTGGCCAACAATTGCTTGCAAAAATGAACTTGAAGGGTCATGAGATAATTAAGAGTGAGCAGACCTTATTTGTGCTGTACACAATACTGTCAATTTATCATTTTGGTATTTTGAAAAATAGTTAATCATTTTAACACTTCCACTTATTGAAAGAAAACCAAGAAAAACGGAGCTAAATGCATCGAAATACATAAAAGGTTGCTGATGAGGGGTCATAGTAAACGCACCTTTGCTCTAAAAGTTCACCACCCAAAAAAGCTGCAAACTACAAAAATAATGTATGCCAGTACTGAGACAATTTGAAGAGTGAATACTATTTAAATATCCTTGACGAATACAACATTTTAACTAATACTTTTTCAGTTCTTACTTTGCTTTTGTGATATGAGTAATGATAAACATTTAATGACAACTATTTTAATTCTAAACATGCCAAAATTCACAAGTCCAGCACCACATTTTAAACCAAATATGTTGAATAAATTGATGTCATTTGGATGATTCTCGTATCCATGTCAGTTGACAGTAATATTAACAGACTTTAGGTTTTGAAAGAGGTAATACTGTAAATGTAAAGGTGAGACAGGCCCTTACATGAACCTAGTAAAAGTTTTGATGAATCTACTCCAGCATGGTCGCTGCTCTCATCCTGTGCCAAACCACATTCAGTTGAAATAAAATCCACTCAGTATTCTTGGCAAAGATTCATAAAGACGGATTTCTTTTGAAATCCAAAGACCTCTGCTGCAGAGATGAGAGACCCCCTGTCAAAGCAAGGTGGGCCACTAAATGAGTTTCACACAGTCCTACTAAAGGAATTATGCATAGGTGCCCAAAGTGATGGTATGTGTGTTCTCTGCCTTATGTTGTATCAGACTGCAATTCTGTTTGATCTGATTGTCTTATATAGACTTTTACAGTATGATCGTGTTTTAGTTGGATTCATCCATATTTGCTCATCAAATGAGTGTCTGGCACTGTTGGGGACCCTCTGGATGGGTTTAAATTAGTTGTTTTACATGTACATTAAAATGTATAGTGGACAGATAATGTAAGCAATTGAGTGTTCTGTAAAAAAGTGAGTCTTGTGAGTCTCCTGGAGATTTGTGTAGTCTTCTTCTTTGTTGTTCAAGCTAACTAAATGGAATTTATACAGTCTCAAGAAGTGAGTGCCATCTCCTACTAATAATTATTTTTTACCAAACATTTCTTCTCCTGCTATTTTTTCAGATTACGTGAAAAATACAAAAAACAGAACACATTAAGAATTTTGCCTTTCACCACAACACCTGACTCAGCAAACAAGCAGGGCACTGTTAAACAGTCTATAGTTCCCACTCTTTTATCTAAAGATTAATGTGAAATTGCTCTGAGATTTTATATGGTGTGTAGCTAGTGGTGTAGTGGTTAACACATTTTATTTGGTGCAAGGTTGCTGGTGCAATTCTAGCCAGAAGGGTAAAAGGAAGGGGATCTGGTGCATCTGCTGTGGTAACCTTTTTTGGCAAGGGAAGAGCTGAAAGTAGCTTTAGCTGCTGTTTGTACGGGTACTTTTTCCCCATCTAAGTCTAACCCTAACATACTTTGATAGACAACTAGTTATCTTGAAAACAAATAGCCAAATCTTCATTAGCTTGTATAATCCTGATCTCTGCCCACTTTCCAATTATGATGGTTCTTATAAATTAGTTAATCGACTTCACTTTGAATGCGTTTCCTCCAGGTGCTCCACTTACATGTATGGATGTAAGATAATCGGCTGTCTGTCTCTGTGCTGGCCCTATGATTCACTGGTAACTGAGCAAAGACTTAGCCTGTCAAAGGGGACATTGTACAAAAGGTAAAGGTTCATGATTAATTTGGCGTGATTTCCATTAGAAAAGCTAAATATTTATTAAATAAGAGGAAAACAAAAGGCATGAGCACCAGTGCAATTAGAAACGGTTGTTTCTAATTTGAGATCAGTGTTTTCCTATATGAAAATCTCACTGATATTGATAAAAATCATGACTTTTAATGTGAAGGGAGACTGACCCGTACCTTTCACACATACTTTATTCTTCAGAGCTGCCAAAATGAAAGAAAAAAAGATCACCGTCAGCTACATAGACATTGACTGTGGTCACAGAAAGGATCTCAAGGATTTCCTCCATTCAGTCAGACTGTCACTTACAGTCCTCCACCTCCTGCCAACTCCTTCATCCCACCCCCACCCCCCAGTTGGTCAGGACAGTTTCTGACACCTTGGCGGATGTTGCTTCAACTCTTGGTGAGGTATGTGTGCTGAGTGCTTTTAGCAACAGCTCTGAATCATAGGGACTTTTCATGCATTTCTTTCATCTTCACTGCAGAGGAAAATGTATTCCATTAGATTACTATGATTTCCATTAGATTACCATTAGATCACTGTGCAGTCTGCCGCAGTCTTTTGCAAACATAGTCTATAGGGGATGAATAGTATTTTGTAAGCTTTATATTAGATACAATGCATTGTTTGCTGCCTGTGGGTACTAAACTTTGACAAACCCAGAATCTCATGTAGATAAAATACATTTCCTTTTTGTTTCATTCTCATAGATGTAATTCTCTCCTGCAGTATAGAATGAAGATGGAAGCTGATACCAAATAGTGACAAAAGGCAAATACACTCAAGGACTCCCCACCCCACCATTTGACCTTAGAACTGAAGAAGCTTCTCGGATGAGAGGTGAAACGTCTTCAAGCAACTTAAAGAAGTCCAGACACTTTTCTTTTCAAGCTCCTTTGACTACAATGACCTGGATGACTGAGAACCTTCACAGACACTCAAGAGATAATTTTCAATCACTAATAACTGTCCATCACCCTCGTGCCCACCACTTTTCTCACACAAAAAAAGAAAGAAAGAAAGAAACAAAGGTGGGTTAAGAAGTTTGGAACATGGGGGAGTTGATCATTTATCCAACCACTTTTTAATGTACAAGGTTTTTCTAATGGTCTAATGTGTTTGCTTGTATTAGATTGATGTTATAAAGCTTTATGCTTCTGTTGTTCCTATTGTGCCTCTGAATGCACGAGCAGGAACTTTGCCACTAGATGTAGCTGAAGTACTCAGGTACCAGCAACAGTGCTCAGCAAACATCCTACCCCTGATGTCAGCTTGATGATGGTTCTGCATGTCTGTTTCTCTTTCATGTAACACAGCATAGTGACAGAGCACAAGGTCATTATCTTTGAGTAGAATTTTTGCTTTTTTCTCTATTTAGCCACAATGTTTTTACATTTTAAGAGAGATATTCTTTTAAATTGTTCATGATATTAACATTTACATTTTATCAAGTGTTTCTGACATAAATAAAACCATTCAAAGGCTATTTGTGTTCAGTGCTTACAGATCCATATTAATGCATAGAAACGATGCCAAATGTGATAAATGCTTTTGTTCAGTTGTCCCTACCAATCACTTCTTTATATGTCAAAGTGACAGACATGGTTTTATATGCAGCATAACTTCAAGTGATATATACTTCCCTTTTCCTTCCCTATGGCTTGTTCTGAGATTGCAAAGAAACAATGTGGCTGGTGGGCAAGAGGTTACAACACTGATTGTGCAATTTTTTCATCCTTTTCAAATCACCAGCTTCTGCTCTCCAAATGTAACAATCACCAGGAGGGTGGGATAGAGGCGCTGACATTTGACCTGATTTTGAGCAGATCTGTGACCGCTAGCTTGGTGTCTGGCTTTTACGTGCTGCATGTAACTTAAAGTGACACTTGCCTGAAGCTCCCTTGGAGGCGCAAAGCTTGGTTGGCACTCTGAAACCACATATGACAAGCAGGGGGAGGGAGCAAAACAGGGAGTTTGCCAGGGTAAGGGGTGTTTGTCAGAATAACACTAAGCAAAGGCAGTTGGAAAACAATGAAATAAAAAAAAAGAAAGTGTCTCGCTCTCTTTCTATTCCCATAGGTTTTGTTGTTTGACTTTCTGCTTCTCTTGCTCTTGTGCTGGTTTCTTCACCTAATAGATGCCCTTGGATAAGTAAGACACCATGAGAAAAAAAAATTACAGGGCCCAGGAAACGTGCAGTTACAGTAAGCGATACAGCAACTGCAAAGATTTTATTGTTTTTTTTATTTTAATTTAATATATGTTGTAATTTAACAGATTATTTGATATTTCATTTAGCAGAGATTAACAGGACAAGCAGCAATACAAATAAGCTACGGGATGGGGTTATTGGTTTTAACTGTGAGTTGTTTGACTAAACCAAAGGCAAATTATAAGCTTTGTTTTATGTTGACTGAATATATTTGCTGCAATCTTTTTCTCACTGTGTCTATAAAAAGCTGATAAATAACGATTGTACACTTTCAGGTAATATTACTGAAGACCCACTAAGTTCTGAATTCCTCTATGTATTGTGTGTTGAAATTTTGGGGTCACGCCATGGGACTTTATATCTAGCTTTATATAAAATTAGTGGTTCTGCTCAAGTCTGTTGGATTTGACAGAAAGTAAAAAAAAAAAAGAAAACACGACACATGGGCGGAGTTTATATGTAAAATATTTTCTTATTAAGACCTATTACTGAACCTGATTACTGTTAAATTTCTGCCTGTTTTATATTTCTGTTTTACCCTTTTATTATTTGTTATCTTATGTGCAGCACTTTGTGATTCTGTCTAGAAAGGTGCTATATAAATACAATTTTATTTATTTTATTTGAAACACTGACATTTGAAACTTAAAGCAATCATATAACTTACAAATTTAATCGAGCAAAATACATCGCTAAGAGCTCTCATAATCATAATTTTAATTTTATCACCAGGTAATTCGACAGAGCAGTACAAAAAACCCCCAATTATTTCAGTGCTAATATTTCATCAACAGGTAAGGATGGTTTTTGTCTAGAACCGTTTTTTTGTTTTTTCATTTTTTTGCAGCACTACTGCTTGTACATTGACCCTGGGAGCTCAGCGCACTGCATCTTGAATAACAATTGCAAAACATATGCAAATCATCACCAATTTGACATCACAGTGACAGCATAAAAATACAATAAAATACACAGCCATGATGGAAATAGCAATATCTTTTCTAGGGGAGACTAATGATGAGCATGGCTCGGTCACAGTCCAGACTGTCATCATTGTATATCACGTTATCAAAAGTTATTAAAGTTTTGAGGTTCCAAATTTATTTCCTATGTACGATATTTAAGATGCATTGCCTGTGCCCCATGACCAGCAAAAGCTTAGAGTTCTAAAGGGCCTAAGTCCTCAAGTTAAAGTAAACCAAAAAAAAACCCCAAAAGATTTTTAGCATGTGTTTGTAATGTTCATTTTATTTACTAGCGCTTTGGAATGTAATTATCTCTGAAAGTTAAGTATAAATGCATTTTGATATTATTATTATTATTATTTTTTTAATATCTGTAATGGTAGTCGGAAAAGATTAGAAAAAAAGGGCCAAAAATTTCAAAAGGACTGATCTTTGGTGTACCCACGTCCCTTCCTTTTTACCATTCCATTCACTGCATTGTCTCTTCCCTTGCCAGACATGTTTTGGTAACAGTGTTGAACCTATGTTGTCAGACATAATTTTTTGTGTGGTCTAATTGTTCTTGAAAATATGATGATGTCAAAAGCAAAACAAAATAATAACATAAAACAAAATAAAAACAAATAACTAGACTTATAATTCACTTTAACTGTGATATTTGAAATGCAATTTTCTTATCAAGAAGTTGGGAAAAGGGAAAACTGTCTCTTTTGAGAGGTTTTCAGGGACTTTCTTGTATTTAAAATAATATTCTGCAAACACTTTTATAACAGTTTGGTTTATATTGTGTATTTTACATGACAAACACATATTCAAGTATTTTGCGCATGGATTAGTTTTAAATTCATCAGTGGGAGAGAAAATGCCTTGGAAGTCTAGAATAGCTGCATAAAAAAGTGAAGTTAAAAAATTTGGCAACAGTAACTGAGTCAGTACTGGCATATTGAGTGGCCAGTTATTTGGGGCGCCTTTCAGAAACCCAAGGTCACCTTACAAAGAACAAAATTAATAAAAGGAACAATAGTCATAAAATACATAAAATAAGTAAAAATTGCAAAACAAAGCTTGACAACAGATAAAATCAGCAATAAAGCGAATAAACCAGTTTAAACAGATGTGTTTTGAGCTGTGACTTAAATACGGAAAGGGAGTCAATATTTCTTATGGCTGGAGGAAGAGAGTTCCAGAGCCGAGGAGCAGAGCGACTACAGTTGCACATTTAGCTGTGCAGAAAGTCAGACTGCAGCATAAAAGTATTACATATTAAGTGTTACAAGGATTATTGCAACCAATAAGCTGTGGTGATAAGATGTCATGATGATGTGGAATGCTCAATACAAAAAAAAATCACTTCACTGACTGACAGAATTTTGACATCAGTAATTAATTAGTCCCTATTGCCAGTCTTGGCAGCCGGGGGTCAGTCCGCCAGGGCCTCCGCTCCTGGCCGCCACCCGGCACACAATGCACCCGACCCCTATGGCGCCTCCTGCGGGTGGTGGGCCTGCGGGAGGATGGGCCCATGTCTCCTCTTCGGGCTGTGCCCGGTCGGGCCCCATGGACTAAGGCCCGGCCACCAGACGCTCGCCCTCGGGCACCCTCCCCGGGCCTGGCTCCAGGGCGGGGCCCCGGTAACCCTATCCCGGGCAGGGTAAACTGTTCCCTCGATGTCCTTTTCATAAGGGTCTTATGAATCGCTCTTTGTCTGGTCCCTCACCCAGGGCCAATTTGCCATGGGAGACCCTACCAGGGGGCAAAAGCCCCCAGACAACATAGCCCCTGGGATCCCTGTGACACACAAACCCCTCCACCACGATAAGGTAGCGATTCAAGGAGGGGCCTCTTTGCTTAGGCTGCTGCCCCCGCGACCCGGCCCCGGACAAAGCGGATGAAAATGGATGGATGGATGGATAATTAATTAGTGGACAGATGACATGATAAATGGCCTGTATTTGTATAGCGCTTTTCTATTGCCTAAGGACCCCAAAGCGCTTTACACAACCAGTCATCCACACACACATTCACACACTGGTGACAGCAAGCTACATTGTAGCCACAGCCACCCTGGGGCGCAATGACAGAGGCGAGGCTGCCGAACACTGGCGCCACCAGGCCCTCTGACCACCACCAGTAGGCAACGGGTGAAGTGTCTTGCCCAAGGACACAACGACCGAGACTGTCCGAGCCGGGGCTCGAACCGGCAACCTTCCGATTACAAGGCGAACTGAGATGACATGATAAATGGCATATGCTAGATTAAAAATAAACTCTGAAAGTGTCTTTCTTTGCTGTAAAAGTTGAATGTGAGGGGCGAATAACTGAGTAAATGAATCTGCACACCTTATAGACTCTAAACAATACAGTAATTACTGCAGTTAATCATCATTTGAGAGGACTTTATGTGGTTCAGTAGGTGTTGAGCATGTGAGAGAAAAGATGAATATCGTATTCTTTGAATGAAGAAGTGAGAAAGGAAGCTCTTCTCCACCATCACGCATGGACACACACTTGCACGCACACACAGCGGACCGCACATTTATAAGCAGGAAATTTGTCTCTTTGAAGTGTGCTCTTATGCAGCAAAGAACACCTGAAGGCGTACATGGCTTGCTGACCTGCAAGGACAACAGGGTGGGTACATCCCGATTGTTTATCCTTTTACTATACGGTGCAGATCATTTTTCAGGCTCATATCATTACCCAACAGGGAAGATGGAATCTGATAATGTGTGTGTGGATGATTCAGCTGCTGCATTTGCTTATTATTCATTGTGGCACTGTGTCTGATTTCCTCTCTTCTGGCTCTGCGTCTGTGGTACAAACTGGAGATTGATGCTGCTTCATGACTTTCTTCTTTGTCCCTGGACTTTCTTGTATGTCAGCCTTGAAAGATGTCTTTAAGTAAGAGCTCTCCGTCTGACTGAGTGACAGCACAGTGAAGCAGAGAAAATCAGCTCCTTTTAACAGTTGTCCTGATGATTTGTTTCTAACAAGGACCTTGGCCTCATACAAAGAGAATGCCAGAAGCTACATTAGTAGTGTTAAGGTAGGGTGACCTGACAGGCACTTGCACCAATGCGCAAATGCCTTGAGCTGCAAGACTTTGCTTTGTTATCCAGGCTGGTGGGACCATTTGCAGTTTCCTCCTGTTTTTAATCTCTCCTCTCTCTCTCTCTCTGTCCCTTTCAATTAAGGCACAATGGCCCAAAGCATATGTAAAAAAAAAAAAAAGTCATGAACACAATAAATAGACCATGTTTAAATAATTAATCATTTGTTTTGCTAATCTGTTTTACCAGATTCACATGTTTCTACATATCAGGACTTCCTCAGGAGAAAAGCAAAAAATAGACATAGAAAGAGGAGAAAAATATACTCAAGACCTAATTTATAGATTGTTAATAAATTAGTCTGAGACAGATATCGTAAATCTGATACAAACATTGAGGCTCATTATACCACATTTTTCATTTGTTTCATTTGTGTGTGTGTGTGTATGTGTGTGTGACTTGTATATGTATGTAAACTGTATACTAAACTGCCATAACATTAAAGCCACTACCAAGCCTCTAGCAACAGCTGTGAACCATTGAATTATATTGTTATACATGTGAAAGTTCAATCACACTTCAATCAAACTACCTATATTTCACATATGGGTATTGCATTAAGTGCTGTTAAGTCATGTAGCTTTTAAGATGAAATTGTTGGACGTGGTGGTAGTTTGAAATATTGCTGAGTGGCTTGTAACAAATTATTTTTGTATGTATATGCAAACCATCTTTTAATTATAATATCATAATCCCCTCAGAAATATATAAGATTTCATAAAAGTAGAATACTGCAAACTCCTAAAGTTTTCCAAATACAGGCTCAAAAAATACACTTAGTTAGTTCCCAACATGTCAAACTTTAGAACAAGAAACAACATATCATATGCATCATAGATAATCATGGTCCATTAAAATGTTGTTAAACCAGCGGGGACGAGCTAAATGGCTTTGTCACAACAGGACCTGAACAAACATGAAATGTCACAGAATCCAAAGGCATAATCCAGCTCAGTAATGTTGCCTGAAATGGTGTGTACATTATGTTTGAATTACCTGCCACTGCACATATACACAGTAACTGTTGCTTAAGGCAAAGTAGTGTCTTTTACAAGCAGTTCGCAGACAGAGACACTTTCAGCAGCATTAATGGACTGTTAATATGTTGATCTGTTCATATCCACGAGGCATTTTGCTGCCAGAACAAATAGGCTTCAAATTCAGAGACTGATAGAACCCTCAGATTTGTAGCTGTAACCATTTAGTCTTACAACAAAATAAATGAGAGCATTTTAAAAAAAAACAAAAGTGAGATAAAACCAACATTTTGCACAATACCTCCTCCTGTCTCCACCTGGATCCTCGCTTCTTCTGTGCTATCAGGGAATAAAACAGAGTGTCAATGAAGCTTGTCATGAAAATGTAAATTGGATTTGGGAATTTCATTTCCGTTTCACAAATTTCCTAATGCTTCTAAATAATATTGAATGCCACTGAGAATTAAAGTCAGAAGAAAAAATAAACTTGTAAACACTGAAGCCTGTATCATATGGCATGTAGAGTATACAACCGTGAGTGCACATGTGGTCTCAGTGGAGGAGTACCAAACCCATTTTTAGCTTCCTGAAATCAGCCTGTTTCAAGTCACTGTGGCTCTGACACTCCAGGGAACAAAGACAATGAAAATTCATCTTAATCTGGCGAATCCTTGCTGGCAGCCTCCCGACTCTCAGCCCCATGGGGCAACAATAATTAATCAAGCTAGCATTAAGTAGGCGGGGTGCAGGGGTAATAGATCAATTGACAAGCTCATGATAAGAATCGATGAAAGAGATAACCTTGGCTAAGGTACAAAGTCTGGAAGATGGGAGGAGAATGTAGGGGAAACAAGAAAGAGAGAATTCTGAGATGATTTGGCTCAAGGTTATGATTGTAAGAAAAAACAAAAAAAAAAAAGTTCATTTCAGACTTTTTCAAAGATAAAGCCAAACCCCAATGCTGAACCGAAAAGGACACATATACACATACACACTTAGGCTACGTTCACACTGCAGGTCTTAATGCTCAATTCCGATTTTTTTGATCAAATCAGATTTTTTTGTCTGCTTGTCTACAAATAAAATGTGACAGCAAATGCACTCTAGTGTGAACCCTCAAAGCGTCCCGCATGTGCAAAAGCAGACGTCACACACAACGCGCTCTGACAGTATTGTTTGACTGATGGCCGTTAATATAAAGACTTGTTTCGGACTTTACGTTTCCCAATTTTGCTTTAAGTTATAAAGTTATTTTGTTATTTAGATATGGCCTAATAATGATCCTTATTGCTGTTTTAGAGAGGAGCGGTGCTTCAAAGGATAGTTGCAGATTTCTGTCAGAATCTGCAGATTATACAGTACAAATAAAATGTTCACGTTTCTCCAACGCTGTCTTCCAAACAGTTTCACTGGATGGCCAGCAAGCGTTCGCGATCTTCTCCGGCGCTGATAATTGGCGTCTGTCTTGTGTCAGTGATGTAGAAGATGGATTTAATGCAACATGACCATTCAAACAGAAGTTGCTTTCTAAAACATCAGATATGTATTGGATTCAGTACTGCATATGAAAGTGACCCAGATCGGATTTGAAAATATCGGATTTGTGCTGTTCGCACTGTCAAACCATGATTGGATATGGGCCGCATAGGGTCAGAAAAGTCGGATTTGATGCGCTTTCGCCTGCAGTGTGAACGTAGCCTTAGTGAAACCATAAAATCTGAATCTTTTTGCTTTAAACACCTAATCATTTCTTGCATTGTCCCTAGAAATTTGGAATTGCATTTTTTTTCTTGAAAGGAATGAAGCTGAATGGAGTGAAGCTCAAGTTAGGGTTAGGGTTGATAGTGAGTCTACAAAATGATAATCTTTTACAAAAGAGATCAAACTTTACAACTAGGCTCAAGCAGAGGCACTGTGGCAAATGCGACTGATTAAACCAGATCACAGTCCTTTACCGAGTACACTGTAGTCGAGTGTTTCCCAGCCTTTTGGAGCCACGGCACACACTTCAAATAAGAAAAATCACACGTCACACCACCCAAAAAAAAAAGTCACAAAGACATATTGATCATTTTTCCCGCACGCCAGGCATAGCACAATTGGTTCAGTTTGACGTTAATATACCTTTTCTGCTTTCTTCTGACCATGCTAGGGCCGTCATCTGGGTCCGAATTTTCTCCAGACAGAAGAAGTGCTGTCAGCGTTAATCTTGTTAAAATGACGTTAGCGCCATAAGCGCATTAATGTGGCAAATCTCTGTTAGTCAGTTAACGCGGATCGCCCTGCCTGATACCAAACGACTCATGGATCGGTACCTGCCCGTCGCCAGGGGCCGCTGGCATAGAGTACTAATCAGGTGGAACCAGATAATCCTCCGCGGCACACTTGATCGTTGCACAGTGGTTGGGAAACACTGCTGTAGTCACAGCAAATAGCTACTGTGCTGCCTAATTGAACAGTTAGCTGGAAAGAAAGAAAAAAAAACGTTTTGGTTTGTTTATAACCCAGTTTTAATTCATGTTCCCTAACACAAATCTTTTAAAATGCTGTTCGGTTTACTTTTCAGTATGAAAAGTGAAGCTGCTAATGTTACTGCTTTCCTCGCTGCATTACTATTGATACAGCTTTTAATTGGCTACTTTGTTTTTATTTGAGAAACAAGAAAAAATGCAATATCTAACTGAACTTTGAACAGATTTAACCATTTCATGGTTGTGTCATTACACTGGCTCAATGAAATATCTGGAAGACAAGGAAACTTGACCACATCAGAGGAATTGAAACAATTTGATTATTCTAGAAAAACGTTTATTTGCTTGCTTGTTGAGACTTGGTTGAGAAGACCAGTACCATTTTCATGGCTGTGTATTACACATAGCTAGCTGCTGACACCATACCCCATTTTTTACTCCATACAACAGAAGAGAATAAAAAAACAATACATTGCAGAGCTGAGTGATGTTATATGGTATGTAGCTATTTTTAGACCAGATGCAGTGACTTTCTGATATTGTGTTATCACCTTAAGTTTACTCTTCAGCCACTGCAGACTTAAGCAAGTCACTGCTTGTAGTCACAGCAAATAGCTACTGTGCTGCCTAATTGAACAGTTAGCTGGAATGAAAGAAAAAAAAAAACGTTTTGGTTTGTTTATAACCCAGTTTTAATTCATGTTCCCTAACACAAATCTTTTAAAATGCTGTTTGGTTTACTTTTCAGTATGAAAAGTGAAGCTGCTAATGTTACTGCTTTCCTCGCTGCATTACTATTGATACAGCTTTTAATTGGCTACTTTGTTTTTATTTGAGAAACAAGAAAAAATGCAATATCTAACTGAACTTTGAACAGATTTAACCATTTCATGGTTGTGTCATTACACTGGCTCAATGAAATATCTGGAAGACAAGGAAACTTGACCACATCAGAGGAATTGAAACAATTTGATTATTCTAGAAAAACGTTTATTTGCTTGCTTGTTGAGACTTGGTTGAGAAGACCAGTACCATTTTCATGGCTGTGTATTACACATAGCTAGCTGCTGACACCATACCCCATTTTTTACTCCATACAACAGAAGAGAATAAAAAAACAATACATTGCAGAGCTGAGTGATGTTATATGGTATGTAGCTATTTTTAGACCAGATGCAGTGACTTTCTGATATTGTGTTATCACCTTAAGTTTACTCTTCAGCCACTGCAGACTTAAGCAAGTCACTGCTTGTAGTCACCAAATGGTCTTCTATACCATCTCTTGCTCTGAGGAGGCATAGCAGCGCAAACGTAATGGTAATATGAGGGTGAATCTGTACTGCTGATGGTATTTGAAAAGACAAAAATGACAAAGAGAATTTGCAGTTATACCATAAAATACACTATAGAACTGTGTTTGCACAGTGCAGTAAATTATGCTGGTTGTGTTACAGTATTTATTGTTGATAGTGAGAAATTGTTTCCAAATATGTCACATATGTTACAGTAAATAATACTGATTTGGTCCCAATGTGCTGCAATGGCTGTGTTCTTGATAAAATAAAATTGCCAAGCTGCCACATTCTTGTAATACTGTCAACAACAGCTACCTATTTCCATGTCATGCTTCTGACCACATATTCTTTAAATCCACTTTTTCATGGAATCTTTCTTTTCTTCTTTGGACTGATTTGAAATATGATTATAAATACTTGAATCTTAGATCAGTGATGGTAGTGACAAAAGGTGAAGCTGCAGACCAGCTGGAGCTGGCAACAGGCCGTCTAGAAATAAACTTGGGATAATGATATGGAACCCAACTGATCTTCTACTCCTACTGAGTTGTAAAATACATCTATTGATCCTCCATCTACAACTAAGGAACATAACGTTCTTTGTTGAAATATATGATAAACATGCTCAGTGTTCAAACAGTGCTGCTTACATTTCAGACCATCATCACAGCAGATTTCTTGATACTTTCAAATGAAAGTTTTATGTGTTTTGCTTAAAATGTCTCAGTTCAAAGAGTAAAAAGCTTCCAAACAACATTCTGGCTCTTCTGTTTGGTATTGATTGCTTAAACAATGTGAGATCATACTAAAACGGGAAAATAAAAATATTACAAATATTAATATATATATACTATGCTACCCTTCAGTTTTAATCTGAAAAGTGGAACCCTTAAAGAGACATAAAGGTGAAAGGCATGATGTCCGAGAGACAAGTCCTTTTCTGGTTTTATTAGGACATTGCTATTTCCCAAGACTCACCACTGCTGAATTAGGGGTAGTGACTATCCTTCTGAACAGTAATCCAAATATCCTGAGGCATACTAGATCTCTGTGAAAACCCATGAGAGTGATAAAATTACACTTGTGTTTGTTCTGTGCCAACACAGTTTGTCACAAATTCTGCAATACTATATGTGTGACAGTTGGTTTTTTTCAGCTTCAGATGTCTGTTGTTCACACTTCTTGCTGTTTGTCAACTATCATTGGACTTCAAAAACGAGGCAAGAAAAATATGTGCTTGTCCAGGACTTTGGGGTTGCACGAAAGTCATTATTCCGCCATGTAAAGTCCAGCAACAACCAGACACTATGCTAAGTCTTTTGTGTTTATACTTCATCTATAGGTATCAGTAACATCAATCTTTTCATCTAAATCTTATCAAAAGACTGAAAGGATGCATTTCCTGAAAAGTTGGGAAATATGTTTTTGTTGCAACAAATATTTCGTTAACAATATTAAACAAGTTCACATTTAACATGCAGCCAAAAAAAGTGTAGGATTCATGTTTAGGCAGCTTATCTGGATTTACGTGATGGACTAGTTCAGCAATTAAAGTCTAATAAACAAATTAACAATTACTGCACTCGGTAATACACTGGGTGTGTGATGTTTTGTTTGTTTGGTATTTTGCTCTGTCCTTCACACAGTTTGAAAATTTTTTATGTCTTTATGTCCTTCTGTCTGACTTCCTCTTCATACTTCATACTCAGTAAATTTCACCCATAGTGGAATCTCAAGCATCATCCTGAGTGGGAGTGATCAGCTCTGGCAACCGTTTTGGAGCTGGAATGCAATGCAGCCATGTCCGATCTATTCCCTGGGTAAAAGGGCACTCTCAGAGCACATCCTCAACCCAGGCCAATTACCCAGTTTGACAATTTCAAAAAAATGATCCAGAGCTTCTTTATGAGTTAATGGGCTTTCTTCCCTTACGCATGCGTCGTAAGGGGATCATCTTGCTGACAGATACAAACAACTGAACAAGAACAAAAATGCCTTTTTGTTCAAAACTGTTAAACATTTACACAATTGTCTACATTTTCTGTTAGAGGAAATTTGATAATTGGGTTTTTACCTACTAGTGTGCTTTTTAGATTTACATTATTTATACAAGAAACATAAAACAATGCTGAAGTCTTTAATACAGTTAAGAAGTTGCTTAAAGTTTCTTATAATGCCTCCATGTAGCTTCTGTCATAACTCCTCCAAAAATGGCTTTTACACATAATGTGCTGTTAATGTAATGTACTGATCAGAAGGTTTGTGGTTGGAACCCTGGCTGCTCCCATCTGCATGTCAAATATCAGTGGGTACTAACCCAGAGTTGCTCTCATAGGAGCATGGATGTGTGAATGTTCGATAGATGACCTGCTCTACCTCCTGAGCTATTGTCACATCTTATGATATCCAGTATAACCACCATGGCTTGAGTACAAAGTTTTTGTTGAATATGTCAAAGCACTTGTAATTTTTCTCTGTCTTATTGAGTCAGTGGCTTCTGGACTGCACTGTTTAATTTATTGTCTATGCATGTATATATCACATTTGAATCAATATGAAGAGCTTGAGGATGGAAAATACTGAACAGTAATTGCTAGAGAGTTAAGACAGCGATTTAATGTACAAAATAATTATATATTATTACAAAATGATTCTTTGTTATATTACTGAACCCCTTGCCCTACTCCAACTTCAAAACACCAGATGGATCTAAGCAGCTGCTCTCCCCTACACCCTACCCTTTGTTCACCCATCACAGGTCCAAAGCACCTATTTCTACCTGGATAGAATTGCTTGAAATCATGTGTTCAACTCCACACATCCTTTACCCAAGAGTCTGCATTGCTTTAAAGTTGTCAGATTGGGGAAACATCATGTATTTCAGACAGTCAAAGGTTGCAGCCTAAAGAAATCAACCTTTTGTCCCAGCACACAGAAAAATTATGAATACCAACTAAAATCTAATAATTATCCACATCACTTAAACAGTTCAAGATTTGACAATGGAGCCTACAAACCCCGTTTTAATACAGTCTGTCTGGAGGGCAGGCATAAAAAAGTCATTTTAAGTGACAGAAAAGCATTTTTAACTGACCTGAGGCTAACTGAACGCGGTGGTATAACCTAATAGCATTATTTACAGATCTTAATTCTAATGATGTTTTTCTGTTGTTTAATATCAAACTATGATACCATCAGTTTGTAACATACAGTACACCCCTGAAGCATGTTGATAATGGCCACTTAACACAAATTGCATTTGAAGTGCACTTTTTCTTCCACAGAGATAAACAGCCTTATACTGCAGCTATTATACAGATTTTTTAATTGTTTTTTTATTTTAATTTTTATATCTACCATAGTCACAAAAGGTGTCCACAGAACTGTAACACAGGTATTTTCTTTTCCAATATTTATTTGAAATAGCCTACACACTAGATACTTTAGTATTTAGCAAAACCATAGCAACAGATTTATAATAGCAGTAGATTATAGCAAACACAGTAAAAAACTTTTGCTTTCTAACTCAATACAAGATACAGTAACTACATCAATAAGAAACAGATGCTGGGATGAATTAGTTGAGAAACTCAGCTACCTTGTTAATGTGGTTTCCTTCACTATTTTGGCAATTACATGTAACAGTTACTGATACAGGCATGCGTATATAACCATTAACATCTTTATCCATTTAGTTTTTCCAACTCTGAAACACCTGGAAGACCAGACACTGCAGCACGAAAATAAAGATCAACCAATATAGCAGCATTTTTAAATCAATTTTAATACATGTTAGGCAGATAAATAAAAATCCAAATAAGAGCATTTGTACTTAAAATTATACAAGTGCTGCCTACATGGATCCCTTGAGCTGAGAGGAAGCCCCTAAGACAAAAACGAATTGATGCAGAGTTGTTTGCCAGATGAACTTAACAAGGGGCATTTATAACATGTTGTTGAGGAAAGTGAGGGTGCTATCTTTGCCTATGTAGCAGGTGGTAGATCAGTGTTAATTTCAGATAAAATAGCAAAGATTATGCATTAACAGTGACACAAAGCGCCTACCTGTGTGTCTGCTTTTTCACTGGCAATCCTTACTATGATGATTGAATTAAATCGTTTTCTATTGTTATTAATTGCAGCCGTTCTTCTACTGTGAAAACATTGAAATTAATGGACTGGTTCATATATAGCGATTTTCTACTCTACTTGAGCACTCAAAGCATCTTTTTTGCTTTGTATGTAAAATTCACGCTCCAGATGTATCAGAGAGCAACTTGGGGTTCAGTATCTTGCCCAAGGATACTTTGGCATGCAGCCAGGACAGTAAACCCAAGAAAAAGTTATGCCGTGACTTGAGCAACGCCACACTTGGTCAAATGCTTTCAGCACTTGGGTCAAATATTTCAAAGTTAAAGATTATGTCAAATGCTAAGAAAAACTTGAGAGTTAATATTGTAACAAAAACTCATCAACCGCAGTGTTGTGAATGAAAAAAAAACTGTCATAATCTTACATGCAAATCCAGTTAGATACGCATCAGGAACTACTTGTTTTTCTTCAAATTTCCATAAATTTGATGCTATCAGTTGTTCAGTTGGCACCAGCTAAAGTAAACACTACACTGATATATTACTACCTGTTCGTAGAAAGCTAATAGCTAAATTAAATATTAGACACATATTACTACATTTAGTCACCTTTGAGCTCAGTATTGTTCTCCGTAATGGGCAGCACGGTGGTGCGGTGGTTAGCACAGTTGCCTCACAAGAGGGTCCTGAGTTCAATTCCACCATCAGGTCAGGGTCTTTCTTTGTGGAGTTTGCATGTTCTCCCCGTGTTTGCGTGGGGTCTCTCGGGGTACTCTGGCTTCCTCCCACAGTCAAAAGACATGCAGTTTCTGGGGTTAGGTTAATTGATGATTCTAAATTGCCCATAGGTAGGTATGTGAGTGCAAATTGTTGTCTGTCTCTGTGTGTTATCCCTGCGACAGACTGGCGACCTGTCCAGGGTGTACCCTGGAACAGAAAACTAGGAATTACAAGGAAACGGAGGAAACACACAGCAATGATGGACAGCATGAAAACAGGCAGAGGAAGACATAGGACTAGATACACAGAGGATAACAAGGGAATAGGAAACAAGAGGGAAACACAGCCGGAACTAATCAGACTAACAAGAGGGAAATAAAAACTGAACATAATGCACACAGGACAGAAGACTATCAAAATAAAACTGGAAAAATGCGATACACACTAAGACACATACTGACTGAAATACAGAGAAGAGAGAAAGCAAGAGACACAACTGGAAAACAGATGAATAAACATGGAGACAGAACTAACATACATGATAAACATGACGGACTACACGTGGAAGCACAAACGGGAACAGACTAAAATGAACAAGAACATTTAAACTAGAAACTAAACTGAAACTAAATGCCACATGAGAACATAAGAAACAGAAACACTGGGTCACAGACCCAGTACCATGACAGTTATTTTTAATTTTCTTCAGAACCATTCTTTTTTCACAGTGTAATGATTTTACAGCATTCGTCTTTAATGAGTGGAACTGGGTGCACAAATTTGAATTTATTTTGGGTTTTTATTCTAATCTAAACAGGATACCTAGTATACATGTAGGTCCCAAATATACACATACATAAGTAAATTTCAGTTTACTTATTTAAAAGGGACAATTGGTTTAAAATAGATTTCCAGTATGGAGCATGAAACTGATGTGCTGCACATAAAGTTTATAGCTGTTCCTAATTTCCAAGCCTTGTCTTCTGTTGGGCTTTTACACTCACATGTAAAATTTTACATTCACATCATCATTTAATAATTGGTGCTGGAGAGTCTGAAATTTCTTTTAACTTGACAGGCCAAAGGGCTATTAACTTCTTGTTGTCATTATCATCATCATCATCAACCTGCTACAGCTTTAAACAGTCATCGCGAGTGATGAGATGGAGGCAAAACTATACATTTGGTGGCCACAAAATCAAAGCAAAGAACTTAGATATTCTGAGGGCTGCAACACGTTCTCACTCCCAAAGCATAACATTTTACGCTAGGTGACAAATCGTCACCATATTACGTTTTCGTCTACCCACCACGTTCCTAGATGACGACCTCGGAAAAAAGAGGAAATATGAGAACCGTCTGGACTGAATCTACACATGTTTGACTTGGTGTTCGCTCGCTCTGTGGTAGAGTATCACTTCCTGTTCCTGCTCAAACACAGTGGTGTTTCTGAGTAGCTTATTTGCTTAGCGATTTAATTAACAACTTTTAAATACATTCTTCTTTCATAGTATAATCTTCACGTGCTTCCTCCGAAGCACACTTTCTGTGTACTCACTACCTAATTTATAGCTAAAGTATTCACTCACTGTCTCTGTACTGTCTCGCTAGCCTAGCTTAGCTCGTAGCCGACTCATTAGCACCATGGCTACTTCACCTGTCCCTCCTGCACTTTCTTGCTCATTGTGTCAGATGTTTAGTTACTCCTCGGCCTCCTTTAGCAGTAATGATATCTGTAACAAATGTAGCATATTTGCAGCGCTGGAGGCCAGGATTACTGAATTGGAGACTCGGCTTCGCACCCTTCATTCACCCGCAGCTAGCCAGGCCCCTGTAGCTGGTGCAGCCGAAAATAGCGTAGGCCCCGCTAGCTGTTCCCCGGCAGGTCCCAAGCAGCTGGGGAATCAGGGCGGCTGGGTCACGGTGAGGAGGAAGCATAGTCCTAAACAGAAGCCCCAGGTACACCACCAACCCGTTCATGTGTCTAACCGTTTTTCCCCACTCGGCGACACACCCGCCGGGGGTCAAACTCTGGTAATTGGCGATTCTGTTCTCAGACATGTGAAGCTAGAGACACCGGCAACCATAGTCAATTGTCTTCCAGGGGCCAGAGCAGGCGACATTGAAGGAAATTTAAAACTGCTGGCTAAGGGTAAACGTAAATTCAGTAAAATCATAATTCACGTCGGCAGTAATGACACCCGGTTACGCCAATCGGAGGTCACTAAAATCAATATTGAATCGGTGTGCAACTTTGCCAAAACAATGTCGGACTCTGTAGTTTTCTCTGGTCCCCTCCCCAATCAGACCAGGAGTGACATGTTTAGCCGCATGTTCTCCTTAAATTGCTGGCTGTCTGAGTGGTGTCCCAGAAACGATGTGGGCTTCATAGATAATTGGCAAACCTTCTGGAGGAAACCTGGTCTTGTTAGGAGAGACGGCATCCATCCCACTTTGGATGGAGCAGCTCTCATTTCTAGAAATATGGACAAATTTATTAAACCCCCCAAAATATGACTATCCAGAGTTGGGACCAGGAAGCAGAGTTGCAGTCTTACACGCTTCTCTGCAGCTTCTCTCCTCCTGCTACCCCCCCAAAAACCCATCTCCATAGAGACTGTGTCAGCTTCCAAAAAGACAAAAAACAAACTAAAAACCAGCAACAAACAACTTAAACATAAACAATCACAAAGAAAGAACAATACAGTATCCACATCTGAACCAAAGAGTAAAACAGTGAAATGTGGATTATTAAATATTAGGTCTCTCTCCTCCAAGTCTCTGTTAGTACATGACTTAATAATTGATCAACAAATTGATTTACTCTGCCTTACAGAAACCTGGTTGCAGCAGGATGATTATGTTAGTTTAAATGAATCAACACCCCCGAGCCATTCTAACTACCAGAAATCTCGAAGCACAGGCCGAGGGGGCGGTGTGGCAGCAATTTTTCACACCAGCCTATTAATTAATGAAAGACCAAGACAGACTTTTAATTCATTTGAAAGCCTGATGCTTAACATTGTCCACCCCAGCTGTGAAACTCAGAAACCAGTCTTACTTGTTATCATCTATCGTCCACCTGGGCCTTACACAGAGTTTCTGTCTGATTTCTCAGACTTTATATCTAATTTAGTTCTGAGCTCAGATAAAATAATTATTGTGGGTGATTTTAACATCCATGTAGATGCTAAAAATGACAGCCTCAACATGGCATTTAATCTGTTATTAGACTCAATTGGTTTCTCTCAAAATGTAAAAGAACCCACCCACCACTTTAATCACACTCTAGATCTTGTTTTAACATATGGCATCGAACCTGAACATTTAACAGTGTTTCCTGAAAACCCTCTCCTGTCTGATCATTTCCTGATAACATTTACTTTTACAATAATTGATTACACAGCGGTGAAGAGTAGACTTTATCAAAGTAGATGTCTTTCTGAAAGCACTGTAACTAAGTTTAAGAATATAATCCACCCACTGTTATCATCTCCAATGCCCTGTACCAACACAGAGCAAAGCAGCTATCTGAACGCTACCCCAACAGAGGTCGATTATCTTGTTAATAATTTCACCTCCTCACTACGTACGACTCTGGATACTGTAGCTCCTGTGAAAACTAAGGCCTCAAATCAGAAGTACCTGACTCCGTGGTATAATTCTGAAACACGTACCCTAAAGCAGATGACTCGTAATCTGGAGAGGAAATGGCGTGTCACAAATCTAGAGGATCATCATTTAGCCTGGAGAAATAGTTTGCTGCTTTATAAGAAAGCCCTCCGCAAAGCCAGAACATCTTACTATTCATCACTGATTGAAGAAAATAAGAACAACCCTAGGTTTCTCTTCAGCACTGTAGCCAGGCTGACAAAAAGTCAGAGCTCTTTTGAGCCAACCATCCCTTTAACGTTAACTAGTAATGACTTCATGAACTTCTTCACAAATAAAATTTTTATCATTAGAGAAAAAATTACCAATAATCATCCCACAGATGTAATATTATCTACAGCTACTCTTAGTACCATTGATGTTAAGTTAGACTCTTTTTCTCTAATTGATCTCTCTGAGTTAACTTCAATAATTACTTCCTCCAAACCATCAACGTGTCTTTTAGACCCCATTCCTACAAAACTGCTCAAAGAAGTCCTGCCATTAATTAATTCTTCGATCTTAAATATGATCAACCTATCTCTAATGATCGGCTATGTACCACAGGCCTTCAAGCTGGCTGTAGTTAAACCTTTACTCAAAAAGCCATCTCTAGACCCAGCAGTCTTAGCTAATTATAGGCCAATCTCCAACCTTCCTTTCATATCAAAAATCCTTGAAAGAGTAGTTGTCAAACAGCTAACAGATCATCTGCAGAGGAATGGTTTATTTGAAGAGTTTCAGTCAGGTTTTAGAGCTCAGCACAGCACAGAAACAGCTTTAGTGAAGGTTACAAATGATCTTCTTATGGCCTCTGACAGTGGACTCATCTCTGTGCTTGTCCTGCTAGACCTCAGTGCAGCGTTCGATACTGTTGATCATAATATCCTATTAGAGCGATTAGAACATGCTGTAGGTATTACAAGTACTGCGCTGCAGTGGTTTGTATCATATCTATCTAATAGACTCCAATTCGTGCATGTAAATGGAGAGTCCTCTTCACACACTGAGGTTAATTATGGAGTTCCACAGGGTTCAGTGCTAGGACCAATTCTGTTTACATTATACATGCTTCCCTTAGGCAGTATCATTAGAAGACATAGCATACATTTTCACTGCTATGCAGATGACACCCAGCTCTATCTGTCCATGAAGCCAGATAACACACACCAATTAGTTAAACTGCAGGAATGTCTTAAAGACATAAAGACCTGGATGGCCGCTAACTTTCTGCTTCTTAATTCAGATAAAACTGAGGTTATTGTACTCGGCCCTGAAAATCTTAGAAATATGGTATCTAATCAGATTCTTACTCTGGATGGCACTACCTTGGCCTCCAGTAACGCGGTGAGGAACCTTGGAGTCATTTTTGACCAGGACATGTCCTTCAACGCACATATTAAACAAATATGTAAGACTGCTTTCTTCCATTTGCGCAACATCTCTAAAATTAGAAATATCCTGTCTCAGAGTGACGCTGAAAAACTAGTTCATGCATTTATTACTTCCAGGCTGGACTACTGTAATTCATTATTATCAGGATGTCCAAAAAACTCACTGAAAAGCCTTCAGCTAATCCAAAATGCTGCAGCAAGAGTCCTGACAGGGACTAGAAAGAGAGAGCATATTTCTCCTGTTTTGGCTTCCCTTCATTGGCTTCCTGTTAAATCCAGAGTTGAATTCAAAATCCTGCTCCTCACATACAAGGTCTTAAATAATCAGGCCCCATCTTATCTTAATGACCTTGTAGTACCATATCACCCTATTAGAGCGCTCCGCTCTCGCTCTGCAGGCCTACTTGTTGTTCCTAGAGTATTTAAAAGTAGAATGGGAGGGAGAGCCTTCAGTTTTCAGGCCCCTCTTCTGTGGAACCAGCTTCCAGTTTGGATTCGGGAGACAGACACTATCTCTACTTTTAAGATTAGGCTTAAAACTTTCCTTTTTTCTAAAGCATATAGTTAGGGCTGGACCAGGTGACCCTGAATCCTCCCTTTGTTATGCTGCAATAGATGTAGGCTGCCGGGGGATTCCCATGATGCATTGAGTTTTTCCTTTCCAGTCACCTTTCTCACTCACTATGTATTAATAGACCTCTCTGCATTGAATCATATCTGTTATTAACCTCTGTCTCTCTTCCACAGCATGTCTTTATCCTGTCTTCCTTCTCTCACCCCAACCGGTCGCAGCAGATGGCCGCCCCTCCCTGAGCCTGGTTCTGCCGGAGGTTTCTTCCTGTTAAAAGGGAGTTTTTCCTTCCCACTGTCGCCAAAGTGCTTGCTCATAGGGGGTCATATGATTGTTGGGTTTTTCTCTGTATCTATGAAGCGCCTTGAGGCGACTTTTGTTGTGATTTGGCGCTATATAAATAAAATTGAATTGAATTGAAAAGTTTGCTCTTTTTCTTCAAATCGCTTAGAAACACGCTATTTAACATCATTAAAGTCCTGGTTAAGGTCAGGAATAAGGTTATGGTCAGGGCTAGGGATAAGGTTACCGCGGGAGCGTCATTGCACTGGATTCCAGCCATAGCCCGCCGCGTACCATAAGAACGCCGAAGGTCTCCTTTCGCGTTCCTCAGGAACGCCGCGGGACGTGACAAAACGTCGACATGTTACTCCTCGGGAGTGAGAACGGGCTGTCTGAGGGAATTAGGAGATTTGACAGCCGATAACTCTCATTGAGTAAACCGCTATGCATGGCACCATTTTACATATATATTTGGGTGATGTGCTCTTAATTTATTGGCCATACCAGCTTTAAATATGATGAAATACATTCTCTGACAATTTCCCCCTTCCAATTACAATACGAGCTGCCAACTCTTGAGCCACGATCGCCCACGATCGATTATAGCGGTGTAACATTTTATTCAACTAGAAACTAATATAGGTAGATCAAAGAAGCTATTTAACATTTTCTATTTAGCTTTAGCTATAAGGACTTGTCCTTTGGGTCACTTGTCTGTCTTTCACTTATCTTGACAATTACTGTGCTGCTAACACTAAACACTCCAAATTAAAGTTTGCCTGGCAAGGAGCATACATTCATCAGTGAAGCTGGATGAAACGTGCTGCACTTTCAAGAGTGAATAATGCCAAAGCAATGAAGCTCTAAGTGGATTTTCTGCCTGCTCCCCTGCATGGCACTCACATCAGAGAGCCCATTTGAAGTGTTTAGTCTTGGAAACATTAATCCCTATAATTTCAACTATGGTGTGCCTCCTCTGTCAGGTACATTAGGTCTGCATTAAAGAACCAGGTAAAAAAAAGCAAAGGAGCCCTGGTGTTGTCTACCAGTAATTAGAATGCCATGCGTTATTCCTTATGAGGTAAAATGGCACTTATTATAAATGAAGGCCTGTCACACTTTAAATGTCTCCACTGAGAAAAACGGGGGTAGACTGGCAGAGACAATGACTAGAGGGAGTGAGAGAAAAGAGAGAGAGGAGGGATTAGCCTTGTAATGTCGCAAATGTCATTGGTTCAAGTCATAAAGACAGGATGGGTAAAATTCCTGTAATATCTGAAATGCATCATTGTATGGGTACTTTTGAAATGGATCAAGTTGTGTCAGTGGTACAATTTGTTTTTTTGTCTGTTTGTTAGTTAGTCAAACAATACTTAATTGACTGTAATTGAATTTGGTGGAAAGCCTGGCCACAAGCCGGAAATGGGACTAGTCATCTGCTGGTGGTGTGGATTTATATCAATTTGTATGTAAAGGCTTTTTTAAAATAATTATTATTTCACTCTCAAGTTCTTATGGCTAAAATGTAAAAAAAAAAAAAAAAAAAAGCAGATACACAAGTAATTGTGACAGTACTAAGAGAGAAAATAATGAACTTTGTGTGTTGTACATGTGGATGTAGCAATGAGAATTGGTTACAAAACAATTATCAACACAACTGTGTTGTAACCGATTAACATTTGGAGAACCCTAACAACAGCACAAGGAGCCAGAAACAAAAGGGATGAACTGAGTCTTGCTAAGGGGAATAGTGATGTGTCGGTCGCGAACGAAATGGCTCTTAGAGCCGGATCTTTGACGTGAACGACGCGAGCCGGCTCCTTATCGCGAGCCGTTGGGTTTTTTCTTGATCGTTGGGGAGGGGCGGTATAGTTACACTCACAGTAGCACAGGAACAGAGCAGGAGAGAGAGAGAGAAAGAGAGCCAGGGACAACAACGTCACATTAGAAAGGTATAGTAATCATCCACAACTATTTTCAGTTGCGGATGATAAAGGATTCAGAAAGTTTATTCATGCAGGTCCATATGACAGAGAATTTGCATCTTCTTTTTGTTTTCATATTTCAATTTATATTTAATTGTGTTGTGGTTTGCAGTGTTTTGTGTTGTTTCACTTTAAATTTGTTTAAAAGGAAAAAGCTGAAAATTTTAATTGTTAAAAGTTGAAATGTGAATAGTTGGTTTTAGTATTATATGATTTATTTATTACATTTTATGTGGAGTGAATAAATAAAAGTATATTTACGGTGGCCCCTACAGACAAAGCACATACAAACCCCGAAGCATGTACAAACTCCAAAACATGTAAAAACTCCAAAACACGTACAAAAGACAACAGAAGTGCTCCAGGATGCTAGGGGCAGTGTTGAGCTTTTGTTACCTAGTGGCAACACAAGCCAGGAAGTACCAACGACCGGATTTGGTGTGTGGTAGTAACAGGTAAAGGAACATTTTTTTTAAATTATTTTAATATACATGAGTGCTTGTGTATAAATATGCAAACAATACACATATGCTTTCAATTGTGTAATTTAAGAGATCTAGGTAGCTCTGTTAAGGAAGTTCAGTTAACGCTAGAAATGTGTTTTGGAGTTTGTATGTGCTTTGGACTTTGTGCATGCTTTGTCTCTAGGGGCCACCGCATATATTTATATATAAACATATATAAATAAAACCACTTTTTTTACATTAGTAATTCCTTTGTGCTTAATTTTATATTATTGTTAATAATAAATTAATTAAAGCAACAAAACAACCTGAAGAGCCGGTTTGGAGCCGAAAGAGCCGGCTCTTTTTAGTGAGCCGAGCCGAAAGAGCCGGTTCTCTAAAAAGAGCCGGAAATCCCATCACTAAAGGAGAATACAGGGGCATCAGAAAAAGTACAGCCGTCACATGCAGCCCAGTGCCAAGCTACACATGAGCTGGACAGCTCCAGAAAACTGCAGAAGCCGAGCAAAGGAAAGGTATGTGAAGAGGGGCAACCTAGTCCTGAGCTTAGATTGCACCTTATTTGTTGTTTTCTACCAAGTCACTGCAACATGCAGGAAGAGTGGACAAGAAAGTTTAGCTTAAAGCAGGCCTGCAATAAGTAGTTACTCAAGATTCTCATGGTTCCTCTTCCTGATGTTGCTTTCACTTGGTATAGCTACATCTATCACTATGGCTGTCTTCCTTTGCTTGTCCCTAGACGCTCTCAGGTGGCACTGTTAAAAAAAAAAAAAAGAAAGAAAGAAAAAAGAAAGAAAACAACTAACAACCAAGCGACAGATGTCAAACAACACACTGTTCAACTATAAAACACAAGTGACACCCGACAGTTATCATTACTGTTGTTTGTAATCTGGACCATTTGGTAGATAATATTCAGTTGGGATGAGACTTCCCTGTTTTCATAATCTGAACAACTGCTGTTAGATTTATGTCAATGTACTTGCGACAAAAATTCTAGAATGTGTTCCACCCATAATGTTTGGCAGTGCACTAGTTTATCAGGTAGAGGTCAGACTCAAAAGATGGACCACATACTACCACAATGATAATCTCTTAGCTCTCAACACATTTCATTTAACCTTCCTCTATTTCTAGAATCCTAGAATTTCTCTTTGCTCTCTTTGCATTGAATGGATCAATTGAATGGCCACTTGGTAGACATCGCATTGAATCTAAGCACAAATGTTACACTAAGACCTTTGAACATCTCAAAACCAACCACTGGAGTTATGTTTTTAAAGGAGTATGTAGCCCATATTTAATTTTAATATTGCTATTCTTTTCTTTTACGTCCTTTAGTCATGCAAAATATACACTCTGCGGGACTTAGATTTACTCCTTGCTTCAACATAGATATATATGAATCTTCTACAAAACATGCATACGATACTACAAAAAATGTATTTTCTCTCACAACCAAAGCATCCTTATGTTGGCTACAGAAGAGCATGAGAGTGCTAAGAAAGAGCGATCTAAGGTCTGCAAAGTGAAAGAGTGTAATAGAGCAGCTTGACAGTGTGAATGTCTTCATTTTCCCTGTATTGAAGTTTAAAAAATGGAACCAATCCTTGCCACCTGGGTGTACCTTGAGCTGTCTGAAAGAAGCGATTACCTGCTCAGGGTGTGTTGAGGAGGCCTTGGGGTTTTGGTCATCAATTAATCACAAAACTGCAAAAGGTGCTATTCATCAAAACCTAAGATTTCTTTTGGTGATGAATAATTATACTAAAAATACAACAAAATACCTGATACCTCCAAATAATCAGCTATAGCACTGTACTCATCTAAGGTGTAGGTTACCAACAAAAGTGTAGGTTACCAACCTTATATTACCAACATAACTGTTTTCTGATCTGCTTGCATTGTGCTTAAAGATAATTTGTGTTAAGTCATTATGAGGTTTGGGGAATTTTTCTGATAGTTACGTTCCCCTAAAAGGTCCAGGGGATGAGGGAAAGTAACAAAAGGTGTCAAGGTCAAAAAAAAGGAGACAGGGAGGCACAAAGGAACTAAAAGAGATGGTCAAGCTGCTGTTACCATTCAAAGAAACAAACCAAAACTCAGGCATCGGTCACTAAACTGAAAAGTAAGTAAAAAAAGGATTTGTCACCAAGCACTTCTCAATGTGTGTGGTGACAATCAGTCACCACACACAGCTCACTAGCTGCAACCACCAGCATGGCTCTCTGGAACTAGAGCTCACTTTTCTCTGGCCTTAAATACTTCTAATTGCTAATGGGAGTCAGCTGTATAAAAAAGGTGGCACCTAAGGCAGGAGATATGGCAGGACACACCGACACAAGGGCAACTTCATGAGGAGGCCCTGCAAGGGCCACAACAGTGACCATCTATAAAGTCATATTTTATCCAAATGTCTTCACTATGATGCTGAACAGCTTAAGGTAAGACATGCATTGTACCTCTAACACTGCTGCTGATCAAATATAATGAAATCTTTATTTTCTTGCTTACACACACACACACACACACACACACACACACACACACACACACACACACACACACACACACACACACACACGTATATGTATATACACAGCAAATCCAGCATGTCCAAATTAACACTGTCGGATTTGATTTCAACACTATTAAAGTGTCTATATGGGTCCACACCAGAGAGTGTTAATTTAACTCTTTTTGGAGAGTTGGTACGTTAACTCTGATTTAGTGTTAAACACCAAATCTGTCTGGAGTTGATAATTTAACACTTGGTGTTAAGAGTTTATATATTAACTCTCAAAGAGTATTTTAGTTTAACTACGTAAGAGTTATCTTCTAATTCATTCTAAAAAGCGGGAATTTTACTGTTCTGAACTTCTAGACATTTCTTTTGGAAATAAACATTTACTAAAAAGATGCAATGGTTCTTGAAAAACATTTATTCTGAACTGTGCACCACAATTTCAAAACATTTTCTGAAAGATGTAACAGTATACATGTTCTCACTTTCATTAGAATTTTGTTTATCAAAAGGTCTGACATAAGATAAGATAGAACTTTATTAATCCCTCGGGTGGGTTCCTCTGGAAAATTCGATTTCCAAAAAGCACAGCACCGACAGAAGTTACAGTTAAAGAATATTATATATATACACACACACACATACACACACATATATAAATACAGAGACAAATATAAATAAAATATACGAAGGGGATAAATAGAATAAATAGGAATAAAAATAAAAATACAAGTGAATTGCACATTTCAAGTATTGAGGTCTATTGCACCATTGACTATTTACAAAAAGTATTGCACAAGGTATTGTACAGTGAGGTGAAGAGGCACTACAGCTTAGTTGTTCCCTCCTCCTTTGTCCTCCTGTTTCCCCTCCCTCTCCCCTCCAGAGAGGAGTTAAACAGTTTGATGGCGTGTGGGACAAAGGAGTTTTTAAGTCTGTTAGTTCTTGTCTTGGGGAGAAGCAACCTGTCACTGAACAGACTCTTCTGGTTGTTAATGGCCGTGTGCAGAGGATGCCCAGCATTGTCCATAATGTCCATCAGTTTCTTTAATGTCCTTTTCTCTGCCACTGTCACCAGAGTGTCCAGCTTCATGCCGACCACAGAGCTAGCCCTCCTGATCAGTTTCTCCAGCCTGGATGAGTCCTTCTTTGCTGTGCTGCTCCCCCAGCACACCACAGCATAGAAAAGTACTCCAGCAACCACCGACTGGTAAAACATCCTCAGGAGCTTCCTGCAGATGTTAAAAGACCTCAGCCTCCTGAGGAAATACAGTCGGCTTTGGGCTTTTTTATACAGGTGCTCTGTGTTGCATGACCAGTCCAGTTTATTGTCCACCCACAGCCCGAGGTACTTGTACTTGTTGACCACCTCCACCTCCTCCCCCTCTATCTGAACCGGCAGTGGACCTTCTCTGGACCTCCCGAAGTCCACAACCAGTTCCTTAGTCTTTGAGGTGTTGAGTTGCAGGTTTGTGTGACTCCATGCGACAAAGTTCCTCACCAGACTTCTGTACTCCTCTTCCTGATCATCCCAGATACACCCCATGATGGCCGTGTCATCTGCAAACTTCTGAATGTGGCATAATTCAGAGTTGTAGCAGAAGTCAGAGGTGTACAGGGTGAAGAGAAGAGGGGACAGCACAGTTCCCTGTGGTGCTCCTGTGCTGCTGACCACAGTGTCAGACGTGATGTCCTTCAGCCTGACGTACTGTGGTCTGTCGGTGAGGTAGTCGGAGATCCAAGCCACCAGGCAGGGGTCCACCTCCATCCTGTTCAGTTTTTCCTGAAGCATACAGGGCCGGATGGTATTAAAGGCACTGGAAAAGTCAAGAAACAGGATCCTGACCGTGCCTTTTCCCCCATCCAGGTGTGAGTGGGCTCTGTGTAGGAGGTACAGGATGGCATCCTCCACTCCGACACCCGCCTTGTATGCAAACTGTAGTGGGTCCTGGGCATGTTGTACCTGTGGTCGGAGGAGGTTGAGGAAGAGCCGCTCTAGAGTCTTCATAAGATGTGACGTCAGTGCCACCGGTCGGAAGTCATTCAGCTCATTGGGCCGGTTCCTTTTGGGGACCGGGATGATGCAGGATGTCTTCCATAGGGCGGGCACTCTCCCCAGTCGCAGACTGAGATTGAAGACTTGTTGTAGCGGCTCCCCAAGTTCAGCAGCACACGCCTTTAGCATCCTAGGACACACCTTGTCTGGGCCTGCTGCCTTTCTGGGGCGAAGCTTCCTCAGTTGTCTCCTGACCTGATCCACTGTGACACTGGGAGATGTTTGGGAGGAGGGGAGGGGGGGAGATGTCTTGCTGCTGAGAGAGGGATTGGAGGAGGGGGGTGTCATGGTGTCAGGAAGGGGGGGAAGCGAGGGAGGTAGGAGAGTGGGGAGAGGACTCTGTAGTAAAGGTGAGGGTGAGGGTGGGGGGGTTGTGGGCTGGTCAAACCTGTTGAAGAAGTTGTTGAGTTCGTTTGCCTTCTCCACAGTCCCCCCCACTGTGCTTTTCTTGGTGTTGTGGCCTGTGATGGTTTTCACACCATTCCAGACCTCCCTCATATTGTTCCTCTCCAACTTCTGCTCCACCTTCCTCCTGTAGGTGTCCTTTGCTTCCCTCAGGCAGCGTTTCACCTCCCGCTGTGCTGCTTTCATCTCCTCCTTCACTTTGCTCCTGAAAGCCTTCTTCTTCATGTTGAGGACAGCTTTGACTTCCTGTGTTACCCACGGTTTGTTATTAGGATAACACCGTACCGTCTTAGCAGGGGCGACTGTGTCCACACAAAAGTTGAGGTAGTCTGTAAGACAGTGTGTCGCCCCCTGTATGTCCTCACCATGTGGGCTCAGGAGCACATCCCAGTCTGTGGTGTCATAAAAGTCCCTCAGAGCATCATCCTTTACTGGGGTCCATCTCCGGATGAAGCGCGTTGTGACAGGCTGCCTTTGGACGAGGGGTGTGTATTGTGGCTGTAGGTAAACCAGGTTGTGGTCTGACTTCCCTAGTGGGGGGAGGGGGGTGGCTCTGTATGCATCTCTCACATTAGCATACAGTAGGTCAATTAACAAAGACTAACACTGAGCAGTGCTGATTTTCTAACACTGGAAAATAACTCAAAATGTTAGAAATATTCCAGTGTTAGAAAATCAGCACTGCTCAGTGTTAGTCTTTGTTAATCCTCAAAACTGACTAGGTTACTTTTAAACATATAACACTGTCAAAAGTGTTAATTTAACACTCAACAGTGTTGTATTTAACACTCAGAGGAGTGGACCTATATAGACACTCTCTAGTGTTAATTTAACACTGGAGATTTTGCTGTGTATGTATGTGTATGTATGTATATATATGTATATATATATGTATATATGTGTGTGTGTGTGTGTGTGTGTGTGTGTGTGTGTGTATATATATATATATATATATATATATATATATATATATATATATATATAAAAAAAAAACACCCAGCGCGCCCCTGCGGGCGGTTTATCCTTCAAGCTCGGGTCCTCTACCAGAGGCCTGGGAGCTTGAGGGTCCTGCGCAGTATCTTAGCTGTTCCCAGGACTGCGCTCTTCTGGACAGAGATCTCCGATGTTGTTCCCGGGATCTGCTGGAGCCACTCGCCTAGCTTGGGAGTCACCGCACCTAGTGCTCCGATTACCACGGGGACCACCGTTACCTTCACCCTCCACATCCTCTCGAGCTCTTCTCTGAGCCCTTGGTATTTCTCCAGCTTCTCGTGTTCCTTCTTCCTGATATTGCTGTCATTCGGAACCGCTACATCGATCACTACGGCCGTCTTCTTCTGTTTGTCTACCACCACTATGTCTGGTTGGTTAGCCACCACCATTTTGTCCGTCTGTATCTGGAAGTCCCACAGGATCTTAGCTCGGTCATTCTCCACCACCCTTGGGGGCATCTCCCATTTTGACCTCGGGACTTCTAGGTTATACTCGGCACAGATGTTCCTGTACACTATGCCGGCCACTTGGTTATGGCGTTCCATGTATGCCTTGCCTGCTAGCATCTTGCACCCTGCTGTTATGTGCTGGATTGTCTCTGGGGCATCTTTACACAGCCTGCACCTGGGGTCTTGCCTGGTGTGATAGACCCCAGCCTCTATGGATCTTGTGCTCAGAGCTTGTTCCTGTGCTGCCATGATTAGTGCCTCTGTGCTGTCTTTCAGTCCAGCTTTGTCCAGCCACTGGTAGGATTTCTGGATATCAGCCACCTCCTCTATCTGCCGGTGGTACATACCGTGCAGGGGCCTGTCCTTCCATGATGGTTCCTCGTCTCCCTCCTCTTTCTTGGGTTTCTGCTGCCTGAGGTATTCACTGAGCACTCGGTCAGTTGGGGCCATCTTCCCAATGTATTCTTGGATGTTCGTTGTCTCATCCTGGACTGTGGTGCTGACACTCACCAGTCCCCGGCCCCCTTCCTTCCGCTTAGCGTACAGCCTCAGGGTGCTGGACTTGGGGTGAAACCCTCCATGCATGGTAAGGAGCTTTCTTGTCTTTATGTCAGTGGCTTCTATCTCCTCCTTTGGCCAGCCTATTACCCCAGCAGGGTACCTGATCACGGGCAGGGCGTACGTGTTGATGGCCCGGATCTTGTTCTTACCATTCAGCTGACTCCTCAGGACTTGCCTGACCCTCTGCAGGTACTTGGTGGTTGCAGCCTTTCTAGCGGCCTCTTCATGGTTCCCATTTGCCTGCGGGATCCCCAGGTACTTGTAACTGTCCTCTATGTCTGCAATGTTGCCTTCTGGTAGTTCAATCCCCTATATATATATATATATATATATATATATATATATATATATATATATATATATATATATATATATATATATATATATATATATATAATGTATGTATGTATATATGCATATATATGTATGCATATATGTGTGTGTGTGTTGAATACCTTAGGCAGCAGAAACCCAAGAATGACGAGGAAGAATCATATATGTATGGTACCATATATATGCACAATAAGTGCACTCGTATGATCCTCTTAAACTTACAACAGCTATCCTAAAGCCTTACAACTCAGTTAAAGCATATTCTGGTTTAGCAGGGTAAAAGGTTGTATTCAGGTTATATTTGCATAGTCACTTTCAATCATATTCAACTATTGTGGCCTAACAGGACCACTACAGCAGCACCTGTAAGTTAAGTGTGGAGCAGCAGGGAAGCAGAGAGTGTTCCACAAAAGGAAACAAGAGGCCCGTAGGACCAGTGTTTCTCTATGCAAATGCTGTAGTCCTGAAGGGAACCCCGCCGCTGGAGATTAACTAATCAAGGCACTGGCAGAAAGAGCTGATGTGGGAGGAAAAGTCTTTTTTGATTAGGAGGCTTCCTAACTGAGATAACTCACCTGGAAGAATCCCAGTGGCAGCCATGACAAGGCCTGGTGAAATAAATACTAAAAGAGACAAGTTTCGAGTTTCTTTTGTCTGTCTCCTGTAGAAAAAATAGGGTTATGTCTTTTGTCCTTAGGACACTTATTGGCCTTTTCTAAATCTTTATGACTTTTCCCTTCTCTTTACTCTGATGTGTGCCAGCAAGTCAAAATATATATATAAAAAAAGAAATGACTGAAAAAGAAATAGACATATTTAAGCTATTTTCCAGATATAGAGAGGAGAGCTCACCCACTGATCTCACTTCTGCCTTGTGATCTAGCTCATTTTTTAATGTTATTTTAATGGCACTTTCTCCGAGTGTGCAGGTACTATGACAGTAACGACTTAATAAACAGTTGAAATTAAAATGATGCACTAGGGTAGGACAGCAAATAACTGAAATAACTCAATTACAAAAAAATCTTTAGATTCAGTGTCCGTTTACATTTATAACTGTATAATTATGATAGCAAACAAGCAGCGTACCTATTGGTACAAATGAACCATTAATGCACCTCACTATCAAGGAAATACAAACACACTCCTTTGCATTCAAATTTGCAACTGGGTGTGGATTAGTTCCCGCACTAGCTCTTTACTTGTAGATTTTGTAGTGTTTTCATTTGATCTAATTAACACTGGTAGTAATAATAATAATAATACAAAAAAAAACCTCTCTGTGAGGTTCCTTTAGGTGCTTCACGGAGACTTTGTATGCTATTGCACCGTGTTACACTGCATCTGTAGCTGTATCTTCCCTCATGTGTACGGGGATGAAGGACGGAAAGGACGGGGCAAATCTAAAATCAAAAACACGAAAAATCAAATAAAGAACAAGAGTGGGTAGCTGTTTAACTAGCAGCCTGATCATTACTGCAACACTAGCAAATGGTACGATCTGGCAAAGAACAGGAGAACAGGCTGGTGTTAAAGGGCAGGAGTTAAGCAGAGATTAGTTGCAGATATATCAGCTGGTAGTGCATGGGAACAGACAGGCATGCAAAAATTAAGCAGGGAAGGGTGGGGAATTGTATCACCTTCATTTTAACACTCAAACCCTGCAATAGCTGTGAAGGTATTTCAGTTTAGACCAAATCTGCGTACCAGCTGACAGACCAGCAGGATTTGTCAAGCTGCTAAAATATACTACAGTACACTTATGCACTTAATCCTCTCTGAATGTGCACATCCTCTTTAGTTGTGCTTAAAAAATGTTTGTGACTTTTATACAAAGCATTAACACAAGATTCAAGACTATTGAGTAATGTGTTTGTGTCCACAGGTGTGCAAGAAAATTACTCAGGCTGTTATTTTCTTCATTCTGTTCTCCACATCTATTATAATTGTATAATCAGAAGAGCTCACCATGTAACTATCTGTGCAGATGATCAGAACTGCAGTGGAGATATAGCTCCAGTGGAAAAATAATATGAGAAAAATAATGTGACCTGGTGTGTTTGAAAAGTCTGAACATACAGTGGAAAATACATATCTGTTTTCCGTATAGGGGGCGAAAGCCGTTTTTGTCACCAGAAAATGGACTGAGTGTGAGCAGACATCAGAGGATGAGTTCTTGCCTACAATCAACCAGTTTGCATAAAAGCTGTCCAAGGGCAAAACTGTTCTTTCAGCATTTTAATACTGAGAGCACTTGATAACGTTTCTAAAAAAAAATAAACAGCATTTAATTAAGTATTGCAGTCATTCTCATCAGTTCATAAAGAAATATTGCTGAGGACAGTGCAAGGATAACATGTAGGTGTTTCATTTAATTTTGCTTTTGTCCTTAATTATATTGGTGCACCTCAATTTAGATATTTTACCATAACTAAATTCAAAAAGACAAAGAGGTTTGTTGCTTAAAGCACATTCAGTGTCTAATGTGCAGCACTGGAAAACAGATGTGAATGGAAACTTCTGGTCAGGAGTCAGGATCTTTTCCCTTAACATTTCCCATCATGACTTTAGAAATTCTTTTAAAGTAGAACATAGGCACAGGTTTGGTTTCTTTAGAAATACATTCATTGTGTAAAGGTGTTTTGAAAAGGCTTATCAAAGTGTTCATTGCCAAATGTCTTTTATACTTTAAAAATGCTTCTATTTGGCATTGAAGTGAACAAGCCCCAAATCTTTGATGTTCCCTTTTATGAGCTCTTCAATATTTATATTTATATCTACAATATATAACTTCAATAGCAAACTTCAAATGAAGGTTTTTTTCTTCATATATTTGTTACTATTGCTGTACTATTCATAATTTCAATGTCTTGTTATTGTTGTACACTATCTAAAATTCTAAAAGAGAAAAAAAAAAACAATGAGGAGAGACCACTGAATAAGAGTGTTGAAACTTTTGACTCATATAAGGTTGTATAATGTATTCATGCATACTGCTATATGGTACAAATCTTGTGGAAACATGCAAATCCAAGTTTTATATTTGAATAAGATAAATGATAGAATTGCAAGCACAACCACTACAGAAAAGCCATTGTTGGTTACATTACCTTAAATTATTATACTTCAAAAATAAGAATAAATGGTCCTGCAAAGATTTTCAAAACATATTTAAATAAATAAACAAAAGGACATTACTAAGAGAAATCTGCATGTTTAATTTCTGGGAAAAAAAGCCCAGTAGATTTGAATTATTTATTACATATAAAGAGACCACACTCTCATGCTAGGGATAGTGTATAATTATCTTCTAGAATACTTTTTCATTCACAAACAAAAATAAATTCAAAAATCAGTCTGAGGTGCATTGGACACACAAAGTTTTTTCTTTCCACAGAGACTAGAGATGTCCTTTTCCACAGCTAAATCCATTTTTATGAGGTGTGCAGTGGGAATCTGTATTGTGATGCAACAGCAGGCTAGCGAAAACAATGCAGCCAATTGTCATCATCCTGCTTGTCCCATGCGAGTGTATTCATTCTTCAGTCCAGACTTATCACATCTCTCCTCTGCTGGTGGCCCCTGGGCCTAGAGCCACTGGAGTTTATAGGCCTGCAGTCTTAGTGCACCTGATTCCTCTTCATGTCCCTGAAGAACAGAGCCCTCCATTTGTCATTGGTAAACATGCAGAAGAGCTGGTGTGTGCTTCACATGAGGGAGGGGGAGAAACAAAGAGGACACAAATATCAGCACATTTCTATTTTCACATAAGCAGACACACCTCTCCCAAGCAAACCGTGGGTTTTAATTCCATTTCCCGAGTTTATTAAAGGACAGAGTGGTGTGTTGTATTGTATCTCACTTTGAGCTTAGAAACTGAGTGACTTTTGATTTACTGAAAAATAACCTATCATGTACGAAGAGGTGGCACAATATTTATGGCATGACTTTTTACAGAGTCATTAAAAATTAATTGACCAACATTATGTTACATGACCCTCGTGGTACTCCAGACAATGCATTAAAAAGGATTTATTTTAAATACCCATGCTGAATGGGAATGCTGATGAATGACCTGTCTCACGCACTGGAATGGTGACAAGGAGGAGGAGGAAGAGATAAGGGAGCTAGGTGTGGAAGAGTGAGGGAGTGATCCTGATGAAATTACAGGATGGATTGATTGATCTCCACGGATGAATGTTGCAATGGAGGAATGCAGTTAAAACTGATGCATCTAGATTAGTGTCAGAGGAGCCACTGAAGGACAATGAAAGTCATCGCCAGGAGATGTGACCTTTTCAGCATATGAAGCCCACAATGCACCAGACCACGCTTCATGGCAATAAACCAAGACTGGGGGAAATTTTGTCACTGCCAAGAGGACCAACAAACAAAAAACAAAAAGAGCATATGAGGCAGGAATTAAAAATGCAGATGTTTCAATTCATATTCATTAGCATATTTTGCCATTATGAAGTGGAAATTAATGGTTTCAAAACAACTGGTAACACAGAAAAGAAGTGTGAATCCAGTGATGCAGGCTGTGCTAAAACATGCACCCGTGCACACAGCAGGGTGATAGTTTCCATAGCTTCCCCATGCTTTCCAAGAGGCATCATATTTACATGCATGTTACAGTTTTGCATGAACAGGGTTGTTTCCTGTTTTAGGCCATAATCTGGTTAAAGTGAAAAAATTTAATCCGCACGGATAAAATAAGGAATCACGTTAATTAAAGAGCCTTCCAAATAATGTAAAAAGAATAAAGCACAACATGCAACAACAAATTCCCTTTCACAGGAAAAGACTGCTGCTGAGGAAATAAGATTATCTGTGTTTTCACAATGATACACATTGTAATAGAATACGAGGACTGTGTTTAGTATGTCTGTTTTATTCGCTGCCATGCAGATTTTACTTAGTTTCATTTGATGCATTCCTGCAGCTGAAGGTGTTTGGTTGCAAAGAATATAATGAGAATATATGATTTATCATTCCAGATATGCTGTAGGAAAACAACTCAAAGAAAGAAACAGTAGATATGTTGACACAATACAGATACCATTCAATCTGCTCCCAAAGGCAATTTGGGAACAGATTGCATATTGAATATGTATAAAAATTTATTTTAGTATCGTCTAATCTAATTTCTTGTTGTCTAAGTACAGTCTTAAGCCACAACTTGATGTGAAAAGGAACTACAGGTATTACAGTTAAACGTCATCATCATAATTATTCTAGCTTCTAATTAGCTTCTAACTTTTTTCTTTATGTTATATTATTTTTCTTTATATATATACAGTATATATATCTTAAAATGACATATTGTTAAAAATAATTCAGCATTTATTTTCTGTATGAAGAACAGACATTAAAAATAATAATGATATACACTGCCTTCTGCAACTCAACAAAGATTTAGCCTGCATGGCATTTTGGCATTAAGTTTCTCTTCATACATGTCTTGAAAATAGACCCGAGGCCTGAAGCATAAACTAGGATCTGAGGCTTAACAAACCTCACGTTAACTCAAGGTTTTCAGGGTTTTCAGAGGTTTGCTTCTGACCAAAGTTTATTCTCTAAATGTCTGTGGAGCAGATTTTGCCCCAGAAAAGAGATCCCCAGGTGTGAAATCTATTCTCCTTAAAACAGCATTACCACTAGTGAAAGAGTCTGTTGCCCTCGGTGGATTGATAGTAATCGGGTCTAAATCTTTGTCTTGCTCTGTTGAGCATGATTTTTTTTTTTAACTGTGTGTTTATTGAGTTTTAATCTTTACACTCACACCAAGATTAAACAAACAACCAAAAAACAACAACACAAAAACCAACAAAAAAACAACAAAAAAACAACAACAACATAGCAGTGAGCATCATTAAGAAATACAGATTTTTAGAAGCAAATTGTCTTGTTCTCTTAGCATTAATACGTGACCCTTAAATAGGATATCAGTTTACAGTTGTTAATCTAACATTATAATTTGTATGAAGGTTAACCCTGAGTTAGATTTTCTTCCTACAATGCAACAGTATTGAATACCACAAAAGGTTTTCTTGGATAACACATGTAGGATCTAACCCCCTACTTGCCTGGAAAATGCAATATTCATTACTGCATTAATTTGTCTGCTGCAAAATGCTTTGAATTCACCTTCTTCTATATGCTAGGGAGAGAATAATGAAGAGTGAGGTTGGAGTAAATATGCTGATTCAGTGTTTTTCATATTGCCTCCGAGTGAAAATCCTGGCCACTCCCCTTTCCTGTGCCCCTACTGTGAGTGGTCTTACACAACCAAAACAGCCAATTAGCTCCTGTGGAAGTGGTATATAAAGGCCACAAATACAGCATGACTAATTAGGTGTTTTGGTATTATTGTATGGACATAACAGGGTACTGGATAATCACATTTGATAATTTGTTAAGTATCCCTTTTGGTGGGAATTAGTAGCTATCCAATATTATATTAATGTGAGCAAGGGAATATTATCAAAAATCTCTTAGAAGTACACTGCTTTAAACTATGTTTCTCGTAATCCTTTGATCCACTGTATCTCATCAGCTCTAAAAATAAAATGTAAAAAAAATAAGCCATTGGACAGCCCTTAGCTTACAATCAAAGCAGTCCTTCTGAGAAAAGCTATATGACACAAGATAAGGACCTTTGGAATATCCAGCCTGTAGTTAATTCTTAGGGCTTACCTATCCACTGTTTGAAGCACGATATTTGACGCGCACCTGATAATCTCTCTTACAGCATTAGCCAGTGTTTTTTTTTTTTTAGAGTGCTCTCTCCATCCTCCTCTCACTTCCCTTGAACATTTCTTTGCTCATTTTCACACAGATCCCAAGGCTGATGTCTGCCACTGATAAAGCCTGATCCACAGTAATTACACAGGGTAAGGGAATTGAATCTGTCTTTGGCTCTAAACTGTGATTTCTACTGTGCCTTGTCCCCCATGCTGCGCCTTTTCTGGTGATGAGACTCATTACAATGCCTGATGCACGTCCCCTTTTGTCCTAAGCAGCACTGTAATCACACAGCCTCTTACATTTCTGATTCTATTCATGTGCTGGGGGTTACATTTCATGAGCTCTAAATTTTCAGAAGCTTGCAACTGACAACTATGGTAAGCAGAGAAAGAATAGTCAAGTTAAAAAAAGCAAAAGGAGAAATCCTATTTTTTTAAATGATCAATAATTCTAGCATCCCACCATTTGTAATAAGTAGTAAACACTAATTTATAGTACTGTAAACAGTGACAACTAATGTGAAACACTGAGGGTGTGCTCCAGAGTCCATTTCTGCTAAATCACTACCTTTTTCTAAAGAGGGAGCTAACGTTTGTGCTAATTATGACTGTTTATGTTCCACCCTATGCTAACACTAGCATAGCTCTCTCGCTATTGTCTTCCCCACCAAAGCCAGCTTCCTGAGGGGTAGCATGTCCTCTGACAACACCAGCCACTGGCCATACCACCAGAGAGTCCTTGTAACCCACAGCAGCCTATGGTCATGCCACCAGATTGTTTTTGTCAGTGGAAGGTCTCCGTTACTGGCATCTTGGCCTATCCTCACTGTCTCCATCACTGGTTTCCCAGTTGCCACCCTGAACTGCTTAATCTTGATCACATATGCACATTGGATATAAGCACTTTTGGACAGGGCTCCATAATATGACAGCATGGCATTTAGGAATTCCTAAATGCTAATTGGTCATTTGTGAATGTGTGATTGGTCCACTTGGACTTTTTGTGTTTCCTGTTTTTTATTTAAACACAAACTGTTTGATAATCTGCAATGACCCTGATGAAGGCTACAGCTCAAAACACGTTGGTCACCTAATAAAGTTGTTCCTTATTACTTGTCTTCACGTCATCAGATCTTTGTCTTCTCCATGCACCTTGGAAATAGGTGAAGTTTTGCCAGAAAGATTTGTTGCCATCTATGTTTAGGAATTCCTGAACAGCAAAAGTAGGAAAGAACTGAATTTTCATTAAAATATATGCAAAACAAGAACAACTCAAATAGATTGATATTTACACTAGTGTGGAATGGTCATGATGGATGGTCTCTGTGTAATCCAAATCATCATGATTTATACTCCAGGAATCATCAGTGTCTACAAAAATATGTCATGTCAGTCCATCAACCTTTCTAGGTTAGGCAGATTTTACTCTAAAGCCTCAATTATGCTTTCTGTGTCCGCTAGGGTCTACTTGGGCCTGAGTGACATAAATTTTGATAGGATGGTGAGGTTTATTGTGACTGTGCAGTGTTATCTGTGTAGAATTTACTGTACAAGAAATCAATTATCCATTGCCCCCAGGCAGAGGGCTTCAAAGAAGTATACAAGGAATGGCTTCATGGCAACTAGGTCTTTAGTTGTCCATGTTCACAACAGAGTATAACCAAGGCTTAATGGTGAAAGAGATACAAAATTTCTGTATAAAATTTTTTGAGTATAATACATTTAAGGATTTAAATGATAATTATTAAAATAAAAAAAAAACAAACAAACCTGCAAACTGAGCATAATTGCAAACACAACACCAAGGAGTCAATAAAGTTGTATTTCGTCCCAAAACAAGCCTTATTTACACAAGTCCACAGAGAGGAGATGAGTCACTGAGATATTATGACATCCACTGCAGCGCTAGTTCCAAAGTCATTATAATTGAAAAGGCAGGGGAAAGTGTCTGAAGGCACACACACGAGGGAGGTCCATGTACCCATTGTGTCAGTCTTTTAGAATAGTGATACTGGTACAAATTTGTCTTTGCACTGAAAGGTTTATTTGTACATGAATTATACATTAATTCCCTTTTTCCTGAGCCACACTGCCACTGACAGTAGACAGCAGTAAGTGCCAAGTTATACTGTAATTGGTATCTTGGTTATTGTTTATACAGTTTGATCCATTTGGTAGACATAGAATTATGTCAGACTCAGTGTTTGGGTAGACATTTACCTTTCTCCTCTGTAATTTAATGCAGCCATTCAGACAGCTAGAATTACAAAGTCTTACTCCATTATAGTAATCAGAGATTTCAGTTAAAACATGTGTTCACACAGAAAATCTTTAATTTTCACATTAGAACTGCTTCATGGCCCTTGAAAGACTGTCTGAAGAGAGTCTTGAGTGACAAATAAAGTCGATATAGATTTAACGTGCTTTGTTTCTCTCAATATACTAGAGACTTTAGAACCTACCTACTGCTTCATATGCAATGTCAACCTTGAACATATGGGTATGAAAGACATTCAAAATGTACAGGAGAAAGGGAAAAGAAAGGAAACACTGACTTTAATCTGCTCAGTTGAACTGCTGTGTTTTGGGTGCTGATTAAACCTCTGCCAGATGACCTGGGGTTTTTGTTGGGTGACCAATGCAGCACTGCAGCTGTTGCTTTTATGCTAAACCCCTCCGTGGAGACACCGTTGATTGTGGGATTAGCACACAGGTCTCCTCCTCTGTTCATACTTTCACCTCAGCTGTGTTACATGACAATCCAGACAGCTCCAGACCTCAGATCTCTCCTTTAGGCATCATTAGGGAGTACTCGCTCTAACAATCTAATAGCTGGAAATGTGCATACCTGTCAATAAAGGATGTGTGTAGAGTGACAATTCTATGTTCAAAAAGCCACAAATAATATATCGTCTTGATGCATTCTCAATCATCCTGGTAAGTAAATTTCCAAAAGTTGATTCTGTTCATCTGGACGACCAGATGAACAGAATCAACTTTTGGACACAAATAATAATATATATTCTCTCTTTGGGTGTGCACTAGGGCTGCAACAATTCGTCGCTATACTCAATGACATCGCCTATAAAAATTTGTCAAAGTGGAACTTTATTGTCATCGCATCATATACTAAAACCACATAAATGTGTTTTTGCAACTGCAATACACTAAAGGAAGCTACGGGGGAAGTATTGACTCTATCATCTGGCAAGACTGCACTTCAGACTAACAAAGAAGAACCAAGAGCGAACAGCTAAACAGGAGGATGGAAGAAAATGTAAAATGAGATTTAACAAAATGTAAAATTTCACAGTAAATCCACGACAGCCTGACAGCAGTGCACGAGCACCAGCACCCTGCCGCTGTCATGTCAACTCTGAATGGGTCAGTTTTAGAGAATTAAGTCAGTGCTTCATGTTGATACCTTGTTTATGTTAGTGTTTGTACTGTAATTTTTATGTTAGCTTACCTGGTGGAAACGTCTTAGTAAGATGCCTGCTAAGTAAACACCATTTCAGTTTTGTTAGCTAATGTTAATGAGTGAAATGTGATAGTAAACCATTACACTGGCATAGCTACACTGCCTCCTAGTTTATTGTAGTTTTTTTTTCTCACATTAACAATAGCGTTTATTCTGAATAGTAAACCTCTTCCACCTGAAGTTAGGTAGTTAATCTGTCAGTTTGACGATATCAAAAATTAATTATACATAGGGCTTACCTATGTGTGTGTGTGTGTGTATATATATATATATATATATATATATATATATATATATATATATATATATATATATATATATATATATATATATATATATATCAAATCAAATCACTTTTATTGTCACATCACATGTGCAGGTACATTGGTACAGCACATGTGAGTGAAATGTGATATATATATATATATATATATATATATATATATATATATATATGGTAATCGGAGCACTAGGTGCGGTGACTCCCAAGCTAGGCGAGTGGCTCCAGCAGATCCCGGGAATAACATCGGAGATCTCTGTCCAGAAGAGCGCAGTCCTGGGAACAGCTAAGATACTGCGCAGGACCCTCAAGCTCCCAGGCCTCTGGTAGAGGACCCGAGCTTGAAGGATAAACCGCCCGCAGGGGCGTGCTGGGTGTTTTTTTTTTTATAAGATCAGTTAAACAGTTTAACTGGCATTGAACACTACACCATCTGAGAAACTATGATATATAACCAAATTTGTGATTAGTGACTGTCTTTTTTAATTCTGTATTGTTCTGCTTTACTATGAGCAAGCGTCTCATTCATGAACTGAATCATCTGTAAAGTTAAACTTGTTATTTTGGACTGGAAAATAAAATCTTGGACAGAAGCCATTTTTAGTTTCCTATTTGCACATTAATTTTTTGTTTAAATACTGCTAGTGCCCTAATTTGTATTACCTAATATTTCATTTTTATTCTGACAGTTCAATTGAGTAATGTTAAAAACACATTGGATTATTTTCAAATTTATGTTTCCTGGGTCAGTAGTTTTATTTGCTGTGGGACTAGACAACAGGGTGATTATTAACAGGTGGGCAGACTTGAGAAAGTGAGGTACTGAAGCCTAGAACAGGAGGTTTGCCCACAGGAAGTGGAGACAGGAGTTATTTAAATAATCGTTCACTAATCGACTAATCAAAGAAGAATTTTTAGATCAGTCACTTACCGAAATTGTCGTTAGTTGCAGCCCTAGTATGCACACATATTCAGTTTGGTACAAAGAGGAGAGAAAATTGCAGATGACCCTGTGAAATACATATGGACTTTTGAAAATCTTTAACCTCCTTCACAATAGAATCTTCAATACTATGACTTTGCAAAAAAAAGTTTGTATTCAGAGGCATGTGAACAGAAATCAGCCAAAATAAAAATGCACTATACGAAAAAACAAAACCTTTCAAGCATTTGTTTCTAAACTTTACTCATGCTTGCTGTTCTCTGTCTTCGCATCTGGAAGTCATACATATTTACGTCAAACCATTTTGGCACCATGAAAAACCAATACATCCACTCAATGGCATGCTGCCACTCACATAAGCAAAGGTGCCTGAGCCAATTCTGGAGTTGTGTCTACTTCAAGCAGCTATAACAAGTTTTCTGAACAGATAACCTGGCTTTCCAAGTTTGAAAAGATAATGAATGACCTTGTGTAATGCAAATTGGTAACTCCTTTATTAAGCCTAATCTAATTAAGATCCCCCTTCACACATTATTAAGGGAGGCCAATAAACAAATGCGGGTGTGAGAGATTTGGCATGGGAACATAATCATAAACACGTCTTTAATTTCACAGCAACAGCGCTGTGTTGATTGCTGCCATGCTGCTGGCCATATGTCCTTGAAAACAGACAGTAACTGAATCACGTGTAATTTATTAGTTTTACATTCCACACATAAAGCAAATGATATACAAATGATTTCACCAGTCTAATAAGCTCTTAAACAGACTCCTGCAGTGGGAAGACCTCAGTATTGTTCATTACTTATCTCAGTGCTGGCAAAAATCAATCTTTTCTTTTAAAAATGCAGTGATAAAAAATGAAAAGATGCACAGTAGAGCATTTCTTCTCCTTGTGACTTTCTCTCTAGCAACCCCACCCTCCTCGCCTCCCACCTCAACTTTGGATGAGGGCCTCCCCCATGATGCTTCCAGATTGCGCTCGTAACAATGTGACTGGGCCCCAAAGCAGGGATCCACATTTTCATATCTGAGGCCAATGATAGATGAGGCAATCTGAACAAGTAGTGCTGAGAGATACATCAGGAGGTAGACAGCCCCAGATAAAGGAAAAAGAAGACTGGGCCCCCATTGTCACCCTTTCGCCATTCCTCGGATATATAGCGGCTCCCCCAGGACCAATAACTCACATACATATTCAAAAGCTGCAACAGTACTTTGCCACCTCTGGGATAGACTGCTAAACCAAAAAGCAGTCCAGGATTCTGTTTGCTCTTTTCCCTGTTATACCTGCATACCAAGTGGTGAACTACAAGCTTAATGACTGGGCCTCTGTAGGTATACCACTGACAGAATTATGGTTCGTTGTTGGTTATGTGGCTGTTATCCAGTAATGTTTTGCTAAACATGCAGTTTTATGAGGTAGTTGACACTGTCATCAGCTTATATCCTTCAGTGCAATTTAAAACCCTGAATGTTATAGTGATGAATATAAATTATTTATGGACCAAAGAGACTGTCATTTAATGAAGCTTTTGGTGATTTGACCTGGCAAATGAATCAATGTCTCATCTAATTTATTAAACACACTGCAGGGTCAGAACCTTTTCACCCATTTATCTTTGTCAGAAAGTGTAAGTGCTGAGAAAAAAAAGAACCTGTTAAGTCCTTTTGCATTGTCTCAATGGTGTTGAAGAAGCTTTTTTAAAAATGTAGTTAGCCAACCTTCAACTGTGTACTGGAAATAATTACAGGATAGGAAGCTCCCAGTGTGAGGACAAAAAATCTAACTTTGTAAGGTATGACTTATTTAGTTCCCTCCTGGAAATCACAAACAAGGAGGTAGAGATTTCTGAAATGCTAGCATCAGCTGGACAATAAGTGTACTTTTTACTTGGATATCTTTACATCAAAAACTACTGTAATAAAAACAGTGCCAAAAGTATCAGTCACTGCACTTTAATTTGCTTGCAGTTCGTGTCTGTCTTTGTCCGTTACCTCAGGATGTTTTCTGTACAATGTATAAATCAATAGCAAAATGGCAAAAAATTACATATAATAAATGTATAGTGAAATGTTTCAGGAAGCCAGTTTATTTATGCATGTTCATTCCAACAACATCTGAGCATCTATTCTCAGTCGGCAGATTTGGTGGTCCAATAAAGACTCATTATTAATAAACCAGATACCAGTGAATCAAACATGTCATATGCCCAACATTTCATCTTTAACAATATAACTGCAGTACAAAGTAAAAAAAAAAAGGCAAAAAAGTGCATTTGGGGGGAAGAATATCACTTCTCTGGACTTCCAAACTCCTCTTCAAAATTGGATCCAGACAATTCCCTGTTTTTATTTTTTTCTCTTCTTGCAATTTTTAAAAAAACACAATTTTGAAATATCCTGTGGGAGACTTCCAAGAATGTCAGCACATGCAATTGAGAAGTAAGCTTTTTAACCCAATTTAAATGTTAAACTGCATTATTGTGCAATAATAATTTGCCTACAACAAAAGGGATTATAACTGATGAAGTAACTGTCTTATAGGAATTAATAGTTATTTTTATTCTAATATTCAATATATGTCTATTAATCTGCAAATGAAGGCATTATTGTGTTAATTGTTAGTCCTATACTGGCTAATGAATCATCACAATATCATTATAAATGTGTATAATATCAAACACCTAGGCATGCAGAATACTTGGTTGATATCTCTTGATTTTGCCATGTCAAAGAAACAGGCTCTGTATTTTGCGGGTGCCTTATATGCATCCACAGGTGTACCACCAATTCACTCAAATGGACTCTAGTAACCTATCACAAGCTTCTTAAGCTCAGAATGGAATCATCTGGTGTTTTCTTATTAATTAAGGACACAATAAACTTAGTGTGTATATATACTCCTAAATTTGATGAAAGTGATTAAAAAAGACAGCTCTTTCTCTTTATTCTGACATTTAGGGCTGTGCGATATGACACAAATCTCATATCCCGATATAAGACATCTATCGTCCCAATAACGATATAAATCACAAAAATGTAACATTTTCTGTAAATTCTGTGAATCTCGGGCAGCTCGACTTGTGTGAAGTGTTTCCAGCTGGGTGTCGTGTACCTGGAGTCGAGTGTTTTAACCGATGCATGAAACGATACATTTTTAGACATAAGTTGTAACGGCCGCCGTTTTCTTTGTGAGTATTTATTGCACAGCGTGCTGCGGGGAACAGCCTGTTCTAACGTTTGAGTCTAAGGTTTATTTTTGCGACTCTTTTTTGCTTTTCATCCGTAAATACTCTGCATACTCTTTCATGTGATTCAGTTTATTTTGAAAAGTCTCAACAGGATCTTGAGCTTTATTGTGAAAGGTTTATATGGAAAATAAACAAGCTGACACGGGATGGTTTTACCGTCGTTGTTGCTAACGACAACGCATAAAAACAGGCGCTTGTCTGTCTGTAGTGTGGTTATATTAAATATAAGAGAAAGAGAGAACTTTAAGAAATTAATATAGCCACTACAGTGACCATCAAAACGATGAAGAAATATTGCCGTAAACAGTTTATTTTGCGACACCACGAAAGAAACGATAGCGTAAAATGAAACGATAGATGTTTTTATATCATCATCCGATATATATCGTTATATCGAACAGCCCTACTGACATTTAACTAATTCAAAAGATATTTCAATATTTATTTATCTAAAACAAAAAAGTTTACTCTAAATTGATGTTTAACAGTAACAGTAAAAAAATAAATAAATCAAGTGTATGTAAATATGTGGTTTCAACTGTGAATATATTGCTGTGTATTGAAAATTCTCTTGTTTTGCATAGAAATATATTGAACAACATACAAAGCACAATATACAGAATAACATTTTACCTGAGTTTTTTCTTTGAAAGAACCCTCTAATGTCCATTGTTGTGTACATCAGTACATGACTGAAACCGATTTAGAGTGCTTTATTTAGCCGTGGAGGGTAACAACTGAAAATATGAAATAAACACACATGTAAACTAAGACTCTCTAAAAAAAACAGCATTGTTGTTCGGCTTTCATTTCGCCATTTGATTCACTCCAAGAGCAAGTATTGTAATGTGGGTCAAGTGATCAGTTTGATATCAATCTTTTGTGATACACCATCATATTTACATTTGTACAGTGCGAATGATTTGCTTTAGTACCTGGTCAAACTAAAGCTGGGCATACACTGTGCGATTTTTGGCGCATTTTGAGCCGATTTTTCAATCGTGCGACCGTTTTGGTGATCGGCCTGATTTTGGCCTTCATCGTGCGTCGTGCATCGTGTAGTATACGTGAGGTAACGAGAAGCGATTAACACCTCACGACCAGCTCCCGATCATCAGTCGCTTGGTCGGGAGGATTTTCAAACCTGTTTCGACACCCTCACGATCGCCGCAGCCGCTCACACTGCGCACGCACAAACACATAAACATCGGTGAAAAAGACAGAGTAGCACAGCAGTGTGATCTGGACACTTGTAGAACTTTGGAAAGCTCATCCGAGCCTTTTCCATTTGGCCTCACAAAATCATCACAACCACAACAACCGTGAAAATAGTTGGATTTACACTGCTACTCAATCACAGCTGCCTGATCAATGTTTTTCATTAGCAATTTAGCAAAGTTGATGGTGGTGGTGTGTGTCTGTGTGAGTGAAAGACAGAGAGGGAGAGGGAGCGACAGATTTTCTGTTATAACCTTCATTTTTATGGACGCACAGTGTGAGCACTCGGGTCGCATCAGAGCATCAGGCCATCTAGTGTGAGACCCTGCATTGTGACCTACGAACTTCTAACCCCTGCGCGTCAATCGTACAGTTCGAGCAGAAGCTGAATAACGCGACTGAAAAAATCGCACAGTGTATGCCCAGCTTTAAGCTCTCCTCTGTCTGCACTTCTCCTACAGGAAACTCGCAGGCAGCAGCTTCTCTCCCCTCGTTCATGTGCGGTGCTCAGTCGCCTAGTGCCTGAGCTCAGATCATACCAAAATTAGGGGGAATTTACACATAGTCGTAAATTCCCACAGTGTGCGCTATGTGCTTCGAATAATACTTTTCCATTTGGATCCTGTGTTTTTCTGTGTCTGTGGAGCTCTGGTTCCTCACCTGTCGTTATCACCTGCAATCCATCAACAGCAATCAGCTAGGTGATAGTCTTCACCAGCACAGCCCTCAATTCACCGCCAGTTTGTCAGCATGGTGGTAACTAGGCCTCCTTGTAGCTTGTTGCTTTATCCATACCTTGTACTTATCCTGATCTCTTTCTATGCACAGTTCAGCTGTCAAGACCTACAGCTCAAACTTCTGGATGCTTCACCGATTCATCGCCGATTCATCGCTTCGCCCTGCAACCTCTTTGCCTTGGAAACAAAAATACTCACCACTATCACCTTCCTGCCCTCCTACCTGCCATCTTCTCTGGATAAGATTTGAACCTCTCTCGGCTACCTTCCCTGGAGTCTCATGGCTTTGACCTTCAGGTAAGGTCGGAACCACAGAACCCATCTTATTAGAAATAAAGTTTCTCGGACCCTTGTGAAAATTACCAGCTCAGAGCATTGTTGCTAAAGTACATTAGGTCAATTAAAAAAACAAGACAGTAATGTTTTGAGTATAAAGTCCTTTAGAGTATAAAGAACTTAAATAAACAAAAGTGCACAAGATTGTTTCACTGAGTGGTTTGAAAAATTTGAAAGAGCCGTTGACATGTTTCCAGCGTTACTTTTGCACTTTTGTTCTGTGATTAAGATTCAGCTTTCTTAAGAGTAACCTTGGTCTACTATATAACAAAACTGTATTTCTTTTCTTTTTGTATCATGCTATGAAGCCATCCTGGAGAAGTGGAGTAGATGAAAATGCTTTCCCCTGTCCTATCAGAGTTCAGTCTTCATGCTGGCACCTTTGAGCACATTAATTTCCTTTAAAATATAATGTGTGCAGAGGTATTGATGTTGCTTCTACATTCTTCCAGACTTGCTCCCTTGACAGACAAAGTTTGACAGGAAAGAAAAAAAAGCCATCAAATTATAAAATGAAAAAGCCATCCACCTTAAATGATTTGGTTCTTCCCCAGTACCTTTTATGGTAATTACAAAATATACAATTGAGTTGCGGCCATCAAATTATTATTATTATTTTTTTCTTCCACTACCATCATGGAATGATATTCCAATTTTATGCTCTAGTACCCTGAAAGACGGCAACAAATAAAAAGACACCCTTTATTATTCTGTATATGATTACATTATTATTTTAGTGGTTACTATGAGATAAAATAATGGGAATGATGGCATAGTATTTAAAACAGGCTTGCTCTAAACATGCTGCAAGATGAAATCATTGTGTTAACAAAAAGACTTCAGAATTACTTATACTACATAATACACTATGTATGCATTAAAATAGTGTGTTTGTGTGGGTGTGTAGCTACTGTTACTAGGACTACTTGCCAGAAGGGGTTGCCACAGCACAGTGGGGGGTGCTGAATGTTTAATTTGGCAGTTTTACACTAAACTTTTTTTTTTTTAAATTCAAGCGCACATATTAAACAATTACAGAGAAAACTGACATTAATTCTAAAAGAACAGAGGAAGAAAAAATGAAGAAAGGATATAGTCGGTGTATTTTCATAACCCCAAGCAAGAGGGTTTATATGACCCAGGTGAACTCATTCAAGACAGTAAAGCGGGGAAAAAGAACAGAAAGACAAAAACATTTATTCAGATTACAATTGCGCTAGCTAGTCTTTTTTTTTTTTTTTTTTTAAATTAGTCTCTCCTCTCCATATTACCTGACATCAATATCAGAATCAGAATCACTTTGATTGCCAAGTTTGTACAAAAACAAGGAATTTGCCATGGTCATGGTGCAAAAAATATATCAGTAAATAAGTGGTACAGAAATACAATATATGGTATTTACAGTTCAAATATACACATCTATATAATTATCAAAAAGGTGCAAACGTTTGTGATAAAACGATTGTGGTGTGTAAACTGTCTGATATTTCACCATATCAGTAGCCTGATGGCTTGTGGACAAAACCTGGTGGCTGGGATCAGAGATCATGCACTGGGCCTTTCTCCTACAGTACATATTTAATATGAAATAACAGAGAAATAGCACATCAAAAAGTGCTGTCAGTTTAAAGAATAAATATTCTGCTACAATAGATTCCTAAGGAAACAGTCTGGCTTGATTACAGATTTTCTTTTCTGCAGCATGTCATCCTGTTCTATCCACATCTGTAAATCTTTGGGAAGTGAAAAGGAAGCTTGTCCTTTAAAGACTGGCACATTTACATTTCAGGTCTCTAAAAAACATAATGTCATTATATAAGAAAAGTTTTTCTTTTCCCATATTAACTAATTATTGTGGCTCGTTAAAATCACAACACTGTTGTTTCATATTTATTAAAATCGTTTAATAATTTGGCAACTGTACGATGATTCAGCTTACAAATGATGACACACTGCTCTTTATTGGTTAAAATATCGGTATTGGTATCGGCAATGCTGCTCTTAATTTACTTCTTATCGGAATACCAAGATACAAATACCTATGTGATATATTTATACCTGTATATTCTACAAAGTTTAAATATATAAAAAACAACCTGCCAAAGTCCTCGAGCCTATCACAGTCATAAGTCACCCTAAAATAACTGTCTCTAGGTCCGAAATTGAAAATACACAACTGTGTTCACATTATTTTCTTAACCTAAAATTACATGAGTGATGTTATGAGGACATGCTTTTGAAGATGATTATAAATACCCATAATGTTACACACATACATATACAGTTATGTTTAGGCAGGTGGAAAAAAAAATAGTAATCACTACTGAGTGTTCATGGGTCACAATGTCAAACATTTTGATGGACGTCATGGCTGGAATGAACCCACTGCAAGATGGTCTCTAGTTAAATCTATTTCAGTCACAAAGGAGAAGACATAGATGGAAAGCAGCAGACAAGTACATAAGGATTTTTTTTAGCTCAGAGATAAATCAGATTTGATGTGTGCAAAAGGGCTTTCAACTGAGCAGAGTCACAGACGTCTTTTCAGATTTGATTGTGGATTCACTGTGCATTGGAATTATTTTATTGTCACTAACATATTCAAGAACAAATATTTCACAATTTATAGGTACATACTTACTTGGACAATATTTACGTTTTATTCTTCAAAAAGTCACTACTTAAATTTTCTTAAATGTAAGTAGTGACTTTTCAGACTGGTAGCTTTTGCCTGCAGCTTCCCTAGTGCCATAATAACATATATTATTCTACAGCAGTACCTCAGTTGTATATTGGCCTATAAAAATAAAGGTGACGGTCCTGGTTAATTTGACTTACTTTTTTTTTATTATTTGAAAGAATATTATTTGTCATTCAGACTGTAAGCAGATTCCTCTATGATATGATAAAATACGGTTTCAAATCAAATGAATTCATTTTCAAACTATTCAATTTCAATTTAGTGATGATCATTTTCAAACCAATAAATTGAATTTCAAATTAGGCTAATTCATATTCAGTTTTTAAAAGCATTTATTCAAGTTACAATTCAGATTCAAATTCAAATTTAACTTATTCAAATTCAGTTTCTGATGACACAGATTTCTGCCCATACCGTGAACTCTGTTTTTGGAAGATCAAAGCATAAAGCTGTACTTTAATTCCTTGTACAGTAAAATTTGAATTTCTCTTCATATCCGCCCACAAACATACTTCAGTTTTGCATCTGATCAATGCATTTTCTTTTAGTCTGGCTGCTTTGTCGATACTTCAGACCTTGACTGAATTAATGTAGTAGCACGCAACAGCTACAGCAATTTATTTTTTCCTTGCCATTTCAAGAATTTCATGATTTTCATTTTCCTCACTGCTTTTTGTCCTTGTGTTGTTCACCATTTCCCACACATACAGTAAATTTGTGTGCTAATATGAAAATGTCTCAGTTGACTTTATAACTAAACATTGCATTTACGAAACAGAAGCAATCCAGGTGCTGTCAACATTAGATTAAATATATGGACAAATCCAGAACAAATGTTATGAGCACAAATTACATGTTATTGTGAGACTCCAATTAAATACAGATTCAAATGTGCCTATTTTCTCTAATGCGTTTACATCAGATATGCATCCTGGAGCTCAGTTTAGGTTCAAATGAGGGAGAAAAATGGCATAGGCAGGAAACAGTAAAGGAGAGGAGTGTGAACCTTTAGCTCCATTTGCAGTCCAGTCTGAAAGGCTGCCAATGTGAAGAGCCCTAGCTGTGAATTCCCCACTGAGATGGGCTTGGTCCAGAGGGAATGCAAGCCAGTCTCCAGCCTGCGTTCCTACCTGAGAACAGCTGCAGCCTCCATCTGCCAGCTCTTCATGGTGGCTACCTGAGGGAAGCACGCTCCACCCCTCCATTTCAGAAGAGAGGCAGAATTCTTTTGACAGAGGGAGATTTCAGGGTTTAATGACATCAGTAGGACACTTTCCCTGGTTGCTGGTAAATATGTGTGCAGGTCTCTCTTGTGAAACACACATGGGCACAAGAAAGCACACACACATAAGCAAGCACTTTTAAAAAATCTATTCTAGAACTTATCTTGATCAGGATAAAGTCATAATTGTAATAAGCAGAGCCTTTATATTCAGCCCAGTCTCTCCACTTAATGGGGCATGTGAACACCTTAGTCAGATTTCTTCAGGCTTTTCAAACAGCTTGTGTTGGTCAGCACATGCAGCAACCGGATGCCGTGTTTACGAAGCAAACACCATGGTGCGAGAGGCAAGCATTAGATTACTCACTGAATCAAGAATGTGTTTCGTTTAACACTTGACTGAAAATATGGCTTAAGGTTTATTCCTCTCAGTAAGTAATATACTGAGTGCTGAATTGAATTTCTAGCACCTGTTGTTTGCATTGGCATAAGTCTGTTTATATATATATATATGTACACTGAAAGAAAAGGCCATAATTCAATAGTGGACATTGGTTGCACACAACTGTTTTGCTTCGGCAGAAACTTAAACAACTGAGTTAAATCAACACAACTTATTCATATTCAATAAACCTGTGCATTTTGTGTTGATAAAACGTGATTGAAACATGTTTAGATGAAGTAAGGTGAGCTCCTGGAATATTTTAATCCTTCGCAATTTTGTCATTTTATTTCAACACTATTCAATAACGTTTAGCCCAGTACTACTTGGTCACTTAAATACTACATGTTGTCCTCATATTACATAATGTTCAACAAAGTCTAGAGCAGGGGTAGGCAACCTTTCTGCCATTTAAAATTTCCTCAGAAGTCAGTGTGCCATATGATTGCATTAGCAATAAATTTAATAACGCTATATATGAACAGTTACACAATATATAGAACCACTTGAATTGTATTTGTTTGCAGATGTTGGCAGCTATCAGCGAATAGTTATCAGCTATTTTGAAACAAAAAAAGACTTTTTATCCATAACAGCAAATGAACTGTACAACAGAAAATACAAATGCTATTTATGGTCTTCTCACAACAATGATAAGAAAAATAAACTAAGCCAATATGGCATGTCTGTCAATACAGAGACACACATGTTAATGTGATCTCTGGTCTCCCACTCAGAGATACATGTCTCCGAGTGTCCAGCATTCAGACGGCTACCTGAGGACACTCATGTGAGAGAAAATCTGCTCACACAGATAAATTGAGCCAAATACTGTCAATAAGGCCTCTGCAATGTTCTGAAGACAGTTAAACTTGTCAGGTAGTGATGTCCAGCAGGTGAAAATGCAGCTCCATGAACACACACAGCTGTGGATTCCAGCTGCTTCGATGTTGCATTAACTCAGCCAGTTAATGCGAGACAAATCTAGCTGCTCATTAAAGCTTTCTGGTTTGTTCAGAAAATAAAACATTGGTCCATACACCTGAAAGTCCCAAAAATGCATTGTCTTGAGTCTACGGATGTATCCGTGTATTTCCGTGGTGCTGATGCTGTGCTGAGCGAACAGCTCCTGAAGCTTTGGAAGTGTCGGAATGTGGAAAGCTAACAACGTCCCTCTTACCAGTACACTGAAAAAAAGGGACTGGCCATCTCTTGGATTTATGTAAGCATCTTGCATGTATTTAACACAATTGCCTCATGTTTTAAAGATAAATGTAACTATATAGTGTAAAAACTACATGATATGCAGAAAGGGTGTATTAAATTGTTCATATCATGTTCAGGTGAAGTAAGTCAATAAGATAGCAACGTTAAATCTCGTGAAACCACGCGTGATTTCATCTCGCGGGCTTTGGATCGTGGTTTAAAAAATGCATCCATCTCAGTCAAGTCAAGCAGCCAACTCTACGTTTTTTGGTATGTCTTGATTTTTTGAATTAATGTTTACCATATTTCAGCCAAATGTAGTTAAACGTCTAAAGTGCCGCCATGTAACATGCTAAAAAAGAGCCGTTAGCTTATTTGCTGTTTTATCTGTTGTCAAAGAATTGGCGCTTTTTCATTTGAATTTGTCTTTGGCACAAGAGCCATAATATCACATTAAACCTAATTACGAGGCACTCATAACATAATTTGGTTTTCTGTGTGAATACATTTGTCAACTGACTCTTCAGTTACATTGTGTATTTACTGCACCGTGGTGTTAGTGAGATTTTGGACATTGAACAGCTTTAGCTAATATCATCAGCGGCATTATGCTAGCTTACATCCCTACCCCTCCTGCCCTCACCTGCTGTCCTTTTGTTTTTGTTTTTGTTGATGCACATTGAGAGACCACATCTATTCTGCATTTCACCAGGAGTCAGCTGATGGATTGTGGGTTCAAGGTGTTATGGTAAGAAAGTATATTCTATTTTCGCTTAAGGTTTCTGTAACTTAATTATAATAGGTTTTTTTTATAATTATTAGGTGCATGCATACTCAAATAGACCACCCTATTAATACAACTGAGAAATCCAAAATCTGCCATAGGTTTAACTTATACCTGTATGTATCGTCAGAAAGGTGATTACTGGACTCACATTAATGCACACTTGAACTAAAATGAGGTTGTAACTTGTGGGTTCTTGGGTTGCAAATCAGAAATAAACATCTTTGGATTTTTTTAATCCCATAAGATCTGGAAACACAGTTTTTATTCAACAAAACATTACTGATTATTAACCAAGCACAGTGCCTGCTGTTATTTCAAAATAATTTTATGTCATTTCAGATAAAATGCAGCATTCCAGTGCATCCCAACCATGCCTTTACAGGTTTCTGACGGAGCTGAGTTTCTCTCTGACAGTCTGCTGAAAGTGTTTGCAAAGTGATCGGGGGAACAGGGCACAAAGCTAAAGGATGTAGCTGCCATAATGACAGTAAGAACTTTAAAATTCTTTAACTACAAAGTGTATATGTATTGCATTAGGTCAGTAAAAGATTTTTATGCTGCATCCATTGAAACAGTCAACTATTACCTGTGAGTAATGATTCCACCGAAAGGATGCCATAATTTTCGTCATGCATTTACTGGCCCACTGAGAAAAATTTATCTTTTAAAAAAAATAAATGTTCTGGAAACTATATATCCATAAAGTTGATGTCAAACAGGAACTTTTGATATTGCTTTGTAGATGCTGGTGTTGCATGTTGACTGGTTTAAGTTTTTGTCTGGGATCATTTTCTTCTGTGCTACTGAAAAGTTCACAAATCTCTGTTTTCTTTGTTATAATACTTTAGGATGACATTAATGCTCGAAGGGAGTCCCTCATCAAAGTGCTCCGCATCTGTGTGAAAGACAATTGCAACATCTTGGTGCAGGAGTTCATGGTGAGTGTTTTATGAGTAGATTGTGGCTTTGCAACATTTAAAAATGCATTTAGTTATCCACTTGATCCTCATTGGAACAGTTAGGACCAGTAGTCCTCTTTAATAATTTGAAGTTCACATGAGGCCTGGTAGTGAACTCAGCCGCCGGCCCTTGAGGCCCCACCCCTGTATTAGGGGTCACATCAGTGTGAAAAAACTTTAAATTTGTCATTCTAGTGAACAAAGGAAAATCCCACCAGTATTTACATTAGCTTTTGTCTGAAAAAAAAAAAGACCAACAGCTAACCAAATTGTGGGGCTGAAAGTCTAAATTCTAACATCTTCTGAGTGACAAAACCTGGATTTCTGATGGGCCGGTGTCTTTCTAAGAAAAACTAATGTAAAGCATTTGAAATTATTATGTTTTTCACCCTCTCTTAGAAACTCTGTTAGACCATGAATGGCAGCATGGCAGGCCACTCTTTGGCTATAGCTATTTACTATGTTGCTTGCATTGGTTTAAATTACTCTAACATTAGAACTGGTAGATTCAAAAGAGATGAGTTTAAAAAGGAATCTTAAAGAAATGTTTTGTGTTTAACCAGGACTTGACTGAGGCCACTGCACAGATTGAGAAAACCACAATGAACATCTGTCTCCAGAGGATGCACCAGGCAATGACTTTTCTGACGTTGGCATCATCATCGAGGGTATAGTAGTTCTTCAAGATCTGGATAACGTGACCTTTGCAGTAGCCATGCTGTTTGGACCATTTTTATTCCTTCAACATGAGTTACCCATCACAACTCTGCTACACTTTTGAGGTGATTCAAAGGGTGGTAATGGAGTTGGATGCAACTCAGCTCTCAAGAAAAACTCACAACTAAGACAAAACTGCTCCTGCAAGGAAAGCTCACTGTTATGCATGTGAGGTGATCAGCTCTAGGTGAGAGGACATTTAAATCTCACACTTGTTCTGCTGCATTTTTGAAGCTCAATTCCAGGAACGGATCGCAGGGTTCATTTTTATATACTCTGCAACTGCCATGAGGACGAGCCGTTTTTTGTTGTTGTTTGTTTTTCCTTTTGCTCTGTACAGCATTTTGGCAGCATTTTTAAATTTCTCTTTGTATTTTTTCTTTCTTTTACTAGTGAAGAGATGTAGCATGAACAGTTATGCAGTCTAAATATCCCATATGGGCCGTGTGAAATGGTATTTTCAGTTTCATTCAGTTGAAGTAAGGAATGTTGAATATTTCTAAGTGTGCTGTTTTGAACCAAGATGTCACAGTATGATCAGTGCTGTAATTTTTGACAGTCACTGTATCAATGTTATTTTTGCATCTCTTGAATAAAGGTTTTGACCTGCAAGTGCTAATTTCTTTAGTTATTGGGGTAAAATGGGTAGTGTTAATAGGAAGGTGTTTGCCAATTCAGTAACCTAATTTAATGTTAATGGAAACTAACATTACCTCAAATTGTTTAGTCATAATTGTTGTTTAACTGAATCTTGACGTTAGAGGCCTTAAATAGAATGTTTTGATTTGTTCTTTCCCAACATTTTTCAAAAGAAACAGTCCAATTTCTTTGCTGCGATTGATTCCAGAGAACACGGAAGAACTGACATTATTTAACTGTTGGTTTATATAGATTCAGTAGTGGAGTAATGTCAGTTTAATTCTTTACCTACTGTCAATGCAGTGAAATTAGACATTTTGTTTTGAAAGGTTACTGGTGGATGCCAGCAACCATCTTGGAAGAGAACAATATAATCTGTTATAAGGCCTCCATTTGAAAATTGTGTATTTGATACTAGAATATAATAGCAAAATGTAATTTGAAGATAACATGTAGTATTTAAGTGACCAAGTAGTATTGGGTAAAAGTTATTGAATCGTGTTGGGATAAAGTGAGAAAATTGTGAAGGATTAAAATATTTCAAGAGCTCAAATTACTTCATCAAAACATGTTTAAGTCACATTTTATCAACACAAATTGCACAGGTTTATTGAACATGAATAAATTGTGTTAATTTAACTCAATTGTTTAAGTTGCTGCCAAAGCAAAACATCTGTGTGCAACAAATGTCCACCATTGAATTAAGTAAATCCAACAACATATTTTTTTCAGTGTAGGCTAAGTTATTTTTAGCCAATTATAAGTTGAATCTGGTAGTTGGGGTTGTTAGCTAAGATACAGTCATTAAGCAGAGGCACAACTAATGTGTCTATGCGAGCTGATTTGCGATGTGCACCGCTGGCGCGGCCATTTATTTTTTGATGCACCTTCTCAGATTAATTTACTGCGTGTCGTGCCCAGGGCTGGACTGGGACAAAAAAACAGTCCGGGCATTTTGACTAGAGACCGGCCCAGGTATTAAAGCCATAAAGCCTTTGGATGAAAACAAACGCTGTTGTGACAGTGATGTACAGTCTTGTTGGTATATGTATGATTTCTATACATTTTACATCAGATAAAAACTTTGGTTGTAAGCTTCAGATAATTATTTAATAACAACCAGACTTTTTAAACGAGAATAAGAAAGTATTTCTTTGTGCCCCCCTCTCCCTGTTAATGCCCCACCTGGCCCCCCCGGCAAAACTTTGCTAGATCCACTCCTGCACAGTTACAAGCTGTCAGCTACATATTCAATTCAATTCAATTCAATTTTATTTATATAGCGCCAAATCACAATATAAGTCGCCTCAAGGCGCTTCATAGATACAGAGAAAAACCCAACAATCATATGACCCCCTATGAGCAAGCACTTTGGCGACAGTGGAAAGGAAAAACTCCCTTTTAACAGGAAGAAACCTCCGGCAGAACCAGGCTCAGGGAGGGGCGGCCATTTGCTGCGACCGGTTGGGGTGAGAGAAGGAAGACAGGATAAAAGACATGCTGTGGAAGAGAGCCAGAGATTAATAACAGATATGATTCAATGCAGAGAGGTCTGTTAATACATAGTGAGTGAGAAAGGTGACTGGAAAGGAAAAACTCAATGCATCATGGGAATCCCCCGGCAGCCTACGTCTATTGCAGCATAACTAAGGGAGGATTCAAGATCACCTGGTCCAGCCCTAACTATATGCTTTAGCAAAAAGGAAAGTTTTAAGCCTAATCTTAGAAAAGGATCCTGGTGTTATTTGTCTCTCAGAAACAGTTCATAACTGGGGTGGCTGTAGCTCAGGTGGCAGAGCAGGTCAGCCACTAATCAGAAGGTCGGTGGTTCAATCCCAGGCTGCCTCCTGGCTGCATGCCAAATGTCCTTGGGCAAGATACTAACCCCATGTTTGGCTACTGGTGGTGGTCAAAGGGCCCGGTGGCGCCAGTGTCCGGCAGCCTCACCTCTGTCAGTGCACCCCAGGGCACCTGTGGCTACAATGTAGCTTACCATCACCAGTGTGTGAATGACTGAATGTAGTGTAAAGTGTTTTGGGGTCCTTAGGGACTGAGTAAAGCGCTATACAAATGCAGGCCATTTACCATTTTACCATAACTTCCCTTCAACTCATTCATGTCACCTAAAAGGTAAACCTGTTTCTCCATCACCTGTTCAGCTCTGATGATTCAGTAAGGACATCTCCTGGTTTCATCTTCATGTTTCCCTCTCACCAGATATACAAACTGATATCATGACCAGCAGGTTTTACAGCTGTGGCTCCAGCAAACCTCAGCTTATATGAGAAATTTATATTAAATAAATTCTAACAACAGCTGATCAAGCTTAAACGTGCTGCTGTTGTTTAGCGCGACATTTTTGACAGGTTAACCCACAATAAATAGTAATAGCATACACGTGGTGTGTATGTCGTTGTCTGCCTCTTATAACTCCAGTGATTTTCCTGCAGTTCCTGTGCGATCTTGTGAATTTCATGAGTCCAGCAACTAACCACTCTTTCTAGATTGTATCATGTCATCTCAACAAGAAAATTAAGTTGTTAAATTTCATACAGATCATACATGATTTGATTTCATTCAAGATAGAAACATGACATTTTTGTGTTCAAATTACAAGGCAGACCTTTTTAATGTAACAACCACCCAATTTACTTTGTTCGGTATACCAAAAAAAGTAGAGGCGGCTTCTCGACTTGACTGAGATGGATGCCTTCCTCAAACCACGATCCAAAGCGTGCAAGAGATTTAACATTGCTATATTATTGACTTACTTCACTCGAATATGATGTGAACAATTTAATCTACCCTCTCTGCATATAATGTCGTTTCTACTTAACTTTAAAGCATGAGGCAATTGTGTTAAATACACGCAAGATGCTTACATAAATCCAAGAGATGGCCAATCCCTTTTTTTCAGTGTATATAGCTGCATTGGGGACTGTGTAGCTATATGGGATCAACAAAGATCACATCAAATAATTTGAAGAAAAAACGTCAAACAAATTCACCTAAAACTGAAAACAAGTTTGATTTGTGTGCTTAAATCAACACTTGCTAAGTCATTAAAAACCAAAACAAAAATAACATTTAAGAAAGATATTCTGTTGCTCAGTTTTTAATGATGCTCAGTTTTTCTCTTATGGCTCATGCATGGTCATTTTGGATAAACTGCTGGTCTGATGGTAAACTGATGGGAGATTAGCATGCAAGGCAAGCTGCTGCTGGCTCACCTTTCACAGCTGTAGGATCAGTTACGATCTGTGCTTTGTGTGAAAACGCAGCTAACATCAAGTAAACAAGTTTCAGTGATTTATCATCTAACAGATGAGTTTCCATTTGTTAACTACCTTGACCAACATGTGTGATGTAGAAAAGATAAAACGTGAAAAAGTTGTTAACTCATTTAATATATTAACAAGTAAAACTGACCATGATGGAGAGGGGACGGTGGCTCGGACCATGTTCCTTTATCAGAATACACTGTATTTAACCAGCTGTACACTAATGCTTGAAATTCATTTTTTATTAATCTTTTTAATTCCCTATGTAGATATTTACCATTAACCATATCGTACACTGTTCAAGCTTTTGTAATTCACTTTTTCTTTTTGTTCTTAATATATTTTATATAGAAAAATCACGATGTAAGAATGTGAAATTCATGAACAACTGGGGGGGGGGGGGGGGGGGGCAGAAATGTAGTTTTCAGGAAAGACACTAGAAATGTAATTCATAGTTTAGATGCTGAAAATGAAATAAATTACAGTCCCGATCAAAAGTTTAACACAACTTGAAAAATGGCAAAAAGTCATATTTTGTTTCAGTTAATGTTGTTTTTAATAAATTGCATGCTCAACAAATGTTTTGTCTTCTTGTAGCATGTTGAAGCTCTACTTGGAACCTTATTAAGGTTCAACTATGCAAAATGTGATTTTTTTTGCCACTTTTTAAGTGGTCTTAAACTTTTGATTGGGACTGTGTAAAGTATTTAAAATGACCTCAACCTTGAAAATATGGAGCAGTAATATACACTTATTTAATGCAGATGTGGAACATTTTTTTCTGCAGAATAATTATTCTTAGGTTGTAATTTTTATGCAGAATTTTTCAATAATACAGTTTTCTGTGTACTGAGGTGTTTCATAGTATTCTATTGCTTCTTTTCCTAAAGGGATGTTTGAAAAATTCCTCCAACACTTTCAATTTTCAGCTAGTAATAAACAAGTTTTTATTAATATAGTAGATATTTAACTTTTGAAGTAATAATATTTTACAGTTGTGGTGAAGTGAATTCTGTTTTTTTCTTACCCCTCACAGTTCAAGTACATGATGCTAGCTAGGGTGGCCGCTATAAGGAAAAACAGCTCTAGCTGCCATTTATTCAAAGGGAGTGTAGGCTGTAGGTCTGCTGTTTACCTCAACTGTCAATATGTGTCCATGTATATTTATTCTGAAAGCTGCTGTAACTTTGTGAAAGGAATCTGATACAAGTAGATGTTTCAGTGAAGCTAATTCCTATGTGAGCTAGTGAGGTGAGTTGCTGTGGATAGCCTAAACTTTTGTGTGTTGCTATTTTTTTTTCTGCTGTTAGCCTTTAATAGGTGTTCTTAGCCAGTATTAGTGAAACTTTATTCAAAATGTATTTATTTAGTTCAATTCAATTTATTTGTGTAGCGCCAAATCACACCAACAGTTGCCTCAAAGTGTTTTATACTGTAAGGTAAAAACCCTGCTCTTTTGGGGTTTTTTTTCTAATGGATTAATTTTATGTTGTAAGAGAATACATCAATTAGTTGGAAGATGTAATTACACACTAATCAGTGTATAATTATAGGTAAAGTATTATTTTATCTAAAATCAAAAAATGACTGACTGTACTTGTAAGTACTGAAAAAATTTAGCATTAGTGATGCTCATTAAATCTTACAGAGCCTGCAAGGGAGCAGGGAAATATATCCATCTATGACACTAACCCTAACCTTATGACACTCTTTAAGTATATTTACCTACATCTGCCTAAACACACATTAGTTTTCAGTATTTCAATTTTTACCTCAATATTTGATATGCTATATTCCAATATATCTAAAATAAGGTGTTGTTTTATAATTCCATTCTCTTTGAATATCAGTTATCTATTCCATCTATCCATCCATCCATCCATCCATCCATCCATCCATCCATCCTCAGCCGCTTTATCCGAGGCCGGGTCGCGGGGGCAGCAGCCTAAGCAAAGAGGCCCAGACCTCCCTCTCCCCAGCCACCTCCAGCTTATCCAGGGGAACACCATGGCGTTCCCAGGCCAGCCGAGAGATATAATCTCTCCAGCGTGTCCTGGGTCTGCCCCGGGCTTCCTCCCGGTGGGACATGCCTGGAACACCTCACCCAGGAGGCGCCCAGGGGGCATGCTTGTCAGATGTCCGAACCACCTCAGCTGGCTCCTTTCGATGTGGAGGAGCAGTGGCTCTACTCTGAGCCCCTCCCGGATGGCCGAACTTGTCACCCTATCTCTAAGGGAGAGGCCAGCCACCCTTCGGAGGAAGCTCATTTCTGCCGCTTGTATCTGCGATCTCGTTCTTTCGGTCACTACCCACAGCTCGTGGCCATAGGTGAGGGTAGGGACGTAGATCGACCGGTAAATTGAGAGCTTCGCTTTTACACTCAGCTCCCTCCTCACCACGACGGACCGGTGCAGCGTCCGCATTACTGCAGCTGCAGCCCCAATCCGTCTGTCGATCTCCGGCTCCCTTCTCCCATCACTTGCGAACAAGACCCCGAGATACTAGTTATCTATTCCCCTTAGCCAAAGTAACACACCTCATGCCTTTGATAGGATTGCTTTTTGTCTGGGGTTTTGGTGACATTACTTAACAAAATGAGTCACTGCTAATTGCAATGAATTACCTCTGTGTTTGATACATTAGTAAAGCCTCGGTGTACACAAAAGGTCCTGCATTCTGTTATGCGGACCACCCTGAGTGATTGAATAACACAGTAAGTCGTATTCATTGTTCTTGTTTGACACTTAGACTTGAGAATTCATTTCTGGGGCTTATGTACACAGGATCTTGTTTTATTATGTGGGAAAATGAAAGGGAACATTTTGAATTGCTTAATTTTTAATGGGGTAGGGGGTTTCCAATTTAACACCCTTATCCTTTTTTAGTTTTAAGCTTCCTATCACAACCTTCATCAAAAGAAGGATTTTATTTCACTTGTATTTGTCATCATGCAATCTAAATAGCTGCCTACTTTGTCCTTATTAAACCTCAGCAACCACTACAGAAAAGCCATTGTTGGTTACATTACCTTAAATTATTATACTTCAAAAATAAGAATAAATGGTCCTGCAAAGATTTTCAAAACATATTTAAATAAATAAACAAAAGGACATTACTAAGAGAAATCTGCATGTTTAATTTCTGGGAAAAAAAGCCCAGTAGATTTGAATTATTTATTACATATAAAGAGACCACACTCTCATGCTAGGGATAGTGTATAATTACACTGAACAAAAATATAAACGCAACACTTTTGTTTTTGCTCCCATTCCCCATGGGATGGACGTAGAGACCTAAAATTCATTCCAGATACACAATATAACCATCCCTCCCAAACAGTGGTCACAAATCAGTCCAAATGTGTGGTAGTGGGCACATCTGCTATATTGAGATAATCCATCCCACCTCACAGGTGTGCCACATCAGGATGCTGATCTGACATCATGAGTAGTGCACAGGTGTACCTCAGACTGCCCACAACAAAAGGCCACCCTGGAATGTGCAGTTTTGTCTCACAGCAAAATGCCACAGATGCCACAAGCAATGAGGGAGCGTGCAATTGGCATGCTGACAGCAGGAATGTCAACCAGATCTGTCGCCCGTGCATTGAATGTTCATTTCTCAACCATAAGCCGTCTCCACAGGCATTTCAGAGAATATGGCAGCACATCCAACCGGCCTCACAACCGCAGACCTCGTGTAACCACACTAGCCCAGGACCTCCACATCCAGCAGGTTCACCTCCAAGATCGTCTGAGACCAGCCACCCAGACAGCTGCTGGAACAATTGGTTTGCACAACCAAACAATTTCTGCACAAACTGTCAGAAACCGTCTCAGGGACGCTCAACTGCATGCCCGTCGTCCTCATCGGGGTCTTGACCTGACTCCAGCTCGTCGCCGTAACAGACTTGTGTGGGCAAATGCTCACATTCGATGGCATCTGGCACGTTGGAGAGGTGTGCGCTTCACGGATGAATCATGGTTCACATTGTTCAGGGCAGATGGCAGCTGAGAATGTCCCAGTTCTTGCATGGCCAGCATACTCACCGGACATGTCACCCATTGAGCATGTTCGGGATGTGCTTGACCGGCGTATACGACAGCGTGTACCAGTTCCCACGAATATCCAACAACCTCGCACAGCCATTGAAGTGGAGTGGACCAACATTCCACAGGCCACAATTGACAATCTGATAGACTCCATGCGACGATGTGTTGCACTGCATGAGGCAAATGGTGGTCACACCAGATACTGACCGGTTCTGGGTCCCCAGACCCCCAATAGCGCAAAAAACTGCACATTCCAGGGTGGCCTTTTGTTGTGGGCAGTCTGAGGTACACCTGTGCACTACTCATGATGTCAGATCAGCATCCTGATGTGGCACACCTGTGAGGTGGGATGGATTATCTCAATATAGCAGATGTGCCCACTACCACACATTTGGACTGATTTGTGACCACTGTTTGGGAGGGATGGTTATATTGTGTATCTGGAATTAATTTTAGGTCTCTACGTCCATCCCATGGGGAATGGGAGCAAAAACAAAAGTGTTGCGTTTATATTTTTGTTCAGTGTATATATCTCCTTTCCTGCTTATGATTATATAAATAACTGAATACTTTACAATTACCTTCACGAGTTATGAAATCAAAGGAGTTTTGCAGTCTTAATACTTTCAGTTAAAGTCAGTTCAAAACTGAATTGTTTACAATGTTACAGAACCCATTCTTATTCCATTTGAATAATAAATGTGTAGGATCTTCCCTCTGGGTTAAACGAGACACCTGTTCAATATAGGAGTGAATAACTTGTATGGAGCAGACAGCACCATGGGAGATTTCATCCTTATATGAAACTTCACTAAAATGGTCTGCATTTTCACTTGTCACTTATTTCCCCATATATTCCTTCCCACAACAACAACTTAATAAATATGTGCCTGCTGCTTTTGTTATGTATGAATTAATGCCTGTGACAGACTTTCACGTTCAAAGTGTTTTGTCTTTTTTGAGTGTGCACATGCATGGCACTAGGCTTCACTGGGACAAAATTACAATAATGTTTTCTTCTTAGATTACTTCATTTCACCTGTTCCTATTCAGCTCAGTTCAACTTTATTTATATAGCACCAAATCACAACAGTTGCCTCAAGGCCATTTTTGCCTTTGAGTTGTTTCATGTCCATACTTAAGACAGCTTCCCATGGTGGATGTCTCCCAATCACCTTTCTACTAACAGCAGGTTCTCATTGATTGCTAATAGTTAATACCACAGACAGCAGGGGGCACAGCTGCAAACAACAGATTTGTTGTGCTTTTTTATATTGAGAAAAAAAAAATCTTAATTGAATACACTGCAAAAAACAGTTAAACTGAGGAACTGAGTCCTGCATGTCATGCATTTAGCAGAGCTGTATCCTTCCTTATTTACCTTTGCTGCTCAATTACAGGCTTGCCTTGCAATTGAGCATTCCATGACACATTTGCCACTTAAAATCTGACATCTAGCTAACAGCCTTCATTTTCTCAGCTAAATTGACAACTGTTACTACCAGCTTTCATAATCTCTTATTAGTTAGTATTGTCTGATAACTTTAACAGTTAGTAATCTGTTTATTTAGAATGCAGTCTTTTGCTGAGAAACTTTGGGTCCCAGAAAAAGACTTGCAGAAGTCAGTATCACTTTAACATGTGCTACCTAGATATTTATTTTGGTAATTTTTACTTAATCCTATACAACAATGGCATTACCAGATGATATTTCCCCTAGCAGAAGAATAAATGCCAGCACATCAAAACTAAATAAATAAAAATGAAATGGCTTCAGGAACAAGACAAACAGCCCAAGGCAATGACCCAGCCATCAAACTCCCCAGATCCCAAAACAACAGATCATCTGTGGAAAGCAAGAAAATAAGCTTGATCCACGCTCTAAACCCACAGTCAAAAGGACCTAAAGGATCCACTGATTATGTCCTTTCTGGTAGAGCCACGGGATACCCCTATCCTAGTCAGAGTTGTTTTAGTTGAGCAAGAGAGCTCAATTTAGAATTTGTCACAAAAAAGTGGTCATACATTCTTTATTGTAAGCTGTAAAAGTGCACAAACACACTGTTAAATTTGTCTCCTCTTTTTCTAGGAATATTTCTAGTGAAAACGTGAAGCTTTTTAAATGACAAGGTCGGAAACCAATGTACTAGAGCAGAGCAGACTAAATGGTGAATGGGTCATCCTTCAGTAACTATACCAGCCTCCCTCAGCTTCTATCTTGACTTTCAAGGTGGAAGCAAGGGAGCCCTACTCACCGTTGAAACATTCTTCTAATTTACGTCTGCCAGCACCAGGAAATTGAAGTCAAAGGTTCACTGCCTCTTGTGCCACAAAAAATGATCTGTTCAGGACCAATGTGTAAAGGAGAGAGGGCAAATTAACCTGGACACTTATAAATGGGACACAAAGGGGATAGAGTGCTTTTAAAAAATTCATGCAACCTAGTGAAGTTGGTGTTGTTGGCTGCAAGTTGGGGTGATAGATTAAAGCCAGTGATGTATCAAGTGTCGTGTAATTTGATGTTTTTATATGGTCCTACATGGCTGCTTGTTGTGGCATTGTCAGCTGCCAAATCCCCCACCAGAGCTTAACCCAGAGGGCATTTGATTTAAACTTATTGAAATAAGATAAGAAAAGATAACCTTTATTAGTCCCACGCGTGGGAAATTTTTGTTACAGCAGTAACTCTAAATTAATATGAGTTAAATTTAAAAAATGGTTAAACCAAATGTCACAATGCCTTTGATAAAACTGTTCATGTTTTTAGCAGTTTTTTTTCTACACAGAATTTTTTCTCTTTTTTAAGTGTGACTGGTTGCGATTGACTATGACTAACATCATCTCAACTCTTGACATTTTTCACAGTAAAAGAAAAAGTGTGAGAGAAACCTACAAGAAATAAACAAAAAAAATTGTTTAGGTTTGGTCATTAAAAGGCATAATTTCCTGCCCTTTGTACTATAATATTGTGTATTTTGATAAGTAAAAGTGTGTCCTCCTTTTAGGTTCATAATTTGTTCTTTGCATTAACTGTCATCAGTCATCATTCAATAGATAGAAGAAAAACCAGACTTTTACATTTTCACAAGCAATTTTTTTTTTTTTTTACTATAATCTGTGCTCCATATTTTCCCTTCTGCCCTGTAGGATATTGTGTGCTGTGGCCTTTACCAAGCTTAATTTTCCTCCCTCTCTGTCTGCCTCTTTAGCTTGGCCAGCGGCCCAAAGTGTCTTGTAATCCTTGATCTCTGAGGTTCAGTGAATTACCACACACCTAAAAACAGCCGACTCAATAACGGGAAGATTATCAGGACTTCTGACGATGTCAGCAGCAGCAAGAGCATCTGCTGCAGCTTGGGGACGGAGGCCAATCACTGAACGCAGATACTTTCATAGCCTGAACACTTACCAAAGCCCCCTTCCAATATATCAAGGCATTCATATGCAGCAGAGCAGCCATGGATAGGAAAGATGCAAATAGTGATAAAAAGGGTGTTCGGGCAGCAACCAGTTCAGAACTGTTCGAAATTCAGTGCAGAGTTGTCTGTGTTTATGTTTTATCCTTGATCTTTAACCAGCTTAGAAATGATTGAAAGATTGACAGATCTCCTGTCTTTAAAGCCCTCTTGTACTTGTTTGAATACACTTGTAACGGCACTGTGGTAGTCTTGGGTTGTGTTAACACACAACAGTATGGTTTAGACTTTGTTTGTGAGAGAGAGTGTATCAAATTAATCACTTTCCTAAGCACAAGCCATGAAAACCTATAAATCCAGCTTCCATGGCCCATTTGGCTCCTGGACATATGAGTATTGTTTTAGTCAAATAGTTCTGTGAAATTGCTGCTGTTTTTGTTTCTTGTGCCCTCTTGCTCCAGGAAAATGTTTCTTTTTTGTATTACTGACTGAAATAGCATGAAGGATGTATACAGTTTGCTTTTTTTCTTCTTTTGCAATTTTAACTCATATTGTATTATATTATTTATTTACTTTTGTTTTTTTTATTTTGCAAAAATACTCAGTTATAGGTCCACACGTATGCCCTGAAGACATCCCAATGGTGATGTGAAGTGATATGCATATGGAAATGAAATAGCATTTATGCAGCACTTTTCTAGTGTTACTGACAACTCAAAGCACTTTAGACTATAAATCGCATTTAACCATTCATTTATACAGCTCTTTGTATCTATTAACATCACCAATTAACCAAAGATGCTAGTCTTTGGATTTGCTGGAGTACCAAGAGAAAAACCATGCAAGCCTAGGGCAAACATGCAATCATATGCAATACATTTGATATGAGTCTTCATTCAAATTTCAGATAGGGCATTAACCCAATTTACCTGAATGGCTAAATTTCAATCCACTGGATACTTGCTGACACTGCATGGTGAGACCTTTTTGTGGGGCTAAATGTTTGGAGAAAGCTGGAATTAAAGGAACACCCACAAAAACAAACCAAAAAAACAAAACAAACATAATTTTAAAGTTAATCTTGTGCCTTTACAAGATAGTAGGTCCTTGCATTTCTATAACATATAAATCTTTAGCCCAATTTTTTATTGGTCACTCAGGCCTGAGAGGACCAGAAAGATCTGTTGGAGGAAAAAGAAGTTGGGTTAAAAAAAACACGAGCAACTTTTAACTAAGAGATAGGACCAGTAGATTTGATAGACTTGATGCATATTATAAACAGTACCAGTAAAGCCTGTCTTTGCCAGTGGTGAAGTGGTAGAGAATATCCCTAGGGGACTGAAAGTGGTGAAGAAAGTGAATTTTGCCTGTTATGCCTATTTTTCTATCACAATAAGGAACAGGATTGTTGGACTTTTTTTTTCTACAGATCTGTAAAAGGTCCACAACTGTTGGTTTGGCTGGTGTGCAATTTAACAAAGTTTTATTTATTTATCTGTGTATTTTTAAAATTTCACTCAGGTTGCACTGCGATATCTTTGAAGCCTTGTTTACTTCAAAGCACTGCTGTGCCTAAGTACAACCTGGCAGGATGGGTTTGATTATAAAGTTTAAAGCTTCATTTGCTATTGCCAGTGTCCACTTCTAAATTGTATGCGTGCTATTCACTACTGTGTTGTAATATACTGGTTGCTGTTATTGGCTAGATTGATTGGGAGATTAGGGAGTGCCGTTTTTTTGGTTAGGATAAATCAAGAAAATCCAATCAGAGGCATAGCAGAGCATTTCATATCTTCACCATTTAAAAGCTTCAACATTGAACCCATTTAAAATCAACACAAAACAAAAAAACAGAGGATTTACTAGTCCTTATTATAGAGCCATTTGTAGCACAATGCACCCTAACCTGTATGAAAGTAGTCCTTATAGCCTGGATGTCATTTGGAATCCTATGAAGACTGCAGTTAGTATTTCCTTGACATTCCTATACAGGCTATTATAAGTCATGTTACTCACACCAGCTACCAGAACACTGGATCTTTAGAGTCTTATTATACATTTGCAGTTTTTAATTTCCAGAAGATTACAAAACATTAGTACTGTAAAATAATTTCAGATTTGCCTTTGTTCATCATCAGGTTAATTTGTCCATGTCTTTTGACTTTTTGATTGAAAAAAAAAATTCATGTTTTTATGATTATTATTCATATCTATACAATGTGATTTATATTTATCTGTGCTGTCATACACAGCCAAAACATTTCCCCAAAATCCCAGTAGCAAACCATAAAATATTCTTGATTGGAAACTTTGCACCTCTGTTTTATGAACATCCCCTGAAGTTAAGTTAAAATTACTGGCTAATTTTGGTGTTACCTAAATCTGCAAGTGTAGTCTTAAATAGCACACTTTATCATAAAGAGTGTTTATCTTTTCCTGGATGGGCTGCTTGCAAAGTGGTGGAATAAATAAAGAAGACACTTCTTCATGCACCATTAGACCACCCATTAAGGCCTTATTTAGACTGTAGCTTTATATTCATATTCATAAAAAGGAAAACAAACCAGATTCAGAATTACAGTTAACAGTTCATGACATTAGTGATTGCCTGGTTTTCATTTGAACTACCTTTAGGTAAAGGTCTACATTTTTTGGTTGAAATGTTATCATAAGACTTTTCCAGTGACAAAAATATAAGTTGATTATGCTCTTAAAAATTCTTATCATATAATTACAAGCTAAGGTCAAAATGTTGTCAAAAGAATGTGGAGTTACAAAACAAATGGTCAAAGCCTAACAGCATGAGATTTAAATGTGACAGGGAAGCTGTTGCAGTTTTCTTTTTTGTGAAGAATGGCAGCTGTAGTTGATAAGTAAACAGACAAAAACAGTGTTTGTGGCAAAATACAAAGCCAACAAAATATTCATCATGTTTTCTGATATTTCACAGATATTTGGTTTAGAGGGTCTTTTATTCTCTACAGGTACGGTTCTTTTCTTTAAAGAAAAACGAAATCAGTCACAATATTGTGTTGTTTTATGTCCACTAAACTCCTGATAGGCTTTATTATTCACAGCATAGTTTCCACTGGGAACTGCTTCCTAAATTAAACATCTTTTCGAGCATTTAGTGCACGTGGACACGATTACAAAGAAAATTAATCAATCCAGTGAACAGTATAACACTGCTCACAAGAGGAAATACAGCTTGTAAAGTAGTGGATTTGTTGCAAAACCATTAGCTGGTGATTGTCACTCAATGCATCTATGTCATTTCTTAAAACAGCCCACATCTCAATCTTATTCTTCATGTTTGTGTTTTTATTCATCAACAAGCAGCCTGACAGCATCTTCTCTGCTTATTTCCCTCAAAGGGTCCTGGTTCTGCATGCTTGAAGAATCACCTTGCGCCGCAAAAGCAGTAACCTAGCTGAACTTGTCTGTCAGTCAGAAAAATAGACTCTTAGGAGATATTACGCTTCTATACCTGGCTGCTCATTGACTTAGAGCTGTCAGTCTGGATCCAGCTGCTACGCATTTCATTCCAATTTATCAGAGAAGCACTCACCCATCCTTTCACTTGAATTGACTGTTCTTTTTCTAACTGATGGAGACACGAAGGTGATTATAGCTTTGTATTTACTGCAAGATTTTTTAAAATGTTTTTAAAAAGCTCACGTGATGTCACTGTAATCATGCACTAAATTTTCATAATAGATACTACAGACAGGCACATTGCAGCCTGTGCATATAATGGAGTGCTAATTACATACATCCACTCTCTGCAGTATTGCCTCACTACAATATGTGTGTGTACATGTGATATCACAATAGTATTTGGCAACAAAATGGTAAAAGAACACAAAGGCTGAAAAAACAAAGCATATAACAAGTACTTTGTCAGGGGACTGGGTCTCTAGCATTTTGGGTTTATTTTGTATTTTTGACTTCTGTTATGGTGGAGTAATGTTAAGTTTGTGTGTTATTATTTAGTTAGGATTTAGTTTAGTCTAGTTCATGTTTTATCTATGTGTCCTTATTTATTAATCTTTTCTTGTTTCCTGTGTTAGTCTGACTTGTCCTCTTTGTTTAACATGCTTGTGTCTCCCTTATCTGTTCTCATGTCTTGTGTTGTCATGTCTATGTCCCACTATGTTTCCTGTTTTATTTTGAAAGTCTTGTGTTTCCATGTTCAATGTGTTTAGTTTGCCTCCCCTGTGGTGTTTGGTTTGTGTCACCTGTGTTCAGTGTTGGGAAGGTTACTTTTAAAATGTATTCCGTTACAGAATACAGAATACATGCCCCAAAATGTATTCTGTAACGCATTCCGTTACGTTACTCAATGACAGTAACGTATTCTGAATACTTTGGATTACTTAATATATTATCATGCTTTTTACAACAACGTGAATGTACTATTGCTGTGTGATTTATTACTATTACTCAAGGTCCGCGACTCCGAACTGTAGTAAAGGGACCTCTGACTAATACGGCGGGGTCCCTGTCGGCTTGTAGCCGAAAAATAGCTTTACTTTGTTGTGTGGGTCAACTTTTCTTGCGAGAGACAGAGAGAGGCGTTGAAAGGCTGCTCCAACGGAACTTATTGTTTTCGGAGGAAAACACGAACACGGTGTACAGTCGAGTCCTAATAGCTTACTTACAACTGGGCTCGTCAGGCACTCTTCTTGGCTGAAGTGGTTATTATTATATTTACATGCTTCCAGCTCCCGTTTTTCCTCGACGACAACTCGTACCTTTCCACTCCCCTTTTTCTCCCTCCTCGCGCTCACAGACACATAACGTGTATGGCAGTCCATTCTCCCTGCAACACGGACTACACTGCCCATGATGCTACATTCTTTAGAGCTATGCTTGTAGCATTCTGCCTGTTAGCTTAGCACAACAACAACGAAAAGGCGCTCTCTCACCCAGGAAACACACAGTCTCAGAGAGAGAGAGAGCGTCGCCCTGTAACCATGGCAACCGTAACGCTGCCGCCTGGAACAACAGAACGTAGCTGTCAAACAAAACCTAAACAGTCCTGACCCGTGACAAAATGAAACAGGAAAGTACCGCAGTGTAATCCATTTATTTCAACAAAGTAACTGTATTCTGAATACCACCTTTTTAAACGGTAACTGTAACGGAATACAGTTACTCATATTTTGTATTTTAAATACGTAACGGCGGTACATGTATTCCGTTACTCCCCAACACTGCCTGTGTTTCCTCAGATGTTGCCACTTCCCTTATTACGCTTCTGTGTATTTAAGTCCTCTGTCTTCCTCTGTGCATTATCAGGTCATCTGTTTGTATCACTTCATGTCATGTAAGGTCTCAGGTTTTTTCATGTTTCTGTTCAGGTTCATGTTTTCTCTGCCTCAAGTCTTGGTTTTTTCATGGTCCTGCTCAGATTCATGTTCTCATGTCATAGTTTTCATAGTTAGTCTTAGCTGTTCTAGTTTAGTTTTGCCCCAGTTTGCCTTGCCTTTTTTTTTTTTTTTTTTTTTTTTCGTATTAGCCAAATAAAAGACTCACCTTTTGTTATATCTTAGTTTTCTCTCGCCTGTGTCTTTTGGGTCCGCTCCACAAATACACCGGCCATTCCGGCCGTTACATATTTTTTGGCAACTGAAATTACAAACACTTATTAAAGCAAAGGGAGTGCATGCACAGGTATACTGAACAGTGCACTGTGCAAAATGTAGTGTTTACAAAGATCAGTTAATTGGTATGCGCTAGCTACTAAAATGCTTTGCTGTCAAAACAGCAGAAATGTAAACCTGAAATCATTGCTGATTTAATATATACTTGCCAAACAATTAGAAATATGACCCATACTGGTAAACCCTTTTTAAATTCATATGTTTTTACTTATGGTTTACACACAACCTGCTGGAAAATCATCCTTGGAAACCACTTCGAAAGGTGCAGTTGTCTTAAGAAAATAATTGATTGGATGAAGAATTTGTCTGTCGCTGTTTATCATAGGCTAGTGCCAACCACTCGATCACAAGAAGATGTACAGGCTGGGCCATTTATATGGATACACCTTAATAAAATGGGAATGGTTGGTGATATTAAAGTCCTGTTTGTGGCACATTAGTATATGTGAGGGGGCAAACTCCTCAAGATGGGTGGTGACCATGGTGGCCATTGAGAAGTTGGCCATCTTGGATGCAACTTTTGTTTTTTCAATAGGAAGAGGGCCATGTGACACATCAAACATATTGGTAATGTCACAAGAAAAACAATGGTGTGCTTGGTTTTAACGTAACTTCATTCTTTCATTAGTTATAAACAAGTTTCTCTTTGTTCACAGCCATTGACATGTCGAAGAGGTTAACACGTGAGGACTGGATCGAAATTGTGTTGATATCTGTTGAACGCAGTAACCGGGTCATTGCAGCAGATTTCAATGCGAGAATTTGCAGAATGGGCAAAACAAAAATTGGAACAGGACCCTCAGTTCATGCAGAAGATTTTGTTCAGTGATGAAGAAAACTTTTATGTGAATGATGAAGTTAACAAACAAAACCACCGCTATTGGTCTGACACTAACCCACATTGGATGGATCCCTCCAAGACTGTTGGAACAACAAAAGTGATGGTTTGGTGTGGGTCCATTCTTCATCAATGGAAACCTCAAGGCAACTGGATATTTGAAATAGTGCGCATGCGCCAACCAGTGTGCAGCCTGTTACAGTCGCTCCTGCTTTTCTCTTAGTTTAGCTTTTTTTTTTCTACGTATTCTTTTTTTTCCTGACTTGTATTTTCCTCCGTTTTCTATCTCTTACTCAATCATGTGGATTGAGAGAGTTTTTGTTCTTCTGGTGGCCGTGGAACTGTTACTTTTATCAAGGAACGGGACCGCGGCACATCTCCTACACGCACACGCACGGACTGTTTACTCCAGAGATCAGCTGATCGCCCTGATGCCGGCCGGTTTGCTGGCCAGGCCCGCAGAAGTACCAGCTGAAATTTGGAGGAAAACACATCGGGGATGCAGAGGTCAAGGACAGAAGAGAAGAAAAAAGGTGACGGTGAGACAGCGGAGGCTCAAAGCGAGGAGGAGGTTTAAACCGTGTCTGCCGTCTATCGTGATGGGTAATGTGCGATCGTTGGCAATTAAAATCGACGAGCTCTCAGCACTGGTACGGAGTCAGAGGGAATACCGAGAGTGTAGCCTGATGTGTTTCACCGAATCATGGATGCACCAGGACATTCCCGATGAGAATGCTTCCGTGGAAGGCTTCCACACTGTTCGGGCGGACAGGGACAGCATCGCTAGCGGTAAGCGGAAAGGAGGTGGGCTTGCTGTTTTAGTTAACAACCGGTGGTGTAACCCTGCCAACATAAAAATCAAAGAAAGGATTTGTTGCCCGGACACTGAACTGTGTGCTGTTGGACTCAGGCCGTATTATTTACCCAGGGAATTCTCTCACGTCATCTTGGTGGCTGTTTATGTACCCCCCTCTGCTAACCCCACAGCTGCATGTGACACTATCCACTCTGCCATAGCTCGGCTACAGACTCAGCACCCGAGTGCCTTTATTGTGATCTCGGGTGACTTCAACCATGTATCACTGGACAATACACTACCAACATTCAAACAATATGTGGACTGTCCCACCAGGGGAGAGAAAACTTTAGACTTACTGTATGCTAACGTCAAGGATGCATACAGCTCCTCCTCCCTCCCCCCACTTGGTAGGTCAGATCATAACCTGATTCACCTCACCCCCCGCTATGTGCCAATTGTGAGGAGGGAACCTGTGACCACCAGGACTGTCAGGAGGTGGTCAGAGGAGGCCTTAGCGGAACTACAGGGCTGTTTCGAGGTGACCGACTGGGAAACACTCTGTGAGCCTCACGCCGAGGACATCAATGGGCTTACTGAGTGTATCACAGACTACATAACTTTCTGCACCGACTCCATTGTTCCAGCTCAGACTGTTCATTGTTACCCAAATAACAAGCCATGGGTGACTAAGGACATCAAAGCCCTCCTCAACAACAAGAAGAGGGCTTTCAGAGGGGGCAACAAAGAGGAGGTGAGGAAGATCCAGGTGTTACTAAAGGACAAGATCAGAGAGGCTAAGGACAATTACAGGAGGAAGCTGGAGTGGAAACTCCAGCAGAACAGCATGAGAGAGGTGTGGAGGGGCATGAAGACCATCACTGGATTCAGGCCAACCAACAGCAGGGGAACTGAGGGAGGTGAGAATAGAGCCAATGAGTTGAATCTGTTTTTCAATAGATTCGACACCACAGTGTCTGCTCCTACCCCCACAACCTCACCTGTAGTCAGCCTGGAATCCAGAGCCACACCACTGTGCCAGCCTCTCTCTTCACATGTTGCCTCCTGTGAGATTCCTGACACCCCTCCCCCACCCATCACCTTCACTCAATACCAGGTTGAGATGCAAATGAGGAGACTTCACTCAGGCAAGTCTGCTGGACCAGACGGAGTGAGTCCCCTTGTCCTCAAGACCTGTGCCCCCCAGCTGTGTGGAGTCTTTCATAAACTGTTTATGCTGAGTCTGAGTCTGCAGAGGGTCCCGGTGATGTGGAAGACATCATGCCTCGTCCCTGTACCAAAGAAGCCACGTCCCAGTGGCCCCCAGGATTACAGGCCCGTGGCATTGACCTCCCACATCATGAAGACCCTGGAAAGGCTCATCCTGGACCAGCTGCGACCCATAGTAAGACCACACCTGGATCCCCTTCAGTTCGCTTATCAGCCTCGTCTCGGAACTGAGGACGCCATCATCTACCTGCTCAATCGTGTCTACACCCATCTGGACCAGCCGGCAAGCACTGTGAGGGTCATGTTTTTTGACTTTTCCAGTGCTTTCAACACCATCAGGCCGACCCTCCTGGGTGATAAGTTAGCAGCGATGCAGGTGGATGCTTCTCTGGTGTCCTGGATTGTTGATTACCTGACAGGAAGACCACAATATGTACGTCTCCCACAGTGTGTGTCTGACAAGGTGATCAGCAACACAGGGGCACCACAGGGGACTGTCCTCTCCCCCTTCCTCTTCACCCTCTACACCACAGACTTCAGCCACTGCACAGAGACATGCCATCTTCAGAAGTTTTCTGATGACTCTGCGGTGGTTGGATGCATCAGCAGGGATGATGAGACAGAGTACCGGGCTGTGGTCGACTCCTTTGTCACGTGGTGTGAGCAGAATCATCTGCAGCTCAACGTGGCAAAGACCAAGGAACTGATCGTGGACTTCAGGAAGACCAGGAAACACTTGACCCCTGTTTCAATTCAGGGGGTCAGTGTTGACATTGTGGAGGACTATAAATACCTTGGAGTACACATTGACAATAAACTGGACTGGGCTAAAAACACCACAGCACTTTACAGGAAGGGCCAGAGTCGTCTCTATTTTTTGAGGCGACTGAGGTCCTTCAACATCTGCCAGAAAATGCTGAGGATTTTCTATGAGTCTGTTGTGGCCAGTGCGATCCTCTATGCTGTTGCATGCTGGGGGAGCAGGCTGAGGGTCGCAGATGCCAACAGACTTAATAAACTAATCCGTAAGGCCAGCAATGTTGTGGGGATGGAGCTGGACTCCCTCAAGGTGGTGTCGGAGAGGCGGATGCTGTCCAAGATAAAGACAATGTTGGATAACACCTCCCACCCACTCCATGACATGCTGGTCAGTCACAGGAGCACGTTCAGTGAGAGACTGAGATTACCGAAAAGCACCACTGAACGACACAGGAAATCATTCCTGCCTGTGGCCATCTCCCTGTACAACGCATCCACTTAACACACTGTTTGCTGCTACAACTACACATGTTTCTTTTCCAACTATTTATTTATGAGTGACTTATGTATGTATGTATGTATGTATGTATGTATGTATATATATGTATATATTGTACTATTCTTAGTTAGTGTATTGTCTGTCTTGTCTTAATGTTGGTTTAAAATGGAGCACTGTAACAAAAAATAATTTCCCCCAGGGATCAATAAAGTATTCTGATTCTGATTCTGATTCTGAAATTGCTACATGATGATGTGTTTCCCTCTTTATGCACTGAAGCTGGCACGTTCCCTGAGTTTTTCCAGCAAGATGGTGCACCACCACATTATGGGTGCCAGGTCCAAGCATTCCTAGATGAACAGTTTCCTGGAAAGTGGATTGGCTGTCGTGGGCCAGTTGAATGGCCCCGAAGGTCTCCCGATCTGACCCGCTTAGACTTTTATCTTTGGGGTCATCTGAAGGCAATTGTCTATGGTGTGAAGATGCAAGATGTGCAGCACCTGAAACTACAGATACTGGATGCCTGTGCTGGCATTTCTCCTGCGGTGTTGCTATCGGTGTGTGAAGAGTGGGAGAAGAGGGTTGCATTGACAATCCAACACAATGGGCAGCACATTGAACACATTTTATAAGTGGTGAGAAACTTGTAAATAACTAATGAAAGAATAAAGTTACGTTGAAACCAAGCACACCATTGTTTTTCTTGTGACATTACCAATAAGTTTGATGTGTCACATGGCCCTCTTCCTATTGAAAAAACAAAAGTTGTATCCAAGATGGCCGACTTCTAAATGGCCACCATGGTCACCACCCATCTTGAGGAGTTTGCCCCCTCGCATATACTAATGTGCCACAAACAGGACTTTAATATCACCAACCATTCCCATTTTAATATGGTGTATCCATATAAATGGCCCACCCTGTAGACAAGAGCTCACAAATTTTGTGAGCTCTGCTTTAAATTTACATGGATCATTTGTGGAATGTTTTAATTACTGCTATGCAAATCTTCCATTCTGCAAGGATACGGAGGTGTTTTATTACAATATGTAACATAAAATAAGTTTAAGCAGACATGTAGGCTACCATAGGGTGAAGTGATTCTGCAGTATTAAAGCATAGTAAAGCATAATAAGCAATTGGAGTTAAAAATGAAGTCATGGAATCAATGTATGGACAGAAATGTATTATAAACTTTTGACTCATCAAAGTGGCCACCTTTGACAGATATAACAACTGAACACACCCATGGCATTCTTTCTTGCTAAGACATCAGAATAAGGCAAAGAGGTGTACCTGGGCCATGAAACATCAACTGGAAGAAGGTATTATGGACTGATGAATAAAAATTTTAAATCTTAAAAATGGAAGTTCTGCAACAGATATACGAAGAACTTTCTGAAAAATATTTTTGTATTGTATTTCTATTGTAGAAATGGCTTTCTTGCTGCAACTTGTTGAACCTGTTAAACCTGCAGCTTGCAGCCTTCTCTTTAACCTCCTAAGACCAGAAGTCTTCTATGGCGTGCGTTTTTAATCTCTCTTTGATATTTGGGCATATTGGGACGCGATGAATGTAAAAACAAAGAATCACCGGATTTTTTTATTTTTTTTTTACCTGATTTTTGTTTCTAAGAAAAATGAGAGCCACATATGAAGACATTTGTTCTAAATGTTGATAAAACAGAAGCAGTATAATGTCCTCGTAAGTGGTTATCAGGCCCTTGAGGAGCAAAATTTAGTATTTTGGTCTAGACAACCCAAAATGTGATGTCCAGGATGCCAGGTCCTAGGAGGTTAAAGTTGAAACTGAGACTTAGTTACTATGACCACTATTAAAGCTGTGCTTGAATCTGTTGCCCTGTGAGCCCCCCCATATGGAAAAGATATATATAAATCTTATAAAGTTTGTATCTGTCATGTGTGAAACTTGTATGAAAAGCATATAAGAGTGAAAACAGATATAAGATCCCTTGAAAAATTATATAATGAAACTTGTATGTTTTGGATACTTACTAAAACAATGTATGAAAGTAATGAGAAAGTGGCCACTTTCATGAGTAATCACATATAAGTTTTTACTATTTCTTTTCCGTATGGGCCTGTTCACGCAAGCTGCTAACTCTCAGAAACTCTCAGAAAGGCTTTGGGCCCACCAGACCCCTTAACTTTCTTTCCCATTTCTCTATAGGAAAGACCTACATACGAGTGTTATGATGTTTCTTTTCCATTGTTAATTGCCCCTTTCTTACAATTTTTGTTGCAACACACTATTTTCTGAGGTACAATACTATTCAACTGATGCTCTGTCGATAGTCTGTAGTGTTGAGTGGCTTCTATTTCCTCCTTTGGCCAGCTTATTATCCCTGCAGGGTATCGGATGACTGGCAGGATAGAGATGTCTATTGCCCGGATCTTGTTTTTGCCATTCAGCTGAATCCTCAGGACTTGCCTTACTCTCTGCAGGTATTTGGTTGCTGCTTTCGTAGTGGCCTCTTCATGGCTGTCATTTGCCTGTGGGATTCCAAGGTACTCATAATTATTCTCAATGTCTGCAATGTTGCCTTCTGGTAGTACAACCACCTCAGTTCTCACTACCTATTCCGTTGTCATTGCTGCAGATCCTCATGGTATGGATCAGTGAATTGGTGTCTTGTTCACTCCTGGTATACAGCTTGATGTCACCATTAGACTAGATGTTGAGTCTTAAAGATTCCTTAGGTTATAGAAAACAAACAAACTAAAAAATAATTTAATTTGAAAACATTCCTCCATTAAACCAAAGGTACCTATAATATTGGGTCAAACTGAACATGGCATGTTTCCCTTGAGATGCAGACACCTAAAGATGCTTGGAGAGATGAAGACTGTTGCACAGGTAGTCTAGCTCTACCAGGATGACATGTCCATAGGCGAAGCTGCATAATCTCAAAAGTAGAGATATGAACACATACTGTACTACAGGAGGAAACCTGAACAGGCCAGGACTGTAGAAGTGTATCAACTGAGCCCCAGGACCAACGTCCGCTTCTTTGTGCAAGAAGGAGCAGACTAAATACTGACACTCCTTTAAGCTGGTTTTATGGTCGAGCAGAGGATGGTCGCTGTCTGCTCCACTCAAGAGCCTACACATTTGTCTTTAGTGAGCTTTGTTCTTTGATGCAGGCAGTGTATGAAGGCTGTTTTAATACTGGTTAGTGGGCCTGTGACCCCAGTAAGGACCCAAGACACTCAGTATGCTTGAGATGGTTTTTATTTACAATTATGTGTGTTTTTTTTTTTCTTTCCTCATCCCAACAGCTTTCCAGCTGTCTCAACCAGTTCCTCTCTCCCCCAGGTCCCAGTGTCACTGAAAAAGGGAGAGCGTAATTGTTGAATTTCTTTCAGCTCTGCCCCTTAAGCCCACTGCACCACGTCTCCTCTGCAGCAGAGCCGCAGACCACGCCTCTGCCACAGGGCCACTTTTGCTCTTGTTGTTGTTGGTCCATGAGCCAGCTGTGGAGCGAAGTTATAGTATACAAAGAACTGAAGCGAAACCAAGAGTTAAAAACAATGAAAATTGCGGACTGCAATCCCTGTCTGTGCTTTTTATGCTTTAATTTATGATATTTGAAATTTTTTTCACAGTTCTCCCAATCCTGGTGAACTCCACTATCATTCTAAAAATGTGTCTGTCCATTTACACTATCGAAAGTGTACATGGATGGACACATTTGCTGAACGACAAATCTCTTGTTAGGAGGACTGCTCAAGGCCCAGGACCCTGTAAATCTACTGGCATTCCCCAGAGAATACCAGAAGTGGCTGGTCCACCACTGGAATTCCATTCTCTTCACAGATGAGAGCAGGTTCACATAATTAAATCGGAAGATAACCACCAGCTGCCTGCTCAAAGTGTTTTTCTTCCCTTTATCATCTTTTCTAGGGTTTATCTTGAAGAGGCATCTGTTAAGTTAAATACAGAAAACTACCCAAAACAAAACAATTAACAATCAGCAGCTAAACACCCTTTTAAGATTAGAGAACAGAATACAATAGAATAGAATAGAATACAATTGGACATGCACAACAAAATTATGGGTGTTCCATGCCAACTGTGCAGGAGTAATAAATATACATACAGTGGGGCAAACAAGTATTTAGTCAGCCACCGATTGTGCAAGTTCCCCCACTTAAAATGATGACAAAGGTCAGTAATTTGCACCAGAGGTACACTTCAACTGTGAGAGACAGAATGTGAAAAAAAAAAATCCATGAATCCACTTGGTAGGATTTGTAAAGAATTTATTCGTAAATCAGGGTGGAAAATAAGTATTTGGTCACCTCAAACAAGGAAAATCTCTGGCTCTCACAGACCTGTAACGTCTTCTGTAAGAAGCTTTGCTGTCCCCCACTCGTTACCTGTATGAATGGCAGCTGTTTGAACTCATCATCTGTATAAAAGACACCTGTCCACAGCCTCAAACAGTCAGACTCCAAACTCCGCCATGGCCAAGACCAAAGAGCTTTCGAAGGACACCAGGAAAAGTATTGTAGACCTGCACCAGACTGGGAAGAGTGAATCTACAATAGGCAAGCAGCTTGGTGTGAAAAAAATCAACTGTGGGAGCAATCATCAGAAAATGGAAGACATACAAGACCACTGATAATCTCCCTCGATCTGGGGCTCCACGCAAGATCTCATCCCGTGGGGTCAAAATGATCATGAGAACGGTGAGCAAAGATCTCAGAACCACACGGGGGGACCTGGTGAATGACCTGCAGAGAGCTGGGACCAAAGTAACAAAGGTCACCATCAGTAACACACTACAACGGCAGGGAATCAAATCCCACAGTGCCAGACGTGTTCCGCTGCTGAAGCCAGTGCATGTCCAGGCCCGTCTGAAGTTTGCCAGAGAGCACATGGATGATACAGCAGAGGATTGGGAGAATGTCATGTGGTCAGATGAAACCAAAGTAGAACTTTTTGGTATAAACTCAACTCGTCGTGTTTGGAGGAAGAAGAATACTGAGTTGCATCCCAAGAACACCATACCTACTGTGAAGCATGGGGGTGGAAACATCATGCTATGGGGCTGTTTTTCTGCCAAGGGGACAGGACGACTGATCCGTGTTAAGGACAGAATGAATGGGGCCATGTATCGTGAGATTTTGAGCCAAAACCTCCTTCCATCAGTGAGAACTTTGAAGATGAAACGAGGCTGGGTCTTCCAACATGACAATGATCCAAAACACACCGCCCGGGCAACAAAGGAGTGGCTCCGTAAGAAGCATTTGAAAGTCCTGGAGTGGCCTAGCCAGTCTCCAGACCTCAACCCCATAGAAAATCTGTGGCGGGAGTTGAAAGTCCGTGTTGCTCGGCGACAGCCCCAAAACATCACTGCTCTCGAGAAGATCTGCATGGAGGAATGGGCCAAAATACCAGCTACTGTATGTGCAAACCTGGTAAAGACCTATAGTAAACGTTTGACCTCTGTTATTGCCAACAAAGGTTATGTTACAAAGTATTGAGTTGTATTTTTGTTATTGACCAAATACTTATTTTCCACCCTGATTTACGAATAAATTCTTTACAAATCCTACCATGTGGATTCATGGATTTTTTTTTTCACATTCTGTCTCTCACAGTTGAAGTGTACCTCTGGTGCAAATTACTGACCTCTGTCATCATTTTAGGTGGGGGAACTTGCACAATCGGTGGCTGACTAAATACTTTTTTGCCCCACTGTATACAGTCTAGAGTAATATATATGAAACAAGAGGAAGCCACACAGTACAAAGGCACACACTGGAGAGCAAAGTGCTCTCCAATGGGGATAGGAATGACGGTGGAAGTGTGTGGAGCAGGGGTGGCCTCAAACCGAGCAAAGAAGGTGTTGGGGTTCTCTGCAAGTTTGAGGCTGCTGTTGGGGGTTGGCAGGCTCTGTCCTTTGTAGTTAGTGAGGGTTTGAATAACTCTCCACAAGTGGCAGAGGCTGTTGTCGGTGAGGAAGCCCTCTATCCGCCTGTTTGATAGTCCTCCTCAGGTTGGCTCTGGCAGTGCTGTACAGGGAACTGTAACTTAGCCTGAAGACGGAGTTACAAGTTCTGATCACTCGTCTTCCAAGGTTTTCGATTAGAAAAATCCCAGATGGTTTTAGTCACTGTCACATTTTCTACACAACACTTAATGTAAAAAAAGGAAAGACTGAAAGGATCCAGGTCCTGCTGTTCAAAGATGGACCAGTCTGTCAGATCAAAACAGTCCTGTAGCTGGAGGAGAGCATCATCTGGCAATGTTTAATGACTCAGGTGCTTGGAGGGGTCTGTTTCCTGAGGTGGGTGTAGGCAGGGATGAGGAGCAGAGAGTGGTGGATGGGTTGTCCAAGGTAGGCATGCTTGATCTTAATGTACACATGGTCCAGGGTTCTGCCCCACCCCCAGGTAGGACACTTAACATGGTGGTGGAATTTAGGGAGTACAGATTTTGAACATGCAACAATATGGGCACCTTCTTTGTGAAATTATGTTAAACTTTGATTTTTACAGTTTTTTGGGGTAGAAAAATAAATCGGTCTTCCGTACAAAAAAAATGAAAAAATGATTTATTCACAATTTTTTGTGTTATTTAGAGAGATTTACAAGCTATTTTCGCAATTATATTTCTATTTCACATATTTATGTATTCAGGTGAAGGACAATTCAGTAACATTTTCATGATAAACTCTGTTAAATTACAGTTTTAAATTTTTTTTGTTTTTTTACAGTGTAACATAATAGACATTGATGCATATTGAAGTAAATGGTACACTTTGTTATGGTCTGGGCCAGCTTTCAGTTTTCCCTTCTTTTTTCCTTTCTCTCTTTTTCCTTTTGGCATTCTTACTCTCAGGTAGAGTTGTGGGCTAGCGTGTTCTCATGCATCCACCTATGGCTCCCTCTGCCTCTAACCTGCTTTTGTGTTTTCCTCCCAGTAATTTTATTCTCTCATTTGTTCTACAGTTGCAAGTCAAAAGGCCATAGGTCTCCGTGTTCTTGGATTCCTGTAACTTTGAAGTGTTTACTGGACACTGCCTCTTAACCTTACATTTGCAAAACAGGTGGTCACGACATTTGCAAATAAACTGACTTACATGTAACTTACCTGCCTGCCTACTCTTCACTAAATCATTCTTGTCTTTCTTAGAATTCTGCCTGCCAGCTAGCTGACCCTGTTCAGTAAATCAACAAGTGAGTCTTTAAACTCAAACTACAAACTTTGCAAAATCTCATCATACTCACCTTATTCACTGCTAGCATCTTTTCTCTTCTGGCACATAACTTCCAACCCCACTCATGTAATGAAAACACTGTCCCATGCAATTCCCCTTTTTTGGCAATAAACCCTTTAAAACTCCTGTCAGTTTTCCGGGGTCCAATTTGCAGTTAAATATGACAGATTTGTACTTGCAGCCATTTCCCACCAAGGTGTGTTGTTAGGTCAACATGGATAAGTTCTCACTACAGTCACTTTGCAGTGACAATAATTGGAGTGACTGTTTGAAAGTCACATGTCAAAGATGATACCAAAAGAATAGTTCCATCTAAGCCATTAATTCTAACTTATCCCAGTTTCCCATTGCCAAATCATCAGCTCAACCATCTATAACAGAATCTAGCCCAGTAGCTTTGCCAGAACCCCTCCTGTGTGACGCAGCGGGCCTCACGCATGCGTTTTTTGGAGGTGAGTTGGGTCTCTGCAGGGGTTTCCTCTTACAATGCTCTCTATTTTTCAGTTACTAACCTCAAGCATTTGTCAGTGACTACTCCAAAATCTCACATGTAGTAGGTTTACTAGAAGACTGGACACTCCAGTGGGCAGAATGTAATCTGGTGACCAGCCCAAATGAATCTGCCATCTATTGAGTGCTTTTGATTATGAAAAACTTACAAAACACTTGAGGCCAGTTTTACTAACACATTGGTCAAAACTGGGTAAAACAAAGTACTATCAGTACTTACAAAGACAGCACAGTAACAACATTGTAAGAGGTGGGAACTTAAAGGTGAAAGTAATTAGTTATCTCCAAAATACAAAGCATTTAAACTGTAGTCTGGCTAGATCAGACCATCTGAAATGTGACCTGGTTGAGACACCCAGGACACAGGAAGCACAGAGGTTGAGCGTCTTATTCACCAAGCTCATTTAACTGAACCTGAACCTGACTCTAGTTTAGATACCAGGGAAGATGTGTTAGTTTCCCAGAGACAAGCAAATCTGTTACAGCCTCTTCTGTCCCTAGCTGTCCCTTGTCACACATAGCTCTTGATTTTGTATTTGGTTTTTCTGCTTCAGAGGGTAATATAGTCATTCTATCATCGACAGATTTCCTTAGCAATACATTTGATACCTAAACTACTCACAGCCATAGAAATAGTAAACCATGTTTTTTTGCTCACATGGAGTCCCTTCATGTAATTGTCTCAGATAGAAAGCATCAGCTGTTTTCTCATATTTGGCAAGCTTTTAGTGAGATGCTTGAAGCTAAAGTTAGTCTTAAACTCAGGTTTTCATCCAAGAGCTTGAGGTCGCTTTACACTGTGTCATTTCATCAAAACCCAGCCACTTGAAGCTCCCATCTGCCCTGGAACGAGTATCCATATGATGTATTGACCTCATAAGTAACTGGTCTCTCCATTTGAGATCTCCCTTGGTTACAGGTACAAAATGTGAAAGTCACCTTATTACCGAAAAATGGAAAGAAACAGAACAACTTCGAAAGATCTATAGTTACAAACTAAATATTTTATTGCTATTACAGCTGATAGATGTGTAAGCATCAGAATAGCATCATTTTTAAACATCTCACATGTGTTCACACTGAAAACTAAAAAAAATTTTCAGTGGTACAGTCAAAAGTGTTAATGCATTGTATTAGTACATAGAAAATAATCACATGCCCGCTTTAGAAAATACTGATTTTTGTTCTACAATAAATTAAGCCCTCATTTGAGTGTGAGCGATAGGTGGCAGGGACTGTGCCCATGGAGCACAACCAGGATCAGCTCAAAGCATTTACACAGGTCCACCCTTCTATGTGCCTACTTCTCCCAGGAGGGCTGGTAAGGCACTAAATGGCAGTTCAGAGTACCCAACCTTCTTGGAGTCACTTTTGGATTGCTGAAGAGTATTTTGTCAGAGTATAGTACTTTGCCGTCCTCTGTTCTTTGTGGGGGACACTCATGTGGGCAACAACAATGTAACCTGGAGGGGTGTAACTGGAAGGAATTACCTGCTTGATCCGAACCCAAGTGGTGTTCTGTTATTGGACTTCTGTGCCAACCACAGATGGTTGATGCTCATAACGCCATTTTGGAGCATAAAGGTAAACTGGTACACTTATGTACCATTTTGGTACATAAGTGTACAGGCATTTGGACACACTTGGTCATAGGTTGATGAGTGATTTTGTAATCTCCCCAATCCCCCTGACAAGCTGTAATGGAATTATAGTCTGGGGATTAGGGGAATAACTCGTCCATCACTGGTGTTGATGTCACTGAGGTTGTTAAACCACTCTTTGGTGTCAAATTCCTTGGGGTGGATGGGTTTTCCGTTGAATTCCTCTAGGCTCTGGATGCTGTATGGGTTTCCTGCATGGGAATTTGCCCACCAAGTTTAAATGTGGTTTGTGAGCTTAGGGAAGTCATTTAATGACATCCCTTGGGGTATCCTGTCAGGGGTGCTTCAAGAGTATGCAGTGGCTAGCCAATTGCTATTGACTATTTGGTAGATAAAATGAGTTGAGTCTGGGACAAATTGCTACCCTTAGTGGAGAAGTTTGAGTATCTAGGGGAGTGAATGGGGTGAATAGACGGACTGGTGTCCCATTAGTGGTGATGCGGACACTGTACCAATCTGCTGTGGTGGAAAGTAGAACAGAGTGTAAAAGAAGCAGTGCTTTACCTGTCGATCTACATTCCTACCCCTACCTTTGGTCGTGAGCTCTGAATAGTAAGCAATAGAATGACATTTGTATACAGGACACACAGCAAAAATAAGCTTCCTCCAAAGGGTAGCTGCTGTGCTTCCACATCAAAAAAGCAAGTTTAGTTAGTTTGGGCATCTTACTAGGTTGCCTCCTGGATGCTTCCTGGGTAAAGGCTTTGGGGTAGGATGCTACAGGGTAGACCCAGGATACACTTAGAGATTATATCTCATGGCTAGCTTTAGAACACCTTGGTGTTTCTGCGGATAGCTTTAAGAGGTTTCCAGGGGGGTGGGATGTCTGGGCTTCTCTGTGTAGAATGTTGGCCATGTGACACAAACCCGAAGAAGTAGCAGAAAATGGATGCTTTTATATTTTCCACCAAAGAACTGTACAATTTTCATCATATATTTTCTTGCAGAAAATATATTTTAATTTAAAAAGATAACTTGAGTTGTCCAATTTCATCCCATAACCAGAGCTCAGTAACCTCCTATGTAAACATTACAAAGTATTAAGTTGTGAAAGGTAAACATTGCTTATGGAGCATGTAGCCACACATCTGAAAGCATATTGATTTGCTCTCCTGATAGTTAGACTGTAGTATAACATCTGTTATCAGGCGTTATGGATGTTTTAACCTCCTATGTGTTAATTTCCAAAGAGAAGTTAACACATAGACTCACATAGCACATATGGATATTTTTTTGCCATTACACATGAGGCAGTCAACACATTTTCCATGGCCATACTTATCTTAGATAATGGATTTGCCATATTAAATTTGGCGTTCATTCAAACTGATTTTTAATCACCATATCTCAGTCAATTTTAGTTCATTGTCTTTTTTGATTAATATTTGCCTTGCTTTGATTTCAGTCCAGCCTTAATCACTTTTGTCAAACAACAGACATTCTGAGATAATAAGAAACAAATGTGCTGAATATGAAGTCTCACTATTTGCATCTGCATTTGTAACTGGACAGTGTTGGAGTTCTAGATCCTGATAGTACAGGGTCTGTGTGGTTAGATCCATAGATAGATAGATTTTAATCTCATAAGAGCCTAACTGCGAAAACTGAGTAATATTACCAGCTCTGCTATAAGAAAGCTCTATTGATTGTGTGGTCAATATCAAAGAGCAAATATCAAAGGCTGTGCATGAAGCACCTGTGAGATGGACTGTTTTTCCCAAGCATTTAAAAGGACAAAAAAATGATTACAGTCTATATCTGTTTTTTCTTTCAGCAGTTGATGTTTTCTTTCCCCTGCGCCAGCGTATCCTTGTTTAAGTATTAGGTTTCTGACTCACATATGGTAGGAATACTATCATAGACATCTATGTTTGATCTGTTCTTTATGCTAAATCGAATAGATCACAAGATGATAAACCTTAAGTCTCTGATTTTGACAACTCCTTATCACACTGTGTAGGCCTGTTTTTGTTTAAATTCTGAGATTTTCTAACATAAGTGCAGATCTGAGATACAATGCTTAGCAAAGAAAGTTTTTAATTTTTACAGTGCTCACAAGACAGCACTGGATGACAAACCCTAGAACAGAGGAACTAAGCTTAGAATGCTGTAGGTAGAAGCTCCTACAAGGGCAAGGGTACTTGAATTCCTAAACTTTTGTAACAATCTCTGTTTAGAGGTGGACCCAAATGCATATTAAAGGATGCAAGCAAAACACAAAGTGAGTTTTATTTAAGCTGATAGCAAATCCAGGACAAAAATTAAACCCAAAGGTAATAAATCCAAATAATCATGAAACAAATAGGTACTGGGAATACAGATGGGGTGCAAAAAAACCAACAAAAAAACTCAGAGGAGCAAAACAAAGATCACGGCTGTCAATCAGACAAAAACAACTAAGAACACATGACAAATTAGGGATTGGAAACAGCAGGGGAATGAGACACAGGTGAAAATAACCAAGACAATAAGACATAAGTGAAACTAAAACAATACACCAGAGAAAAACATGTATCACAGTAAAATAAAGATTTCAAAAGACACATACTTTATACAGAGACAATAACACTCTTGTTAAACATGACAACACAGACAATAATAAAACCTATACAGCACGAAGGCATAAACATCAGATGGAGTGAGGAGAAAAAGGGAAACAAAAGGGAACTTTACACACAAGGAATACAAATTCAAAAAGGAACTGAAAACAAATGAACGTATAACAGAAAACAGCAGTAGCAGCAACAGCATAGCATAGAACAGCAGTAAAATGAAACAGTAATCATGAATATGAATCATGAAATAAACAATAATTCAGAACTCAAAAACGCAAAACCCAAGAAACATAGCACATTATTCTAGTGCATTTAGTATTCAATCATATAAATAGACAGAGGCAGATAGTATGACATCCCAACATCCTGGACTGTTAATTTTTTTTATTTTTTATTTTTTTATTGTCTGCTTTATACTTTATTAGATGCACTAGAGATTGTGTTTGGGGTGTATTTTTCTCATTTAGTCCAATTGTTGTTTTATTAAAAAACAAAACTACAATTTTTACAATTAAACCATTGCAGTTACAAAATGTAGATTCAGATTATTCTTAGTGGTCCTTTGAGGTACAATCACTTCCATGTGAAGAGCATCTAGTCTTCTGGTTCCTTGATCTCCTTCCTTAAAAGTAATGGCATGGTCAAATACCTGCCTTCAATCTTTTGCTACCTTTTGTAGCAATGATACACAAGATCAAGGCTCTGTTGTACAAATTAAGCTTGATGTTTAAAACGTCCAAAAGTGCATCTGCTGTTTATAGTAAACAGCACAAGTATTTTATACATGAGATATATCCACAGAGTGAAAAGGCACAGGTTGCGATGAATAAACAAAAAAATCCCTACATTTCACACCACACAAGGTATAATTTCTACACAAAAATCATACTGGTGCAAATATTCATGAAGAAACATGCTGAAACAAAGCCCATAACTATATCTGTTGAGAATCTGTCAGTTGGCTTTTTTCCCCCTTTCAAAGTGGCAGCAGTGTCCAGTCACCTGTGAAGCCAACAGTCCATTTACACATAGTGTACAATGGCTGATTTCATGCTGACCTAGCTTTGCAGTGCACTGGCATGTTCAGCTGCTCTCAAGGGTTAGATGATGCGTTGTTTCCTAGTCCACAAGGGCTTGGAAATGACAGAGCGTCCCTGCTTTAAAAAGAGATAGCCTTCAGCATATCCCACTTTCTCTGTGTGTGTGTGTGTGTGTGTGTGTATGTGTATGTATGTGTGTGTGTGTTCTCATTTGATTGTATGAGACCTGGTGTCCTGTTTGTGTGTTGGTTACATGCTATATTTTGGCAAATGCTGCTGAAAGACATATTTTGGCAGCAATAGGCATATTTATTTTTGTTCAGTGACCTCAAGGTCTGACTTATCCTTGAATTCTTACTCTATTTGAAGATGGTCTTGTTGTTCTTCAGTAAATAGCAGAGCTTGCATTTGCTCATTGGTTTAAATATTCCAGGCACAGGCATCCATATCATGTAAGTTTACATAACATAGATGAGAGCATTTAATTGTCTTTCGCATAAAAGTTTTTGCATTTTTGTGTGGAAAACATACATTTAAAATCAACCTTTAGATTTATATAAGATCTAAAAGGCTTCATGCAAAAAAAAAGCGCTTTGATTACTTGAGCATATGATTAGGTTGAAAATTTGATGGATAAAGACACAGTGTTTACAATTTTGCTTCAAAATCAAAACAGTGCATTTTAAATCAAACAATCAAGATGTGATTGAAGTGGTGACTTTGAGCCTTAATTCAAGTGTTTTTTTTACAAAAAAATTGCATTAAGTGTTTAGGAATTAGAGACCTTTTTATACATATTTACCTATATACACAAGCTCAGAAAACATGTAATAACATGAAAACAAGCCATCACAATGCTCATCAGTCAGTTGTCTACTTACCCCTGAAAATGAGGAAATGCACTTATTTTATGAAAGGTTAATACATTTTATTGGAAAAAACCCTTGAATTATAGCTGACAATCTGCACTTCAATTACAGTCTTCATTGTCTGATTTTAAAAAATATAAATATTGTGGTGGTATACAGAGAAAAAATCACAAAAAAGTGTCTGTTTCCACCAAATTATTCACATAACTGTATAGTTCCAGTAAGTCATTGCCAATGGCTCATATCATAGCCAAGGATAGACAGAGTCAAAATAAAGAAATATAGATCTCCAAGTCACAGAACGAGGTCACTGCAGTTAAAGGATAATGAGGCTTATTACACTCAGGGTCTTATTTTTGTTGCCAAATTAATTACCAGCATCTGGATGCACCTCAAGATCAACTCTGCCCACAAAAAAGCACTTTTATGAGTAGAAAGTGTATTTTCTAATTGAATCTAAACAATTTGAACAACCTTGTGAGCTATAATTGTGTAGAGCAAATTTGAACTGTTTGGAAAATATAAGTTTCAGTTTGCAGATCCCAAGTAGGGACCCTATGTAAGTATGTAATGTAAGTGCAATGACCTTGCCACGGCCTGTTGTGTATTTATTCATGTTATTGTTTGCACATGGTAATTGTCATCTATTAATGACAGCACAGTACCTTGCTGATACACACAAAAGTGAGATACAGCTGATTAAAAAATGATGGCTTACTATTTAGATGCATCTCATTACCTTAACCATGTTGTGATTGAAAGAGATTTAGGTACCCCTCCTGTTTCAGCTATCCCATGTCATCAACCATTGAGTCATTCTGATCTCTCAGTAGCTAAATTGCTTTACCCGTATTAGATTGGATAACTGCTAAAAGACTGTGATTAGGACATGAAACACACAGCAACATGCATTCTGGCACCAGCCACAATTAGTTACACAGTCTGTGTCTAAATATTTATCAAAACAAGTTAAAACATAAAACACAGTGCATCCAAATGTAGCAAAACTGGAACCCAGAACATATTTGTCATTCTAAGAATCCTTACTTTTGCAAAACAATAACCATTAAAAAACACTAATGAAATGTAACATGGTTGAATTTTTTTTCTTAGTATTTTTTTTATGTCTTGAGAATTAAAGGTTAATTCTAAATTACTTCATCTGGAATATTTCAATACATAGGTTTTGCAGGATGAATTTAGTTATCCTGCAAAATTTAGTTGATTAGTTATTTAGTTATCTGATCTGTGTGTTCACGTATGTTGCGGACATACGGTGGCCCTGAGAGGCCAAACGGACTGCAACTTCAGAAAACACTTGCAAAAAGAAAAATGCTGCAAAAGCACACACAACACAACGGAAATAGGAAAAAAGACAACGGAAATGTTTCTGGGGAGACAATAACCGGACGGACCAGTTGCACGAACCAAAACATGCTAACAAGTGCACTGGGACTGGGAGACACTTCAAAGAAGTGGAGCGGCCAAAGAGTAAACTTTCAAAAGTAAGTTCTGAATATTATGTCACTTATTTATGTGCAAATGTTTAATAATGAGGAACATTAAAACATTACTATTGGCCACATGCCGGCAAAGTTATGTGACATTAGCGATGTCTGTACTTTCAGCATTTACTTTGTTTTACTTTATACGCCATTAGATAGTTGACCTTAATCTTACAGAGAATCTGATGATTTTGTGGATAATTAAAGTCAGTCATATATCCACAAACACAACAAGCTGAAAGTCAGTGATGCTTCTCGGTTTGCAGTCCTGAATATCACGGCACAAGCAGGATTCACTGCACTGTTAATGTTCACTAGGTTATATTGCTGCCTCTGTTCGGTGGTGTCCAGCCAAACGGACTTTAACGTGTGTTTGAATGAGCTGACGGTTCACTCGTTAAGCTGAAAGAAAGATGCTTTAATCACAGCAGTCACACATGTGTCCACTGTACCATCTGGGAACTCTTCTTGTTTAGCACTCGTAATAACACAAACACTAAATCCTCCTTCTCTTGTCCTGTTTGTAGCAGTGTGTACACCTGAGACTGTCACCTGTCTGTCCTGCACTCTCTCTCTGTTTCTTTCTCTCTGATTGTGGAATAAAAGTATGGACATGTATTTATAAGTTACACTTGTGTTTGAATCCTGCAGCTTATCACACATTTGATTTCCATGTGTGACAACTACAAGTGTCCAGAGTGAGGACAGACTGAGGGACACACTGCTGCACATCATCTGTGAGGCTTTGCACCCCTGATGATCAAACTCAGCAGTGTGTGAGGAAGAGGAGGAGGAAGAGTCAGCAGCAGCTGACAAATGGAGAGAATAGACAGACTGTTCCCTGTTTGTGAAGGACTGCTAGAAAAGTTTAACATAACTGTCCTGAATCAGTCTTATTAGGTAATGTTCAAATAATTTTATCATCCCAGTGTTTTCAGTGTGGGAGAAAGTACTCAGGGCCTTCAAGTTACACACTATGAAAGGCAGCAACAAGTTTAATGTTCAGAAACCTAAAGTATGTATCAGCAGCAGAATGGAGCTAAAACTAAATGTTTGTTTCAGTTCTATGAAGCTTTGAGTATTTTGGATCAGTAGCACTGCTGTGTTTGTTGCATCATATTGCTGTAATTGTTTATATGCTTTATATATTCTGAGGTAAGTTGATCTATAGAGTTACATCGTATTCTATAAGGATGTTATGTGTTTGTATACTTTCTGCCCAGTTTGACCCATTTAGCAGACGTCAGCCTGTTTAAGGCTCTGATATCTATTCTGTATGACTTACAGCAGTTATGACATGGTCTGATTTTCTTACCCAATAAAGGAATATTTCATATATCAGTCTACTCTTCATTCTATCAGAAACAGTTATCACAGTTCATACATTTGCTTTTTCCACACATATTGAGCCAAATTTAGTAATTCCAACATATTAAAAGAACAATATTTGTCTCTTATATATAATACATCTATATATACACTGTCACAGATACTTGTCTTTAAGTGAAGATTTAAGGTGAAAGGAAATATAAATAAATGCAACTTGAATCTTTACTGAAGCTCAGTGTTTGGCACAGAGTTCATGTTCATTGCTGTAATAACTAATAATGATTAATATAATATTGGCCATATTATATTTACATTACCAAAGTGAGATGACTTTAGTCTCATGAACAACATTAGCTAATTGTTATTTACTAGCTAATCTTAAATGACTGTTCAGTACAGAAATGAAGCCCAAAAATCATGTTTTACAGTCCTGTGGTCTCAGCCTCAGATACTTATTAAATCACACAGAGCTCATGTAGAAACAAATGTACAAAATATGTTCTCCTTCATTTCTGTCAAACAAAGCTGTATGAAACGTTTCCAGCTGTTAGTATCATGGTTGCTAGGCAACCTGGGCAGCGTGACGGAGGCTAGACCGTCCCATCTCACAAGCCTACAAGCCTCACACTTCCGGCCTCAGCGGTCTTTGAGTGCGGCCCTTGAGGACCGTTAAGGCTGCGTACTTTAAGGCTACAGACCCTGAATTGGGATACAGCCATACATACATGTTTTGGTTCGTGCAACTGGTCCGTCCGGTTATTGTCTCCCCAGAAACATTTCCGTTGTCTTTTTTCCTATTTCCGTTGTGTTGTGTGTGCTTTTGCAGCATTTTTCTTTTTGCAAGTGTTTTTCTTTTTGCAGCATTTTTCTTTTTGCAGCATTTTTCTTTTTGCAAGTGTTTTCTGAAGTTGCAGTCCGTTTGGCCTCTCAGGGCCACCGTACATAAGTTTAACAATTGCTCATATTAGATTGAGACGTGAGGTTTTGTTTGCGTTTGTTTTGTTTTTAATTACTATTATATAATTCTATTATTTTTAATGTCTTAGCCAGGAGCTTTGACTTAGTGCATGGAGAAGAAAGCTTCCAGTCTTACTGGACTTGGTGTTTTTCTTTTTGGTGGAAGTGAGACGCCATCAGAACCAAAAACAGCAATATTTACTAAAGCTGCCAATTTATTTTTTGCACTTCTGCAAACAGGAGTACTTTCATCCATGGACAGATGGGGATCTTTATAGTATGGCACCAAGGGGTCCTGAATTTTAAAGCAAAAAATTTCCTCCTCAGTCAGCAGCAGGCGACACATGGTTCCCTAGGTATGTTTTCGTTTAGTGTGGTGTTATGTGCACCTCGGTTATTTTTTTATTTTTCTCGCTCTTATTAATCTGCTCTCTCCTCTCCGATTTGTCTATAGTGCTGATTGGCTGCAGAGGTTCATGTTCACACATAAAGTCAGAGAAGGCAGCTTTCCCTGCCCTCTGTCAGCATTATTCCTCAGTCACTTTTAGCAGCTTTATTTCTGTTTTATTAGTTGGTTTTTGGAGTTACCAGCAGTCCCACTTTCAATTTTGATTTCATAAGTTTAATTTGCTAACATTCGTTTAGTGAAGAAGCCTGAACCTGACTGGCTGTTATGTAGGTGTTTTTTCCCTTTTTTCTTCCTGTTTTGATTGTTGTTGCTGGGGCTCTCGTCTCCCTTCTTTGTGTTTAGTCTATGCAAGTACTTATTTTTGTTTTTGACAAAAAAAGAATGAGAGAACAGTTCTCATTGTCACACTCCAAACATGCATCGTGAAGCAAAAACATAAAACAGCTGTTGCATTTGTGGCGTTCAGCTCTGGCGTGCTCTTACAAGTGGTCCAAAAAATATTCAGTTTTGGGACAAAAATGTGACTTCAATCGAAGGAAATACTTTACATTGAAATGCCTGTATATCACAAAATGATAGCATTACAAAAGGTCACAAAAGACCCCACTGGGTTTCTGACATAATCTTGGAGGTCAGGACATACAGTCACCTATTCTGATGCTGAGTATCGATCAACTCCAGAAAGCCTGATATGTGCCTTTCATGGCAATCTCTGTAATCGCTCTAGAAGACATGTCTGCTGTCTTGTTGACTGCTTCCTCCAAGGGTAAAAGTGACCCAGTTTCACCATGTAATAATACCTCAATTACCTTACAATAAAGAGCTAAGATGCCAGAACTATGAAACTATTACTGGTAGAAATGACATCTGAGAAAGTCATCTTTCACACAACTATTTATTGCGCTCTGTAAATGGTGAACATTTTCCAGTTTTCTTTCCTGTGATCAGATGAAATGATAAAAGATGTGAATAGAAAGCAAAGTGCCTGAAAGCTGCAGCAACACTGCACCTTCACAATAGCAACATTAGTCACATAAAACTGCTGGACAAATGTTGAAAAAAAATGCACATATACATGTATGATAGTGCCAAATTTCTAAACTCTGATGCTGCCTAGCATTACAAAAAAATGTTCCGTGGCTTTTGGAGTGTGGAGTTGTGTCCGTGTCTTGTCACCTCACTCAGCCTCGGAGATAAAAACCCTAATCGGAACATAATTAGGCACAGTCTTTTTGTAGAAGCCATAGGAAAGAAGCATCGCCAGCTAATGTCAATAATTGTGTCACTGCATCCAAGGTTCTCTCTCTGGAAATTACATAACATTAATAATGTGTAATTACAGGGAAAAGATTGAAGTGTCACTGTGCTGAAAGGAGAAATTAAATGCTTCCCAGCAAGAGTGGATGTAATCCTGAGACATGCTCTCAGTGAGGGTTGGGTTCATCTGGCTTCACTTGCCTAAATTACAGAGTTTTGTCGAGTCATTCTTGATATGCGTTTGTGGTCGCTCAGTTACTTGATTTCTTGATGTCTGACTGATATTGTTTCACTTGTAGTTGCAGGCTGTCAACAATATTTACGAGTTACAGGCATTATTTATGAGCACCACAAGGAGTAACAGCCAGAAAGATGTGTAGATGATTCAGTCCAGTACATTTTAATTAATGTTTACAACACCCAAAAATATTTTAAAAGGGGGCTTTTTAGGCTCGTGTTAAGCTCAATATTTTTATTCTTGAGCTATAACAAAGTTTCTTTGCATGATTCTCAGTTCCAAATAATCCTCATTTATCTGTGTTGAGCTTCTTTCCCTTTAAGGGCATCTTCATTTTAAGAAAATTTTTGTGTGATGTGCGCCTCTCTGAAACTAATAAATCTGTGTGCCCACAGCAAATTGTCCACACAGAGCCTGGTGTTCTTGTGTTTACAGTCAGATGATACAATTCACACCAATCCAAGACAAGTGGATACTTGCAGGTTTTAACATTGCTTTTTCATAACCATTTAATCATGAAACGTCCTCCACTTACATTGAGACAATTCGTTTTTGTATTCAGGTTTTCTAAAATACGAAATATCTGTTGGACATTTCTGTAAGATAAACACCTAATAATACACCAAAATCTGTATTTTGGTGTATTATTTCTGCCAGGATGAAAAAGACAGAAGAAAAAACAAAACAAAAATAATTTAATTTTGAAAGATTTTTTTGTTTGTTTGTTTGTTTTTAAATTTTGAAGAGAGCCGTGCATGTAAATGCATCTACAGCAGTCTTCTGTATTTCTGTTGGATAAATATTGATGCTGAGTGTGAATTGTGAGTTTTGTTGTTTAACTGATAGGGCTCTAAAAAGCACTAACCTACTGAGGTTTGGATAAGCAAGCATTTTGAAGCAATGCTTAAAGACAACTTTGGTATATATTACAAAAATAATTAAAAAGAAATTGTTTAATATAACAGCAGTATATGTAAGAGGCATGCTATAGTTGTCTCCGTGGAGAAAAAACTGTCCTCTAGTCTCTGTTTTAAACTTGTAGCAAAACATTTAGAGATCTTCTTGAAGTAACTTTCTCCTCACAACAGTTTGTATTCAGATGATTTTTAACTAAGCCAATTCATAAATCTGTATTTCTACATGATAAGCCATTCTGTTGTGGTTCCTATTAAATGTGCTGGCTTTCTTGTGCTTTTGTGTTGCCCTCTGTGTTATCCTGTCTGTGTCATCATGTTTAGTAGTACCCTGGGAATATACCGAGCACAGCTGTGTCATGTTCCAGCTCCAACATGGTGGACTTGATCTCACCGTCCAAAACAATGCTGGAGATTGTGCCAGTCTTGTCACAGGGGAGTGCATTTCAGAAGCATCCCAGAGGCAGCTCTCCACACCTGCACAGAGTTGGGGAGGAGGTCAGAAATAGAGGCGCTGTTTAATTTTCAAAATAAAGGACCCATGCAGACTAAACACGCCACTTGTGAAATGTTCCTGGTGTGTTCTGAACCTATGCAAGCATAACTGTGACATAAACAGTGTATTCTATTAGTTAGTCTTTGCCCCAGTCTTAGTAAATTGTCTTTTTGTTACTTCACGTTTTATTTTGAAAGTTGGTCATCTCATGTGTGATTGGTTTTACCTCCTGCTTCTGTTCATTTTACTCAGTTATGTTTGAGATAGTGAGGCAACTTGAGAACATTTCCACAATCGTGCTTTACATAGGAAATTATGACCTTTTTTTTGGACTGAAAAAGCTATTTTTGGTGTGCACCAAACATGTTACTGCCAAACAATGCACTTTTGTTTGATTTTGTCACATTTTTCCATATAAGATTGGTCATTGTAGTTTTTGCTTTAATGCTCTTTTCAGACAGGTAAATCTCCAAGGCAGGTAAACACTGCTCAATCTCTTTGTGATTGTAGACAATACACTGTAACACCAAAGCTGGGTTGAGGCTGTTATTGATCCAAGCTCATGGACACTGATAATGTTTTTTTTCTGAAAGCTTTAGAGAGCACTTTAGAATTTAACAATGATGCCATACACTTCAAAATCATAAATATCTCAGTGATTTAAATAAGATGGGTACCACCAGTCACTCCCCACAGTGATTTTCAGCCCCATATCTGGATCTGCTGATTCTAATTTTATGAACCTCAAGGTGTGATACATATGCAGGTTTACTTTGTGCTGTGCATTAAAGTACACATTACATTTGTTTTTTTAAAAAAAAAGATTAGTTTGGAACATTTTTTTGTTTCACTTTGTGGCTTTCTGTCAGATCCTGCAACCTAATTTGGTCCAATTTAACATAATCAGATTTGAACTAAAGTAATTTAATAATTTAAAAACAGCTTATCAATATCAGCTGAACTGTATCACCTCTGAAATGCACGGGTGGCGATACAAAGGATACGCATCCCTAATACAAATCTTAAACAACAGACACATGGACGTAGTACTTTCTGATTATCATGCAACTAGCCAACATACCCCAATTGCATATTCTTTCTAACTATCTGGTTTTCACAGTTATTTCTTTTGTGAACCACACTACTGCTCAAATAAAACAAACAACACACCTGTGCATTGGTTTCTTGCTCCAGACAGAAGAACTGAAGACAAGATAGTTTCGTGGGTCACAATAATCAATTGTGAAAAAAATCTACCTTATCTGCTGACTTTTACATTTAACTTTTAATGACTAAAGCACCTGTTCAGAATCAAAGTGGTTGCCAGGACTTTTGTGTTGCATTGCAAAAGCTCTCCAGCTCAAACTAAAGGTCCCTGTATATTTTCTGGTGGCCTAATTACTTGCAGTGATTAAAGGCTGTGACCTCATCATTGTTATTAGGGTGCAGATATTTCTGCATACTTTGGTAAAAACAAAGGCTAACAAAAGATATACAAAGGTTAAGGATGGAGGTAAAACATATATAATGGATGATCAACACAAATAAATGATGAACCCCGCCCCCCAATAATTAACTTCCAAAACAAGGATGTAGTCATGGGTGTAATATTGATTCGCTTTCTGGCGTGTTTTCTAGCTGGAAATGCAGCTTTCTTTTTATACACACCCACTGTTTTCTGTTATCTATCTCTCATTTTGTGTTTTTGACAATGCTATCATAGATATAATTCAAAGCCCTATGTGGCAAAAGTACACCTGCTCCCTCAGAAAGAGCAGCACAACAGCATCCTTGGAGAGCTGCTCTGCCACAGAGAAAGCTCCTGAGAGGGCGAGCACTGATAAATCTCACACATTTCCTCTGTGATGTGAGAGAGACCTAAAGAGGAAGGCACTTCATCACCGAGAAAGGCTCTCTCCGATCTGCCTTCAGCACTTCTTGCCTTAATACAGAAGAGGAAATGGCACTAATAATGTTTTCGGGCATGTTTGGTTTTGGGGAAATGGTTTCATATATCAGTTTCATGGGAGATGGGGGAAGGGGTTGCTGATGTGGATGCCTGATTACAACAGGAAATGCTGCGTTGAAGAATTTCCCTTTTTTTCGATAAGGTCTCTGAATTATCCTTGTTGTCTCTTTTATTACCCACTGCAATATGAAATTTCACTTGTCTGCTTTCTATGCTTTTTTATGCCTTTTTATTTTTGACAGAATCATAAAACATTTCAGCACAATGGGATTTTGAGAGGATTGCCAATATTTGCGCTGACATGTCTCCTCCAAAATAGCTGTTTTCAAACATCATGCACCACACGCTGATTTGGAGAAAAGCTCCTGTTAACTTTATTGTTCTGTTTATTTTTTGAATCAAATGGCTCTCCGGTAACATTCTCATATACTTGTAAGGATTTATCAAATATATACAGTGTGATCCTGCTCATTATGTGACTCTGCTGTGGTGCAGAAACTCCAGGAGGAGAAGTCTTTGTCAGGAGTTTTGTTTCTCATTACCCAGAGGGCTTCAGCGCTCCATATTTCTTCTGCAGCAAGTCCCCAGGTTATACCAGTGTTATTCCTTTATTGCCTTCCCCTCCCTCCCAACTAAAAAACACCGTTGGCATTGATTAAGGTGCGCTAAGAACCTGCTTATGTGTTTAAATTATCTGTGCCTAATGCTTGGGGCAAGCGTTTGCAGCAGTGCCCTGGGACCGCATTATTCCTGTGATGGAAATTCTTTGAGGATCACAGCTTTGCATCCTATTTGGTTGCATTGCCGTGAGAGATGCCACAGGGCTAGGAGGCCATTATAAATACAGTGATTAATTCTGAAGCTTTGATAGATGGAGTAAAAGGAGATCAAAAGTACAGAAAGAATCCACGATAACATGGATTACATTGTTTAGGCTTACACTGTTTGGATCTTAAAGCTCTCTATATGCTCAAAGAGCCTCATATTAACACTTAATGTCGAAGAACGTCAGCTTGCCTTGTATAATTTTCCAATTTCAAATCATTGAATGCATTGCAGTGAGCCAGATTTCTTTGTTAACTCTAAACTTAACAGCACTCTTAGCTCTGTAGAGCTGAAACATCCCAAAGAATGTAAAAGCAGTACAATTGCCTTTTATTTCTGATATCCTAATGAAGTAATGAGGTTTTATACAGTGGTCCCTTGCTATAACGCGGCTCATTTTTCGCTGCCTCGCTGTTTGGAGTATTCTTTTTTTTATGCAATTTGCATGCTTTTTTTTTTTAAATTAATAACATCTATTTTTACAGCACATTGTGTTCGCTGTCCTGATTGGCTATAGACCATTGTCAACCAATCTCCTCCGTGTCGTGTCTCCTCTACAGTAGAGAATGCGTTCATCTTGTCAAATTTACATAAATCTTCAGTTGCTAGCAGTGTGACTCTGAAGTGCTGTACTGTATGTTTATAAGTTTTCTCCCCAACAAACATATTAATGTCGTTAATACTGTCAAAGGCACCTGGAGTAGCACCCAAAAGGCAGAGGAAGATGCTAACCATCACAAAAAAATTTCTTGGACAGGCTTAAGGAAGGTAGAAGTTCACTGGATTATATGGCGCATTAGGCAAAACAAAACAGTCAGATAAGTCAAACTCATTCTTCTTGCTTCCTCTACTTCCGTACCATTGATTCATTAATGTTGAATTCTCTCGCAGCTGCTCTATTCCCATGTTCTGGACCTGAAAAAAGGGTTTGATCTTTGGTTTCATTCTATAATACTGGACTTATTTTCCTACGAAGGTTTGAACTTTGAGAATGTTTAAACAAAAAAGAAAAGTGTGAAAATATCCATGCCTGTCTGAGAAAAGTGTATAAAGTTTGTAGTGAAAACTACCAGTGTCCATAGCACAGTGAAAGAAAAGTACTTTTTTTCTCAAGAACCTAAAACAGAGCTAAAATGAACATTAATATCATTGCAAATAAAAAAATTAAATCCATTCATTCATTCATTTTCTTCAGCTTGGGGCAAGATATAGGATACTCTTTTGACAGCTAACTGGTTTTTCGCAAGGCTAACACAGGGACACAACCATTCACAATCACATTCACAACAACAAACTGAGAGTCACCAGTAGGGATGGGTATTGATAAGATTTTCACGATTCTGATTCCATTTTCGATTCTGTTTAACAATTCAGTTCTTTACCGATTCTCTTATCGATTCTTATTTTTAAAAAAGGAGAACACTAAGGTCGATTAGCTTAGAACTTTGTTTTATGTCTTCTCTTTGAACAAGATAGACATTTAGGAGTAACATGGCCTTACAAACCCAGCAGTGAGATCTTAAGAGATCCAGCCTACGGCTCTTCAACGTGGTGTCACAGGGTCCCCAGGAAAAAAAATTGTAAATGTAAAATAATAAAATAAATATTCTTCTGTAGCAATAACAAAGTATAACATAAATTATTCAGTAGCAATTACACAAGAATATCCAGTAATGTCCCTGCCTACAATTAAACACATTCACTTACTGAAAATCGGGGCATCTGCTGTGGCAAATAGGTGCAAATCTTTGACCACAAACTTAGTCACTGCTCGGTGACATTCGTCTATCCTGGCCTGAAAGGAGACGCTACCGGTAGACTGCAGTGAGAACTGCCAGCATCTGAGCCAGACTCTGTCTGTCTCTCTCATCGTGGTCACCTAAATGCACAGTAATGGCAGATTTTGTAATAAGGCAGATCGCGCTAACATAATATGCACTGTTAGTTGATTATTTACCTGCCGCATTAACAGGAGAGCACGTGCAAACGTTACCGCTGCTGCTGGGTTGAGATTCATGAGTCCGGAGCGGAATTAAAAACACAACATTCATTTAAGGTCATCGCGTGTTTTGTGAGCAAATTCTTTTGCATATTCGTAGCGTTTCCTCCCTTAAATGAAATATCTACTTTGCAAGTATTGCAAGTTGCCCTGTTGTCATCCGTTCTCGTAAAGTATAACCAAACTTTTGAGCGTTTGAGCCACTTAGGCGCCCTGCCAGGTAAATGACGCTCCACAACGTGGTGACGTCATTCGCGGTGACTGGAATCGATAAGGGGATTGATTGCAAAAATGGCAAACAATTCCAAGGAACTGAAACAGTGGGAACCGGTTCTCAACAAGAACCGGTTTTCGATACCCATCCCTAGTCACCAGTCAATATTCAGGAATTTAGACTTTTGGAGGAAGTCAGAGAACACAAGCACAAGGGAAACATTTGGTGAATTTTAAAACCAGGATGTTTTTGTGGTGAGGCACTAACCACTGCAGTACTGTACTCACAATTAACGACTCAATTAATTTAACAGATTGTCTTATTAATTTATGAGCAACAGTTTACTGGAAGTTTGCTGTATTTGCTAAACGACTGACAGTCACACCACATAATTCCTTGACAAGCTTACACAACAAATCATTTGTCATTAATGTGAAACTCTATTGATAACACCAATGTTATCAATTGCCAACCTAATAGACAGGGGTTAAAGTGGGCTGGAATTTGGAATGGCACCCCATCACCTTTATTTGTAATTTGCAAATAGTCAGGTTTAACATATCAGTCGACAGTATTTAATGAGTTATTCTTTTGGTAATCTGTAGCCAGATGTTACTTCTAGTGACAGCATGGAGATATTTGCTCAGTATGTGACAACCCACTCCACACCGCCTTCCTTTAAGCCTGTTTGTGTGGCAAGCCTCATCTGCAGGTATTGGAGGGCTGGTATGGCTCGTTTCCCATCAGTGACACTGGCAACACCTGGGCCTAGTGTGCCAGCGCTCTATAAAGGCCCTCAGAGCTCAGTTGCCGAGTAGTTTCCCTCCCTGAGACACTTTTTTGGACTCAGTTGCTCTTTGGTTTTGCACTAAGCAACATTGCATAAACCATTCCTTCACCCATGCATTACACCACCAATTAGACACTCTACGGTTAGTTCTTTTCCTTTTCAACAAATACGACCAGCACATAAACAGGTTGTGCGGAGTTTGTCACAAGATGCGTTGATGTATGTTTTCCAGAGATAGAAGAAAAATGTTAATGTTCAACACTGATTGAGAAAGATGCAAGAATGTTCTTACGTGAAATCTTTGTTCACTGTAAAGATTTTTAATCACACGGTAGATGATATTTTGCTAAATTATGTTTTTGTAAATAAATGTCATAATGATTAGAGTCACTCACTAAATTCAGCCTTTTATGCAAGCTTTTACTATCTAAGTGTTGAAATCAGCCAGACAGCTCATGTAATATCTGCTTACATCTTCTTGTATATAGTTGGTAAATTCCACAAAGAGCAGTGGATATCATAGTAGCAGCGCAGGTCAACTGATCACAGCCTGTACAAAGGAAAATCTATTAGAGCTTACAAAACATTCTTTTCCCCATCCCCAAAGGTAGGGTTCTCCCACCTTCCAAATCCCACTTTAACCCCTTAGATAGGGGAATATATTGTAATGTGGCCTCTTGAAATATCTTAATATTCATCCTTATTTTTTTCCTCTCGAGCTAGTGAGTAGAACAATAAGGATGTGCACTATATACAGGTAAATCTTTTTGATGGAGTTCTTTGGAAGAACAACTCTGTAGATGGAAAATTCATATATCCTTAATTGCATAAAAAGTATATGACCCTCAAATACTACTTTGTAATAAATGTAAATCTATCTTGTTCTCAGAAAGAAATTACCACGCCAGTCACACGCCTCCCCTTCTATGGGACACAACATTAAACACAGCAAAGTGGAATGAAACAAAGAGCCTAATATCCTGAGCTTCTGTTTATTAATTAATTTACATTTTGCATGACATTTAACTAATTTATTTCTTGAGAAAAAAAAAGCAGAGTTGCAGTTATTAAAAATTCTTGCCAGGAGTGAAATAATAGGGGAAATTCGTTTACAGGCCCACAGAGCATTGGTCAGGTTTTTGCTGTAATTGTCCTGTTGAATTGCACCTCTCTGCACCACCTGAGCCCTGATGCTGTGCTGCTGGAAAAAAAAAGAAAAGAGAGAAGAACACAGCAAGGAAATTAAAAAAAATTGACATAACCTGCAAGGATCTGCCATATAAGCCTGTTATTATAGTGTAACAACTCTGCCTGAATTACCTTTACTTAAGTGTCATTTCACTGTCCTAATTTTTAGTCATCAGTTGCTGTGTATCTTGATAATAAACAATAGTATTTGCTTTTCATCTGAGAAATTAAATCAAAAATAATTAAATGCACTCTAATAATTGGATTAAAGGAACCCCAGGAAAGAAACTAAATCAATTAGCTGGCCTTGACTTATTTTTACACATCACATCTTAAGACAACTGCGATAATTCACTCTCGGGACATTTCCAGGCACACATGCCAAAAAGGAGCCTAACAAGTACAAAGGCTAAACAGTCAAAGTTAAAAACACTTTTGAACATAGCAACTGTGCATCTCTAGTGCTTCTGCCATAAGCCAAACATTCAGATCTCACAGGGATGCTGAAGAGATGATTCTACCCACAGGGCGCACTTGATCCCTTCCATCAAACAAGTGTTTGTTCATTGAAGAGGGGGAAAGTCAAATAGTTCCATATCTTTTTAGCTCTAAGGACTACATAAAGGTGAGCTGTAAAGGCAGTTTTCAATAAATACCACGCGTTGGGGGATTATTTTCTTCAGCTTAGCTAAAAATGATGTGCATCTTGGATCTGTTTATTTATAGTGAATCCTCTTAAAGAGTGCTTCAAAAAAATCATACAGTTTTATTTAGACATTACACATCTTCTCAATGCACTGCACTGTTTCTAGAATGACAGGTAGCTTTTAACTCTACTTACTTGTATTCACATTTAAATACCTTCCATCATTTTTCATTTCACCTTTTAAAAATCTTGGTTCTCGGTTCAAAAACACGTGAAAATTGAAAAGCACCAGGAGCTGAAGGAACAACACGAGTGGATGTGCAACATAAAGACCAGAGTGATCCCAGTGGTAATAGAAGCATTAGGACCTATAACCCCCAAACTGGAAAAATAGATAATAGACAGAAAATTCGAGGTTTATTTCCTGTCCACAAGAGTGCTCAGAACCTTAAAACTCTTAGATCCCATTGTAGAGAACCTGAGCTTGAGGAACACACACAAGCCCCACTTGGGCTAATTTGCTGTTGGTCTGGAACAAGAACATCTAACATTGGCAGCACAACGTTAGCGGTTTGAGAAGAGCGCATCATAAGCTATGTTGTCTGTATGCGCTTGGGTATTTAGCTTGGTGTTGAAGTCTCTACGATAGTTTTGGTCCTTTCCTCATCTCTGTACATGTATATGCCTCATTTGTTTCACTCAGTGTCACAGTACAGCAGGTAGTGGAGCAAGCTCAGATTCAGAGAGGAAGATAAAACGAGATGAACAAGGTAAAACTTTTACTGAAGGTGATGACAGGGACAGCGACAATTAGTACATGGCTTTGCCTGTAACCAATTTTTTATTCTAAATCTTGACATTGTGGTGCTATTCTGGATCCTTTTTCATGGATTATGTAACTTTTTTTTGTCCCTTCATCTGCCAAATCATTACCTTCTGTGTTCCAGGACCTCCTGATTTACAAATTAAGGACTTGATTTTCCACTTTCTACTGAGAAAGATACACTTGGGCAAATCTGGACTGCTGCTGTGTCTCCTTCCATAAAGCAACAGAGCCCGTGAGTGGTGAAAACTTCAGCAGAGGGATACAGAATAAATGAAAGGTTACATCTGAACCAGTTAGGCATGAAGGGATTATTTTTCATGAAAAGAAAGCTATATAAATAAAAAATGTTTGATGAACAGAGCTTAGTTTTTAGGAGTTAAAAGATGTCAGGAAAAAGGAAACCCCACAACATTGACATCACTGTCAAAAAAGAACAAAGTTGCCTAATTTTTAATAATGCAAATGTAGGCTTGAGAGATTAACCAAAGCCTAAAACTATTAAATAATCTTAAAACACACATTTTACTTACATAGTTACTTTTAGTTACGTACATGTTATCTCGCAAGGATGTTGAAGATAGAAAATAATATGCATAATACAAATATTAAAAAAAAATACATTACAGTATAGTGTGGGAACTTGCCAGAGCCCTGGGTAAATGCGTCAGAAGAGAAGGCAAATTCCAAAAGCTTAACTGATCTATGGGCACTCCTTCTCTGAATATTTGCTAATCAATACCAGACACTCAGTGCTTGGGGAAAGGATTAGGCAATAATATACACCAGAATATATTATTAATAAATGCACAGGTACAGACTTGACTGGATAGAGTAAAACATTATGATCATAAAGATACAACTCCTGAGATGTTGCCACTTTAAGTGCCATATTTTATTTATGCTTATCACCTTTACATAAAGGAGTATTGAAAAACTTGCACATGGTACTGTTATTAAACACTAATGCATTAATACTATTACGCACAGTCTCACAGATTAAAGTAGATCCTCACACAAAACAACTTGTCAGTATGTTCTATTATGCAGTGTGCAGTAGGACACCTCCAGTTACTGCCAAGGTCATGCCTGTATGAGAATGCCTGTGAACACAATGTTGGCGAGTCCTTGAGACCCATCCTTAATAAGCTATAAAATAAATGAATAAATACACCCAACCCCTCTTGCCTTTTGTCCCTGCCATGCAGCTACTATTAACATGATTTTCCACCTTACCCTTTTGGTGATGCCTTGGAGAAATGTGAGTGCAATGTTAAGAGTGATGTGACAGTTACTGTGAATCCAAAGGCAGGAAGGGTGGAGTGAGAGATGGAGACACATAAAAAGGGGAGGGAGAGAAGGATTGCGGGACGGAGACTTCTTCCAGAACATAATTTGTATGCGTAGCAGTTGTCATTGTAGTCAGCAGGCATCACTGCAAATTCCCCACATTTGTTCGCCTTTATAGTCAAACAGGCTTCTTTTGCATCACATTAAACAATAAAGTTACACAAGAATACTTCATAGAATTTGAGGGGAAAAAAAGATAAAAATAACTTCAGCAGGTTATTCAAGAGTTTATCTGAAATAACACAAAAGATATTTGACCAAAGTAGAAAAGTGAGGCTACATCATTCACAGAGTATTGACTTAATTAAATCCAATCAGACTTTATTGGAGGTTAAATTCAAATAACCATAGACTGAAAAGCGAGATAATGGAGACGGAACCAAAACAAAAAGGTGGTAAGTTCTCATTATTTGAATAAAGAGATGGAAAGAGAGCAGAAATTGGTTCAGCCTAGCGTTTTATTTATGGGGACACAAAGGGGCACACAACCGGGGCTGGTTTTGGTGCCTTGGGCAATCCTCTGCTACACTTCAACTACACAGACATACAGAACCATATATATATATTTGAGAAAATAGTATATTATATACACAGTACATAGATATTTTTTAGTTGAACAGGGCTACAGCAAAGGATATTTGGGAGGAAAAAACTTCTCTTCACGGAAATCTAAACTCCACACAACATAACATATAACATTTAGCAGTTAAAAATCCATGCTAGTTTTTAAAATTGTCTTTATTAGAGAACACACGATGAATGTACTATAAAATGTTTTCTGTGATAAGAAACTACTGTGCCTTTTTACCATATTATTTTAATCATGTTCCACGTTTATCTATTACAGCCTGACTACTGACTCCCACATGACTCAAGTTAGCGACGCACCAGTGCACATACAATATTAATGATATTATAGTCTATCACTGTGTGGGTTATATTATAAAATTTGCCATGAATATCAGGGATTTTGTTATTCATCTATGATTCTTAGTCAGACTAAATAAGTGAACCCATCGCTGGGTCACAATTTAAGAAGAAAGTTATATGATAGTCAGCCTGAAGGAGTGTCCACCTTCAGTCTGATTGTAGCCTCCTGTCAGTATTAACTGAAGGGAGCCTGTATTTCAGGAGTAATGGCAAAACATTTCTTCTTTCTTTTTCGCACCCACACAGTTGGCCAATTCAAAAATGTTCCCTACCTACAACCCTAATTATTACACACTACAGCTCTAAATGCAATGTACTGCTTGGGAATATTTACTGTAAAAGTGATAAGCATCATGAGTTAGGCCTTACATTAGTGCCTCCCCTTGAGGCTCTGTCTCACTTGGTATTGTGGTTAAATATTAGCTAAGTCAAGGCACTTATTCTTGAATAAACTAGAGTTTAATTAAATTACTTGAAACTAATTGACACACAGCAAACCTGGGGCCAGGTGGGTTCCTGTGTTAGAGTCATGGTTGATTTCTAGGTTTTTAGGCAAAATATAATTAAGCTGTTGAGTACTGTGCTGTGCATAATGTTTGCTAGGGACGGGGAAATTCCAGGTACTTGTGCAATGTGTTCAGTACAGGCCTACATCTCGTCTTTGCTGCAGGCTTCCTTAAAGGGCAAATCTGGCCATCAATGCAGCGTCCTCTCCTCATCTCCGCAGTATCGTATTAATCAGTAGAGGCATTAAATGTAGCACATCCTATCAGGTAGCTCAGGGTGATCTATCAAGGAAGGCGACAGCACTTACTTCAGCCTGGTAACTATTATTGGGTATTTGAGATATGGTATTAGTTCCTGTTACCACTTCTTCCTCTAGCCTTCCTTTAAACCGGATCAGGCTGTGAAGTGGAACATTGTGTTTTGGTCATGCCCATGTAACTTGTTTGCACAGCAAATCAATGACCACACATTCAAACAAACATGATCGCCAAGCAAATATTTAAGCATACAGAAAGACTGTAGGTGGGTCTACAGCTCTGAACATACAATCCCAGAAACCCAGGAATAATTAGTTTACTGTGCTGTTTGCCTTCTGATTTATCGTGAGCCCAATAATACCACCTGTCACATCGGTTGAGGGAAGAAAGGCTTTGAAGCTTTAAATCTTTGCCTATGATTTAAATAAGAAAAGTCAGTTGTTGGTACTGTTGGTTTCTGCCAGACATACTTGTGAGCCTATTTCAAAAGATAACAAGGATATTGAGGTTATTTTCTTTTTTAAAGCGAGCCAAAACATGTCAGCCTGAGTTTGAATATTGCACTACAGTCTAAACTACAATTATCTTGGTTTAAGGATCAGAGCAAGCAAATATGTAAAGACCTGTCACAAAGGGACAAAAAAGATTTTTCTAAAGTATGAGAAACTTGATTGTAAATTTGTGAGGAAAACCAAGGACATAAAAGGTGACAGATTTAGTCTGGGTTCGTTTTTGCTGATTGTCACCATTCGACATTCATGGCCCTTCATGTGATTGGTGCCAAGTGCTCTGGGTGTGTGATAGCAGCCGGCATGTGGTGAATGTGCTCAAAAATATTCACAGGCTTCTAGATTGGCTACTACTGTGAGTGGGCTTGCAGGGGTGAAAGCCTGGGATTGATTACAATTGTTAATCAAGAATCAGTTCCATACACTTAAAAGTGCACTTAATCGGAGAGCCAATTGTCCATCAACTCCTGGACTTCACCCGCAGTAAGGGGACTAGATGGTTACTTTAAGTAGCTTTCTTTCTACTCTTCATGGATTCATTAATGAAAACATATTTACCATCATTAGCTCTATTATTAGTAAGTATAGAGATATGAGAAATAATAAACTTTCAAAATAATTCACTATATTTCAGGTGTATTTTTTTATTGCTTTAGAATTGTATCCTTCAGTCTCACTATATGGGAACACTTGACTGCTCTGTGTACTACATTGGAGTTTTTGATAGTAAAAATAAGCTAAATAAACCCTAATGCTTATTGTATGAATATTCTATCAACAAATCAGTGAGTTAAGTGATAGCTTTTCATTTTGGGGAATATTTATTTCTGTTGACAGATAGATTCATTGATACTATAGTAAAGCAGCAATTGCTGTTTAGCATTTAGCATAGCTCTACCTGTAGATCACACAGACAGCAACTTACACTTTAATGTGTTTTGGTTTTACAGAGAGTTAGGAATGGGAATATTTCCTGCTTCTTGTTGACTCTTACGGAGTCTTTACACAACAACCACATATGAGACTATAATAATAATAATAATAATAATAATAATAATAATAATAATTATTATTATTATTATTATTTTTTTTTTTTTTTTTTCCCACTCTTGTAACACTTATAAACAAAAACAAAACAGTTTTAAATTTTTCAGAGTGTTCTTTCTAACTCTTCAGTATAGATTCAGCTGTTCCCTAGAACCTGCTACTGTTACTCAGAACAATAACAGAAGGTTAGGCACATGTACAGCAGTTTAGGAAACAACTTGTTTCAATAAACAAAACTCGAGTGGCTGACCTTTATTTAATTAGAACCTGACAGTAAGTGGCTCCTCCTGAGCCTTCATGAATGTTTAATCGAAATGCTGACTCTCCTTCTGTTTCACAACAGCCTGCTTCCCCTCTGCACACACTCATAGTGTACACTAGATGCAAATCTCTGCAACACGTCTCCTAACATAAGTACACTAACTACCCTGCGCTTTGCATTGTTAAGCAGACAACTGGTAACTGCCATCAATAGACCTTCAGTAGTGGATTTGCCCAGATTTTACTGTTTTTTTTCCAAAACATTACCATCTCAATTAAATTGTTTGTGTATAAAGTCAGCAGACACATGGATGCTGTAACCACTGGTGAAACATGCTTAATGATGGCCAGATAGTAGGGTGGGAAAAAACAAGTGAAAGGTAGAAACAATAAGAAACATGCATTTTTAAATGTTACATTTGCTGTCTATTTAGTGTTACATAATCTGATATTATTTCAAGTAAATGCTATTAATACTGTAGTAAAAACAATGCTGGAAAAAATTACAAATGAAATCGGAGGTCTCAGCCATGCTAGCATCCATGTTAAACACCTTCTTTGAGCATACTAGCATTTGCTAATTAATCACATCTTTGATGACATCCCATGAGACAATCGTGGCTGCTCACATCTGTAAACTCTAGAGGAAAGGTGAACTTTCAACCCCTGCAAAGACCTTAAAGACTTTACTGGACTTTTTTATATTTAACATATAGTTTTTTGCTCTCCTTGAATAGTTTAGAGAAATACTTCTATAGTATGTGTCATGAAGTGCAAACCCAAAAGAGTGATTTCATTTCAACTCACTTTTACAGGTTTTAAACAGGCACATAAACTTCCCTCCCGTGCTACTAGGTGCTTAATAGATGGTAGCCAAATCATATGAGAACAGGAACACTGAATGTTAAGTTGGCATTCAACTTGACATTCAAGATGGGTTGATTGTTTAGTTATGATTGGTATACAGCGGGGTTCAATGAATACTTACAATAGCTGTGTTAGCAGAGTCACCCATTGTATTCCTTTTTTTGTGAGGACCTTTCTTCTTTTTTGTTCGAGGCATTTAAGTGACATGTGCACATCCACACAGAGACTCTGAATTGTAATAAAGCCATAGTAGGTTAAGAGATGAACAGGTTACCTGTGCAGTGTTAAAAGGATCCAACCAAGAAATAAATCTGCATTCTCTATGAAGATTCTCTATCCCTCCTAAAAAGCCGCAACACTGCCTTCAAGTCAGGGGACAGGGCTGCGTATAGGGCGGCCAGGGCAGACCTGAGTAGAGGCATCAGGAAAGCTAAGGCTGCCTATAGGAGGAGGATTGAAGAGCACTTTGCTGACAACGACCCCAGAAAAATGTGGCAGGGGATCAATCACATTACCAACTACAGAAGCAATAACCAGGCAACATCTAGGACTGATGCCTCACTGGCTGAGGATCTAAACCGTTTCTTCGCCCGCTTTGAGACGACCAAGCCCTCAGCTGCCACACCACTTCCACCCGCCCCCAGCACTGGCACACTAACACTTAGGGAGCACCAAGTGAGGTGTGTTCTAAGGTCAGTGAATCCCAGGAAGGCGGCAGGTCCTGATGGAATACATGGAAAGGTTCTCAGAGCATGTGCTGACGAACTGACCGGAGTCTTCACTAAAATCGTCAACCTTTCCTTGTCATCAAACACCGTCCCGCCCTGCCTCAAAACCTCCACCATCATCCCCATCGCCAAGAAGACAGCTGTGGCCAGCCCAAATGACTACAGGCCTGTTGCACTTACGCCTGTAGTGATGAAGTGCTTTGAGAGACTGGTCTGTCAGCACATCAGGGCCGGTCTGCCTCCCACTCTGGACCCCCACCAATTTGCCTACAGGACAAATCGTTCCACCGAGGACGCTATCACCATAGCGCTCCACACTGCGCTGAGTCACCTGGAGCACCGAGGAAGCTATGTGAGAATGCTCTTTCTGGACTTCAGCTCAGCATTCAATCATATCATCCCGGAGATCCTGGTCCAGAAACTGTCTCACCTGGGACTCTCCACCCCCATCTGCCTCTGGATCAAGGACTTCCTGACAAATAGACCACAGTCTGTCAGACTCGGCCCCCACCGGTCCAGCACCATCACACTCAGCACCGGGTCTCCACAAGGATGTGTTTTGAGTCCCCTCCTGTTTACGCTCTACACATCCGACTGCTCCCCTACCCATCTCTCAAACACCATCATAAAGTTCGCGGATGACACCACAGTGGTTGGACTCATCTCAAGGGGGATGAGTCGGACTACAGAGATGAGGTCAACTGACTGACTGAGTGGTGTTCAGTTAACAACCTCCAACTGAACACCACGAAAACTAAAGAACTTATCTTGGACTTCAGGAAGGGCAGAGCAGACCCGGCCCCACTTTACATTCACGGGAGCTGTGTGGAGAGGGTACACTCCATGAGGTTTCTGGGCGTGCAGATATCTGATGACCTCTCCTGGACTGCAAATACTACAGCGGTGGTTAAAAAGGCCCAGCAGCGTCTCCACTTTCTGAGAGTGCTCAGGAGGAACAACCTGGAGGAGAGGCTGCTGGTGACATTTTACAGAGCCACCATAGAGAGCATCCTAACGTACGGCATAACAACATGGTATGCAGGGTGCTCAGCTGCAGACAGGAAAGTACTGCAGAGGGTCATCAACACAGCCCAGAAGATCACTGGCTGCTCTCTGCCCAGCCTGGAGGTCACTGCAAACTCTCGGTACCTCAGCAGAGCTGGCAATATCATCAAGGACCACTCTCACCCCAGCAACCAACTGTTTGAACTATTACCGTCAGGCCGACGGTACAGGTCACATAAAACCAGGACAAACAGATTCAGGGATAGCTTCTTTCCCAGAGCTATCACCGTAGTAAATAAGCACAAAAACAATTGAACCTATTCCATACCGTCACTGTCATTATATTATGCTGCTATTCATACTGTCATCATATTAATGCTGCTATCCTGTATATATTGTACATACTATTGTTTGAGTACTTATGATTGTTTTTTTTGTACTTTTTATATTTTACATTTATATTTATTATTGAAACTTGCACCAAGGGAGTGGCACTCCAATTTCGTTGTACTCTGTACAATGACAATAAAGGCTATTCTATTCTATTCTATTCTATTCTATTCTATTCTATTCTATTCTATTCTAAGTCATTTATTTCCTTTAATTCCTAATGATTCTCAAAATGCTCTCACTAGTCCAGCGGCAGGTGTTTACATCCCAATGGTGCCGTATGCTTTCTCTGGCACATGGCTTACCTCCTTCGGACTCTCCCAACATGCACTCATAAACAAACCAAAAACTGGTCAAGGTCTCAGAAGAGTGAGGATATGGGGTAGAACTGCAGGGGATTTTCACACATGTGTGCATCTGGTCTCCCAGCACACACACTGCATACCCTGCAGGATCAGTTCTAGTGTAGCAGAGAATGCAAACTGCAAGAAGAGGCATTTATAGGGCGCAGGTGGGCCTTGGAGTGTCTGAACATCATTAAAAGATGGATTGGGTCATAGGTGATTGAACCATTCCCTAAGGTTGCAAGCAGGGACAATGATAGAGAGAAAGTGCAGAGACTGATGGAGGATTGTATGATGCAGTAACAGGCTGCTGTGGGGAGTTAGGTCCTGCTGATCAGGTTGAGGAAGGGCACAGCAGAGCCTCAGACTGGAAGTAAGTGGTAGGAGCAAGTGGTCATGGAACTTGAGAATGGACTCAGTGGGTAATACGTGGTGACTGAGCAAGCACGACATCCGATGTGCAGACCACAGATGCTGACTTACTCTAAAAGCAACTGAGACAGAATTCTCTTTTCCTCAGTTTTGCAGACAGAAATACAATATACATTTCTACTCCCATAAAAGCTTCATAGCTGGCCTTAATCCATTCATATCACCATGAATGGTATTAAATACATTAGAAATGGTACACTAGGGAGCATCGATAAAGCACAACACAAGTTTAATCATAAGCTGGTTTAATTCCACAATGATGAATATGGCTCTTTTGATTCTTAATGACATTAGCAAAATTGACACATCATTTCTGAGCTTGAAAAATAGATTTTAAACTCATTTTTCATAACTTTATATCTTAAAATCATCTTTAGAATGGTGTTCTTCTGGTTACAAACCACAGGTAACTCTATTTTGTTATTTTGTTATAGATAGGTTCATGTTTACAATTTTGAGAAGGTATGTCCTACAGGCCATTTTGAACCTGGGAAAAAATAGAAAAACACTTATTAAAATCTCCATTATCATATAAACTTTAACAACATTTAGTTCAGATATGTTCGATGTAGAATCTGCACTAAATCCCAATACATGTTGTATACTAAAGTTTAATGACATAAAGTTTTAAATATACATTTTCAACACAGTATCACGGCAAAACATGTAATAGACATGCCAGTCTATCATGTTCATTTCATGCGAATATGTAAATATATAATGTAATATGTACGTGTTAATACACACTGGCTTCTCCCTTTGCTTTACTGCAGTTTACTTTTGCAACTTCATTCTTTTTGGAGAGGCAAAGCGTGAAATGGACACGGTGGACCAGTGTGTCTATGTGTGTTATCGGGTTGAAATTTTACACTCAAATTAAGTCCTGATACGGGATGTGTGATACGAAATACATTTACAGTACAAATACCAATTTAAGTCAATTTTCTGCTTATTATTTTTTTTTAAATTAAAGCAAAATGAAGCCCATTCCAAGTTGTAGACATAACTTGGGGTGATGACTGAAGCAGAAGGCTGCAAAGTACCCTTTTTTCTGTTTTTTACCAAGTGGTGCTGTTTAGGAATTTATGTGCAATGTACACATCTCATTCTCCAAAATATCTTGCTGTTGCTGATGCTGGAAGCAAAAACAAACAATATGAGCAGCTTGAGGTTCTAGTTGTGAAACTTTGGATGAAACACTCCATGGTTCACATCCCACGACTAATGTGTTGAGTGTGTTTCTCTGCACCCCGTGAGTGACAACTAGACAAAGTAAGAGAAAAACAGACAAATCAAGTGAAGCACACATCAAAGGAGAGAAAAATGAGATGACAAAAGAGGGAAAACATCCATAAAGTTGTTCTCAAACTCTTTATTGAGGTTATATTAGTGCAATCTATCAGTGATGTACTGGAAAATCCATAACCCTACAGTAGAATTTCACCCCTGTGTGCTGTTCCCCTTTATGAAGTGCAATCTCATAGCAGGACTGCATGCCTCCACGGAGCTCATTTTTCAAGCAGTGTGATGTGGAATGGTCATGTCAGAAACATAGAGGCATTGACTGGAGGGGGGGCATTCTTATGCCATTTATCCATCAGAATATCTTCTGACACCACCGTATTGCCTCTACACCGTTAAATAAGAATCTGTACCATTGCAAATTCAATTTGTGATTGATTACCTGCATCTGTTTGGAGCCACAGCCTGCTTATCACACATATTTACAGTGAAAAACCATACGAAATGTGAGATTCTGATTGCTCTTTCTAGGAATGTGTATAATTACTATTTGGCTTAAAAAGACAAACATAATTTGGAAACTAATATTCCCTTATTCATTCTGGTTCTAGTGGTAATAAAGAAATGTTAGTATATTAACAGACAAATCTAAGATAATGTACAGTGCACACTGGACCTGTTCAACAGCTGCATATCAATTTGTAAGTGAGTACAGATTTACCTTTGGAAAGAGCCTCTGTCTTGTATGAAGTATATAGAGCTAAAGCTCAAATGACCTATCAATAGGTTTGATTAAATGATACCTCATTTTCCCTCTTTTTGTGAAAAAAGACAGTGTTATATAACTATGCAGTCCTGTAAAACTAAGTACACTCCATGATTCAGTAGCTTGCAGAACCACCTGTAGACGTAATAATGTGAAATAACCATTCTTTTGTATGATTTTTACCAGTCTCACATATGAGTTTGGAGGAATTTTTGGGCCTGTTCGTCTCAGCAACATTGCTTCAGTTTGGAAATTCATTTATGCACAGCTATTTTAAGCTCCCACCACAGACTTTCAATCAGGTTAAGCTTTGACTGCTCCACTGCAACATCAGGATTCTTTCCTTTTTCACTCATTCTTTTAATAGGTTTTCTGCTATGCTTAGGATCACTGTCCTGTTACATAACTCAGTTTTGACCAAGCTTTCGCTGCTGGACAATTGGACTCACATTTGACTCTAGACTACTTTGGTGTAGTTTAATCCTGACTCAAGGTCCAAACCATTATCCCTCTATGGTAAATGGCCTGTATTTATATAGCGCTTTACTAGTCCCTAAGGACCCCAAAGCGCTTTACATATCCAGTCATCCACCCATTCACACACACATTCACACACTGGTGATGGCAAGCTACATTGTAGCCACAGCCACCCTGGGGCGCACTGACAGTGGCGAGGCTGCCGGACACTGGTGCCACCGGGCCCTCTGACCACCACCAGTAGGCAACGGGTGAAGTGTCTTGCCCAAGGACACAACGACCGAGACTGTCCGAGCTGGGGCTCGAACCGGCAACCTTCCGATTACAAGGCGAACTCCCAACTCTTGAGCCACGATCGCCCCTCTATCATCATGCTAGGCAGTTTGTATGAGGTGTTTGTGCTAATATGTTGTGTTTGGTTTGTGCAGCTGTGGTGTTGTGTATTACGGTCAAACCTTCCATGTTGTTCCAAAAGTGTTGCAATTTGTTCAACTTTTTTTTGCAACTTTTCAAACCTAAGCTTTGCTGCCATGCTCTTTTAGAGAGAAGAGGCTTCCCCTTGGTAACCATTCCAAACAAGCCATTCTTGTTCAATCTTTTTCTATTATAATGTCATGGATTTTGGACTTTAACAAGCTAACTGAGGCTTTTAGAAGCTCATACAAATTTATTTTAGTTTTTATAATTTTACAGCACAGTTTGACCTTGGAATGAGTTTGCTGGGACATTGCTGGCAAGACTGTGATGCAATGACACAATTTTCCCAGCTGCTCACATTGGGCTACATTTGCTACTAATCAGTTAATCAAGTGAATTTGATTAGCACCACTTGGTTGCTACTTTCTGTCTTAATTCATATGAAAGCAGTAAGAGTGATTTTTGGTTTGAAAACTTTTTTCTTCTTTTTTCTTTCTTTTTTAATGTATAAATTCACACACACACACACACACACACACACACACACACACACACACACACACACACACACACACACACACACACACACACACATGGAATGAAGTTAGAGAGATTAACAGATGTATTCATGCTAGGGAAGTATTACCACATGTTACCAGATTAGCATGTTGGTTGCCTACTTTACTCTGGCTCAACTGAAAAGGTGGGTGAGATTCATTTGGCCCTAGCCAACTGAATGAAAGCAGCAGGACTGAGAATTGCTGTGTTAAATTACTAATGATTCTGAGAAGGCTGTATGTCATTACCCTCCAAAACAGCCACAAATAAATCACAAACAAAGTAGGATCATGAATATCATTCTGTTCTGCTAGAGTGCTTGTTGTGGAGAAAGACAGAAAGGAAAAGTGGAGAAGCTGTGATACTACTTATAGCTTTGAACTGAGATACCAACTTTTACTGTCTTGTTTTAAGGGTTAGGCTGTGCTTATAATCCTGTGTTTTGATTTCAGATATTATTTAGTGAATTTATCAAAAAAAAGATGAGTGATGATATATATATATATATATATATATATATATATATATATATATATATATATATATATATATATATATATATACAAAAGCTAGATGCTCACCTTTTTTCCACAGATAGAAAAAGTGAGTTAGCTACCAGGCGATGCAGGGAATACGACCCTCTTCATCAATAAACATTTCTACTTTAAAGGTATTCAAGATGAAATGGTTTGTTGGGTGTTAGCTATAACAGATCTTGGGATTGTTTCTAAACGTTGAAGGAACTCTACTAGAGGGATGTAGCACAAAGCCTTGGCTTCAAACACTACATTTGTTTAATTTCAGCTGGCACAAAAACCAAAGCCCAGCAAAATCCACCTACCTGTGATTAATTAAATTGTGGCCGGACTGCCAGTCCTGACAGACAGACATGCATTAGGAGGCACCGCTTCACTGGATCAATATGGCAGACGTGTTGACACATTGTTCAAGCCAAGGGCAGTGGCCAATTAGGCATCTTATGTGTGTCCCCGTACCTCAAGCCTTTATACTAAGCTAAACTAATTACCTCCTGGCCCCAGGTTTATATTAGACAGAAATGAGAGTGGAATCAAAATCTCCTGACAACAAAGCAAATAAGCGTATTACCTGAACTGTTCCTTTAAAGTTCTTGGATAATCAACTTGGATTTGACAATAAGTAAATTTAATTTATGACGGTAACAAAAAGAAAAAAAGAAAAGAAACAGCTGTCATCTGACTTACATTTACCACAAAGTTCAGACTGTGTGACAGCTCAGTGTTAGAGGTCGTTCTCATTCTCAATTACATCACTCTGTCTCACTCATCTGGCTGTAAGGAAACGTACCTGCTTCTTGCACCTCAGCCCTTTTTCCATGACATGCGAGTCTCCTTGGCTTTAGAATCTCACTGTAGCAGGAATGTACCAGCTTTGAAGCGCGCTGTACAAGACAAAAAGAGCTTTCTGAAGAAATAATGGCTGTTTATATGAAGTGTGATGTGAGGAGCTGTCAGGCTATGCCTTTAAGTTGATTTGCAGGAGTGTCAGAAGAGTAGGGGACTCGAGGAGGTGAATCATGGATTGTCAGAAATCAATTCACTGGGCTGCTCTCTAGGGAGTGCTCCAGTCATCGTCAACAATAGGCAAGATGAATAAACCAAATCTCTCGGAGAGTATGTAATAATCCCCAACATAATGGCGTTGCCATATAAGATAATTCAATCTGAGCCTGTAAAAGGCAACTGTTGATCAGTGCTAAATTGAATATTTCAGACGTGTGCTTTTGTGAAATTCCCCAAGCTCTCCTCCACCTGATACCCCGTCTTTTCTCAGCCACTGTTCTGCCCTAGTCCAACCGGCTTCACTCGTCAATCAGCTTTCTCATTGCCGCTCAGAGGAGCTGTTAGAAATCCACGAGGTTGAACAGCTGATGGATCACACATTCTGTTTCATCTCCCCCTGCTTTACATTTTCTCCAGGCTCATTACGGCACCAGCATAGGCTCTCGGCTCCTGGTTGGCAGTAGAACTTGTTTGCCTCATATGCATCGTGCAGCAACTCTGTGTCAACAAGCTCGCCAGCTAAACACTTCAAACAATACAAGTTTAATGAGCAACAAAGCAACATTGTACCTGAGGGTATGGCATTTTTCTCCATTCCCTTCGTCTCAACTGGCACTCTAATACTGTTGTCTGAGAGTTGCTTATCCTCTTCTCTTCCTGCTGTAATGTGACATTGTACGTCTTTGCATATTTTGTCAGAGCGATTATTTCTAAATCTATTGGCACGCAGCCTGCCGTGATTTCAAAGGCACTCGACACCGTCAGGATATTGGGAAGAAATAAAACAAAAAGCTCCCTTGTTAATTTAATTACCACTTTTTTGTTTAGCTGCTACTGTCACAGAGTAAGTGTCAAACAGTTACACAGTGGATTTACAACAAATATGGAAGGGTTTAAACCTAATTAACAATATAAATGAACAATAATAATAATAATAATATTTTGATGAGGAATATCAATTTTGACTTTGTGTTTAAGGCTCATCATTTACCTGAGCCAGACATATATAGAGATATCTTGGTATTCTCAAAATGTTTTATACTTCTTAGAAATGCATGTCAAGGCTATATGTTCTGGGAGAAAATTGCTTACTTTCAAATTGTTTCAGGTTTTCTCCGTAATTCTCTTTCTCTGCAATGTTTTCAATTCAAATAAATGGCCATTTTAAAAGCCACTGGAGACAACATTACATGCTTTTCTTCTTTCTCAAAACGTGTTAATAATATTTTTGTTTTTTGGTAGTCTCCCTCATACACAATTGTGCTGAATATTGTGCGTCTTCTTGTTCATCGTAACTTGTAATTCCAGTGTCCGTGCGAAGAGGTTTAAAAAAAACAAAAACAAAATGTCTCTCTTCTTCTGCAGCCACCTTTTCCACTTTTTTCACATTAAATATAGCTTTAAAGCTTATTTAGTTGTCTTAACATTAGTTTGTGTCAGTTTACCAAGCAGCAACCTCAAAGGTTATAAAATGACAGCAAAACCAAAATAGCAGAACTTACCTGTTTATATCACATTCAGGATGCTTGGAGTTATTGTATTTTAATGCTATGGCCAGTTTGAAATGACAGGTGAATGCTGACAGAAGAGGCTGTAGGTGGCAGCTGTACTGTACCTTTGACTGTACTTTCTGACAAATATTATAAGAACCTGTGTAGTTAATTGTACCAACAGTGCATCCCAGAGATCTGATATTCAGTTTTCAACCCTCACAAATGACCACAACACTCATGAGTGCTCCTTCCTTAGTTTACATATATTGCAGCTAAAACATACTGTAGTATGACTGTTGCATGTTATGTGTAATCCAGTATTACTGGTGAACATGCATCGTATAACTAGAATATTGGACTAAACAGCATGCAGGTAAAAATAAATACATTTTTTAAAATTCTGAATTTACCTATAAGTCATTTGAAATCAGATAAGCCTTCCTATCCAAAGGGTAGAGCTGTTGCTTTTTAAGAAGAAAGCATATGTTTATTTCATGATTTTACTTTTACTGAAGCCCACAGACTGAGAAAGCAAGACTCAAGTTTTAAGTGTTTATTTACAAAGTGTGGTTGGGAAGAGGGGGAGGTGGGCAGGCAGGAACTACCGGCTGCACTGAAGATCAGAGAGGGTCTGTGAACACTACAATGGGAGTTAGTACTGGCGAGTGAGGAGATGGAGAATGGCTACACTGTGTTGTGATCCAGTGGGTGATGATGGTGAGGGTGGTTGTCAAAGGGCAGGCTGGCTTTCAAGTGTGTGGCAGTGGTGGAGAGTGGGTGGGCAGGTGAGCCTTCAGTGAGTGGGGGGCTGGAACCAGCAAACTACAATAACACTCCTCAATGGGACAGCTAAGATTTCCAGGTGAGTTATCGAGCAGCCGGTGTAGAGATCTACAGAGTAGATGAGATCCAAAATTTACTTCAGAGTTAACACAGAAAACAAAGACAGGAGACCAGAGGAAGTATGAACTGGTGGGAATTCATTGCCACAATCAACACCTAAATACTCAGGCTCTTGATTGGAAATAGCCTGCAGGGAGGCAAACCCGCCCAGGCACAAAGACAGGCCCAAACTGTCTATGAAGAGAAAATAAAAAAAGACTCGCCAGCTTTCCTGAGACCTTCATAGCTGTATAGACACATATACTTGTTGAATGCTTATTTGCTGTATAATGCTTTGACTGTAAGAGTCCAAAGAACAATATGTTTCTCAGCTTTTCTTTTTACCTTAATCAAAAGTGACTGATGTAAAGGTGTTAATTGTGTCAAATAAATAGTTGGTCAAAACATGCGCATGCCTGCAGGCTGCAATTTGGTTCACCTGAATAGACATTGTCTCTGGCCTAGAGACTTCAATACTCCATCCAGCCTGATGCTGGTGGTGGAAGAAACAGAAATAATGTGGCACGTGTCCTGGAGCTAGGCCAGACATGGTGTAATTTCTTTAAATTAATAGCTAGTTGTGCTTAATTTGAAGGGATTGTAAAGCAATGAGAACAGCTTGTGAAATGTATGTCTAGTGGGTGCTTGTTGAGGAAGCATTTCAATCTGAAGGATCCTGCCTGCACACAAACACAGCTTCCTGGCTGAGCTACAGCTGCCCAACTTGCTGCTGAGATTTTACTTTCCTTTGCTTCTCAAGCTTCCCTGTAGCTGCTTAGTGGAGGGTAGGCTGTTCAGTCTCACTGCTGAACTCTGCTGTAGCTTGCATGCACAAAGCCACAGAGTGGGCCTCATACCAGGCTCCCCATGTACACAAATGCCACAGCTGTTATAAATTATTATTATTATTATTGTTATGGATTTGGCATTTTGGAAAATGCCAGTGTTGTATTTGTTGATTTGGCCAAGAGACCTAATCAGCTGTTTCTATTATTTTATTTTTTGTTTGTTTTTTTTTCAAGTACAAATTTAAATTTTGCAGACAAACTACTTGACTTGGTTTTCTTCAGTGGGCATTATAAAAAGTTAATAAGAGCAGATTTGGCCTATTTTGGTTGAGAAATCAAAGTTCTCACGGTAACCATCTAGCAGAGTGAGAAGTTGTGCTTGAAGTTACATTGTTAATAAGGCATTTCAGAATTTAGTCATTTGTAATTAACATGAGTGAAATGAACATCTGTAGACATCTCTGTTTGCATAATTCAAATCCTCTTTTGTGTTACTCACAGTGCTCAAGTCAACTAAAATAATCCATTCAGAGAAATCAAATAGGGAATGATTCAAGTCAAATTGCAATTGATCAAGGAATCAGAATATTGATTTGATGGTGAAATTTGATTTTCAGTCACCCAAATGAAAACCTCCATCTGCTTCTCTCTTCCTTTAGGCTCATTCCCCCTCTAACATACATGTGGACTTCAGAAAAATAAATTTAAAACAAAACAGAGAAACAATACTGTGTATCAGAAATGGCAATCCCTCTCTCATTTTCTCTTTCTTGCATGCACATGGCAAACACACACACGCACACACCCTCATCAGCCTTCAGCAGCGCTGTAGGCAATGAAAGGCTCTCCAGTTGGTGATCAAAGCAGGGGAGTGGAGCCGGGTAGCAGAGAGGTGGTTCCGTCTACTGTTACACTGCGACACAATCCCGCTGCTCCTGCTGCAGCCCTGTGGCTCCAGCTCAGCTGCTCCAGGTACAGCAAAGCCTTGTCATCTTCTTCTCTGTTATTTATCTGTGTCACACTAGTGTTGCTCGCTCAAGCATGGCAAAAAAAAAAAAAAAAAACAGCACATTGTTATTACCAGTGTTGCCTCCTCTCCTCTGTTGTGTTGAATAAGTAGAGAATATATTCATATGTTTCCAATACATGAAGCTAGAGGTGGAATAGGAAATTACTCTTTATTGTCCTGTTTCTGTAGGAGACTTTTTGTGCTTCCAGAGTTTCTGATTCTCATCCATTGTAATTGCCTTGGGCAGAGAGCAGGGTCATGACTGTAGGAGCTGGAGGCGAGCTGCTTGCACGCATGTGCTGGAGCTCAATATTTCAAGCTCTGAGCAGCCATCCTCCCCTCCCCTGTGGTTTAAGAGTGCCTGTGACACATTCAGGCAACACAGCAACCGTACCTTTATTACTTACAGCAAGCATACACATGCACATGCCTATCCACACACCTGCACACACTGCACAATCAGCCACTGACAAAAACACACACACAGGGGCGATCGTCATAAAAGTCCTCTATCATGTATCGATCCAGCCTCCAGTGGTTGTTAGTGGGGCAGCTTCATCTCCACGTTTTCAAAATGTTTTAAAAGAAAAGCTCAATTGGACACCATTTTTGGTTTTATTTATTTATTTATTTATTTTATTAGAAAACAGCTTCTTCCAACTCATTACAAGAATAATTTCCTGTGAACACCAAAAAGATGCAGCTGAACTTTTTCAATACTACAGTGCACTAAGACACACACACACACACACACACACACACACACACACACACACACACACACACACACACACACACACACACACACACAATAAATAAACATAATAACAATAAAATATCAGTTAAATTATGTTATTTTGAGAAAATATCTAATGTTTTTGAAGTTTGTAGATTTCAGAAAAACACTAAGACTGGAAAATTTCAAATATAGCAGAAACAATGTGAGATGAAAAGAATCTCTGAAAATAGGATAAATGTATTTGTAAAATAGGCTCCTAGCTAGGATCTAGATCATGCACATGTGCCCACCCACACTCAATTATAGTCACAATAAACTAAATTAAAGAATGATACAGCATGACTATAACATTTCATGTTTCATATCCACAATATTTTATTTCATATATATATATATATATATATATAGACTTTTGTCCTTGTAGGCTACTGTAGAATGAAAACATCATCCAACTTTGACTTCTGATCCTCACTGTCTGAACAAATTCAGACTTACAAAGTGTCTTGGGTGGTCTTTCATGCCAATAAAAAACACACAGCACATTACTACTGGGATCATCATTTCTTTTCTATGTTTTTGATTTAACCTTCTCCTTCTCCTGCTCACTCAGAGAATGTGGGAAGCTGGTGGGCGTAACGCTTCGTATTTGAAGGCGGATGGTTCTATCTCTGGAAAAAAATATTTGTCAGCTGGTGAAGTCATGTCAACAGAGAACATTAATCACGGGGTATCAAAGAAACAGGCAAACAGCTTAACCTGAATAAGACAGCTCTGGTATTTTAAAAATGTTGCTTGTCAAATGACCTTAAACATGTTAGCAAAAGAGTGTTGTCAGTGTTTTGTTTTATTTGTTGGATATGGATTTGTTTTTTGATTTTTGTTTTATTTTTTTAATTCTCATCTTACAAATTAAGTTAAAGCACTGGAAGACAAAAAAATAATCACGATTGATCTTGTCAGATATTTCCTGTTGCAATTTTTGTTCCCCAAGATCATAATAAAAATACATGACTGTACTCACTACATCACCAAATATGTGTTAATTCAAAGCTTTAAAACTCATCTCAAAGGCATTTCTTACCCAAGTGAATTTTATTAATGTATTACATTTATTCTATTTATTAATTGATAAATGTAGACATTTAGTCTGTAACACAATAAGGGAATACATTCTCTTTTTTCAAGTGGTCCCTTTTTCACATGTCCAATCTCAACCGCCTCTTTGCCTTTTTCTCCAGACTTTAGCTGTCTTTCTCGCACTGTCTTCTTCACCTTGCTCTCTCTATCTGTTGGTGTAGATAGCTGAACCCAAGTATTTAAACTCATCATTTTCACTTAATCTGCTTGATGTATCTTCACTGTTACACTTGTCTCTCTCTCATTCTCAGACATGTATTCTGTCTTGCTTCTCTTAATGGTAAATGGTAAATGGTCTGTATTTATATAACGCTTTACTTGGTCCTAAGGACCCCAAAGCGCTTTACACTATACACAATCATCCACCCATTCACACTCACAGTCACACACTGGTGATGGCAAGCTACAATGTAGCCACAGCCGCCCTGGGGCGCACTGACAGAGGCGAGGCTGCCGGACACTGGCGCCACCGGGCCCTCTGACCACCACCAGTAGGCAACGGGTGAAGTGTCTTGCCCAAGGACACAACGACTGTCGGAGCCGGGGCTCAAACCGGCAACCTTCCGATTACAAGACGAACGCCCAATCGTGGCTCAAGAGTGTTCAGTCCTCTTGTCTCCAGTGCATACTGCCACTTCTCCAAAGCCCTCTTCCATATGGGATCATAGCCCACAAAGACTCCTGCCTGACCATATGTATCAACCTGTCCATCACCACTGCCAAGAGAGCTGATGACTGATGTACTCTCCTCCCACCCTTTAACTCATCTGTCACTCCTAACCACTGTATTGTTGTCTTCATACACTTCCTGGACCACCCTCACATTCTTCTCTGTCATCCCTGGCTTCTTCATGCAGTGCAAATTTCCTCTCTTGGCAACCTATCATACACTTTGGTGTTCCACAGTAACAAAGTGCAGGTGGTGTGGTCTTCTCTTTACTTATCCATCAGCACCCTCAATGAAATCACTGCATCTGTGGTGTTCTTTCTAGGTATGAAGCCTACTCACTGATCATGACCTCTCTTCTTAACCTAGCTTAAACAACTCATTCCCATACAATGGCTTGAAAAAGTATTTGGCCCCCTTGAACTTTAACACATTTTGTCACATTACAGCCACAAACATGAATCAGTTTTATTGGAATTCCACGTGAAAGACCAACACAAAGTGGTGTACACGTGAGAAGTGGAATGAAAATCATACATAATTCCAAAAATTTTTTTTATACAAATAAATAACTCTAAAGTGGGGTGTGTGTAATTATTCAGCCGCTGAGTCAGTACTTTGTAGAACCACCTTTTGCTGCAATTACAGCTGCCAGTCTTTTAGGGTATGAGACTGAAATCTTTGCCCATTCTTCTTTGCAAAGCAGCTCCAGCTCAGTCAGATTAGATGCACAGCGTTTGTGAACAGCAGTTTTCAGATCTTGCCACAGATTCTCGATTGGATTTAGATCTGGACTTTGATCGGGCCATTCTAACACATGGATATGTTTTGTTTTAAACCATTCCATTGTTGCCCTGGCTTTATGTTTAGGGTCTTTGTCCTGCTGGAAGGTGAACCTCCGCCCCAGTCTCAAGTCTTTTGCAGACTCCAAGAGGTTTTCTTCCAAGATTGCTCTGTATTTGGCTCCATCCATCTTCCCATCAACTCTGACCAGCTTCCTGTCCCTGCTGAAGAGAAGCACCCCCAGAGCATGATGCTGCCACCACCATATTTGACAGTGGGGATGGTGCGTTCAGAGTGATGTGCAGTGTTAGTTTTCCGCCACACGTAGCTTTTTGTATTTTGGCCAAAAAGTTCCATTTTGGTCTCATCTGACCAGAGCACCTTCTTCCACATGTTTGCTGTGTCCCCCACATGGCTTGTGGCAAACTGAAAACGGGACTTCTTATGGTTTTCTGTTAACAATGGCTTTCTTCTTGCCACTCTTCCATAATTCCATGTAAAACAAGAGATAGTGGATAAAAACTCTCGACTGGTAGTGTATTAGATATCTAAAATTAGACAGTAGATATATAACACTTTTTTAACCTAACCTAGATATTTTAAACATGTGTCATAATGTCAATGTGTATGCAATAACATCTCAAGTACACTGTGCAAACTTATACTTTAATACAATGGTATACAATGGCATGGACCACAGGCTAAATTATACTCATCTTGTATCTTGTAAGTGAGTTTTGGCTTAGCAAAAATGGCCTGAAATAATAGCTGACTGCAGTCTGTGGCGCTTTGATGCAAATGGTTGGAAACTCAGGGAGATTACCTCGGGGTGCAGGTGATAACCCAACTATCTCACACAAGCTTCCTCACTGCTAATACCAATTACTCCCTGCCTCATGCACTACCTTACAGGGAAATGGTAACATGCTTGCACACAAATCTGCACATACACACAGCAGATCAACAACTGCTGCATCACCTTGATTTGACTGTTTTTGACTTCAGGCCTGAATGGTTCAGGATGTGTGACCCAGTGATTCTGCTTGGGTTCTCTTTAATCCCTTGGGTTTTTCCAAAAATGCAGCATCCCCTTTCAATGGTGAACAGAGAATCCCTAAACAATTACCTCAAAGCCCTTCTCTATCTCTTGGGGTAAGCCTCTATTTACATATGTCCAGAAGCAAGAGCTCTGACACTGTGTAGCAATGTTTATGCCAGATTTAAGAACTGCCCCTCGAGCCACCATCTGGCTCCCTTTCTCCCCCTTTACAAACTCTCTTACTTGCTTTCTTGAATATTCAAATTAATTGGGTTTAAGATGGTGCACAATTTTTTTTCTGTGAAATTACATTGTCTGTCATGTTTGTGATGCAGACTTTTTTTTAAAAAACGGAAAAAAAAAGTCACTGTTTTTGTTAACCTTGCTGCCTCCAGGTATGTGCTGAAAGGGGCGTTTCATGGAATAAGCCTCAAAGAGTGAAAGTGATGGCCAGAGAAAATGTAAGATGAGCCACTCTGACAGAGTAATTGTGCAGTGGAAAGTATCAGTAACCTAATTAACACGGCACTGTAGCCTTTGCTGCATTCAGGTCCTGGTCTGATATGTTTCGTGATGTGTTCTGACACTGTAGTTAGGGGAATCATTTCCTAGAGCATGGTGGTATGAGCAATGTAATTACACTTTAGGGTTTAGAGTTATTGCATTATGTAAATGACTTCAGAGTCATGCAGAGGATAACTTAACGATGTCCCTAACCAGTTGCAGAAAACGTCACAAAAAAGAGTTATTCAGGTTTATTTGTTAAACAGTAAAATCCTTTGTCAGAACCACTGTAAAGAAGGAAACAGTGTTAACTAGCTTTCTTTGTCTTTTTGTCACATAAATGAGTCCTGCATGCTCTCTGACATCACAGTTTTGATGATTTTAGGTGCATTTCTGTCTGTGCTCCTTCATAAGGTCTGTATGAAAACCTGATGACAGAATGTGAATTGCATTATACAGCAAATAAGCATTCAAAGTTATCTCATTTGTAGCCTTCTGTTATTTTTAATTCTCCACTCTTAACTTCTTCTGCATCATAACCATGTATTTAGTCATATAAAGTAAAACATGAATCACCCATGAGTTTCCAAATTGCAGGGGTGACACCCTATTACAGTACCATGCTTGAGATGCAACGAAGCCCATCTTACGTACGAGATACAATGTTTCCAAATTAACAATAAAAAGCTGAAAGGCCATAAGTTTCCAAAAGGCGAAGTCTGAGAAAAATAAAGTTTATAGGGAAAAACTAAACTACTGCTTCTTGGAGCAAAATCCTTCTAACCTCCAGTATGTATTGTCTATATTCATTGTTACCGTGATCTTTTGCTGGTGTTCCCCCAACTTTTAAACAGTGGTTTGCTTAAGGTATAAAGTAAGAAAGGAAATAAATAAATGCTACAATAAATAGCTTTGTAAAGATCAGGAGTGCAGCTTGTGATTTCAGGTTGGACTGAGATTTTTGTTTCTGACATAAACTCACATCAATCAATAAAATATTTCTGCTTTGTATTATTTTTGAAGCTTGTGATGCTAAAGTAGCTGTTTCCTTGTCAGTGCTAAACAAATATTCTTGCTCCATATGCAATAAACTTTGAAAACATTTATTACATGTTTTACTGAAACTTCTCTACTTCTTTGTAGAAACAGGTGCATCATGGGACTAGCTATGTATATATACATATATATATATATATATATATATATATATATATATATATACATATATATATATATCAAAGAGAGGGAAGGTAGTCAGAACTGAGGGGATTGAACTACCAGAAGGCAACATTGCAGACATAGAGGACAGTTACAAGTACCTGGGGATCCCGCAGGCGAATGGGAACCATGAAGAGGCCGCTAGAAAAGCTGCAACCACCAAGTACCTGCAGAGGGTCAGGCAAGTCCTGAGGAGTCAGCTGAATGGTAAGAACAAGATCCGGGCCATCAACACGTACGCCCTGCCCGTGATCAGGTACCCTGCTGGGGTAATAGGCTGGCCAAAGGAGGAGATAGAAGCCACTGACATAAAGACAAGAAAGCTCCTTACCATGCATGGAGGGTTTCACCCCAAGTCCAGCACCCTGAGGCTGTACGCTAAGCGGAAGGAAGGGGGCCGGGGACTGGTGAGTGTCAGCACCACAGTCCAGGATGAGACAACGAACATCCAAGAATACATTGGGAAGATGGCCCCAACTGACCGAGTGCTCAGTGAATACCTCAGGCAGCAGAAACCCAAGAAAGAGGAGGGAGACGAGGAACCATCATGGAAGGACAGGCCCCTGCACGGTATGTACCACCGGCAGATAGAGGAGGTGGCTGATATCCAGAAATCCTACCAGTGGCTGGACAAAGCTGGACTGAAAGACAGCACAGAGACACTAATCATGGCAGCACAAGAACAAGCTCTGAGCACAAGATCCATAGAGGCTGGGGTCTATCACACCAGGCAAGACCCCAGGTGCAGGCTGTGTAAAGATGCCCCAGAGACAATCCAGCACATAACAGCAGGGTGCAAGATGCTAGCAGGCAAGGCATACATGGAACGCCATAACCAAGTGGCCGGCATAGTGTACAGGAACATCTGTGCCGAGTATAACCTGGAAGTCCCGAGGTCAAAATGGGAGATGCCCCCAAGGGTGGTGGAGAATGACCGAGCTAAGATCCTGTGGGACTTCCAGATACAGACGGACAAAATGGTGGTGGCTAACCAACCGGACATAGTGGTGGTAGACAAACAGAAGAAGACGGCCGTAGTGATCGATGTAGCGGTTCCGAATGACAGCAATATCAGGAAGAAGGAACACGAGAAGCTGGAGAAATACCAAGGGCTCAGAGAAGAGCTCGAGAGGATGTGGAGGGTGAAGGTAACGGTGGTCCCCGTGGTAATCGGAGTACTAGGTGCGGTGACTCCCAAGCTAGGCGAGTGGCTCCAGCAGATCCCGGGAACAACATCGGAGATCTCTGTCCAGAAGAGCGCAGTCCTGGGAACAGCTAAGATACTGCGCAGGACCCTCAAGCTCCCAGGCCTCTGGTAGAGGACCCGAGCTTGAAGGATAAACCGCCCGCAGGGGCGTGCTGGGTGTTTTTTTTTTTTTTATATATGTGTGTGTGTGTGTGTGTGTGTGTGTGTGTGTGTGTGTGTGTGTGTGTGTGTGTGTGTGTGTGTTATTTTTATATGTTATTTTTTTGTACATTTGCAATGATTGTTGAGTTTTTGACTAGATGCACAGAAAATAAGATGGCTATAGCCTATTATACAACTTTACTGAACACATTAAGCTTTTGTACACAACAACAGCAAGTATGAGTATTTGGTGTGACCTACTTCAAACCTGAGTTTTTCTTTACTGTGTTTTCTAAAGATGATAATACATGATAAGATAATTACATAATATAATGATAATACCACAGGGGGGAAAATGTCCTTTCTTTGTGATAATAAAATAGCTTTTTTGTTGCTTGTGGGCACATAATCGTGCAATTTTTAAAATAATAGTCCAGCAAATTTATAATTTTTATTAGTTAAAAATTGTTATTTAATGAAAAGAAAATGGGAGGGCGGGAAATTCTAGTAAGGTTTTTGTTCTAATTATTGGGAATCTTGCATAGGGTTTGTCTTGCCAAGCTAACATTAAATGAATCCGATTATAATTTGCATTTTCTGTGAAAAACACATATTTGTGTGATATTATGCAGGAATCTTTCTCAAAGACTCAGGTGTGTCATTGGGAATTGTACAAATTCAAAAGAGTCACAACTAAAATCAGATAGACATTCTCATATCCTGAAAAGGTCACAATGACTGTATATCTTTGAAATCTACATGGGCCTTGTTTCATTACCCCAATTTCAGTGGACAGGGCAAGTGAGCTGTGTTCTGCAGCCTGATAGGTTAGACTGATGAACTTTGGCATTTCGGACATGAATAAGAGAAATGAAGTATACCTCCTACTCTCGGTCCTCAGCTATTACAGCTGCTCTATGGTGGGTACTCAGTCTAAATTTAAATCAAAATCTTTCTGATCAGAGCAGCTGCTCTCAGCAATGGTCAATTCAAGGTTTTGTGTGTCTGCTGGGGTCCTTATGCTGGCTGGCAGATGTTCATTAGTCAGGTAGCCTTTCATCTCAGTATGGAGAACAATGGTCTGGCACTCTGTCCTGCTCTTTCATGAGCTAATAAGGCATCATATCTGACCTGAAACCAGCCAATAATCCATTTGGCACTGAACACCTGGGTATCAAGCCGAAGTTCATTATTCCAGTTTGCATTGAACTTGGCAAACTTCTGTAAGCAGACACTATTTTGCCTCCAAATAATGCTGTTTGTTTATATGAAATATTTCAATGCACCTCGCACCTTTGTTTCACTTTAGCTTTTTTACATCATTTCTTTTTTCTGTGATATTCCTATTTTTAATTAAAAAAACAACAGTAGTGCCCTGTTTTACGAGCAACTACAATTTATTTTATAATATATTTATTTTATTTTAAATTATTCAAACAAAGTGTTAGCTTTGCAACACAAATATTAAAAGCAGAAAAAAAACAGAATTGTGTTGCTGGAGTCTTTGTCAAGTTATGCAGCTATCGATCTCTCTCTCTCTCTCTCTCTCATATCTATCTATCTATCTATCTATCTATCTATCTATCTATCTATCTATCTATCTATCTATCTATCTATCTATCTATCATCTGTCTGTCTAATATATGTGTGTGTTTTTTTTATTGGTCACCTTTTTCATTTATTAAAATCTGTTGGAAGCTAAGGCCTTACATGAAGCAAGTTTTGTGTTTTTAACGTTTTAAAACAACAACATCTTATGTAGTCACATAGTAGCATAGGCTGCTCTTTAAACGCACAAACTCACTGTTTGTTATATCCGCTGCGGCCTCTGCAAGAGCACACTTGTTGGGGATGAGCTAACTTAAGGTTGCCGTGTAACTGTGGTCATCAGGCTGTCACCAGCAGGGACAAATGATGTGACAATGATATGTGGTGTGAAGCATCAACATGTCATCTTTGAGTAGAGCAAGAGGTGTCTTGGCATGGACGCCTCAGTTTGTGTCACAGCTGCCTGTGTACTCTGGAGGGAACGAGTAGCCTTTAGCTTGGAATGACTTGTTTACTATAGTCAACCCTTAGGATCTACCCTCATGCATATGCATGTCTCTTCCACAGCCACCACACACTCCATTGGAGAGAACATGCTATTGTAAATGACCCCTCAGTCAAGCCTCTAACCTAAAAGGATGTATTTTTTATAATCTAAAATGTCCTTGTTGTGCCATTATTATGTTTAAAAACCGAGTGAGCACCCCTGAAAATGACAAAGTCAAAATAAAGTGATTGCTGTTGTTGAGCCCTTACAGTTATTTCTTTGGGAATGTGACTCACTGAGTCAGTGAAAATTATTTGATGTGGTACTGAATAAAACAATACAATGCCAAATGCTACACATATAAAATCCCACTGCACTAAAAAAGAGAAAGAAAGAAAGAAAAAAAGGATGAAATTTGTGTATTTATTTAGTTTGCATTTTCTCTGATCTCATCTGCAATGGTATGTCGGATCACAGCTGAGTTGGAAATCAAACCTAGTGTGATTTGGAAACTTGACGCAAGCATTAAACATATGTAGAACATACCTCCAAACTAATTTATGCCATAAGTTGGTACCATCAATAATCTCTCTCTGATATTTTCTGGTGATTTACACACACACACACACAAAACAGCAACAACAACAGTCACCTCAAAGTGCTTTATATTGTAGGATTCGAGTGAGTGAAGCAGTGATTCAGGTCCATATAAGTAAGGTAGAAAGACCAGAGACTGCTATAGCAAGTTAACAGTCACATTGGTAATGTCAGTAAGCAGCAAAGAAAACCAAACCAAAATAAAAAAAAACTCTTTTGGAACTGATACTGGCATTTGGGAATGGCTTCTTTCAACCAATTATTCTTATTTTATAGTTTGATCTTTCTTTTGTCTCTCACAAAAATAGTAGGGGATCAACCTCCTCTGTCTCTATGGACGAGCTTCCTCTGGTAGGCCTTCACTCCAAGGAGATAAAACCACAGAATGCTTTAGCCTTCAAAAAGGTTCTTAAAATCAAAATGCAGTGTTTCGGGCTACCTGTTTATGACAATGTTTGTCGTGCTTACAGACGTGTTTGATCCCAGCAGGACATAGAGACACAGTTTTCTGACAAAGAGGTTCATTAGCAGCTCTGCCAATATTTGAGGCACAGGTTGGATTTCATAGTGGAAGACATCAATGCTTTTCAACTGTGGACTGTGACTTTATGATGGTCACGGAACACTGCACCACGTTCAGTGTATGAAGAACATATTCGGTTTATTTAGTTTGCCAGATTAACTGAACTCTGCCTGTAGCAGTACATCATTATTAGTTAGATCATTGCAGATAATCAGAGCCATGCCTAAGCTGTCTGTTTTGTTGGAAAAGTATCAGTAATAATATCAACTTAGGAAATGAATTTGAAGAGAAGAGATTTCTGCTGCTTTCTCTTAGTGCGTGATGTTGTCTCTGTCATTTCATTTCTGTCATGCACTAAGAAAAAAAAATACCCATCATTTCCCTCTCTTATCAGGGATTTCGCATCTCCCACTTGTGTCACCATGTTTTTATATGCTGCCCATGCTCTTAAAACAATTTTCTTTTCCTGCAGCACTTCAATAAGAGAACAACGTGATGGTTTTTAAATGGCAACACCTCAAACTGACATATTTGGTGCCCTGAGGTGACTACAGAGTGTGACTGAAAGACTGCTATTCCTCTTAAGAGGACGGAAAGGTGTACTGCTACAAATCAATACTAAACCATGACCCGGCTGATTCCAAATATTGCAAAAGTGACCACTGGGGCCAACATTAATGGATTTTTTTTTAGCTGAACAAAAACGTATAGCCACCTGACCCAGCAGTTCTGAGATTTGGAGTAAAAGAAGGGACATTTTTTTGTGACTTAATTTATAAGAAATCACATCTAAATCGACTTATGGTTTGATGAATAGCGTATAATTTACATGAATTTTGAAATATCAATATTTGGATTTCTGACACAAATGATGTATCAATCCTGCTATATCTTTTCTACGGAAATAGTCTTTAATGATGGAGCAATAGTGCTGAAAACACAATGAAACAAAATGTACTGTGTTGCTTTAGGAGTGCCTGATGTGAATCATAATGTCGGTGCCCCTTCTATATTTAAATTCATATATTTGAAGCTTTTGCAGCATGCCCCTTTGCAATATTCTTTTGACAGACACCTGAAAAAGCTGTATCTGTAAGCGGGCATCCATGGGAATAGGCTTTGAAGCGATTACATTTGATAGCAATCTTCAATGGGACCTTGAATGACAGCTATGCATCTGTTTGGAGACAAATGCAAAACAAAATGCTGCCACTCAACTACAGCTTTCACTTTCCCCCGTCTATAACTACCAACGCTGAAAATTTCACCTCGAAAACAGTGGAACAGAAACGCATCTCTGAATACCTCGGCTGTCGCTCATTGCCCAATAGCAAAGTATGAAGTAACAGTCCACTGTCACAGAGTCACTGCTTACCATTTACTTTTGATAGACAGAATGTGACCCTTTTAAAATCTGTCAGAGGTGAAACAAAAACGTTTTCATGTTGCAGCATTTGAGAAATTATTTAAAATATCAGACATAACCCTATGAGATGTTTTGATACTAACATTATACATTACGCGTTCTTAGCTGAAATGGTCTAATTCATGTCAGGCTTTGTTAAGTCTTGGTGCTTTGTCTGTTCTGAACAGGGTCGTGTGCAGCAAAGGCACACAATTGCTTTACTGTTCCATCACTTGCTCCCATCCTTCATGAAAAAAGCATCATGGTTGACATGTCTTTGATACCGTTCATTTATTTTGTCTCTAGACGAGACATTTCAAAGAGGGCCAAGATGTCAGCATTGCCAAATGTGTCCCAAATAAATGATATCCCAGCCAGAATGGGAGCTCCTTGGAGAGTGTCCTAGCCAAAGGCGGTAAATCAGTGGACCTGTGCCAACATCCCAGCAGCCTCTGTGCAGGAACACACAGTAGGGGGACAAACGGCCTCAGTTGACTTGGCAGCTCAAAGGGCCTCTGAGCGTAAGCCAGCATGCTCCTGAGGGAACTAGCAGCACCTCTTGGGCCACTAAGTGAGGGAAGATGGAAACCAAGCAGGGGAAGAATTACAATAAAGCTTGTGAGAGGTAGACAGAGTAAGGAGAGAGGTGGGTCGAAAAAGAGTTTTCACAAATGTGCAGTATAAACATAAAGGAGAAAAAAAGGAGTGGGGTGTGGTGGGGTCAAGCACAGGGCTAATACATCTATCAAAAGCACATTTTGCCAAATAAGTTCTGTCAGACACTCCAGAGACTGAGTTTAGAAAAGAAAGAAATAAACACCTGATCAAAATGACCTTCAGATGTTTACTTTGTGTGTGTGTGTGTGTGTGAGTGGACATAATATGTGTCTGTTTTTAAAGAAACACAAACCGGATAAACCCATTCATGTTCATTTCTCGTCGCCGATATCCTTCAGCTTCCATATCTCCCAGCTCTCAACATCAATTAATGTGTGTAGCGCCTAAAAGTAATCTCTATCATTTAAATGAATCTAAAGCCCCTCGGCAGAATGCAGGAAGCCCCATATCAACTCACCAGCTGCTACCTTTAAAGTCCCGGATCGTTTGAGTAAGGCTCTGGTGGCTAGTTGGGATATTGATGTGGTACCGTCTGCCAGTGTGTCTCTTCCCGCTGGCCTCTAGCCAGATTTTAGCAAAGACATTAGTGGGAAAAGTCATAACCCACCACCAGCCCTGTTACTATCAGCCCAAACAACGAGGTGAGGCCATTTTCAAGGGTTTACATTCCAAGCAGTGTTTGCATACATCAGCATCCACCGAGGCAGCGTGTTATATCACATACACACCTAGAACAGCTACAGTAACCTGCAGCCACATTAGTCATTTTCCTATGCTAATGTGGCTCACATCTACATTATTCAAGAGTTTTGCCTGCATGTCAAACAAAGGCAAATATTTGGAACTCACAAATAGCATATGATTTGTCTAATGAGGAATGGAAATAGGGCTGCATGTCTTACTCATGGGTGAGTTTTAGGTTATTGATTCATCCCAGTGTCAGCAAAAGTTGTAGTGTGAAAATATTTGAATATTTTTAATATATTTATTGATGATAAAACATAAAAATGTATTGTATTTTCCAAAACACCTTGAATGTTTTTACTGTTCTTGAATTTCTAAAGAATATTTTTCGGGCCTATTTTAAACTGTAGTTTTAGAACGAGTCATGTGAGTCGTGTAAGAAATGAGCCATGGCTCCTGTAAATTGGCCAGCATTGTGGAAAATATCTCAAGTGGTTAGCACTGATAAGAGTTAGAGAGTTAAATAGTCAGACAGTAAGAGGATGAGCCTGTACTGTACGTGCTACAAACAGAAGACATTGCTTTTTAGAATATCTGACTTTTAAATTACCAGATATATGTGGAGGAGATGATCAGATAACCAAAATGGACTATTGTATCTCAGTTTACATAGGTGGCAAACAAATACACTTTCAAAAGAGTATTTCTGGACACATGAATTAATCCCTTCGACCCTCTTTCATTTCCTGGCACTTTTAGACCACATCTTGTCCTGCAAAGTGCTTGATTATGTGTACTTCTGTGTGCACACTTGCTGTGTATGTGTAGGCCATTACTGTGTTGCTATTTTAAATGCTATAAAAACCTACAGAGGAAAATGACTGGGGTTAAATTACTCCAATGAGTGCACCGATCAATCTTTGCTTTTTTACTTCCATCCACCCACCAAGTTCATTTCACTTTGTTGAAACACGCAGCGAAAAACCACATATTGAGTAACAAAGAGCCATTTAGAAAGCAATATAAGGTACTACTCTGATTCTAGGGCAGTGATGGAGTGTTGCCTCTTAATTACACTGTATCACTATTGCAGTAAAGCTAGATATGACTCGCTGTGTGGCTGCTGACAGCTGCTGTGGATACTAAAAGACAATCCTTAGATACAATGACAAGTAAAAAAATTTTTATTATGTTGCCGGCTCAGCTTTTTTTTTCATAAAAATAATGATTATGCATTTACGAAAAGTATATATAGATAAAGAATACAAAAAATATATATAAAGTCAAACTGAAAGTGTCACTGCATTTGCTTTCTGCTACCTGTGTGGGTATTAGTTAAAGTTGGAACACTGAACACAGTTGATTTCAGATACTTTAATTGGGTCACTTTTTTATTTTAGCAGGAATGTCTGAGTTTGATGAGTTATTTATTTAATAAAATTAATATTAATAATAAATTAAACCGCTATTACTACATGTTTCAGGGTAGTAGTTGTTTTAGAGTGAATTGTCTCCGTTTGGGAGCGAAATTAGTAAAAGGTAAAGTAGACAAACCACTGTAACTCTGGACAGTCCACGTTTATAGAACACAGTGTCCAGTTTTCAAGAGAGCAGGTTTCTGCTTAAAGAACTGAGTCTGCTGTCTATGGTTTGCATTGTGGTCTCTGATGTCTAACCTCAAAATGCTCCAGATTGTTAGCACATCTAAAGTAATCAGGCAACTCCCTACAAGCAAGCACTTTGGTGACAGCGTGGAGGAAAAACAGGAAGAAACCTCCAGCAGAACCAGGCTCAGGGTGGGGCAGTCATCTGCTACCAGAGGTTGAGGATGAGGGGACGGAGACAGGACAAAAAACATCCTTTGGAAGAGAGCAATACTATATACTAATGTTACTAGTTTACTAGTGTTAGGAGTGTTAGCTAAATTCAACTGGTCTTCCTGTATGAAAAAAAGCATGTCTGTTAAATACAAATATATTAATTACAGCTTGTGCTGGGGAAATTTCCACACAAAAATATAAAGATTCAGGATGTACTCTCAGGAGTTACTTGATTCTGAGCTGCGATCAACCAGTGCAATCAGCCACTTTTGACTTTACTGATGCTTGTTCTTACAAGTCAGCTCGGTGTTGGCACACATTCCCCTCACATGAGGCGTTTCCGAAAATGAGGTGATTCAACAGCCTCCCACCAGGAGGAAATACTCTCAATCTGCTTTAGTCCTAACGCAGAATTTAATTTTAATTAAATGGTTAATGAGCCATGGGATTAATGCCAATGACTTTTTAAAGCAAACATCTATAAATCATTAAGGCCCCATTTGAAAGGGAGAGCGAGCAGGGCTAACGAGTGTACGTGCCTCCAGCTGCCCACTACCAGTATCTCTTGCTCTCTCTCTCTTTCTTTCCCTAGCACTACGGGACAACATCAGCCTTCTGACTGGTCAAAAAAATAGCCAAGAGGGCAGCTGATATGTGCTGTGAATAACCGTCTTGCCATCTTCTTAAATGGTTAACATGAAACACATAATTAAAAGAGATTAGTTACTGATGTCCAGTGTGGACATAAGTGTAAACAGAAGTCACAGTTGTGGAGCAACTTAAAGATAATTTAAATAAATCTGAGTGGGGAAAAAAGCATGACAGTCAAGCATCAGTCTATAATGTGTAAGAGCCACCACTTCTAGAGAAACACAACATTTAATTTGATAGATGCAAAAAAGCAGAATTATTCGACCATTTAAATGACTGTAAAAGTAGTTAAACTCACACAACTAGAATGTAGATTTTATTCGAATTTGACTTTGATTCTTTTTCAGGAAATGAAAGAGTAAAAAATTCCCCTCTCGCCCCTGCGGGCGGTCTTTCATCCTTCAAGCTCGGGTCTATTACCAGAGGCCTGGGAGCTTGAGGGTCCTGCGCAGTATCTTTGCTGTTCCTAGGACTGCAGTCTTCTGGACAGAGATCTCGGATGTTGTTCCCGAGATCTGCTGGAGCAGCTCGCCTAGCTTGGCAGTTTCTGCACAGAGCGCTCCGATTACCACTGGGACCACTGTTACCTTCACCTTCCACATCTTCTCTGAGCCCTTGGTACCTCTCCAGCTTCTTGTGCTCCTTCTTCATGATGTTGCTGCCATTCGGGATCACTACGGCAATCTTCCTCTCATTGTCCACCACTACTATGTCCGTTTGGTCAGTCATCACCATTTTGTGCATCTGTGTCTGGAAGTCCCACAGGATCTTAGAGTCATAGTTTAGCTCATAGTCGAGTCTTGTTTGCCGTTTTGTTTGTTTATTCATTATTTCAACCAAATAAAGGCTCGTTTTACTTTTGAAACTTAGTTTTGTCTCCACCGTTTCTGCTTCTGGGTCCACATCATCATCACACCGGCGCACCCCACCATGACACTTGTGTTTGTTTTACTGGTGTATATGCATTTCATCCCATGCTTTTCCTGTTTATATCAATCTTGAATGATAATTATTTCTTACCATAAAGCGCACATTTTCGATTTGTCAAATTCACTCAGTCAACAAATAGCAAAAACCACTAGTATAACTGGGATTAGCCACACATCTCACTTCATATATGTCGCTATCAATGCATTACAGAGACAGATTTTAGTTCCACCGTGTGAGCAACTTGAATCGTAACTATTTAATTTGACAAAGTCAGTGACTGAAAACCCTGAAGGCCACCTGTAGATGATATATTTGGCTTTCCACTCCACTCCAGCATCTACTGTATTATGGAAAAGAGAATTGGATGTAAGATCCCCTGCGGCCTGTGCTAAATTTACCTTAAACCAAATCACTAAAGCCTACTGGTGCTTGACAGTCTGGGCAGGTGTGCAAACTCCTCAGCAATAACCAAGGGAGGCTTGCTAGCACTGCTCACCCTTTATGCATTCTTATTTATTAATCTAACTCGCACTTTCTCTGCTGAAGGGTCTGAAGCACTGAAAGTCAAACAATGCACTGCCAAAATGCTACATTCTATCAATTCATCTGAAACCACTGGTACTTAAAAGTAATCTGAGGTATTATTATTATTATTCAAGGCATTTATTGTATAGCTGGCTTTAGCTGCACCATGAAACTGATGCCACTTGGCACATCACAGCTGCTGCAATCAATATAGATTTCAAGTACATGCATGAGATGGACTACACAGCTTAAAAAGCGTAACATTGGTAAGGCATTGTTGACACAGACACACAACACAATCACCACAATCACTGTGTAAGTACTCTAACCAACAGTGTTGTCTGTTGAAGTGCTAACTGCCCTGACACTGCTGGTTTCACTGTGTGTCTTGACATGTCTTACTGTGAGTCAACACCCCAACACATATTTTTCTGTTAAATAAATGAAAAGTCTGAGCACTGAATAAACACAGATTCTAAATAGGAGTTGACAACACCAGAAGCTTCAGTGGAGTTTGTGGGGTTTTTCTTGTTGGTTTTTTTTTGCTGACAATTGCAGGCAGAGGAGGTGGCAGATAAGAGGTCTGACTTTTTGGTGTCACAGCGTTCCTGTCGAGCTAGTGCAAGAGTAAGGAAAAGTCCTTGTCCCTTGTGATTTAAAAATGCTTATTAAATGGAAGTACAAAGACAGCAGGGCACTTGTGTGGACAGGGCATATTTGTAGGCAAAAGGTATGGAGGTTTAAGAAAAGAGGGAATGATTTAGTTAATGTCATGTTTTTGGAGATAGGCTATTTTTTTTTGTATGCATAGTAAAGGCATACTTGAAGTGAAAAAAAAATAATGAAAATGTATCCATACCAATCTTTATTTTTGTATTTTTGGCAAGATCTCCCAGGTAGTGCGTAAAATCAAGACATTTTGTCACCCATAGATGCTGGTATGAGAACAAATATAAGAAACGGCATGCCGAGCCTGTGGAACAGATGGGGTTTTTAGCTCTGATTTTACATCTAAAGGACAAAACCACAGCGCTGTGGTTTCATTCAGCTGTCAAAAACTGAGTGGCACCACATTACATGGATGATTACCAATAATTCCCTTGCTGGGAGTCAACTGAAAAGCAGACAACGATGTAATTACAGTCCCCTTTGGCAAACTGCTTTGTCATACAATAGAATAATGATATGCTCTTTTGACATCAAACCAGTGTCCCTGGATTGTTCCATAATGGCCCTGTAAGCCAAAAATGGTATTTTTATATAGCCTCACCTGGAGTCCACATGTTCAAGATAGTTTTATAGGAAGTCCTATAAAATAATGCTTTTGCTCTAAGGCTTGCACTATGATCTATGAGATCTGTGACAGTTGTAGAGTAGGCTACTCAAAAGTACACTTAATACGGTGAAGAGATACACAGCTGCTGTATAGTCTTTAATTACTATACACTACACATACTCAGGAGGCAATTAGCAGGATTTTCAATGCCCCATAGCATATCATTATCATAATAAATCTGCAGGGGGTTGACAGGGATCTTGATTGATTCAAATGACTCAAATGTTCTTTGGCCAGTTGCTGAGCATTTAAAAACTCTCTTCTGTCTGACCTGAGTTGTGGAATGCCCACAACTACCCACTTGTGGGAAAATGTATCCCTGAACTGGATTTCTAGTTCATATACTGTTTCTTCAGCACGTAGGTAGGCATATTAAGTCATACATCAATACCACAATCATGTTGCTTTCAGCTAACTCAGAACATGCAATTTTTGCTTTTGCAAACCCAATTATTGTTCCTAATGTTTCCTAAATGATTTATTAAACAATAATAAATGATTTATTAACTACTATTAAGCATTATTTACAGATTATAGACTATATTGTATATGTATAGCACAGATGGTAAATGGTAAATGGCCTGTATTTATATAGCGCTTTACTAGTCCCTAAGGACCCCAAAGCGCTTTACATATCCAGTCATCCACCCATTCACACTCACATTCACACACTGGAGATGACCTGGAGACATTTATGTTTAAATTCAGAAGGGTTTTTGGCACTAAAGGGTACTTTTGTTCAAACTGCAGCATTGAGCCTTGAAAAAAGTCAGCAGGCAGTAAGAATAGTATCCACAGGATAACAAGCTAACAAGCACTGGGTCTACTGTCTGTCTCAGGTACATGAACAAATCTGGTGAGCCCCAAAGCCCCCAAGCAGTCTCTTCAGTATTCTCTTTGGGAAGTGTCAAGGGCGGTGAGTCTTTTTCCACCACACGCAGTGCTGCAGGTTCTTCCCAAACAATTCATGCTTAGTTTCATCAGTCCAAGAAACCTTGGAGAGACTGGGAACTTCCAGAGTGCAGAGGGTTTCCTCTGCAGTATCCTCCCATTATCAGTTACCTTGTTTGGTGTATTTATATGTTAGGTTAATTGCAAGATATAACCAGCTCCAATGATTTCTTCAGCCTTGCATTAACAGAAAACTGTAGACATACAGATTCATATGGCTTTCTCTATAGATGGAAAGCACAGTCAAAATGAGGTGAGAACACACACTTTCTTTTCTTGTCATATGACATATTTTTTTCCACTCTCTAATTTTCATGTTGTATTGGATGTCTTTGTAACTCCTGGATTGTTCTCTGAATTGGAGCAAAGCCAAACATACTAATGCAGGGTTGTTTTTACGAACACGGACTTTGGCTTTTGCATTGTTTTTTGAATTGTGTTTCTCTGTCCAATAATTATTATTATTATTACTACCTGGTCATCAGAAATGACCTAACACAGTCAACACAAGTTTACATGTTGTGATTATCATTCACGTGCTGTCATGTTTTGTAAAGCATAAATTAGTCAGAGCAGGAACTCTCTCACACTGCTTTGGCAGATAGAAGTTTACGAGCGCTTTCTTTCCTTATTTCTGCCTCAGTCTGTCTCTCTCCATATTGTGGGCAGCAGCAGAATTGTGCACCAAGGTACCATCTATTGTGTTGAGATAATTGCCCATGAGTAGAAGCTCATCAAGAGGAGAAATTAAAATTATTTCCTCATACTCTGGGATGGTGAACCGTGGAGTATAACAGCCGATGAATCTCTATATTCCACAGGGATCTGCTTTCCATAGAGGTAGCCTTGATTAGGCTGGACAGCAACACATTTACACATAAGAACTCTTCCTGTGTGCTCCATTTCTGCTGTATCCATGCACCTTGCTTTTGTTCCACCCAGAAGTTAAAGGTTGGGCTATATTGCTTGTACAATGCAAATACAGATTACTTTCCTCCAATCAATCACAGGCAACGCTTCTTCCCACAAACACATAGCATATTTCTCACTGCCACTGGATTCAATTTTCCAAACACAAAATTAAACATCTTGTAAATTATGTTTATTGTCCCGTGTATTTCCCTCCTGCAATCAAATGCCAGCAGCCATTGCTCATGTACTAATTGAAGTTGTTTTTTTTCCCTCTTATGTAAATTTCTAGAATGCTTAATTGGGGTATATATCACAGTTAGCATACATTATTCTAGTGGTTTATTCTTTCCTCACAAACGCACTATTTGCACTGAGGGATTATTGCAATGTATGCTTGCTGTTGGGCACAAAATGTAGATTCCTTCTGAGTATTAAAAACAACACTATCTTGTAATGTCAACAGGTACAATTAAACATTCACATTTAATAATACCACCTCGCCAATAACATCATTGCATTAAAATGAAGAGGTAATGACTCCCTTGCAGTTTCCACAGTTCTAAAGCAATCCAGGTGGCCAGATTGGACCCTTTGGTGGCTTCTGGGCAGCATGTCTGACACTCCTGATATAGCTTATAGATGACTCACTTGACTATGAAGACTTACAGACCAATTTAATTCCTTTTAACTCTTTTTCAGTGTATAATTTTATTCAGCAGACTAAAAATTAGTGCAAGGTAAACAATTGATTCACATAGATAAAATGATAACAAAATACCACTGCAAATGAACAGATACAGTATGTTGGTCTATAACTGCTGGATGGATACGGAACTTTCCATGATAAGAAATACAATGTGTATTTGTGCAACTGCGGGGTGCTCCAAGTAGCCACAAAATCAGTTTGAAAATGTCATATCAGGAAAAAGCAAAAATGAATAGCTTTTATTAAACTTTAGTTTTAAAGCCACAGTATTTTTAATGCTGGCCTGTTGTCTTGGCTTGCTGCACTGTTAGAATGTCTCTTAAGTCTCAATCCAAACACTTTTCTGTCTCTTGTTATTAATGAATTAAATATACACAATGGAAATGCTCTTCCTAAACACAAGCTTATGTTTAAGAGCAACCATTGGACTTGCAACTGTAGTACCAGGCCAAAATGCTTGTTAAACACAGACTCCATTCTGGAGAATGAACAAGATTTCAAAAGTTTGCACAATGCACAATGGAGATAAGAATGTAGATGTTTATCATTTATCAGAAAACGCATGGAAAGTACTTATCCAAATGTATCCTACTAGAGGAAACAAAGGCACTTTAAAAGTAAATACCTTTGTTTTCTTATAAAAGTAAGTAAAAGTCAGTAAAAGCCCTGAATTTGGAAGGATTTAATAGTTATGTCCATGATTTTGATATTAACTAGTAGGTATGTATGTCAAAGGAAACAAAATAAGGTCATAATTAAAGCAGGGTATTTAGCATATTTGAATTTATTTGAATTTAATTTCTCCCCCAGAAACACACACACACACACACACACACACACACACACACACACACACACACACACACACACACACACACACACACACACAAAGTACATGTATAAAGCAATAATATAACAAAAAAAGAAATACAAAAAGCCCAATAAGGTAGAAAATACTCACAAGAAACAAGCTCAATAATTAGCTACCATACTAAATAGCTGTCTTGACATTATTATTGAAATCTGCATAGTGACTTCACAATCATTTAAAAAACAAGCTTAATATTAACCTTAAGCATTAGTATTCATAGTTAAATTGTTATCATTTCCATTCCAGCAAGAGCAAATTAAATTAATATGAACCCATTTTTAATACTGCCACATTTCCATGCAAATATTGACTGAAATCTAATATTAATGTGCATTTAAATATATCAGTAACAGTTTAGTCACTGTAAGCTATTTATTGGCCAATGACCATATTACTGTTGATGTCCTCTGCTTTCTATCAAAAGGAAAACATGTTGGAATGATGAAAAGTTGTTTTTCTCCCCTCCACCAAAATTACTGGATTCTTCTCAGGCGGAGAACCTCCTCTGACCAGTCCGTACAACTAAGAGTAGAAATATGTTTCCTCTTCATCTGCTGTTGAGTAACCAGCCAACTCAGACCTTCATCACCTGCATGCCATCAATGCTCTCCACAATGCATTACCTACCTCACTCAGTGATACAGATGGAATCTCTGCTGCCCGTCAGCAGAAGACAAACAATGCCCACAGGTCTGTGAACAGTGTGCCTACATCATTATTTTACTTAGGTTGCTTTGCACGCACTGCCATCACATGGTTTGGCACCGGGTCATTTTGGCAGTGATGAATTTCATTTACTGCTATATTAAACAGTATTTATACACAGTATTGCTGTGTGCCTTAAAGCTCAGTCACTAATTAATGTTAAAATCGTGTGGTGAATTTGCAGTGAACAATCATATGACAGGAGTTAACTTACTGCTTAATTCTGTGGTCTATCTTTTCTATAGAAAAAAAATACGTCATCTCTAAAATTAAAATGTAAATGTAACACAGCTATTGTTTTTAAGCTCATGTTATTACCTATGAAAGATAAAAAGATATTAAGAAATCAAAACAGGAAGTGTCTGTAATGTACATTTTAAGGTGTTTAAAAGTAGATATCTTCCAAAAACAGGTCAAATGAAACATCCTTCCAACAATGACATTACACTGGATTTTAACTATACTTAGTCCAAATTGACTTTCATTTTATAATCTATATGACTGGCTAGAAATTTGTACTCTCACTAGTAATCATGGCATATTAAACATCATGGAACTTCTGTTTATATGCAGAAAGTATGTACAGGAGAAGATTTAGATACAGAGTTCAATAGAATTGAGTGCATGTGAGTTGGCTGTTGGTATTTTGAAAGTGTAATGTATTTTTCTCTTATAAATATAGCTACAGCTATTTCTAAAGAAGACATCAGTTTGTCAGGGTCTTGATTCTATTGTCTTTCTAACAGAGCTGCTCAATGCATGTTTTCTGCCCCCAGCGATTGATTAACATCTATGCAAAGGAACTATCAGGCTGAAATGATTAAGACACCTTTAAACGGGACTGAACTGTGGGAGATGAGAATGTTTAATTATACTATGTGCTTTTTCTTTTCTTTGATAAATCTGCAGAGAATCTTATGGAGCCACAATGTATACTGCCTCACAACTACTTCTTCTTCTTTAGAGACATGGGGTTCAGGTTTATCTTCGTACCGCCCTATTAGTATCACAGTGGGAATTATATTTTAAGTGAGGCTGAAGATCACTTCCCTAGCTGTTTGAAATATGGCATTTGTGGATGACATCTGTGGAATCTGAGCACCTCTTCACCCGAGGGCATATCCCAATACGAAAGCAAGAAGCACAGCTGAGCAATGAGTTGGCAGGACCAGTCCTGCTGACTTCTCAGGATTTCAGTGGAGCGCTTTGCCGACTGGTGTCGCATGACTTCTCATTAATTTTGCTTTTGTAGCTCACTTAATATGCTATTGACTGCATTAGTGAAGAGATTAATGTGTTGTTAAATTATGTTGGCTCATGACGCTGTCCCGTGTTTAGATATACTGCCTCATCAGCTGCTGCATGGATTATTTTCCATGTACAAAAGCTCATAGAAATCTAATGCAGGTCACATTCAGCAAGCAGATCCATAGAGTCTTATTGGGAATTCTTTGCCCAGCAAGATGTGAGGGGAATTATTGCTAGATAGTGCTGCAGGCTCATTCAACACAAAACAGTAGTAATAGAAATAGGCAGAATCAAAATATATTTTTGTAGAAACAATATAATAAAGTGGTACTTTAACGGAGAGCAGTTTTTTAGCATATCAGCTCATTTAAACAAAAACTAAAACAGCAAATATCCTGAATCTACTAAGTTCAGCAGTAGTTCCATTTCCTTTGGATTCAACTATTCAGTTGCAAGAGGAACAGTGTGTTATTTATTCTCTCAAAAGTTTAAGTCTTGCTTTGACCACAAAGTCAAAGTGCTTTAGAGGGAAAATGGATTCTGACCAACATTCAAGAGCTATCTTCATACTAGTCAAGATGCACAGCAGCAAGACTTGTTGTCATCCAAACACTGTGTTGTCTCTAGACTTGACAACACCTAAGAGATACTGACAGGCTGCACTGTGCAAGCAGAAGACACTTCACTTGAACAGATTTAGTCACAACAAGATATCCACAAGAGGCTGCTGCTGTTTACAACTTGACAGAAGAATCTAGATTTAGTAAGTGAGTGGGCTTTTGGGTCGTCTCATTTTGATAAGTTAAAAACTGCTTTGGTGTCTTTACTGTGGGCTCTCTTGGCCAGACATTAAGCACAAACTACTAGCTTGCCATTGCAAATTAAACACTCTTTTCATTTCCACGTACACCTGTTATCTTCTGCATTGAGATGTGAAGGTGTGCTTTCCAAAACACAGAGATGTTTTGACTCTGATCAGATTTGACTAGTGTGATGCCAAATCTAAAGTTCTGCATTATTTCTTTGCAAAGGCTATTCACAGACGGATTCAATTAATTTAATGGTGTGATGTAGCCCCTTCTCGTGTGAGTCTCTCACTCTTTTCTATCAAGAAAGGCTCCTAGGAAATTTCATCGACCTCATGCTCCATCGATGGCTATCACCTGCAAAGATTTAATGTAGTAGTATGACAGACCTGGCACAAGCAAAGGTGCTTCATTGATTTGAAATAAATGCACGAAACAAATATGGACAAGGTACTGTACTCATACTGTGATTTATTAGGCTGAAAGATGTAAAAAAGCATTCAAATTGAATCTCCATTTTTATGTATAATCATGCATGAGCTTGGCCTTATCTATTGACCCTCCTAGACCCTGATCTTTCTTCACTATTCACTTCAATGCTAGTATCTTGATAATTCAACTGGTAATATGTATGTGAAATTGTGTACCAGCCATAGACTTCATTTAAGGATTCTTATTGTTTTCTTTCCTATTTGGAGTCATAGCGTTTAAAATTTTGTGTGTATTAAAAACCACAAAAAAGTATACATTTGTGTCACTGAACAATTTTGATACCGAGAGACTGTCAAAAACACAATTAAATGGGATGAATGGGCAAAAATCATAAATGTATTGCAAATCAGATTTTGTCTACATACATAAAAAAATCACATTAAGCAGAAATTTTAATTAACTATTTATATTCTAGTCCAGAGCCTCGTAGATTTTAAAAATAAATTCTGACATTCTTCTAATTGCCGCAAAACAGCAAGTAACTGTAAAATAACACAGCAACCTTGCTTTTTGATAGGAGTATAATGAGTTGCAAACCGTTTTGAGCCAGATGAGGGGGATGGAATCTGTTGCAACCCTGAATAGTGACTGGTGTACTTCTTTGAACCGAAAACTGCCATTTCACATTTTACTTATAAAATAATAATAATATGTTGAACCAACCACTATTTCTGACACTGACGAACAAGGTCAACTAGTCACAAGTCAAGCATATCTCTAATATCTCTAATTGTGGTTGACGGTCTCACTTGGATGTGGGAGACAGACACTCTCTCTACTTTCAAGATTAGGCTTTAAAACGTTTTGATAGAGCATATAGTTAGGGCTGGATCAGGTGACCTGAATCCTTCCTTTAGTTACGTTGCAATAGGCCTAGGCTGCTGGGGGCTTCCCATGATGCACAGACAGTTACTTGTTCATTCACTCTTTTCCCTCCCTATATGATTACAGAGAACTCTGCATCTAATCATTATTTATTTGTCTGTGAAGGTTCTCAGTCATCCAGGTCAGTCATTATTTATTCCACAGTATGTCTTTTGTCCTGTCTTCCTCCCCTCACCCCCAACCAGTCACAGCAGATGGCTGCCCCTCCCTGAGCCTGATTCTGTTGAGTGTTCTCCCTGTTAAAAGGGGAGTTTTTCCTTCCCACTGTCACCATGTGCGAAAGGGGTTGTTTGATTTTTGGGATTTTCTCTGTATTATTATACGGTCTTTACCTTACAATATATTAAGACGACGGCTGTTGTGATTTGGGTGCACATAAATATAATTGAATTCAATTAATGTAAGTGGCCAAAGCTATTTACACAGCTTTATTTTGTGTATAGTACTAATAAGTAACATACCAATTTTACCTGCTAAAGATCAGTCTGTTAGTATTACTTTGCATACTATATTCCTATACTCTGAAGCACATAGCTTTCATCATGGCTGTAGACTCTTAGGAAAACACAAAATCTCCATCCTTGCATTGAAAAGCAAAAGAGGTGTATTGTTAATTTTGTGACAAAAAGCAGGTATTCAATTTCAATTTTATTTATACAGCCCCAAATTGCAACAGCAGTTGCCTTAAGGCGCTTTAAATTGTAAGATTCTTCTTGTGAGTGATGAATTTGACCTGACAAAAGTATCTTATATTGCATCTGATGTGGCTGTGATAAGTATTATTAGCATTAATTTATTATATAACGCTGTAAGTGCAGTCTTGATGCTTTGGCTGCAAATTCTTCACTAAGACTTCATCCTGATTTTTTTAGCCCTACATAAATCTGCTACTTCATAAAAACAGGTATTCTAATGCAGAACAGAACTGACTTAGAAGTGAAGTATCAGAGGACAGGGGAGAATCTGAGGACAAGAAGCATACAAGGGTGCATGCTGTATGATGTGTTACAGAAAGCCAAGATATTTTCTTAAAGTGAGTAAAGCAAGTTGAACACTTTGTTTTTTAGGGTTTTAGTCAAATTTTTACTTTACTGTAGCGGTCTCAAGAGACTCTGTGTTATTTTTCCTCAGCATGACATACACGCACAGCTCTGCTACAACTTTAACCCTTTAATACCAAATCTTTCACATACGATATTAAGATATATGTGAAAATGCAACTATTAATAGGACTCATGTTTTCGATTAATGTAGCCGTGTTACATTATGTAATATGCCACTGAAGCGTAAAAAAAAAGTGAGAAATATGTGCATGAGTCGCAGTAACTTCATTCATACCTGCATGCATTGGAATCTGACTGTGAATAATAGTTTGTGTTTTTCTGCACATCCACAGGTCAGCTGTTAGACACAGATTTCAGGTTTATTCACCGGAATAGTTTTTAATAATAGAGACCTCCTCTGACAGGATTCTGCACAACCAAGCTGTCAGTTTTATTCTATGAACAGCTGTTGCAGGATACATGACCACACACAGTCATTCCTTACAGAAGAGTTTACACCTAGGAGCTCACATCAAAAATCTATACTTTTGCTTGCAGCTGTATGTAAAAGATTTGAAGATGAAATCTGTTTCTGAGGGAAACACTTGCGCAAAACTTGCACTTACTCTGCAATCGCTATTTATGATTATCTCTTATCATCTGTCACTGCTCTTGGTAAAATAGTGGTATTACTGAAATTAAACGGTTGTGGGGTTTTTTTTTGTTTTTTTTTTAAATTAGTGGACTATTAGCAGATAGCCCACAGTACTTTAAATTCACATCATTGAACCTTTGCTACTGCAGTACCACAGTAGCTTGTCCTACTTAGAAAACTGGGAATCTCGGGAAAGCTATCTTGGAAAAACAGTGGAATTGTGTTGATTAAAAATGTGATTAGCATTTGTGAGTGCTTGGCACAGCACCATTGTATCTTTTAATTTGTTCAAAGCCAGAACGTATTGTTGTGATATTGCAAATATCTTATTATAGAATTAAATCCTGACAAACCGTTATAAACTTCAGGCGGATGTCGTGCTTAAAAGAGGGTTGCAAGACCAATTTCCTCTCATATTAATTGGTGTTAAGTACAATAAAAAAATAGTAGCATTGAAACCTAATTTTTATGATACAAAGCCAAAGTGATTGGGATAATATTTTTACTTGGGAAAATCAGAAGGAAAAGCCTGGTAATTGCAGGAGATTTATAGGATGTTTTGAAATTAACAAAATGCTCGCATCATTTATGAAACAAATTGTTTGGTAAAAGCTGTTTCTTTCATCAGTATAAAACTATTTTAGAGGATAAAGGTATCTATTTATTTTTTAATTTATGACTTATAATCTTTAGACTTTTGAATAGGCATGTAATATAAAGGCGGTGTGACTGTGCTTTGCTAGATAAAAACAAAAATGGTGTATGGAATCGTTAAGTAGCAAATCAGTTTGTGATAAAGCATGAGCTCCATTAGACGAAAAAAAAGTATCATTGCTTACTGGATAAAAAACAGTTTTATCCACATTGGAGATAAATGTATCACAGATTCTAATCTACTCTCTTCCGGTAAGTTTAATTGGGCCTTTTTCCTGCTCGTACAGACTTCAGCTTGTATCAGCCTCTTCATCGGGTGGGAAATTTACCATATAGCATGCAATCAAAATCTGACTCTTCACCAGCATGCTCATTTGTGTTTGCCTGCGAGAATGAATGGCATCTTGACGAACATCAGATCAAGCACTTATCAGAGGAAGCAAACCGCAGTTACATGTGTAAATTACCTGCAGTAATATAGGATATTTTATCATACAAATGTAACCCATTTTGTTTCCTGTCAGCTAATGCCTGTAAACCATCAAGGAAATCATTGCAAAATAAGAACTGGTGGCATATGTAGAGGCAGCAACCAAATGATTATTTTAAGATGCACAGGGGAACGAGCTGAAACAACTTTCTGACAGTTTCATCATGCATTACTACACAGCAGTTCCTCCTAAAATTGACATTGTTGGCTTTGATCAAAGCCAAAACAGGGCTGTGACATTCTGAAAGAAGTGTTTCAAATGATTTCCATGACAGAGAGCATAGTTTCGAAACACTGACAGTGCTTCAAAGGATATAATATCTAAGTGAGACTGTGTGTAGGTACATGCCTATGATATGTGAGCCAGCCCCAGTGCATGCTCACTGAGAGTGGGCCGTTTGCATTGACATATGTGACTCTAATGCCACGAGAGACAAAAATATTCTGTACAATGCATAATACTTATTTTGGATGTTATCCTGTATAATCAACCACTATCATACTACTGCATGTTAAAATTAAATGACTTGCAGTGCTGATGCGTATATTTCATCATGCCTTGTTGTTTAGTTTTTCCCCCTCTGTGATGAATCGGAGCTGTGCCCTTGTTGAGGCATTGTCTGCGGGTAGCGCAGTGAGTCTGACTGATTGATGGCAGACAGTGGCTGTCACCCCTGGAGAGTAAGCATTTCTGTGTCGTCTCCCCACTGAAGGTCCTGTTGAGCTTGTTAAGGGAGAAAACACTTTTTGTTTATAGCCACTCTGACGGCACCGGCTGACAGCTCCTGCTGAAGAGGAGATAGACTCCCTCTGGCACACTGCTCCCTCTCTCTTTCCACGGTCTTTGTCTCACCTTCCTGTCTCTCTCTCTATTCCTTCATCTGTCTCTCACCCTTTTCTCTCTCGCTCTGATGTTGTGAAATTTGGTGATGATTTAAAATGCAAATGGCAATCCCTGCACAAAAATCCACAGAAATCTGCTTCACCCATCTGGAGAGCATTAGGTGAGTGAAACACAACCGGAAATGTGATTTTTCTATCTGTGCAAACAAATTTGGTCCAACTCTCAATTTACAGGACCAACAACTTTTGTACTGCGATGTAAGACTCGCTTTTCAGTGTGTGTTTACTTAGCAATAGTCAACACTTTACCAAACTTAAAACACTACAGTTATGATTGTTTGAATTTCTCAGGGGTTTTTTATTATTATTAAAAGGCTGCTTCTGAAAGAAGAAAGAAGACTGCTGTTATTTTAGATTTTTAATACCTTCAAGCCAGACTTTGAAAAGACAAAACCAAAAATAACACTGTTCATAAATTTTATGAAACATCACAGCACTTTAGCTTTAAGCCAAAAAATTGCCCAAACAGGAGGAATTAGTCCAATTGTTGGGGACTATTTCCAGATGTGTGTTAATACACCTTTGGAACTTAAGTGAGTATTTTACAGCAGTACATGCGATTTACTCAAAATAAACAGTCTGTGTGTTTATGCTAATGAGGTAGCATGGCACTCACTGCATAAGTGTGGCTGGCTGATATGTTTTTAATAGTGAGGCTCAACGGAACAGAGGAATAAACTATATTAGGTTTTGATTATCCACAATATGCTTGTTGTGTATGTCTCTCTGCGGTAATTGTTGACTAGAAAAAATACAGAATATCATCTCTTTTAAATAGGCCTTTTGGACTTTGGTCATCCATCCATTTTCTTAATTGCTTATCCAACTAAGTTGTGCTGGGAGCTGGAACCTATTCCGGCTGCAATCGGGTGGAAAGCAGGGTAGACCCTGGACAAAGTTACCAGTCCATCACAGGGCTAACCCAGAGAGTGTTAGCTCCATGGAAAGACACAGCTGACCAGAAATTTCAAACACACTTGCTGTGAGGTGACAGTTTTAATGACTGCACTACCACCCAGAAGCAGCAATGTATTAATGAATCTTCCAGTCTATATCTAACTCCACTCCAACAGAGGACATACTACTTATGTGTCCAAAAGAATATTTTTTGCTGTTATGAACTACAAAAGCTAATAGATCCAGACTGATGGGTCAACATCTGTACACTGTGTAAAACACACAGATTCAGTGGTAAACACACAATTAATCACAAATGTAGACTTAGCTTTATATCACACAAGACTGATCATGGTGCAGGAAATGTAATCAGAATTTGAGTTTTCTTGTTTCTCCATATTCTCTTGTGTGGATATCTCCCCTTTTTGAGCATCAGTAGACTATCTGGATGTCTTTGGTAAACACACCACATTTTCTGTTTTCCAAGTGAACACACTCACATCACTTTATCCAGAATCACAGTCAGGTGAAATGATCTTGCAGCAGCTCAGCCACCAGTGAAAAATGTACCGAGGCATTAAGCTCTCTTCTGAGACAGCTTTAAGAAGGGGAATAAACAACATCTAAAATTAACGAAAGTGAAAGTGCCCAAACGCATTCTCTCCTCCATCTTTAGAAACCCGCCCCCTTGTCTTCCTTTTTCCATCTATTTATGTAGTCACCTCGACTGGGAAGCACTTCAAGTGAGGACTCTTTTCACTCCCAGATGGGCTCACCACAGAGAGCTGTGTTTGTCTCTGTGTTTGGATTCGAATGTGTGTGTTTCTGGAGTGATCTGCAGCTGAGTGCCATTTGAAGTTGTAAAGCCAAGCATCTAAACACGGCCCGACACTGAGTCATTTGCTTTTTGATCATGGTGTACCTGATGAGAATCTCATTTGAGCAAGAGGGAACCTGCATGTAGAGAGACTCTCCTCAGTCTCCCTACATGGTTACCTCTCTTTCCTCCGCCCACACATGGGGAGTGGTGTCCCAGAGCAGGGTGATGCGGAAGCTTCCCCTGAGCTGTGAGCAGGGAAAGGCTTCAGATTCCTGGCGTTGTACTAACACTGCCATTTAAAATAAAAGAAACATGAAAGCCTTTTTGATGTTCAAGGAGATTCATCTTGCTCGTGACACCAGCAAGAGCACGAGCAACAAGCAGCCAATGGACAGGCATACGTGGTCAAACTCTCCCTCAAAAGGATGATCTCTGATAGGAATGTGATTGTCTGATCTGTCAAGTAATTAAAAACAATTTCTGTCAAGAGCTTTTCACTACATATCGTACTGTGTATGACTGTGTACGTGACAAATAAAATTTGAATTTGAATTTTGAAGAGCTTAAAATTGTATTTTATATGGTTTTGAAGAACTCATCTCAAATATTATAGTCTTTGTTTACCACAGTGCAGCATCATACAATATTTATCCCGATGGCAGTAGTCTACCCACATTCAGCCGTCACTGTCATACAGCTAGCTGTTAAAAGCTGTGCAGTTCACCAGTTTAACAGCTTTGGGAACATTCACACCCTGCCCTTACTTTGGTACTCTCAAGGCATCTATCCAAATCTACCAAAATTCTCACTGCGTAGGCAGCAGGGCTTGCTTTAGAGGGCTGTAAAAGGCAAGTTTTGTGAACTGCACCAGGGTATTGCTGGAGAGGCTGTGTAGGTGCTCCATGTCCTCCACTTGTCTGACAGGTAGAGAGCGTCTCAGAGGAGACTTAGCAAACAGGGATCTGAGCATTTTCATATGGGATCTTGGACAGTGCAGGCCATGCCTTACTTATCAAATGTCATTACAAAGAAGACATAAGAAAATGTCAGTTTTGGGGGGGGGATGTTCTATGTCTGCGTAAATGAAAGAAAGAAATCAAGTGTGTGTGTGTGTGTGTGTGTGTGTGTGTGGAGTGGAAGAGCCAGCATTGTAGGAGACATGATTGCATGCCTTGATCTTTCCTATGGCAAGAACAAGACCTCAATCTCTCACTATCTCCCCTTTAATCAAATCCCTACCTTTTTGCCTTCCTGCCACAAAACTGTCACAGGCTGAAAATAAGCCCTTTCCTTATCAAAGAGCCAAGGGTTCAATTGATTTCCAGGCTAGGAGATTTTTTTTATTCAGAAACTTTGAAGCCAAAAAAAGAGAGAGAAAGAGAGTAAAAGAGAGAGAGAAAACACCTGCACCCCTCCCTCTCCCATCAGGCAAATTACTTCTGACTTTTAATTTATTTCGGCAGGAAATGGAAAGCTACATCCTAACCACAGTCAATAGGGGGACTGGAAAGGAGAGGTGTAATCAGGCGGCTCAACTCCAAGGCCTCCATCCTGTCACTTTTAATAGCCACTCAGACCACACAATCTGCTCAGCCTGATATGCTCACGCCATTCCCATAACTGAAAATGCAGCCATCTCCTCCTCTTCTTCCTCCTTACCCTCCCTAATAACAACTGAAAATTTCCACACTTCCTTAGTGCCTCGCATGAAACAAATCACAAAGTGCTTTCTGCCTTCTTTCTATCTATCTATCGGATTTATCTGTAGATGGTGGATGATTTAAAATAGGGACAGGGAGATTGACATGTTTCATTTACATTCAGAGTTCCGTTTCTGGCTTTGATACAAGGAAAGATTGGATTTAAACCTGCCAACATGGCTTCCCATTCAGGTTTTGGCTTGAGTTGTATTGGGAGTGCAATGGCAAATTAGTTTACAGCGCCATCGTAGCAATACTATCAGCAAGGCTCGAGATAGCAACATCAGTCTGACGAACAGTCCAACACATAAGTTTAGACTGAAATTACTCAGCAATAATAACTTTAGTTGTTGCCATTTTTATTTATTTTTTTTAACATTTTTGAACATTCACTTCAAGGACTAACTTCTAATTAGCGATTTCAGTTCACCAGAAGTTAAATGTTCACAACAGTCTGATATTAGCTGAATAGAGATAATACAAATTTGTATGCACATATTGTATGGTAGTAGATTGCCCCACGGTTATTCATGGTCCGGGAAGCCTTGACTTTTCAGATGACATTCCCCTTAGTGACACTATCAAAGATAACATAATGTGATTCACAATGATATTTTTTTGTGCTGATTTATAGTAAACTATCTAAAAAAAACATACCATAATGCTATTATATTATTCATTGTTTTTTACTCACAGGATCTAACTTTAGTGATCCTAACATTTCCACCACTCCCACTTCAACCAGCACAACTGAATTTCAGTTTAGTAATTATATATTTGAAAAATGCTTTGCATTTACTGCTCAGTACTGGGCAACTGATAAAACATAAATAAATAGCGAATAAAAATAATACTTGTCTAATTTTGTTTTGTGTTGGCCTTAATGGAAAGTAATTCTCTGTCCAAGTAAAACTGAAAGAAATTTGAACAAAATTTCCCTGATTAGTTAAAGCATACTCATGTGGCAGACATTTGGACTGGGGCTCATGCCATTCTGGCTAAGAGGTGAATGAAGATTGGCTTGTCCTGAGTGTCCCTGGCTTACAGATCAAGTTTTATCTACAAGCCGTTTGCTCTTCCAGCATCTAATGAAGCTCCCTGAAAGGAGATTAAATGGCAGAGAGGGACAAAACAATAACCATTACCAGTCACCTTCATTTTGTTTCAGCCGTTAACATCCTGGGCAGCTGCTGCTATGCGGCAACCACTGCTCACTTGCACACTTCGGTGTAAGAATGCAAGTGGTGACCCTTTCTGTTTCTCTTATAAACTGTAAAGATACTATGTCATGCTCAGACTGTGCTAATAATATTTGCAGAATAAAAGATGCTGAGAGAAAATATCTAAGTAAGACATTTTGGTTGTTACATATGCATTTGCTGCTACTCCAAGTGCACAGCAAACATGTAGCAAGGGGGTTTAGGTAGATACATTAGTTGCTTCTGTAAGGGCATAATGCATCATCGGTTATGGCTCCAGGCTGGCTGATATTCAGGGAAAAACACAACACCTTTAACATTTAGCTTTAGTGGTTCTTGCTTTTATAGGAGCTCATCATCTTGTTTTGTCCAACAGCCTAGCAAAGTCTTTAACCTTGCATGAAGACAGATTTACATCTAACATCTAAGTGTCATCCTGTTTCAATCAATTGGCTCTTTTTACACCGAACAGCTTTTAACTCGGTTCCAAATAGAACACATTAACATTGGATCCAGTCTGCTGGCAAAACTAGCTCTGAAATTCAAGAAGTTAAGATCTCCATTGAAAATGTGTGAACTCATCAGTCTCTCAATGGTTTCTTCCTTTCCTTTGAATACGGTCGATCATCCATTATTCTTGGATTTCATTATGTGGGAAGAACAGTATCAGTAGACAACATAATACAAAGTTTACAGTACAACAGGGAATTTAGCACAATGCCACTTGAATGCTTGTTGCTCATATATAGTAACTTAGATCATTTGGTGTTTTCATCTTAGTACAGGTATGTTCAAATATTTTAAATGTGGGGCTTAGGAAGAATAAAATAAAATAAAACATGTTATATGAAATGTTTAACTTTAGTATTCATAAAGGAAATCTATATTTACACTTTTCTTGTGCATTTATGCATTTTAAATATACATTTATATTGCCATGTGAAAATCCATTACATTTTAGTCAACATAAAACAGTCAAAGTTTTTCTTGTTTTTCTTGTTTGCATGTAACCAGTAATAATAGATAATGTTTTGTGTCAACATCTATCCTCTTTTTCTGCAATTGATATACAATATATTAAATATATTATTATACTAAAACCAGAGGAAAACAGTACTTCATAAATTGCTAATACAAAATGCACAAAAACAGAGAGAAAATACAAAGTCATTCATCAAATTTAAAAAAAAATGAACAAATTAGAGCAGTTACATATCAATAAAATGCCATTAGCAAAAGTTATGAAGTGAGATTTCAACAAAGTTCTTGAACTAACCCTGCTCCCTAACCCCCTTGTCTAATCTGTAAACTGTGAGTCAATGAATCAAGGGCTCGGCTACCAAGGCACACCAAGTTCTTATGACCTGCAAAGCCTACTGAAGATATGCAAAGCTACTGCTCATCAAACAAGGTTGATGCTAAGTTTCTGTTGAAATTTTGAATTAGAATAAAATATGAGACATCCAGTCATGTATCTCTATATATTTAATGAAATACATTACACTGTAATGTAAACTGATTTAAATGATCTGCATAAACACTATATGGACATAAATACAGGGCCACCTACACATTACACATATATGAGTTGCTTGGCCATGGAAACAGTTTTAAGATGAAACTTATGTGTAGGAAGATCTGTAATCACTCATCTGCCTGCTTTCTGGAGTGTTGGGCTGCAAGTCCATCTTTAAATCACTTCTACTTTCCCACACTTTCAAACTTGATTTTGAAATCATTGCTCTAGTCCAATCATTTTCTTTCCCACCATCTATGAGCCAATCACCCTCCATTCTGTGTGCTTGAAAGCTCAGTGGTTGTCATGGTTTCCCAGGTCCTTGCCATGTGACCTGCAATTTTGTGATTTGTTTTGGTCTGTGTCTCCCTTCTCCCTCTGTCCCTGGTTGTGTGTGGACATCAGTGTTGGTCAAGTTACTTGAAAAAAGTAATCAGTAACTAATTACTGATTACTCCCCCAAAAAAGTAATCCCATTACTTTACTGATTACTTATTTTCAAAAGTAATTAATTACTTAGTTACTTAGTTACTTTTTAAAAACACGATTTACAACCTGAATAGGTGATAAAGCGACAGATCTTTCAGCCCAATTCTACTTTTTCTGCATAATCAATCATACAAAATGTAATCAAATGGAAAAGTCTCTTTTTTTAACTTGTTTTATCAGTTTTAATCTTTTAACTTTATGCATCAAGCAAAAATTTAATTATATGCACCATTCTCTGACTTGAATAAATTAGTTTAACATTTAAACCTATTTTCTGCACATTCCAGCACATAAAATAAAATATTTTTTGTGTTTACACTCACTCTTTCAAATAGATGCAAGTAAAACACAGCAGAAAATAAATAAAGTCAAAGACTCAGCGGTCCTGTTGCTCTATTTTCACCTGTAAAGCAGGACTGGGGGTAGGCGGAGGTTTACCCTGGTGCAGGTGTGCTGCGGTCAGTTGAAGAATCCGCGAGTTTCTCTGTGAGTTTCCCATTACGTGGTAGCGCACTCGGTGCTTGTTTGGAAGTTTAGGGGTTTTTTTCGCTGTAAAAAGTTTTCTTCCCACGCACAACAGACGCTAATGTTTTTGTCACTTTTTATGGAATCAAACTCAAAGTAAGGTCAGTACTTCCACGCTTTAAACGCTGCATGCTCATACTCTCTCCCACAATCGATATGTGATCCATTGTTGATCTGCACACAGCTGTTGTTACCAACGGCGCACTTGCTTACGTCACTGTCATGAGACATTCTCGCAAAAAAATCACGGTTTTAGTAACGCAGTAACGCAGCGTTCCTACGGGAAAGTAACGGTAATCTAATTACCGATTTTGCAATAGTAATCCCTTACTTTACTCGTTACTTGAAAAAAGTAATCGGATTACAGTAACACGTTACTTGTAACTTGTAACGCGTTACTGCCCATCTCTGGTGGACATATGCCTGTTTATGTGCATGTTTAGGATGGGAGGAGTTTCCCTCTTCTGATGCACGCACCTGATCGCAATCACACACCTGCAACTGATGATCCTGTCTAGCTGCTTCATAAGGAAACAGCAGTGAATGACTTGATGATGTGTGGTTATTCTGCAAAGTTTATTCACCTGTTTGCCCCTTTGCACAGGATTGGGAATGTGGGAGATGCTGAGTGGCGAGCAGATGTGGGAGTATGTTCTGGGATAAAATTGTCACTGTTTGGATTTAGACTTGAGGAGAGTGGACCTTCTAACTGTTTTGACTATTTATGTTGGACTTCAATTCACTGTAAATAAACACACTGCATTCACTTGGAGCCCTGTGTATGAGTCCTTCCTGTTAACCGGTCACCTTGACATTGGTATTCTCTCATTTTGCCTTTCAAGCTCATTGGTGCAACCTGCTCCACCCTCCTAGTCGCCACCTCCTGGTTACTCAGAGCCCAAACTGCACCTTCGTCTTCACCACCAGCGTCTAGACTCTGGGGGCTCATGACCTAATTCCTATCACAGGTAGGATTCTCTTCTGCTATCATGGGTCATCAGAGTCTAACTGTCAAATAGACTTAATTGAATTCTGTATCTTAACAAATCATGTTTAATTCTTCTAAACAATATCTCCTTTTTGAACTAATGTTAATGCCAGAGAAGGTCTGGCACAGTGCGACTGCTGAGTTAGCAGAGCATAGCGACTTTTGCACAGTCTGTGCCTCCACACTCTGCTCTGTAACTTTATGGGGTGTGCCACTTTCTGGCTGAGATGCTGTGGTTCCTAAATGCTTCCACTTTGCACTAATGCTATATACAGTTTATTGTGGCATATCTAGGAGGGAAATTTTTCATCAATTGACTCATTGCAACAGTGACATCCTAGTATAGTACCACACTCAAATTCAGTGAGGTCTTCAAAACGATGCATTCTTTCACAAATGTTTCACAGGGAGGCTGAACGGCTAGAAGCCTGGTTTAATACACCTGTAGTAGTGAGACTGAAAACACCTTAACTCAAAGATTCAGAGGTGGGGCCTAACACTTATGTCCACATAGTGTATGTAAAGCTCTATATCATAAGCATTTAAATTATATGATATAGGGCAAAACATATGTGCTATTTGTCCTAAGAAGAAATTGTTGACTGATGGTATGATTTGTCTAGAATACATTGCTGTGAACCATGAAAGGGAAGTATAGTCTAATAATTTAATAGCGGAGACATATAAAATGTGGTTTGGTAGCACCTACTTCTTTAGACAGTCAAGTGTAATGATCACTGATGTATTTTAAAAAAAAAAGAGGGGGAAAAAAGAAAAACAGCTGCCAATAATTCAAGAAAAACTAAAATACTGCTTTTACCATGATCTCATATGTGACTATAAGGAGAGATATATCTTTGCTCGATCTTAAAACCAGACAAGAAATAATCTTAATCTCTTATAAAAGCTATATATAGAGATCCACTTTTTCCTTCAACAAGGAAAGAGAATGCAAGGAATTTGCCTGATACTAGTATTAAACAACATGCCTAATATTTTTGAGAAATTACAATGAATCTGTCCAATAGCTGGAAAAAAACAAGATCAGATCTAGAATACACAAGAAGCTTGCTGTTCAAAAGGTGACGTGGTCTTAAAAAAAAAAAAAAAACTAGCAAAGAAATAACAGACATACCCTGAGATAAAAGAGAAAATGCAGAGAATGAAGCAACAGAAGAGAGAACAGAGTGTTGAGGTAAAATAACACATTTAACATCAGAAACAGAATAGCTTTATTAAACCCTGCAGGATATTCTTTATAACAGTTGCTCAGGATTGTGGAAGTTTGAAAATTAAATTTAAAATTCAGCATAAAGAGAAGGAATTATATAACTGGATGACCACAAGAAGAAAGGGTTGCCCGCAAAATCCAATCAAGTGATTAGTTTCTGAATCTGCTCCTCTGGCTACAAAGAACAGGAAGTGAGATGCCCATGATAAAGACACCATCTTCTCTGTGACTGCATGTAGGCTGTACAACTCCTTGTCCACTACTGAGCTGCTCTTCTGAATAAGGGTATTGCATCTTTTGGTCTTGGTGACCTCATTACCCATATGGAAAAAAAATAGTAAAAACTTATATGTGATTACTCATGAAAGTGGCCACTTTCATGAGTAAATCATATAAGGCTTACATGATTTACTCATGAAAGTGGCCACTTTCTCATTACTTTCATATATTGTTTTAGTAAGTATCCAAAACATACAAGTTTCATTATATAATTTTTCAAGGGATCTTATATCTGTTTTTACTCTTGTATGCTTTTCATACAAGTTTCACACAAGACAGATACAAACTTTATAAGATTTGTATATATCTTTTCCATATGGGTAATGTTTCTCTAGCAGACTGTAGCATAGAAAATAGTACTGGCCACTAGGGCTGTGCGATATGACCAAAATCTCATATCCCGATATAAGAATTCTATCATCCTGATAACGATACAAATCTCAAAAATGTAACATTTTCTGTAAATTCTGTGAATCTCGGGCAGCTCGACTTGCGGGAAGTGTTTCCTGCTGCGCGTCATGTAGCTTGAGTCAAGTGTTTTAACAGATGCATGAAACGATGCATTTTTAGACATAAGTTGTAACGGCCGCCGTTTTCTTTGTGAGTGTTTATTACACGGTGTGCTGCAGGGAAAAGCCTGTTCTAACGTTTGAGTCTAAAGTTTATTTTTTAGCACCTGCCGTCTTTTTTTTACTTCTCATCTGTAAATAATCTGCTCTTTCACGTGATTCAGTTTATTTTGAAAAGTCTCAACAGGATCTTGAGAAAGGTTTATGTGGAACATAAACAAGCGGACACGCGATGGTGTTACCATCGTTGTTGCTAACCACAACGCATAAAAACAGGCACGTGTGGTTATATAAAATATAAGAGAAATAGAGAACTTTAAGAAATTAATATAGCCACTACAGTGACCATCAAAACGATGAAAAAATATTGCCGTAAACAGTTTATTTTGCGACACCACGAAACAAACGATATCCGATAAACGATAAACGTCATCCGATATATATCATTATATAGAACAGCCCTACTGGCCACCACAATATTAATCATGTGTGAAGACCTGGACAGGGACAAAAAAAAATAAAATCAGCCTTGGCATTTTTTGGTTGCCCACCATGAATGATTAGTTAAAAAAAGAATAAAAAAAAAATTAAAATAACACTATAAGGTCTAATACCACACAGGCTAGGTAGGGGAAGGGCTGTTGTGCTAAGAGATTTAATTGGGTACTCCAGTGTCAGTGGGCTAAGTAAGTATATGGACCCAAAAAAACAATTATATTGAAGTGGCTCGGCCCCCCAGGCAAATGCCTGACATTCCAGATTGTGTAGTCCAGCCCAGCACTTATATTATAGTGCCGCAAACATTACATGACCAGAAAGCTTACAGAAAAAAAGATTTTCAACATCATCAAAGTCAACACCATAGCCATATTTACCATGTTAAATTACATTTAATATAAATTCCATTCATAAAATTACAGGTACTCATTGGTATATATACAGAACAAAAACACAAAATACATCACCACATTTCTGAGTCGCAATAGTATCGAAGCAAAATTACCTAAGGAACTGAGCTGGCGCAAAGGAAAAGCTGTGGAAGATGGTAATTTATGTTCAGTATGCTCCCACTGAAGTCCAGTTTCCCTGTTGTCACTTAATGCCAGTACTCTAATGTTACAGATGATGAACAATGCGGATTTTTAGGCTTAGTACGTAGTTTTAGACAGGGATTTTCATCATCAACATCACCATCTCCTATATTAGCTGAGTCATTGTTACAGATGAACGAATAATTAATGGATTTGGCAAAATAATGTTGATTCTGCCTTCTCAGCAGTAGCAGGAATGATTTGATAAAAGTCAGATAAACAACTTAAGCCTAATTAGGATATAAGCTATCAAAATAAAGAACTCTAAATCAAACGGTGCTAAACTTCGATCCAAGGGCATTTCCTTAGGTTCCCTTTAGAGCAGCAGCTCCTTTGATTCAGGTACTTTGTGTGTTTGTCCTTCTTACGATTTGTGCCAGTGTTTGGGCTTGAAGCCAAAGGTCTTAAATTAATAATTAAAGACCTTAGGCTAACTGATAATTACAGGACAATGCGTTCCAACTGTGATGAGCAAAAAGGGGACTGACAATGAACAAATATTCGGGGCTTCAACAGGACAAGACTTCATTGCTTCTGTGCAGGGAGCCGGTAACAGGAATCTGTGACCATAAACGTCATACAACTAGACAATTAAAGAGTGGATAAACTGAGTGGTCCGATAATTTTCAGGTGCCCTATCATCTATATGTTATCAATTTGTTATTATTGTCAAAATAATGTTTATTATTACCTGATAACACATCAATCATAGTTTTCATCTTTCTCATGTCAATGTACTGCATAAAATTCTAAGAAAAAAAACATTTATGCTGTGATTTGAGTTTTTTTCTTAACTGTATGTATGTATGTATAATATTTACAAGGCATCCTAATATCCTGATTCATTCACAACATAAGACTCAAGACTTAATAGTCCCCTAAATAATAAACAAAACAAATTAAATGTAGCCTGGTAACACGGGAACACCCTCTCTCACCCTATAGCAGTTGGAATAGGCTCCAGTTCAGATGGATGAATAAATTAAATGCAGTTTGAAGTTCATAACTGGGAGTGTGGAAGTGGAAAAGGGAAATGTTTGTCAGCTTGGAGAATGGCATTTTCAGATACATTTTGAAATGCATTAAAACTTTCTACCACAACAAGTCTAAATGGAAATGGCAGTGACACTTGTGCAATTAAATCTATAATTCATTTGACCAAATTTAAGGTACTCAGATAAAGCACAAAAATCAGTTTTAGTCTGCAATGTGAGGTAACTTCTCAATTTTAATGATTTGGATAGTTTCAAAGTGTGACCCAAAATGGTTGCATGTTTTAATAAATGTAATTACATTTATTAATTAAACATGATTAAATTTAAATAAAACCTGTTCCTGGCACAGCCAGGGACATGTCTAAACTCCTACTGAAGCATAGACTAGAACAAATGTATCTTTTTTCCCCAACTAGAATAAATATTTCTTCAACATTCAGGCTGACAGTACATTTAACCACAAATGTTACCCACCCTTAAGATCACATGATACACTTGAATACATTAAATATATTACAGCACTGACACAAACTTTGTGCCATATTTTGTACATTAATAAAAACATCATCTAGCGCAGCACTTTAGAGATGAGAGAGCTGTCTTGTTTTATATAGAGCCAAGGTTTTACCCCCTGTTGTGGTGCCCTATCATCTCTATGTTATCTATTTGTTTTTTTCCTTCTCTCTCTGTCACTTTCTGTCTCTCCTTTTCTGCCCGTGCATGGATGGTGCGATGTTTCTCTTTTTCTCTGTCAGAAGTTGTCCCTTGTGTTCAGAGATGAAGAGTGTATCACGAGTTCGTGCCTCATTACTGACAGCAGATGAAAGTAAAAACACCCAGATCAAAACATATGTTAATTGTGTAAAAGGGAGACAAACAATGGTATTTATTAGAGACAGTTGCAGGTAGCGGTGCCCTACTGTATTTATACCCCCACCCCTGCTGTCAACAGAATACAAATAAATGCTTCTTTTGTCTGTCTCTTTTGTTTATTTGTCTTTCGTTCTTTCTTGAAAAAGGGCTTAACCCTTGTATGGTGTTCGGGTCTGTGAGACCCGTTTTCAGTTTTTTTCAAAAGAAAAATTAAACAATTAATTATTTTTTCAACTTGAAATTCATTGGCTTTGGCTTATTTTCTGTGAAGAACATAAATCCAAACTAATTTTCAATGACCTCATACTGTACCTCCCCCCACGCATTTACATTACATACAAGGTGTCCGGGTCCACTGGACCCAGGTCTAATAAAAGTGTTGAAAGTGTAGGTCCTGTGTTCCCACACTCTGTCCTCCTCCTTTCTGGTGCTGCTGATAGTGTTTTCCTCCCCTCCTGCACAAAGTTGCAACATTGTTGAAAATTCAACTATCAACACCGTCTGCTCTTACATTCCCACACATTTTACCCTCTTTCTTGAGGGATCCAAATTTTATTTTCTCATACCCTGTCCCACCTGCAAATTAGGGGCATAATACTATAAATAAGACTTTGCCAGTGTGGTTCTTTATCACAACTGATCAAGATGGCAAAAGATTATCTGCTGCGAGGGCCATCCAATTGATTTTGGAAGAGAGAGAGGCTTCGGATGATGATGTTGACAAAGAGGTTTCAGAATATTTCACATTTCTGAAAATTCAGAGTCTGACAGTGACTTTGAAGAAGAGGATGAGGTTGAGCACCATTTAGTAACAAAACGAAGACGAGTACCCCATCTGCAGCCAGCTCTAGGACCAGAACAAGCCCACCAGACAGCAAGTGAAGAAATATGGACGTCAATAACTGGTGAAATTGAATGGTCTTCTTGCCCAAGAAATGAGCCACCCTGCAGAGCTGTTACTGTGATAAGCCATGGGAATTAAAAGGGTACAGTAAGTCACAGCCAGGTGCTGCTAATCAGATAGTGCTGATTAATTTCATCAGCAAGCGTTACCATCTCTTTAAAAGCAAAAAATGTTGCTAGTTTGCACGTCTAAATCATTCAGGTATGTGCTAACGCAATGTCAGGGAAGGAAAACACCAGAAACAATCTTAGAGAAGAGATTTCTAATGCCCATTAATTTGGGAAGTTCTATATGACCCTTTCTAAACAATCTGCCCAAGTTCATTCTTCAGTCAGAAATCGTATTGTCAAGTGGAAACAACTACCAATTTTTGCAGGAGTGGACATCACATCAAATTTACCACAAGGTCAGAATATGTAATTGTCAGATAAATCTAAAAATGAGAAAAAGAAACTTCAAAAAAACGTCATTTTGCATGTTAAATATTAAAGTTTATGATCGTACATTTATACACAAGACTGGAGACATATGTTTAGAAGGATTGCAGAGGGAAAATCTATTCTCAAAAGCACACAGCAGCTTGGCTTAGGTTTGCCATGTTGTCTGTGAACAAACTACAAAACATCTGGAACAATGTCCTTTAACAGATATGACCAGAGTTGAGATATCTGGCCATAATGCACAGCACCACATCTGTAAAAAAAACCCCACATTAATCAGCACAAACACTTTGCATTACCAAGATGGCAAATATGCACCAGCTTGGTAATACATTCGCATACATTCGGGACCTGGGCACCTTGCAGTCACAATGAGTCGACCATGAACACCTCGGTATACAAAAGTATTTTTGAGGCAAAAGTAAGGCCATCTGTCTGACAGACAAAGCTTGGCACAGACTGCCTTATACAACAGGAAAATGATACCCAGAGTAATACCCAACAACTAAAAATGAGAACATCAGTGCTTCAACAAAACCCTAACTGTTTCCAAAAGCAGAGCACGCTCACACATTTGTTTTGTGGAGTGTCACCAGCTGTATCTTCTGTTGCCTTTGTTGTTGTGCAAACAGCTTTGAGATACTCTAAAAATAAATTTGATGTGACTTGACCTCAGCTCCAGCTTATGTCAGGGTCAGTCACGGGCTTTTTTGGCCTAACTCACTGGCACAGTGTCCTTATGATGATATGTAGTAAACTGTGTTAATGCATATTCATGATCCCTCATTTTTTGACTTCCTATTCCCAGGCAGAAAATGAGGGGTCTACAATGTAGCCATAAAGGACACGCACGCTTGCGTGCTTACACACACACACACACACACACACATAATAAGCACGGATGCTTGTACATACCCATGCACACATAAACACATGCATGTTTGTGTTTATTTATGAACATGCAGAAATACTCATGTGCACCACTTGGTAATACATTACACTCACGCACACACAAACTAAGGCGCAGCTGTTTTTAACAATGTGGTAACCATGGGTGTCAACAGATGATACAGTCATATCTTGTGTTTTCCTGTTTTGATTACAGACTGTAAAATCATTTCCATCTCAACAAGACACATGTGACCTCCATTTAAAGGAACATTAATCAAATCTTCCCATGCTATTATGTTCAGTGCCGAAGGTACGTTACTACAAACTATGGTGGTTTACTTAATTACTTAATCTAATTTCTTAGTCTGACCACAAATTCCTTCCACCTGAGTCTTTTCCCTCTATACTTAATGTGGTTTTGTACTTTTCCCAGAATGGATTTTTGTTCTCCCCATGGAATGGATGGTGAAACTGATTTATTTTGTAAATAGTAGCTGTGGTTGTGGCATTCGAAACTACCCTGATACTCAGACTGCATTTTGATTTCCTTTGCACTAACAAAGTGTATGTTGGCCTCCAAAAAAATAGTAGTGACTTAGTTATGTCCCGTTTGGTCTTTCTCAGTCTATTTCAGAGGACCTGCCATGCATCGATTTGTGATGTTACTGTCTATACCAAATTCCTGCCAGTCCATTAAATACTTGCATTTGTGATCTTGCATTCAAGAGGCATCACATGCACATCTGTGGAAAAATCAGTCACTACCAAAGTCGTCCACATTAACCAGATGAATATCATAGTTATATCTGCTTTCTGAGGTAGTGGCTCTCTGGTGTAGAGGTTAGCATAGTTGCCATATATGTAAACAATCCCCGATTTGTGTCAGATCAAACATGTTGATTCATCTTCTATTAAGATCCCTTGGAGGAAACAGTGGAATGTACCTCTATCTTTAGATTCAGCAAGAAAGCTGCTGAGATATTTTTGTCAAAGTGGAAGAGCTAAGAATTAGAGATGTGCACAGAGAGATACTGTACAGTCTGATGCTCTTGGGCTGCTGTTGATGATAATTGGCTAATGTGGGAGGTTCATCATCTCGCACAGCTCACCTGGGCTTCCCAGGCTTTTAAAACTTGCTCAGATGAAATAACCTACTCTCTCTTTTTCTTTCCTGCCACCTACACCAACATCAATCCTCTTTGCTGTTTGTGTTTTGTTACTTTATTTTCAATAAATTATTTAAGTTAACCTTTTGAGTGGACACCCGCCTTGATGCATACCTTCAGCTTGTGACACCAGGAACCTGACTAATAGAAAGCTTCAGACAGGCACATTCCTTGTGCCTGTCCCAGTGGCCTTTTACAACATATTTTATATTGGTTGAAGAGGAGTCCAAAATGTTTAGAGGGAAACCTACAGCCTTAAATTGTGAAGGACAGGTATCCAAGTCTGAAATATACAACTGATGATATAATATTTCCCTCCAAGCCTGCACAAGATAAACAGGTTCTAAAAAAAATGATGAATGATTTATTTTTTTCATCTGTCCTCGTGTTTTGATGAAGTTTATCTTTAGAAGGCATTAATCTGGCGTTAGGTGCATCAGGAGATAGGTATATAGTGCAAGACTGTCTTGATGACAGCAAATGTTTAGTCTCTTGTGCATTTTCTTCTTATTATTTCAATTTACTTATTCCTCTGTAAATTGCATCCATCTGTTGATACTGCAAAAGCCTTTATCACATGACAACTACATCTGGTACTTAAAAACTTGACTTCAGCCCTTCATTATCCCTATGAACAGGGTAGAAATTCTCCTTAAATGTCATCCCTGCTTTCATTCTAATGTTTTACGCTGCTAGCTTTGCAGATGTGAATCCTCTCTGCCAGGCTGAACAGGAGGAATATGCTTAATGGTATTTAAAGCTGAGGTGCTCGTGTTATTTAGAAACCACACAGCTCTGACTTAGCCAGCCCTTAGAGAGCCACAGTACAGGTGGATCATCTCTGTTCTCTCCTTTCTCCACCGAGGCCCCGACTGTCTGTTCCATGACACTTTTGCTGTCAAGGCTGAACAGAGTAATCCCTGCATTAAATGCCTTGCAATAAAGGTTCACACTTTCTCCTCTCTCTTGAAACCCGCAGTATACCCCTATTGTGTTTCTCAAGTTCATTTTCTGGCTGTGAAAGGGGGTCAGGTGCATTCTGTTTTCATCAACGACTGTAACCAATGGAAGCAAAAGGCAAAGAAAAACAAAAACAAAGCAAAGTAAATGGAAAAAAATGTAAGCAAAATGGATATGCGCTGTACATATTGATGTGTATTGTTGGCAAAAGCGAGAAACAGATTGGCCTTTTCTTTGGCAATAAAGATAATACTCTAAAAAGACCCATCTGTCTTATTGAATTCCAGCAGCAACATCAACACACACACACCCGCGCTCCCTATTAAACACACTCGCGTCATTAGCAACATGCACGCACACACACACACACACACACACACACACATATGCTAAAGGGCTACTACCCAGCTGTGTCTTCCATTCATAAATGTCATTGACACTGTGCTCAGTATGATAAATCTCAAATTTGTCCATCATTTGCATAATAAATGATTAACATTCAAGATCAAAGGTTAACCAAAGTGAGTTGATTTTTTTTCAGCATCACAGCTAAACTGTATAGTAAGATACTTGTTACAGTGTTCCTTCTGTATTGTCATCAGATGCCTCTACAGAGAGTATACCTGAGTGTTGCTTGGAAACAAGATATAGTTGCATCACAATACGTGCACCCATGGATATTTTAACTGCACTTGAATTAGGACATTTTGAAATGCATTAATTCACATTTCATTGCAGAAGAAACTTTATGGAATAATGGCTGCATATAACGAATGTAATCGGCGGAAGGCTAATTCGATTTAAAATAAAAAAAAATCTTTCAGACCAAAATAGTGCCATCTTAACCAGATGTTAAGTAAAATGTACAGTGCATTATTTTGACCTACATTAGGATGTGAAGATGATTAAATATATAGGATAGTATGTTAAGATATATAATACATATTACATATACATTCTTGTTAAGAATATATCTGTTTTACAGGAAAGTGAAGAGCCAGACTGAAACAGAATGTTCTTGAAATTCAATCATGTAAACATAAAATACTTTATTTTAAAATAAAAGATTTTAAAGGAAATTGATAAATTCTAGCAGGCCTTGTGCTGGACTCAACACAGATACAAGTACAACACATGCATGCAACAAAAAACATGTTTTTTTTCTCCTTTTTTTTTTAACTGCTCTTGGGCTTTGGCCATCTCTCTTGGGCTGACTTCTTGGCTCTGGCTGGGTCAGTTGCAAAGGAAAGTTTTTTTGAAGTTAAACTGTAGTTGATTTACTTTGCTGTTTAGGGTCATTGTCCTGCAGCTTCACACATTTTCTTCTGAGCTTTCACTATTACACAGCTACTCTGACATTATCCTGTTAGATATCTTGATAAACTTGGAAATTCATTTAGCCTTCAGTGACAGGAAGTGGCAGAGCCCTAGAGCCCTAGAGCCCTAGAGCCAAAAGAGCAGCAACAGTACACATTTGTCTTACTGTGGGCAGACAAAATATACCTTGAAGCATTAAAAAAATATCTTTAAAGTGTGACACACTCTATTTTTAGCACCTGGCAATTGTACAGGGTCCTACAGGTGGTCAGTATGTATAAAACACACTTTGAAAATTGTTTCACTTAACATTTGAACCAACACATCAATCCCCTGACCTCACCCGATAAACTGAATATGTTCATCTTCTTTTCATTTTCTAATTAGATGTAATATTTGAAAAGTTGAGGATTTAACATTAAGTTTTATTTTGTAATTAGTTTTGCAAATGACTTACATTATTTCATTACCAACTGTAAAATATATATTTACAATCTTCTCATACATGCAGGGTACAACAAGCACCACAATAACCAAAATACACTCAACAAAAATATAAACGCAACACCTTTGTTACTGCTCCCATTCCCCATGGGATGGACGTAGAGACCTAAAATTCATTCCAGATACACAATATAACCATCCCTCCCAAACAGTGGTCACAAATCAGTCCAAATGTGTGGTAGTGGGCACATCTGCTATATTGAGATAATCCATCCCACCTCACAGGTGTGCCACATCAGGATGCTGATCTGACATCACAACAAAAGGCCCCCCTGGAATGTGCAGTTTTTTGCGCTATTGGGGGTCTGGGGACCCAGAACCGGTCAGTATCTGGTGTGACCACCATTTGCCTCATGCAGTGCAACACATCGTCGCATGGAGTCTATCAGATTGTCAATTGTGGCCTGTGGAATGTTGGTCCACTCCACTTCAATGGCTGTGCGAGGTTGTTGGATATTCGTGGGAACTGGTACACGCTGTCGTATACGCCGGTCAAGCACATCCCGAACATGCTCAATGGGTGACATGTCCGGTGAGTATGCTGGCCATGCAAGAACTGGGACATTCTCAGCTGCCATCTGCCCTGAACAATGTGAACCATGATTCATCCGTGAAGAGCACACCTCTCCAACGTGCCAGACGCCATCGAATGTGAGCATTTGCCCACACAAGTCTGTTACGGCGACGAGCTGGAGTCAGGTCAAGACCCCGATGAGGACGACGGGCATGCAGTTGAGCGTCCCTGAGACGGTTTCTGACAGTTTTTGCAGAAATTGTTTGGTTGTGCAAACCAATTGTTCCAGCAGCTGTCTGGGTGGCTGGTCTCAGACGATCTTGGAGGTGAACCTGCTGGATGTGGAGGTCCTGGGCTGGTGTGGTTACACGAGGTCTGCGGTTGTGAGGCCGGTTGGATGTGCTGCCATATTCTCTGAAACACCTGTGGAGACGGCTTATGGTTGAGAAATGAACATTCAATGCACGGGCGACAGATCTGGTTGACATTCCTGCTGTCAGCATGCCAGTTGCACGCTCCCTCATTGCTTGTGGCATCTGTGGCATTTTGCTGTGAGACAAAACTGCACATTCCAGGGTGGCCTTTTGTTGTGGGCAGTCTGAGGTACACCTGTGCACTACTCATGATGTCAGATCAGCATCCTGATGTGGCACACCTGTGAGGTGGGATGGATTATCTCAATATGGCAGATGTGCCCACTACCACACATTTGGACTGATTTGTGACCACTGTTTGGGAGGGATGGTTATATTGTGTATCTGGAATGAATTTTAGGTCTCTATGTCCATCCCATGGGGAATGGGAGCAGTAACAAAGGTGTTGCGTTTATATTTTTGTTGAGTGTATAAGCAATGTAATTATTTTAGGAGAACAAAATATGCAAAAACTAAAATCCAAGTTTTGGACAACATGTCCTATTACCTAAGCTAACAAAAAGTATACAGGCTATGCAAAAGTGCTCATTTTGAAACAGGTCATTAGCTTCATATTAAAATTCACTACACAGCTAGCTATAGCAAAATAAATAAAAAAGAACACATTTTAATACATTAATCAACTGTAGCAGTCAAAGTTTATCACATCATCCACATCTGCTTCCATCTCTCACATCTTTTCCAGGCCTTTCTCTCTCTCTCATCTGCCATATACACTGCTGAACCCCAGTCTGCAGCCCTCGTCAGCTCTGCTCCTCAAGCCTGAACCCCGTTGGATTTGGTTGCTCTCCTCCAGAATTCATCCTTTATGTGCTCTGGACTGTTCATCTAAATTATCCACCCTGCTCTCCACATCCAGTTCCCACTCATCCACGCTTCCGCACCTGAATATCCTATCCCTGATCATTCAGACCTGAAAAATTCAACTTTATCTAAATACAGTCATTTGTTTACATTTATCACATCCAACTAGCCTTCATATCAAAATGTGTGTAAACAATATGTGTTCCTAGGCAGCAAGGATTCCAATAGTTGTTGCCTCATATTGTGTTCTGTGAGGGCCATAATGACTTTTATAAAACCATTTGTACCTAAAACTGCTAGGTTCTAGGTGTAAATGGTTGTATTTTTTGTTTGTTAGCTTTTTCATAATTTTAAACAGCCCAGATATGAAAAGTCGTGAAATAGGAGATTATGGGGTTTTACATGGCTTACAAATGTCACAGGAGTATGACAAAAAAATCCCAGTTTATCCTGCTTCAATGAAAAAGATCCTGCAGCTTTACAGCTGAGTAAAAGAGTTTGTAACTGTCAGAAGAATCCAGCATCCAGTACCAGACATCTATACATTTACCCTTTGAACGTTTTACTTTGATGTACTATTGTTTATCACCCTTTTTTAGGCCTCTGTCTTCAGCATAGAATCTAAGGTCTCCTTCAGGAATCACTTCTTAGTTTAAAACGTAGTTAAATTATTATAAGTTATTATAAACTGTTCTTTGCTTAAGTTCTATGATTGTGCCCACTGTTTCCATTTTCCCCTATATATGTTTACTGTAGTATATGATATCTGTTTCTTTCTTTGTGAATTATTACATCTATTTTTTCTGCCTGATGTCCCAGACCACTGAATGTTGTGATGTCTTGCTCTAGCGAAAGGGACAGTCCAAACTCAGCCAAGCACATGACCACATCTGCTTTAATCCAGCCCGCCAATCTAGCATGGCACAATTATTCATAATGTTTTTGCTTATTTCCATAATGAAGGGGTTAATTATGCTTATGAGATGCCCTGATGATCTTGTCTTGAGTGTTTGGGACACAGCTGTAGGTCTGCAAGCTAAATCATGCGCTAAATGTGTCAACTAGAATTAGACCCATTTGGCGTTTGCTGACGGTGAGCTGTTTGCAGTGTGAGGAGCTCAGGCAGCAACTTGGCTGTGGTCAAGTCAGGCGGGAGGGGTTGGGTGGATATCAGTCATTACCCATTGGCCCAGACAAGATGCAGCAAGTCAAGCAGAGCTCCCACTGTGTTTTGAAGATCAGTTGGACAATAAAGTTTTATGCACCCATGAACAACACAAGCATATTTCATTTTAAGTGCAGCATCAGAGGGATATCATGCTCAGAGTTTTTTGTTTGTTTGTTTTAATAGGGCATCAGAGGCAAACAGAATATCACAAAAAAATGACTCAATCGTCAGTAGTTTGTTACTCATCTAAGTACTAATTACTGAGATGACGTCGGCACATAAACATATAATGTTAATCAATAAATGAATTAAATGGAAGTGCAGCTGCTTAAATTAATACAGTTGTTCACCCTCACCACGTAATTTTGCAGTTCAAATTTGCCGCATTTTCTCTTCATATTAAGTTTTATTTTCTCCATTTTTCACATGAGAATAAATATAACTGACCGCTGCAGTCTGTGCTCAGAACTCAAAGCATGCAGCAGTAATGATAATGCATTCCAGATACCTCAAATGTCAAACTTTTTCTAACTTGGAAAATGCTGGTCTGCTCTGAATTTCAGAGTGAAAAATCTCAGTTGAGGGAATGTTCCGCAAGAAATTTCTGAACGAGAACTCAAAATGTCCAACTTATTCAGGAAGCACCACAAATATACAATGATGTGGAGACAATTCTTACCTGCTGCTCTGTGTCAGTCGGTTCTGAAATAATTTCTGTGCCTTCTCAAATGCGTTTCCCAGCTACGCCATCAGGAGTTCAAACAGCCCGACTGACATCCTGAAATATGTACGAAAGCGGTCGTGATACAGTTTCAACTCCTGGATCACAACACCAAATTCTTCCTGCTGCTGCCTTCTTTTGATAATTGAATCCACTGAGAATTGAATTATTTGCAAAAACTGAACATTCTGGATGTGTACACACATTACACGAAAAGTTTGCATCAGAAAAATTGTGAATTTCATTTGAGTTTTTTACAATTTGCTCGAGGTATGAAGGCCTTTAGTTGCATAATAATATATCGGTACATCTTGAAAAAGTGAGATGGAGATGAAGGAGAGTCACCTTAAAAGTAAAAGCTGTGCCTCAGTACTGCAGCTAACATGTTTCAAAAGGTGCAACTTTTACTTTGAAAGCAAACTTGCTCCATTTCCAGTCTGTATTGCACTTTTCACTAATCCACTATAGACAGCTGGCCAGTGTCTATAAAACAACTTCATCACATCCATTAAAACTATGACTACAGCAATCATGAGAAGGTTTATCTTGTGAGCTAGCTCTTTGTGGATTTACTGAATTCAGCAAGATGCAAACACGTTTCAAGAGTTGTCCTGTTCCATCCTCTACACGGACAGTAATCTGTTTATACTTTCTTTATACTGTAAAATATAAAGGTGGAATTCAGTAAATGAATCTAAGCATCATCAGCTTAACCTCAAACTCATCTATTCTATATTTAATGTAACCTAAATCTGACCACCAGCAATGCAGTTACTGCGCACCAGTCCAACACAATATTTTATATCCATCACATTACTGCACGCTAACTGATTTGACCTGCGCCTTTAAATAACACAGTCTACCTCAGTTTGTTTTGCACCACAACATAAGGAACGAAATATGTACACCCCAAATACCTGCTTTAAAAACATGAGGACTTATATGTAGCTTTAAATTTTCAGTTTATGAGATACCCATGTGCAGTCCTTACCTTTAAATCTAACCTCTCTTCTTCCTCTCCTGTCCTGTCTTTCTTATGTGTCTCCATCCCTGAGTGATGTTAGCTTTTTCTTTTCTCTCCCTGTGAAATAAAGTAGCTGCAGCTTTAGCTGGCAGACTGTAGATACAAACAGTTTGTGTTTGCTAATGTTTGTGGAGCTAGTATTTAAAATTACCTGCTACTTAAAAAACATTGCTTTCTTTATGCTCCTCTTTTGTAGAGCTAGCAAGATGCTGAAGTACGGCAACCGCAACTTGTGGACATCTTCACTCGTTCCGGTGTTGCGTTCAAAACACACACACACACACACACACACACACACACACACACACACACACACACACACACACTAGGTAAAAAACTTTAACCCCTGACTATGGCACATGGTTTTGCCTCTTTCTTCTCTTTTTGTGCCAACATAACATGGTGTTTAATACATGAATAGAACTGCCTTTCACGTGTTACTGTTTATCAGTTTAATGAAGGCAGTGTTGGGGAGTAACGGAATACATGTACCGCCGTTACGTATTTAAAATACAAAATATGAGTAACTGTATTCCGTTACAGTTACCTTTTAAAAGGTGGTACTCAGAATACAGTTACTGTTGAAATAAAGGGATTACACGGCAGTATTTTCCTGTTTCAAATGTTCAGCTCTCTATTTTTGGTTTCCACGCCCCCAAACAAAACACGCATTAAGAGACTCTAATGCCTGTGTCTCAATCTTGCGGCCCATGTCACCCCTACTTGCGGCCCACATAATGACGTAATGAAATATTTGAAAAAATTATTCCCAAAAATAATTTAATATGAAGGCAATAGGCAGAGTGTTATAGGCATCGTCCTAAAGAATGTAGCCTCATGGGCAGTGTAGTCCATGCTGCAGGGAGAATGGACTGCCATACCCGTTTAAAAGTAACCTTCCCAACACTGAATGAAGGCACTCAGTGATGTGAAAAAAATTACTCAATGCGTTAAACCAAAAGTAACGATCCTGTTTTGAAAATGTAAGTAGACAGTACATTTAAAAAGGTATGGATAAAAGGTAAAAAGTTGTCCGAAAAATAACTATTGAAGCTCAGTACAGATACCTGCAAATTCTAATTAAGTACAGTAACAAAATATTTGTACTTCATTATGTGAACGAGAAAGTTTTCACAGAATTCTATGCAAAACTGTAAAAAAAAAACCCCCAAAAACTAAGAACAGTTTCTTTAAGCATTGCACAGTCTGACCTTGGAGTGAATTTGCTGTGACATCCACTCCTGGGAAGACAGAGGTATTGTATTAGCACACACCTAAATGCTTTAGACCAGCAGTCTGCCAAAACGTGTGCTTTTTTTGGAGGTCATACTTGCCGGTGACCAGTTAATAAATTGTATTTCTCAGGAGTGTAAGGGTGTACTTAGGTGAAAATGTTCTTTTTGATGATTGTGCATGGATGCCGAGGTCAACACACAATTAACAATAATCACCAACTTTCCAACCAAGGCTTTAAACCAGGCTACTGGTTAAATAAAAAAAATCAAATTTTCTATGAAAATCCTTATTTCATATTTCTAGTAACTGTAAGATTTTTATATCATAATGTATGTTTAAAGTTACTGTTACGGTTCTGCTGTTGTTTTTGGTGATGTTCTGCCAATAATAACTGACTGTAAAATGTAAATAATGATGGATTTCCACATTTTTGTTTTGGTGTCTTCAAAATCTCTTCTCCTCAGTACTGCTGTCCATCAACATCTTAACTTTATTTTCTAAGGAGCTTGGAAAAAAAAGCGTCTGGATGAAAAAGCGTCATACAGTATATTCAACATATTGTAAAATTAAACTGTAGTTTTTTATAAATGTACAAAATATGGAGGTATGTTTGAACATAAAATAGATTTTAATTTGCTCAAATTAAACTCTTTGATTGATAATTACTTCTCTCCAAAATGAAAATAGTTGATTTAAATGCTGTTTTATCAAATCCAAACATCCAAATAAGGTGATTTGTCGCTGTTTATGTAATGTTGTGTTATCTTCTTTTTCTTAGCTGTCAAAATCTTTATACAGGATTCATTATAAGACATTTTTTAAAAAGTCAGAAAAGTGACAGCTACAACAACATATGAGTAAGTCATTCCAAGGCTTTAATCACACGCATCTCATTTCCTTGTATATGAACCACAATGCAACATTTTATTTTTATTTTACAGCTGAGTAGACTAGTAAGAACCAAATGCATGAAGACAATATTGTGATTTAACATCTACTAAGCTTTGGGCAATGTCTTCCCTGTTTTCATTTGATTTTAATCAGCCTGGGATTTTCATCTGCTTGAGTGTTGGCAGGGAACAACAGTGGTAAATGTTCTGCTCCTAGTTGATTTTTACACATTTATTCTGATCAAAAGTAGGCTATACCTGCAAGCATCTGCTGATTAATATGTCATCAACTTTATCTTGAATGCATATAAATGTCTTGGTAATTTACATACAACAACATTATGATATAGAAAGCAAATGCAACAAAATCTTGGGCCTTTACTCTGGTGTGTTTGGCTGCAAAACAGCAAAGAATTTTCACTTAATTATCGGCAGTTTCCATCGTTTCCAAACATGAAAGGATAGTTTTCCCCTGCCGTCCAAGATGGCAGAAAATAGCTGAATTATATTTGTGACTAATTAAAGGAAATTAAATTGAATGAAGTCATTTCTCCTAGGATGTAACTTAAGCATTTGTCTGATGACAAACACTAGAAAATTCCTTTGACACCATAAAGGATCACAGAGGGAGGAATTAATGCCCGGGTTTTGTAAAAGCATGAAACTAGATGCATGTTATTATTATAAACGGGTTGAAATTTTAGATCATACATTTGTTGTTATCAATTGCCAAGTGCGTAAAACAAAAAAACAACTCCACAGGAATCACATGAAGTACGTTTGACTTTGTTCCTTATACTGTTATAATATACGCTTGTAATGTCTTGATGCTGTCACATCTTTTGTATCCCTGTTTAAAAAGGCCCGCAGAGGAAAGTAATTCAGTCATTCCCAAGGTCATGAGGACTATTTATTTCTGCTGCTGTTTTCCCATCTTGGTAATAGTCAAATTTTGATTTAAAAAAAAAAAAGAAGTAAAAATTACAATCCAAATAACAAAGTAGATGAAACATCTGAGAACATGTTTCCCATTAAAATCTGCATCCATGTTATTCCATCCCATTCATTATTCTGCATTTCCACTTGTTCAGGGTCACTGAACTGCTTAAACCATTATTTAATAAAACCATCAATAATATTACAGGCAAATCATTTATTTTCCTTTTATGTTTTTTTAGGTTTCCTAAATTATAAATCTCAAATGATAACTCATTCTGAGCATTTCAAATCACAATGTGGAGAATAGAGGAAAACAGTGTAAAACAAGAAAATAATCTAAGGATGATAAAAGTGGTCTACAAAATCAAATTTGTTTAATTTCAGCCAAAATTGCTAAGAAAGGACAAAAAAAAAAAATCAAATAATTACATAAAATAGTGCAACTATTAATGACTGTTCATCTAACAAAGAGACTGAATCACTTAGGATGCCTTTACAAGGCTAGAATCTACCTGAGCTTAAAATACCCCTCATTCACCATTCTAAGCAGACAGTAGAGATGCTATGCGAAGTGCTACTGTCCTACTCTTGGGGAACAATTTGGGTTTCAGTATTCAGTGGTTTGTGGAGAGGAAGAGCAGTGGCTTGAATCTCCAACCATAACTGAAGACCCACTTTGCAACCAGAATCACAGCCAGGCAACTCTTATTTATCAGCAGTCCATATTCTGCCCCGGCAGCTTTATTTAAATCCCAAAAGTTTATCTTGTACAGAAACCCTCACCTTACACTGTTTCCAAGATGAAACCTTTCAAAGAATGAACAGTTACATATATTTTTGATCTGGATGGGTAACTAATGCTGCTGTGTGGTAGGTGAAGAACAAGAAATTGTTCATCGTTAAAGCGTAAGCGCTACATGGCTAGCTGAAATGAACTACCACATGTAAATCTTACATTTCGTTGACTTGAACATTTACTTGCAGTGACAGAAATGTTCCAGTAGTTTTATTTGCCAGATTAATGCCATGTCAAAAATGTAAAGTTGATTGGATAGTTCCCCATTTCAGGTAAATAACTCCTACAGTTTCAATGAGCCACCACTAAGAGCCTGGGCTTCTGTTTAGAAGCAGGGGCTGGTGTAATTTCAGGAAGGGTTATGAGAGGTGTGTTCACAGATTGGTACCATAATCTACACCCTTCTGGCAGCTTTAAAAACGCTGATAAGTGCATCTGATAGCACAGCAATCTGGCATTTTGGCTAAATTAAAGTTGAAGACGTTCAAAGGATGGCTGGAGGCCGAAGGACCACAGTACTGTTTTGCCCTCCAGTTGGGCATGTCCCAGTTCCTCTGATGTCACGTGAAAACTATGGACTCACGTGTCAAGCCAACATCAAATAAAGCAGCTCAAATTCTCCAATCTCAAATAAAATGATCAGTATGGCCATTCTGCACCATGAAGAATGGTGCATGACATTGTTTATGTCTTTGTAATTGAGCAAACCTACAAATTCAGCAGGAGCTAAAATAATTATTTACCTGACTGTGTGTTTGACTGGCTGTTTGACACCATAGCAGATTATATCCTGTACATTAAAAAAAATGTTGATTAAACTAGCAGAAGTAATGAGGATGTGTTCTGAAGCATGCATTTTGTATCGACTCCCTGTATATACTGTTGAGGCAGTGGAGACAGTGGAATTACCAGGTCCTATAACACCAGCAGGAATAAATAGCTCATACGATCCATAACTACCTTCATCCATAATAAGTTATAGTGCTTTCAGATTTCAGGCCAGGTTTTTGTTTCAAATGGTGATAAAAATCCTGCTATTGAGCCCTGTAACCTTGTTTCTGTTGGTACCTTTTAGGAGTTTCTCTAAAGTAGCAAAAAGCTCAGCCACTTTCATGGAAGAGTCAGCGTTCGTGCCGCAGAAGCAGAGACAACCGGGGTTTAAATTAAGATAAAGTGTCATGACTGTGCTCAGTGTTCTAGTTATAACTTCCATGGAGGTCACAGGTCACACCTGGACTATTCTTTCTCTGCTCTAACTCTGTGTCACTTCCACTACTGAGGTCAGTCCCAGAAGAGCTTTGTGTCAATGCTGGAGCTCTTTTTGACTCACACGGTCACCCTGATGAGGCATTTCTGGCTCTTGCTCTTCAACATTTGGGTCTTTTCACAGTTGCAATACTGATAGAGTTCAGCTGCTTTATCTTCAATTTATATTAAAAAAACATTTAGGACTGGGGGGAGGGGGGGGGCTCATTGAAATACTTTGTCAAAAAAAAAAAAACAGTTCTTGAACAAGTATGTAATAAAATGTGAGATGTGACAGTTTTTTGGGTTACTCATCAAACACATACCGCCTGCTAAATATTCAGATGTTTTCAAATGACACAAGCTGACACACTTTTCAAGCTATCCAGGACTTGTCATTCTTCTTCCTATTCTTTTACAAAGATGTCTTTTGTGTTTGAGAGGAAATTGGATGAAAGACTCAGAAAAAAAATGTTGGAATAAAAATAGCTAAACAGTCGGAAACCATTTCAACAATAAGTCAGAGACACAAGGAAAGGAGGCAGGGACATCCAACCTCCAAAATTAGCTCTTTCTTCATATCCAGAGTTGTATTTTAAACAAGCTGCTTCCAGGGTATAATTTAGAGGTTGAAACAAACATAAAATCTTGTGCTAAAACATTCATGAATCTCTCTATCCACAGAATTTTATGTATGTGTTAAAAAGAACAAGGTGAGGCACTTTAGAAAGCAGGGGACCTGATAACAGGTCTCTAAGGTACTGTGGGCCTTTGTACAACAATAACCACATTGAAGAGAACCACTATTCAGAAGAGATGATCTACAAAAAAAAAAAGGCACAGCAGTGTGAGAATGTGTCTCTGAGAGGCATAAAGAGATGCAAACAGACCCATCAATGTGCAGAATATTTTTCACAGATGAAACCCAGACAGTCCTATCAGTCAATGGGAAGCCTTGCTGCTGATAAGCCTTTGCAGCTTGAAAGATCTCTCGCCTTACTGTCGTGTATATGGAGCATTGTTTTGTGAAACAAGAAAAATCCATCTCCTCTGCACTGCTGGACATCCTGCATCTGTGTGAGCTCACAGCCAGGCCATGAGCACAGGCACAGTATACAAAGATGCATGCATTATCTCTGAAAGGAAATGGATAAGGTTTTCTCAAGTGAGTAACTGTTGAAAGGATGAGCACACTGCATATCCTTCTCCATCAATGGTCCCTGCAGCAGCATCACCTCAACCCCTAACCAACTGCACTCCTTCTCTGCTCAAGCAAGTCCCGCTGAGAGTGAGCTGTTGCATATGCATCGGACGCAGTACATTTGAACCTACCTTCATGGTGGCTCATCCAGAGCCTAATCTGCAAAAGGATGTTATGGCAAGCAAGGAGAGCCCAATTGTATATTACAAAGTCACAGGCGATTGACCAGCTGCCAGCCAGACACTAAGGCCGGAGAAAAGAGGATTGCTCCTCCTTGTGGTTTCCATCATTCTGTCCACACTTGCCAATGGAACGGAAGATGTCTCCTTGTGTGTCTTGGCGTCGATTGAATTCTACTGAAAGCAAGTACGAAATATTCATGGCCTCTCCTCAGACAAACATTGAAGGGAAGAAGAGGTTAGCCGGTAGCACTGAGTACTGCAGTCCTGCAATTGTTGCAATTGTAATGCTGGAAAGTCTCTTTTGTTGGATATAGTATTAAAATGACACAATCATGCAACAATAGCCTATGGATCTAAATATTTCTCTTTAACAAGTTTTATAAGTTACAGTGTTGTGTTTCCAAAAGTAACCCACACATATATTACTTGAAAAAGTGACTCCTGGGTTTATTTTTAATCTAGGAGCATTTATCAGGAATATACATAACAAAGTATGAACATAAAATAAATATGACAGATTTAGCTCAATTTCATGTTTAAGGTAATGAAAGTTAAGCTGTCACAGAAGACCCACTCTTAGCGGTGATAAAACACAAACCATCGCGGTCTCATTGCAGAGCACCTGGAGAAAAACCCATGCAGGTCTGGGGCAAACATTCAGATTCCCCAAAGAAAGGCTTCAATCAGTCAGTGGATTCAAACCCAGGACCGTCTTGCTGTAAGGCACTAGTACTAATCATCACACCGTTTGTTGTTGTTTTGATTCTGTTTTCTCAAGAATCTTTTCTTGTCAGCTGAAATGTAAAAATTTTAACTGAAACAGATTTAAAAGCATTATTACGTTATTTATTGGTATTAAGAAATGTACTTCATGCAGCCTAGAAACCGAACAACATTGCTATGTTTGAATAAGTAAGAACCGTGAAAATGAGTTATCTTGATTGGCTGATCTGAATCACAACTCTTAGGCTACGTTCACACTGCAGGTCTTAATGCTCAATTCAGATTTTTTGATCAAATCTGATTTTTTTGTCTGCTCGTTCACACTACAAATAAAATGCGACAGCAAACGCTCTCTAGTGTGAACGCTCAAAAGAAGACGTCATACACAACGCGCTCTGTTTAGACCCAGAACAAACTATATTGTTTGACTGATGGCCTTAATATAAAGACTTCGGACTTCATGTTTCCCGATTTTTGCTTTAAGTTATTTTGTTACTTACATAATAATGTAGATAACCTAATAATGATCCTTATTGCTGTTTTAGAGGAGCGGTGCTTCAAAGGATAGCTGCAGATTTCTGTCAGAACCTGCAGGTTATGCAGTACAAATAAAATGTTAACGTTTCTCCAACGTTGTCTTCCCAGCAGTTTCACCGGATGGCCAGGAAGCGTTCGCGATGTCTTCTCTGGCGCTGATAATTGGCGTCTGTCTTGTGTCAGTGACGTAAAAGACGGATTTAATGCGACTTGACCGTTCACACAGCAGTCGCTTTCTGAGACATCGGATATGTATCGGATTCAGTACCACATACGAAAGTGACCCAGATCGGATTTGAAAATATCGGATTTGTGCCGTTCACACTGTCACACAATGATCGGATATGGGTCGCATAGGGTCAAAAAAATCGGATTTGATGCACTTTCGCCTGCAGTGTGAACGTAGCCTTTGACTTGATATTGCTTCATGTTATAACTCTTGGTATGTGGAGGTAATGTGAGCTTTAATTATTCTCTAAAATATGACATTTCAGTTTTAGCTTCTCATCGACAAAGAATCTCTTTTGTCATATTTCATAAAATTGCATGAGCCTCAGCTGTAACAACAAAAAGAAAGACTGTAAGCCTCTCTGAATGTGAAATTCATTTTGGCTTAGGTCTTCTCACCCCTTTGGCTTATTCACAATACTTCAGCCCATGTTTTCTTCAACCTCACAAAATTCTCCCTTGTCAACCACCTTCTGCACTCTTTTCCCTCAGTACCTCTGGCTGCTCATATTGAATATGAAGTTCTGCTCTTGGATGTGCTAGGCAGGAATTACTTCCTTCTACCTTTAGGCCACTGCCCCCAGACCAGGTCTGTGCAATGAAACAACTGCTCAGTAAACTCCTCATTTCCTGTGGCTACCTAACCATTTCTCCTCTTTCAACTCCTCTCCCTCTTGGATCTCCAGCACTGAAATGACCTTCCCACTCCTGTTAGGACAGCAGAGGTAACTCCTGCACTATTGAAACAGAGCTGAAAATTCTCTCCACCCCTGCATGAATCATATTTCATATCTCCTGTACTTTTACTTGCCTTAGAAAAAAAAAGTCTTCATCCTTGTTGTTGCTCTTATCAGCAACAAAGGGTAATAGCAGAGCCCTTTTTTTGCATTTGACAAAATAATTAACACACTTAACACAATCCAAAGTGCTTTTTAAAAATAATAAGCTAGTGATTAGTGTTATACTTTCCAAAGGTAACAATCACCAAGGGCAAAAAAGGGAACGTTATTAATAGGATGTTCCACATAAACTGTCGATCTGACAACTACCTGTGACAGACAGCCGGCAGACAAATCTCTTCACCGTTATCTCGACAGCCTCCGGACAGGATGCACAGACTGACAGTGCCTTTAATATTACACTGATATTGTATGGAAAAAATAACAGACCAAACTCAGTCAAGTACCTGCAACAGAACATGTAATATATTACTGTATGATATGACAATAACGTCTGGTAGTAAACGTAGGTGATGGATTATTTTAATCTGAGTTTTAAAAATAATTCAATGTCTTATTGTCACATTGAGCCATTCATCCATTTTATACTACTGCCACATGTCCACACTGTGTTCTTTTAACAACACTTTAAGTGGATGAGAACTGAGGAGACCAATTACTACCAGAGACAAAAAATAATTATTATAACTAATAAAAACCAGTAATTTAACATTATGGCTATCTCTGAACAATAAATAAACAATATACAATCCTTCATCAATATCTGTATATCTGTAGTTACAGTAGCTCCTCATTCAGAAGGAATCTACAGGCTTGGAGAATCCTGCAATCAGACTCCTGAACACTCCCCTAGGGGAAAAGGTTCCAGAAATTTCTCTGGCCACTGTGGCAGCAGAAGAAAGTCTCACTTGAAAATGAAATATATCATATATTGCCAAAAGTAGGGAGCAGTTCTATTCCTTGGAACTGTTAGTTTGCTTCCCTGTGGATCCTGCCTATCAGTTCCACGTGTACTTGTTCTAATCAGCTAATAGTGGTGCAGTCTGCAGGGTGGATATGGACATTGCCATCGCTCTCGCATCCTTTTGTGCAAGTAAAGTGCATCCAGGATAGAAACAACTGTGTTTTACTGCTAACATAACTTTGGCTTGTTGCAAACACCTGCACAGACACCATGCTTACTCTAAGCTAGCCAGGAACCCAGAGTGATGCTAAAGCTGAGTGAATGCAGGCCCCAGCCCAGCAGCCAGACCCTGAACTTCCACAGGTAACAAATAGAGTAGTCAGGCAGTCAGGCTGCTGCCTTCATTTCTACTTGCTCATGTTTCTAAAATAGAATCACTGTGGTGATCCCTTTGAAGTCTCATTGTACTGGTGTCCACCTTTGTTTTGTCTTTGTATTCATCACGAAACAAGGTAACAAGGAATTGAACTGGTAGGTGATGTTAATAATGGAATAGCTAAATTCTTATCGATTCCCATCCCTAGCCAAAAGTATTCACTTGTCTGCCTTCACGTACATATGAACTCCCATTCTTAATCCATAGGGTTTAATATGATGTCAGTCCTCTCGCAGCTATTACAGTGTCAACTCTAGACTTTCCAGAAGGTTAAGGAGTATGTTTATGAGAGTGTTTGATAATTTTTTCAGAAGCGCATTTGTGAGGCTGGACACTGATGTTGGACAAGATGGCTCTCAGTCTCTGCCCTAATTCATCCCATAGGTGCTCAGCACATTGCTTTTAGTTAGCTCACCTTTTTTAGGCTGTGAATGTAATGTACCTTGTCTTTCTATTAGCACTCACTATACAGTCACACCACTGAAAATCTTTAGTAGAAATAATATTCATTATTATTGGTGAATAGTATTTAATCCATATGTGCACTCAGAGCAGTAGCCAGCACTATACAGTGGGGCAAAAAAGTATTTAGTCAGCCACCGATTGTGCAAGTTCCCCCACTTAAAATGATGACAGAGGTCAATAATTTGCACCAGAGGTACACTTCAACTGTGAGAGACAGAATGTGAAAAAAAAATCCATGAATTCACATGGTTGGATTTGTAAAGAATTTATCCGTAAATTAGGGTGGAAAATAAGTATTTGGTCACCTCAAACAAGGAAAATCTCTGGCTCTCACAGACCTGTAACGTCTTCTGTAAGAAGCTTTTCTGTCCCCCACTCGTTACCTGTATGAATGACACCTGTTTGAACTCATCATCTGTATAAAAGACACCTGTCCACAGCCTCAAACAGTCAGACTCCAAACTCCGCCATGGCCAAGACCAAAGAGCTTTCGAAGGACACCAGGAAAAGTATTGTAGACCTGCACCAGACTGGGAAGAGTGAATCTACAATAGGCAAGCAGCTTGGTGTGAAAAAATCAACTGTGGGAGCAATCATCAGAAAATGGAAGACATACAAGACCACTGATAATAATCTCCCTCGATCTGGGGCTCCACGCAAGATCTCATCCCGTGGGGTCAAAAAATAATCATGAGAACGGTGAGCAAAGATCCCAGAACCACACGGGGGGACCAGGTGAATGACCTGCAGAGAGCTGGGACCAAAGTAACAAAGGTCACCATCAGTAACACACTACAACGGCAGGGAATCAAATCCCGCAGTGCCAGACGTGTTCCGCTGCTGAAGCCAGTGCATGTCCAGGCCCGTCTGAAGTTTGCCAGAGAGCACATGGATGATACAGCAGAGGATTGGGAGAATGTCATGTGGTCAGATGAAACCAAAGTAGAACTTTTTGGTATAAACTCAACTCGTCGTGTTTGGAGGAAGAAGAATACTGAGTTGCATCCCAAGAACACCATACCTACTGTGAAGCACGGGGGTGGAAACATCATGCTATGGGGCTGTTTTTCTGCCAAGGGGACAGGACGACTGATCCGTGTTAAGGACAGAATGAATGGGGCCATGTATCGTGAGATTTTGAGCCAAAACCTCCTTCCATCAGTGAGAACTTTGAAGATGAAACGAGGCTGGGTCTTCCAACATGACAATGATCCAAAACACACCGCCCGGGCAACAAAGGAGTGGCTCTGTAAGAAGCATTTGAAAGTCCTGGAGTGGCCTAGCCAGTCTCCAGACCTCAACCCCATAGAAAATCTGTGGCAGGAGTTGAAAGTCCGTGTTGCTCGGCGACAGCCCCAAAACATCACTGCTCTCGAGAAGATCTGCATGGAGGAATGGGCCAAAATACCAGCTACTGTGTGTGCAAACCTGGTAAAGACCTATAGTAAACGTTTGACCTCTGTTATTGCCAACAAAGGTTATGTTACAAAGTATTGAGTTGTATTTTTGTTATTGACCAAATACTTATTTTCCACCCTGATTTACGAATAAATTCTTTACAAATCCTACCATGTGGATTCATGGATTTTTTTTTTTCACATTCTGTCTCTCACAGTTGAAGTGTACCTCTGGTGCAAATTACTGACCTCTGTCATCATTTTAGGTGGGGGAACTTGCACAATCGGTGGCTGACTAAATACTTTTTTGCCCCACTGTATTTATAGATGTTGTACAATCAAACTGCATATTATATTATGGATGAAAGACTAACTCTGAGATTTCTAAGGATTAAATACTGTTATATTTGATAAGATTTAATATTTTTTGAAATGCACAATTTCAGTAATGAAAAGAGTTGTGTCAGTTGTGTCCTATGTTTAAGAACACCATATAATTTCATCTATCAGAGCTGACAATAATGCATCAGCAGCTTCTGACAAACTATTGATTTTTGACTTAGAATGCATTTAAGTACACAGTAACTGTATGACAGAGGACATAATTCAATTCTCATTGCACAGAGAACCCTTTAGTCAGGCATATATGGCTTCAGAATAGCAATGCACCAGCCTACATTATTATACCTATCAAGCACACTAATGATCTACCTCAGAGGCACAGGTACATCCAAGTAATTTATGGCAGGGAGAAATCTACAGGTTAATGCCCTCCATCAAAAGTCCACAGGGAAATGTACAATATAGTGTACTTCGCTCACAGATCACTTTGCTTTCTTTGAACAACTGTATCATGGCATTTTGTCTGATTGCTACTTCTGCTATCTTTTTTCCCCGTTAAATACCACATGCCACTTGACAGCAAAGCAAATGATTTGTTGATTGGGGCGCAGTGTTCCTGTCAGTTCGTTGTTGGTTTCAGAGTGTGAAACTAAAGGTCCCCTTTGGGAGATAATTTAGGTGCGGTGGCTGTAATAACAACCTTGCCCCTCCCACCCCCCCTTTGTTGTTAATTCTTCTGACTGTGTTTTGGTTGAGTGGATATACACCTTGCTCACAGGAGTGACGTGAAAAGCCACCCCCTTCAAACGCTGTCACCACCATTGCATTACCCTCCTTTCCACCCTCCCATCCCTACGAGCTGAGGTGACAGGTCATAAATCCCTACAGACATGGGTGTGGGGGTTTTAGAGAGTGGGATGGGGGCACTGGGGGGTGAGGAGGATGATGGCAATGGAGGGGTGGTAGCTGCAACACAAACCTGAAGGAAATTTCTCCTCATGCATAGAAAGCTGTTTCCCCCTCACCGACAATGTCTCCCTCGGGGATGCTACTGCCAACTCACTGCATGCAAAGTAGTCTCTCCCTCTCTCTTTCTCCCTCTGTGTCAATCTCTCCCTCTCTCTGTGCAAATGGGGTACGGGTCTTGGGGAACTTTGTGGCGCAGGATAAAAGGCGGGGAGCAGCGTCTCATGGAATTTGCCACCCTCCCTATCATCCAGATGATCCTGAATGCCAATTACCCTCCCCGGCTCTGCAGGGAGCAGCCTGTCACTCAGGATGCGGATCGTGTGTCGGGCATTGAGGCGCCAGGCTAAGAGTTTGCCATTGAAGGAGTCAAAAGATACGATACATACAACTTACTGCTGGACAGCAGCGGGAACCTCGACATTCTCAAAGGCTTGAACAAGCAGAATAAAATAAAATAAACCGACACCTACACAAATTTCCACTGCCTAACATCTGCTGGGTATATCAGCAGGTCAAAGAAGCATTTGACTCGAGAGGCCAGCTCCAGTGGTAATACTTAAAATTATTTCTTTAGAACAGCACATTTAAATCAATAAACGTATAAAACCACACAGAAAGAAGACATTTTTAATGCCTATCTGTAGCAAAATAGTGGTTCAAGAGAAGCATGTAAAATAAAAGAAAACAGAGGTTATATGTTAAAAAGAACCTTTGATTACTGATTTGCTCACAAGCACAACATCTCTGTCTGTTATCCTCCACGATTTATCAAGTTCAGAAATATCTTCTGTGTTTACTTGTTTGTTTGTTTTTTTTCCTAAAAAGGCATTTGTGCTGCGCTAACATACATCTTTTCATTCAAAATGTAATTTGTAAAATGGGTCAGTATAAACCTGTTGGCCTGTTTGAGCTTTCAAGAATTAAGTATTGTATCGTAGGTTTTAGTACACATAACAGGGGAGAACTGTTTGAGATTACCCTCAAAAAGTTAAGTTCAAGAGAACTTTTGAATCTTGTGTTAATTTAGTGTAACTTTAAAAGAGTGATGTTTTTTGTGAACTGGACAGCGTAAATAAGTAAAACACTACCCACAACAGAAGAAAACAGAAAGATTGTGAAGGTCCCAGTTAATTAAAAGCATATAGCTATATACATTTTAGCTGCTTTCAGAAACTTTTTTGTAATTAGGGGCCACAAGTTTGTTTTTCATTCCCTCTCAGCTTCATTTAGGATCTTCTCCAACAGTGGACAATTGCTGTTACTGCAAAAGAGCCCGACAAAGTTAGAAACTAGTTTATCAATAAGCACACATATCTTACATCTTTTAAGTGCCAGAGACATGATTTTAGATGGATAGGTCTATGATGCCAGCTCTTCGTGTTTTTTATTTTTCACAGTTATAGGTGAGGTCAGCAGATATTTAACTACTTCAGTCAAGGTCAGAACTGAAAATAATAACCTTACATTAATTACAGAATCTGACCTAATTATTCTCATATTCTAATTTTTGTTTGCATTAAAAGACAAAAGTTTTCTCTAACCATTTGCCTTCATCATTGTGTTTTGGTTTTGTGTTATTTAGGCATTAACACTACTGCATTTTGAGTACACAAAATGAGAGTCTGTATATTGAGAAAGTCCGCCTCTAGACTGGAGATTGTAACTTCAATTTCTTGCACTTCGATAACGGCATGTACAGTAACACCCTGAGATGCTTTAATCTTAATGGAATTGAATGGCAACTTAAAGTATGTATAGGATAAAAGCATAAAATGTCAGAAAAAATCAACATCAAAATGTGATTCATGTTTTTTGACATTTCTTTATGTTTGTATTTGTATTATCTCTTCCTCATCATTTTTTCAACCACTTTTTGATGATTCAAACGTGTTATCGGTCATTCCTGTGCACAGATGGTGCCCAGATCCCTGTATGTATTGTCATTTTGTCTTTATTGCTAGCCAGCTTATCCGGCACTGATGGAATTGTTAAAAAGCAGATATGAGCAGAATCGAGGAGGACCAGCTTTTGTCAGAGCATGCGTTCCCATCAGATGAGAGCATGACGATAAGAATCTGCGCAGCGCCTGCAGGTCGTGTCACTCTATGCATAACAATCTACAGCTGTGTGGCTGAAAGGAAAAAACACTAAGAGCCAGGAGAGAATGGTACATGAAAAGGGGTCTTTTGGTGATAAATATGCATAAGGTGTCTTGACTTGCCTTTTCGGTAAACCTCAATGATCAATATTGCACAGCACTGTTTCAAACAAAGAGACAAAACAAGGTCTTGTTTGTACTGTCTGAAGCTATTTACAGGTTTATACGGTGTGTGTGTGTGTGTGTGTGTGTGTGTGTGTGTGTGTGTGTGTGTGTGTGTGTGTTTGCAAGCTTCTTGTTTTTGTTTTTTAAAAAAATCCATATTGAGATCTCAGAGCATGAAATGTAAATGATGTTTAATTTGCTGAAATTACCAAATTAAACAAAAAAACCCCCACATTTAATCTACAATTGCATGGTTTTCCCTGCTTCTGTTTCCCTCTCTCTCACACACATACACACACAAACACACACGCGAGCAACAAAACCCCACCAGTTCTGTTTAAAGCATATTATTTAAAGGCAAAATCATGTCTAACAAACTTCTGGCTGTGCACACCTCACAAACTTTGGTAGGAGTTGTGTGTGTAAAATTTAATAAGATATAAGCCACACAGATTGCTTACCAAGTATTTCCTATTTATTTGAGTTAAATACTGAAATGGCAGTTGAAATTAAGACCTGTCCAAACAACATTTAAAAAGAAAAGTAAGGCCAAATATAGCAGTGTACTGTCATTTTTGTAAGCCAACAATCAGACAGTACTGGCAGCTCTCACATATCGCCTGAAAATTACTCTCAGACACGGTCTCCCTCTGAGCAAAGACACATATATTAATGTAGGTTGTTCAAAAAACACGCGCAGCACAATGGGTATAATTTAATTGACTGCTGAAAACTTCTTATGTGTCATTGTGATCTAACTATTGGGTTTTTGTTGTTGTTTCAGTTTACTTGCTTCGGTGCAATACCATTTATAGTAACATTATTCCATTAGGGTGCAATTTACCTAGTGGCCTACACATATAAAGAAAAATAGAACATATTACCTGCTTACTGATGGATATATAATTCTGTTACAATTAACAGTATGTGTGAGCAGTAAACTATGGATTTTTTAAGGAATTTTGAATTTCCTGATCAAAAGGATATATTTTTCAAGTTTACTATTCTTCCCCATCATATTTATTTAAATTGTTCACCCAAATTACCATAAAATAACATTAAAAAGTCAAAATTGAGAATCTCCCTGTACTGATATCTGGTCATTAAGATAGCGAGATTCAATTTGACATAGTCCTATCTGCCTCAACGAATGAGTGCAGAATTAAGTATGTGGGAAGCAGCATTACAAATGACATTTAGGGAAAAAAAATACCCTCTTTCCAGAAATACTGTCATCAATAGTCTAGGCAGCCGCAAAACCTAAAGTTCCCTGCCACTTTGCCGTTTATAAATTGAAATATATATTTAGGAAAATATGCCTGCTTTTTGTTACACAGGTGTTACATAGCAAGAATATGTATGTGTATGTTCATGTATACAGCAGTATAGTTCTCTATATTTTATATTATTCAATTAGGCCAACTTTCTTAATAAAACATTATTCGCACTGTGGCTCAGCAATGTGTCAGCTGAATAATCAGAAGCTAATTTGGAGGTCTGAACATGCAGGCAGTTGGGTAACAGCAATGGAGGAGTGAGACTGAAAAAGGAGGAGGAGGCTGTATATTTGTCTGCAGCAAGGCTATGATTTTGGAGTGTAGAAATGCTTTTTAAAAGTTAGCCACAAAATATTAATTTGGCTATTTCCCTTTCTGCAAGTGTGCATCCATCAGACCACCAGAAATGTTCCTTACCTTAAGTTCTGCAAGTCACATGTACAAATCAATCAAAACTTTGTCTGCAATAACAGTCTGCCCTACAAAAAAAAGAACCGTGCACACTTTCTGAGCCCCAGACACACTTTGTATGTGTCCATGTTTCACATGCCATGTTTATACATTTATTTCTTGTTTTTGTCAATGGTGTTAAACAAGACACTAGATGGTTAGAGTAAGACCAGAGGTATGGAGTCATTCATCATGAAATTAATAAAAAGTAAAAAAAACCAAAAACAAACAAAACAAACAAAACAAAACTACAAACAAAAAAAGACAACATATGAAATGATTTAAGGACATTGGCGTGTTGTTCATATAGCACTAAGGGGTATTTTTAAAGAACTGAATAAACTGTGTTAATGTTTGGCCAACACAACTATTTCTAATTTAACATAAAGATGCAGCTATGAGAAAAAACCTCTCAAATATGAATGTTTCTGTAAAAAGAAAATAAAAGGCACTTTTGGCTGATCCTTTATTCACGAGTGGTTGCCACAGTGGGAAATGTTTGATTTGGCAGATTTTCTAAAGCAGGATGCCCTTCCTGATGAACCCCCAAAGCTGCAAATTCTAAAGGGACTTTCACATAGGAAGCAGCAACTGTTGCGCTGTACTTTGAAATCCATTTTTTTCTATGGCTTGTGCTGCGCAATAATGGGCAAAGCACAGCGCAAGTGCCTGGGGTTCAACAGTGTAGAATTTGACTTATGGTGTGAAGTGACGTACATTTGTACGACCAACACAGATGAAGGGAACAGGAACAGTACTTGTGAAGATCATGAAAGGCCACAAAAATTAACATAGTACACGCAGACTACTGTCATGTGACGTGATGTAAAAGGCAAGAGTAGGACCCAAATGCAGGACTCAGACACGAAAGGGATAAACTAAGGAAGGCACCTTTATTGCTGTGAAAAACCCAAATATTAAATACAATGAAACAAAAACCTAAAACTGAAAACTAGAAACTAAGAACTGGGAGCCAACTAGGAAATACAAAGGAAACAAGGAGCACGGAGGAAACACAGCAACATGTGACAACATGAAAACATGCAGAGGGGAAACAGAGGGCTTAAATACACAAAGGATAACCAGGCAATGAGAAACAGGAGGGAAACACAGCTGGGACTAATCAGGCACAATGAGATGGGGAGGAATCAAGACCGAATACACTAAGCACAGGACAAGGGACTGTCAAAATAAAACAGGAAACAAGAGACTCACACTAAGGTGCAGGCTAGTCACTGGGACGGGGAAAGAAACAGACATGAGAACATTGCCAAATGGGGGAGACAGAAAGGAAACCCGGAAAACAGACACAGAAAACAAATGAACATGAAGATTGAAGGGAGACTAGACCCAAAACGTGGAATACTGCACAGTAACAGAAACCTAGGGACTGGAAACGATCAAAGCACAAGCAAAACACAAGCAGAAGAGCAACCACTAGAACCAGAACCATGAATAACAATAAATCAAAGAATACTAATCAATCCAAAACACAGTCACTGGGTGATAGACCCAGTATGGTGACAACTGCAAAAGAGAGTCAACAAATTTTGAGCCATGTGCTCAATTTAGTGGTCAGCACAGTGCATATCATTTTGTATGTGAAATGGTCTTAACCATTTGAGGTCCACACCAAGAAAAAAGCAATGGAAACATTTTTTGTTTGCATTTCTTATTGATTTGGGTGAGTAATAACCACAATCAATATTTTTTTTTTCAATAGAGCCTGTAATTTTTAAAATATTGATCTCTACCAAATGGTTGAGATGTCACTTAATGGTAAAAGTATGAAATGTCATGCAAATACAAGTACATTAGATAATACAGTTGAAAAAAATCTAAAACAAATTTCTTTTTTTTTCTCTCTCTTTCTCTTTTTAAGTGCCCTTTCTCACTGTCCCTCTTCCCCTCTGTTTTTCTTTTCCTTCATCTTTCATTCTCCCTTTCCTATCCCCTAGTCATGTCTGTCCTGTCTGTAACAACTGAAAATAAAATAAAATAAATAATAAGAACAAAGGTCGATCAAATGGACCAATATGGCAAGGCCGTGATGATCCACTTGGTAAAGTAAATCCATTGGGTATCCTTGTTGGCCTTCAGACAACAATTCTGACGGTTAAAGAACCAAATGGGACAGGCAAAAAGAAAAAGAAAGAAAAAAAAAAAGAAAAAATCAAATAAAGGGCCAAATTATAATTAAATTAATAACAAAAACTATCCAGGGCATTGGATACAGTTTATTTCTAGTAGCATGCTAGTGAACATTACTGTTTTCATTCCATCAAAGGAAATCATTATATCAAACAAGTTTTTTAATCTGCCAATGTGAAAAATGTGCTACAGCAAAAAATACTCACATTCAGGCCACAATGATTGAATGTTACTGTGCAAAATCATTTTTGTTTAAAATAAATAAATATATAAAAACAATGCAAATCAAGCACATCTGCTTGTGGTTTTGGTCGTTGGGGTCTTATGGTGTAGTATTGATTCTGTGGTCTTGGAGAGCTAAATCATGGTTGTCCAACTCTAGATGCTGGCTTGTTAACTTGGTTCAGACACAGCCAGGTGGAAACCTTTTGAAGGTCATCGGTTTCTGGTCCAGTAGGGCACAGTCCCTTTTGTAAACCAGGTATTCAAGTCAAGGATGTATCCGAACAGTGGAATATGCCATCTCCTTAACTTGTAACTTATAACTTGTCTTATAAAGGTGTAATATCATATCAGAAAGCTTAATTCCTCCCATATGCTAATTATACACAGGGATGAGTGATGGGCATGGAGTGGTGATCTCTGCATTGGACTCTTTGCTCCACTGTTTGAAAGAAGCATGAACCCACAGGCATTGTTTAGAAGGTTGACACATTTTTATTTTACTGCAATCAGACCTTCATCAGACCTGTAATAACAGGCTCCATGGCCCTTCTTCATCAGGTCTTTGTCTGCCATCAGGCGAGCTCCACCGGTGCAGTTTGGTCAGTACCAATGCACCTGACATCCAAGGAGGTGTGCAAGTTCTGGACCAAGCTGATACTTGTGAAGAGCTGAGGTTCTTTTATGGGTTTGCATACTGTTTTTTACAACTTTGGCCCCTTAGAGGTCGCTTCTGTTCCTTTTCACTGAGGGGAGCATTGAAGAATGTAGATCCCCTAGATACAGCAGCAAGTTGTGGATGATGCCAGATGAACTTGCTTAGCAGAACAATTTAAAGCCCCACTCATCTGGTTTGTTGGCAAATCTACTCGTGGAGAGTGCCAGCCCTTATGGCTTCATATGAAACCATGACCATAAACACACTGTGGTTGAAGATGGATGGTATCATGAGTATCATGCCACAGGACTATGTAATTTTTAGCCATATAATTGTTTAGCGTCCATATAGTACTTATTAAATATGAAATTATAATTCTGACAACTTAGTAATATTAATTTACCAGCTACTGTAATTTGGTTAAAAGGTAATCAGTTGTGATATTTGTGATTTCCACGTGTTATTCTTGATTTTTACAATATTTACTAATATTAACTCCGAAAGTTACAAAAATGACTTGCTGAGGAAATTATTTCAGAATATTCTTGCTGTGCTAACACTTAATGTGATTTATCAATAGCAATGGGTAAACAAAATGGGTCTAGTGGTCTGATTTTATGGCAAATAATCAATTTTAATAAAATTTAGGTTATGTTAGCATTAGCAGCATAAAGGGACAAATCAACCGTTTGGTTGACCAGTTTTTAAAAAAAATATTCAACATTTAATTTCACTTTTTTAATGCTGTCAAGTGACATACATCTGTTTAGAAAGTCCTCTAACACTATCATATATCAAAAAATTATATCTTCCTACCTTAGTTTCATCAAAAACACTCAAAATATGTTGGATGGTTTTTTGTTTCTGACTTCCTGGTTGGGAGAGGTATAAGACGAGCCAACAGTTTCCATTCACAGTGCCTTCTAGTGGATTTTTTCTGGCATTACAGATGTAAACCAATTGGTAGAAAAGACTCAACAAGGTAGGTCAAGTTTCAGTGAAAGCCTCAGTTAGATATAAGGCCTGAAAATGTGCTCTACCAATTGGTTGACCAGAATGCTAAATTGGAGACAGACATGACCTTTGACTTTTTACATTATTCCTTCCTAGTAAAGAGGCATGACTTCTTTGCCCACATTAGCATAAACATCATTGAGTTATTGGCAAAATTATGCTTTGTAAGGTCACAGTGACCTTAATCTTTGAGCAAAAATTTTCAATCTATTCATTCTTGAATCCAGTGAACATTTAATCCAAACCTTAAAAAAAATCCCTCATATGCCCGAGATATTACATTGCAATGCAATCATTAAAAAATTAACATTAATTATAATAGTGTTGTATCTATCTATCCATCTATCCATCTAATAAAGTATCTATCTATCCATCTATCTAATAATAATTTAAATTTAATATTTATTCAAATATGAAACAGCAGTGCTGAGAGCTTCTTGCAGTTTTTACACACGTGTTCCACTGAACCATTTAAAACACAAGTAATGTCATTCTGACCTTTGGCTCAGGTCACTTCTGCAGATTCAGGTAGAGCTCCATATGCGAGGAAGATTCAAACTGGCATGCTGAACAGCTCCGAACAAAATGGGCTTTACTAGTGTGACAGGACGTATGTGTTTGATCAATAGAGACAGTTGCCTGTAAAGGTCAGGCAGGGCTGTTGGTAAGCACTGAAGTGAAACTTGTGATGAGCCTTGACTTTGCCTCTTGATCAGCACCCAACGCTCGCCTGGTGCATTGTGCCGGGGGAGCAGTTTGGAGCACCGCTGGATAGTTGTTGGCTCTTATGTGCTGCTTGGTTGGAGCATGACTGTGGGGCAAACACAGGCAATGCTCAGAAATAAAGACAAGATTGATTAGTTTTATTGTGACACACCTCCAACAACACTCCACACCACCCATACCATTCTTTAAACAGAAAGGAGCCAGTCTGAGGGGACACATTTCACATCAGTCTGCTAAACTAGACTGTATAATTTGGTTTTTGGTTACTTAAACCCCCACATTAATACGTTATTATAGAAGCCACCACAAACCACATATTTGTCCATTTTTTTCTGTTTATCTAAAAATATATATTTATAGTAAACTGATTAAAAGTGAGAAATGCACATGATATGGTTGTGTTCTACCACAAAACAAATTCATTGAGGAAAAGTAACACCAATGTACATTTTAATACAATTTAGCAATAATTCCATATTGTATGATATCACTGTAACATGTATACATGTTAGCCCTACTCTGAGAAGCCTTTTGTTTCTTTGTGGCCTTACTGTCACAAGTTAACTCTCATCCTACCAAGTGGGGTCCCCCAGATCGCGTATACCTATATATATATATTTTTTTTTGTTATATCTCCCATGTGCTTTTTATCATTCCCATTTTTATGACTTCATTCCATTTGCTCATGATGTTGTGACATCACTGTGGTCCCAGGAGACCCAGTCCAAAACACCCAATCAGTTATTTTTAAGAAGAGATTGCTAGATCTACTGGACCCAAGACAGCTGGAGCATGTGCTGCTCATGCCACTCATGAAAAAGAGAGCTTATATTGCTTCATTAAAAGCCCCAATCTGAGCAGCGATGACGGCATGACTGAAACTCAACCTGCTGATGTCAGACTAGTTCTCAGGTGCTGCTGTTTTGCATTCCTATGGCACAAACTGTGGCTTAATTCTACAAGACAATTGTATTAACCCATGCAGTTTAGCATTGTCTTCCTTAACTATGCAAGGCCTTCCCTGAAAAAAATGATTTCCGTTTCTTGGATCCCAGGATCATCAGGCCCAAAGATTATGGGTATCCAATACTCGGTTGGAAGAAAATCGATTTTCAGTTTTCTGCCTTTTGCACAGTTTTCACCAGATTCTCTTTTGGTGACATGTAATGCAGATGATGAGATTTTGAACATATTTAAAACTTTACACCAAGGAACATTATCTTGAAAATGTGCCTGAATTTGTAGGTTCAGTATTTTGGGGAAAATCTGCTGAAGAATCACATTACTGGCCGGTTGTCAATTAGCTGTAGCTGTAAAATGTTCCTCTGGCTGCTTCTTTTTGGTATGACTTACCTTTTCTGCCTTTCATGTTTCCAACAACACTAATGTTATCATTCTCTGCTTCTTACATGACAGACAAAGTATTGCAATATTGAGGAAAAAATGTTAAATGGCATTACATTGTGGAAAGTAAAACCCATTAGCACTTTTTTAAATTTCTCTTTTTTAATGTATCTTGTTATTTTGTCAGCATTGTGTGGAACATAAATCTTACAGATTTCCATCATTTAAATAAAATGGCAAGCAGTAAATATAGATCACTCATTACCACATCAAGTCTGTTCTCACGAGGTACCTAAAAGTGTGAATTAAATAATTACTATACAGTATGATAGCAAAATATGATTGGACATCTTTCCTGTAAACTTTGAAGATTGCAAGGAGAATATGCATTGTCAAGCACATAACATTGCAGCCTGGTACCCTGTAGCACATAATTGTTGGGGTAGTGACAACAAACCTGTGTATGCAAACACATGAATGTACTAGCAATAAGAATTTTGTCAAGCTGTTTATCCTTTTCATTCCTTGTTAGGGCACTGTGTGCTGTGAGGCAGCTTGCTGCAGGCAAAGCAGGTGTCCACTGGCTGGCCCTATGTACTTTTCAACATGGCAGCACCACACATAGGTTAATATGATAGTCCCCTGCCTTATCTAATGTGACGAGGGGCCTTTCTTGGCCGTGCCACAAAGCTGCTTTGAAGCATCTGTCAATGCCCTCCCCTGGATAAATGTCATGTGTGGAATATCTCAGGAGGCAGCTGCACCATTGCAATGGCAACGGCAGGAAGCCAGAATACAGCCCAAAGCCTTACACTCCTACGTTTGGTACAAGGGATGCAGGTTTCTTGATTTTCTTTCTTTTTCTATCAGTCGGAAAAAATGGGGTGTGTTTTATTCAGCTACTGCCATTTGAACATATTCTTAAAAAAAAACCATGGCAATGCAAACATTGTTTTTCAAACATTTCTCAGATTTGTTTTGAATGAAAAAATCACCACATGATACTAGTGGCTCGCAAGCTTCTTTTGGCACTGGAGCTTACTGAGGCTTGGATGTTCATTGAAGTCTTTGTTACCCATCATTAGACTAAGGTGAATAACTGATGGTAACCTTGAGATTCTAATCAGATTATCCTGTTTTTCCATCCAAAGAGAGGCCTCTTTTGCAGGTCAGCAACATTTAGTTTACTTAGAAAAACTTTCAGTTCTTGCCTATTCACATTGTTAAATGGACTGTAGCATTCATATCCTGAGCTTGCAGCGATTCACTTTCACCCAACAAAAGAGATGCACTATCAATGGCATTACTATAGTTTGTGAAGCCCTACAGTTTCCATGGATGAAATAAAATAATCATGAATGGAGTGTTGAGGCTTCTTATTGTATGACGGAAACTACATCCAAGGTTACATTGATTCATTTGAAAACCAAATACATTTCAAAAACATGTACTGTGTTGGATTTTTACTTTTCATATTAAAGTAGTTGTCCACTTTTACTATTTTTGATCTAACCCTTTCGGCACTTGCAAGCTGCGTGGTTTGAAAAACCATTGTCCGCTTCTGGTATGCTGTATGCTCTGTGCAAAATAATAAATGTACAGAGGTTGATACCAACAACTGTTTATCTGTCATAAATCATTTTTTTTTAGCAGTATAAAAATTTGACTGTGTGTAACCTGTTTTAAAGTTGTCAGTTATTGACAACAGGTCAAGACCCACAGGTTTCACATTATAACACACAGGCTACTCCTTTACCGTCACTTTTTGACACTTGGGGCAATCCAGTAGGGGTACTTCAATCCATAGTTTTCACGTGACATCAAAGTTACTTGGACACGCCTACCTGGAGGGCATAACGGTACTGTGATCCTTTGCCCTCCAGCCATCCTTTGAACATTTTCGAGTTTAATTTAGCCAAAATGTCAGGCAGTTGCTGTGCTATTTGATGGCCTAATCAACATTCATTTACTGCCAGAAGAGGGTATAGTATGGTCCGAACGTGAGCACACCTCTAATAACCTTGCCATACAGGCCCAACCCCACCAATTTCTGCTTCTTCACAGAAACCCAGGCGGTCAGTGGAGGCTCATTTAAACTGTAGGAATGAACTACATGACATTGGAAAACTACTCAAATAAGTTTATAGTTAGGACACAACATGTACTGTATGTGAGAAATAAATACTACTTGAACTTTCTTGGCCTCACACTGTAAATATCCAAGTCAACAAAATGGAACATTTACATGTGGCGGTTTATTTATTTAGCACTAAAATTTGCTTTAACAATGAACAGTTGCTTATTCTACTCCTCCCACATGGCGGCATTATTTTACCCGTCCAGATTGAAAATATATGCAGGACAAGATACACGTAGATGCCAACAAACTGGAGTTCTGAGAGAGATGTTGTCGCTTTTAGAGATGAATCACAAATTCCCAAAATCCATAGTTTGTCTTCATATATTTGTTTGTCTGCATGGATGAGTCTTGGCTTAAGACAGCACTTTTGTCCTGCAGCACTACCGAGTGTCCACCACTGTCCGTCATGATGGAGTAATGTTTTGCCTGTCAGGGTAGTGAGTCAGTCACATGAGTATAAACTATAAATATCCAAAAAATATGCAATGGGAATATACTGGTGGGTTGCATAACATATCACACTTGTTTCTTAACTAGACCTCTTCCAATTTATGGTACATATTGTGAAATTTTGTTTGTTTTTTTAGTTAAGCAGTGTTCAAAAAGAAGGGGGAATTACAATGTTTAAGGAGTCATATTGTGTTTTCAAGAAAAAAAAATCAAACTATCGCTCAAATTTCAATTCAGTATTTTATATTTTATTCTTTTCATTAAGTTGGCCAAAGCAATGGCTGATTGCAGTTTTCATGTACAACTAATGCTGAACAATACTTACTTTAAATGAAATTACTTAAGCAGTAAAATGTTCACACAGATTGGTAAAATGATAAAGGAAAGACTACTGGCTATTGCATTATGACAAAGTTAAATAGAACTGCAGCCTGTGACATTAAATTTTGTTTCATGGAGACATTTTCCATCAAGAAGCATTAACTGGCACTTGCATTTCTGGAGAGATGCTCATCAGGCTGCAGCATTTGATTGCTACAGAATCAAATGTATCTGTGGCTGATAAGCTGATAACTGGTCTTTGCTGAAAAGAACCCAATCACAGGATTTTTGATTAAATGGCTAAATGGATAGTTGGTAGGATGAAACTATAAGGGGATTTTCCCAAACTACAAAAATCATGTATCAAAAACAGTGAACTAGATGTCTTTTTAAATATTAATTTTCTATACTGAGATGGTAGATATGTGGAACCAACTTAAAGAAATCATGTATTGAAATATAGGACATAACATTGAAAATTTGGATTTTTCACTGTGAAAACCATACATATGTTTAACAATTCATTTTTATAAAATACAAAACAATCACACACACGCACACACTTCCATTTTATTTATACAGCGTCAAAACACAACAACAGTCACCTAAAGGCGCTTTATATTGTAAGGTAAACCCTGCAATAATAGCTTACTACAGGAACAAGTAAAAAGAACAGACATAAATCTGTGCTTTTCTTTGCGAACCACTGCCAAATCAAGTTTTAATGATCAGCTCATCATTTAGATGCAGAGAGACACCATCTTCCATGGATGAGGGAAGAACTGTGGTTGGGACTTAAACTGTCAGAAACTATGTAAACGCTAAAACACAAGTGGAACACTTCTGAAAACAAACAATTTAGAAATCAATTCAGATTAAGGCCTATACAGTAACATTAAGACAATAATGTGCAACATGTCAGAAAATGGTGCAGAAGGCCAACATGATAACTAAAAAGGCAGTTTCAGTGGAGCAAGTAGAGAGCAGTCAAATGATTTCAGCTCAGTGTGAATGTAGATTGGTGTTGTTCTACTTATCCAGTGAGGATGGAAAAGCCAATTCTTTCCACTCCAGTAAAGTCTTGGATAATTGGAGTTTTGTATTAAGATTGACACCAGATGAAAGTTGGTTATTAACACAGGGTGAAGCGTGGCAGATTGTTTATTAGAATCCTGTCACTATTTACAACCCAAAACGGCAGCGCCTTGACATTGAGAGTTCAATTGAAAGTGAGGTATCAAATTGATATTCTAGCAAAGGCAAGTTTCAGCTTTGGACTTTTCCCTGCTGCTTTTCAACAGAACAGAGTCTATGAAGAAGTTCTGTGTGATGTCCATTTGCAACATCAATCTTCTATTATTTACCACAACAGATGCTGCAGTGTTAAAGATCTGAGGAAGAAAAAAGATTCTGGATTATATATATTTCCATCATAGTTGTCCCCATTTTAAATTCAGAAAGGAGCTGGAACAGAGATTAATCAGATTAAACAGCCATCACAACCAAACTAATTTGACAATAAAGTGAAATGAGGCTGAAATATAAAGTAATATCAAAACAGGGACTGAAAATAAAATTAACTTTAAATAAACATTAATTAATGCTTTTACTTGCAAACGTTTTGCAAGTGATGTTACTGAATATATGTTGAATATAAAATTAAATGTAAATTATTTATTACCCTTCAGTTGTAAAAGGCTGTTAAGGTATTGCTTCCCCTGTTGGGTGGGTGGGCAGCATTGACACAGTTTTTACATTCAATAACCTGAAGAATGAGGTGGCGTAGTAGTCAGAAATTGATAGCATAGGTGCCTCTACTAAAACTCTCGGGGAAGTTCAAATCTCAGTGATCTTGAGCCCAAGGTCAGAGGTCAAGTTTTCTTAAGTCTTGTGAATGTGATAACTCAAGAAGGAAGTCACTTAGGAGTGAAAGAAGCCATTTATGTCCATTGTGAGCAACCATCTTTGAACAGAGGTGGTGGCTTACGACACCAACTGTCTGCCATCTATAATCCAGTTTTGAGTTCCCTTCCCAGACGCCTTAACGCCCACTCACACTCTGGGCCATCTGACCTCAGGAAATTACATGATAGGGTGAGGCTAGGTTTCACAATGAGCTCACCCGAAACCTTGGCTGATTGTGACCCACACCCATTTTCACACCTTGGCTCATGTGATTAGGTAGAGGATCATCAGCGGGTCCTTTTGTCCCTCTTTGTGAGGAAACTCCCACTGGGTTAAAATCTGGGACTCTCCACCATGTGACCCTAGAACTGAAGAAGCTTCTTGGATGAGAGGTGAAACATATTTAAGCAACCTAAAGAAGTCCAGACGCTTTTCTTTCCAAGCTCCTTAGACCACTTAAGACTTTCAAATTAATACCACATGTGCATCTACTAAAAATCTCAGATGGGTTCGAATCCTGGTGACTTTGACTTCAAGGTCAGTTTTCTCAAAATCTTGTAAATGCGATAACTTAGGAACAAGGCGATGTAGGATTTTGCATACGTGTATCTACTAAAAGGCTGAGGGAGCAGCACGGGCAGCCGTCAGTATTTTTGGCCTATTTCTCCTGCCTGACCATGTGAAAAATACTTTTAAAGAAATGGAAAGTAACAGCAATTTAGATTAAAAACAGAAGTAAGGAAAATGATAATACCAATGACAATACTAATTTCTTTCTATTTTTAAACCCTGAGCTACTGGAGTCTTCTGCAGGGACTCCAGTACTTCTGCACTTGTTGAGTGTCCTATCATCGGAAGGAAGGACACAATAAATCAGATCTGAATGCTTTTGGGAGGTAGTATGCATCATGCATGCGGACATGCGGACATGCTATGTAGGCTGTGCAGTGTAAAAGAATATTCATGTGTGCAGTGTCTTGTTTCAAACTTTTTTTTCTCTTATTTTATATCTGAGCACTGACTTTCCCATCTCAAAATTCTTGGCAGAGCTCTGAGCTGTCCTTGGTGCTCACAGTTTGGGGAAGGACTTGGTGTGTGTGTGTGTGTGTGTGTGTGTGTGTGTGTGTGTGTGTGTGTGTGCCAGACATAGTGTCTGGCATAGTGGTTGAGTTTTGCTGCTTTACCCTCCCAGTAAGTCAATGTGCAGCAGTCTGCCACAGGTAAGCCAAGTCTGACTTTCATTTGCACTGGTACTGGTGCTACTTTTCTCATTCTTTCTCTCTCTCTCTCTCTCTCTCTCACGCACGCACGCGCGCACACACACACACACACACACACAAAGTAAAATATTTGGACAACCTTATCTGTGGCACACCAGCTTGCTAAAAACACCACAACATGCCTAATGAATCTGCATGGATTTCATGAAGCAAAATCTGTCTCTACAGAATGAAATCACTTGATATGTTTTCTATTTCTGTAGTTAAATTTTGCAGCATCCCAACTTTAGCCCAGTAGCTTCAGTTTCTAGTAAGTAATGATGACATGAAGCTCGAGGCTTTGGCACATGGAACATGCAGCCAAAATTGGCTTATCTATCACGCTAAACAATAATGATGTACAAAAAATGCAATGTTCTGCATCCCCCCCGCACACCCTCTACCCCCCCCCCCCCCCCCCCAATTCTTTCTCCCTTCTTCACAGTGTACTACAGCCTGATTCCCACTGACGACTTGTGAATAGAAATGGGAGCAGTGCTAAATTATATCTATTTTCCTGTTTCCTCACAAGATTACGGCTTGTTGTTCCATCCTTTGTTATGGACGGTGTGTGCCCATGGGATGATAACAAAGGATGGGAGAAAGAAAACCTGCTTGTAGTTCAAAACAAGTTCTCCATGCCTTTGAAGATGTGCACTTACTTCAGGCAAATGTGGGTTTGTAAGAGGAGATGTTTATGTTGTTAGCAAACAAGGACACCTAATGGCATTCATACCCTTATAGCAAAATGATAACCTCTGACCAATACGGCTTTGAGCAAGTACTGAAATTACAAAGTGTCTCAGTGAGCCAGTGTCATATGTTTAGAGTAAACTGACCAGTGTCATTTGAGTACTGGTTTTTACCATGAAGAGGATTTTGGTATCAAGCAAAAATGATCAAATATATTTAACAATAAAGATATGGGCAATTCTCAGTAATTCTAACTTTTATGGTGGTTAATAATGATTCATTTGCAAGTTCTCGACTTTGTACAGGTCAGTCAAAGAATTATTAAATACTAAAAACTATGTATGTAAACTACAGGATTAAATGGGATAAGGAAGTGTTTATAAGATGGAAAGGCAGATAGAGCTCACCCTCAAGGTGAAGGTTATGAGAGCACTGTTTAGCAAAGATATTTGATCCATTATACATTGTTTGTGTCTACAGCTGGTATGACGAGAATAATAAATATTGTATTAGCCATGGGACCTACATCTCCGTCTCCCAGACAGGTTCATAACATTCTCGGCAGGGAAGGGCGGGACCTCCTGTGGATTTTTCCAATGCTCTTCTGTTCTTTTCCCTCCCGCTCACTGAGATCAGTAGCAGAAAAGACTTTGTACAACATGCAACATGTGCGCCTCGTTCAGGCAATCGTTGCATTTTTCATATAGCCAAATGAGCAAGCGGAACATCAGCATCAGCAACTTGTTAAAAATGGTGATCACTTTGTCACAAATCAAGCTGTTGCTCTCGTTCTTTCTAAGTTCCATTGCAGTGTTGGCTGTGCTGCAGTGTGTGTTCTGCATTATTCGTTGATTGAACCACATTTCTACGAGTTCAACACTAAACAGAACTAAAGGCTCTTTTTGTGCCCTTCCAAAGCTTTTGACGTTATGCTTCAGCCTTCTCCAGAAAAAGTAGCAGCCGAACACATTTACCCTTAAAAATTTCATTCTCAACACACACTATCATTAAAAAAGTCATATAACACTCAAAGGGATTATAATTCAAGTTTTTTTTTTACAGAAGACAGTTAACATTAAAATCAATAATTATGAAGTCTTCATTCACGTGTTGCAGTAGACATCTTTTTCCACCATCATCGCCTTCTCACCTCTTGATTTAAATTATTTGCTAAAATGTAACAATTGTTCAATTCAGTTCATTTGAGGTCAGCATAATTACTTTACAGTACAAATCACAACCGAGTCTTCTCTGATGCTAAGTTGCATTAAGAAAGCCTGCTTCTAAGCCACTGCACGTAAGTTTATGAGTTGACATTTAGCTTGAGTTCAGTAAAACTAATCCTTACACTGGGGGGAATGAATGACTCAGAATCTGTCAAAAGTAATATAGGCTACAACATTGCACTCTTATTTCTTTCAAGGTGAATTTTGTGCTTTGAGCACTTGACCAAAACATGGAGAACAAAGGTTTCACCGCAAGCTATCAGTCAGTCTGCATATAAACTGTTATTAGCTCGAGACATAGAGAGAGAAAGATGTCTGTTGTCCTTAAAACTTACTTTCTGTGGTTTTGTAGGGGAAAAACCACAGCCCTTTCTTGTGGAAGTCGTTGATTTTTATTCATGTTCCTGTGAATCACTGTAAAAATCTGTGTTACTCTTACTGCTCTCATAATTACTCCAATTATTATACATCATTAATGTAAAAGTTGTGTACATATGCTCTGCTGACTTCGTGCATCTGTTTAGTAGCATTTAGTGCATATGGTGGAGAATATTCACCGTGCTTCTCATGCAATCTGCTATGTTTATGGTAGGCGGCTATGCCTTGTCAGTGGTGTTGACATGGCTCTGCACTGTTCTCTCACCTATAACTACCTTGTCATCTAGAAGCAATTTCATTATATGAAAATAAAAACAATATAAAAGGAACTTGGGATGTGTTAAACAACTTAATTAAACAAGGATCTTCTGGAACATCATATCCTGAATATTTTACTGATGCAAATGGTGAAAATCACAACATGAGTAATATTGTCGATGGGTTCAATAAATTCTTCATAAATGTTGGCCCTGAACTAGCAGCGGACATCCCGTGTCATAAAAATGAAAATATCAGTAATATAAAATCAAATCCCTTTTCACTGTTCCTCTCAGCTACAAATGAGCAAGAAGTAATAAATATCACATTAAAATGTAAAAGTAAGTCTTCAATGGATTATCATGACATAAATATGTCTGTAGTTAAACAGGTTATTCTGAATATTGCTAGTCCCTTAACATATATCTGTAATTTATCATTTCAGTCCGGTTGTTTTCCAAAAGAAATGAAAATTGCGAAAGTAATACCACTATATAAAAGTAATGACAAACACAGTTTTACCAATTATAGGCCTATTTCTCTACTGCCTCAATTCTCAAAAATTCTAGAAAAACTTTTTAATTCAAGATTAGAAAAATTCCTTGAAAAACATCAAATAATAAATGTTGGTCAGTATGGTTTCAGAACGCAAAGAACCACTTCAATGGCGATAATTGAGGCAGTAGAAGAAATTACTGATACACTGGATAAAAATAAATATGCAGTTGGTATTTTTGTTGACCTCAAAAAGGCCTTCGACACAATCAATCACTCAATTTTACTGGATAAATTGGAAAGATATGGTATTCGAGGGAAAGCTGGTAACTGGTTAAAAAGTTACCTAACAGGTCGGGAACAATATGTTAGCATAGGGCATTACCATTCAGAGAAACTTGGTATTACATGTGGTGTTCCCCAAGGGTCAGTGTTGGGACCAAAACTTTTCAATGTATACATAAATGATATTTTTGATGTTTCTCAAGTACTTAAACTCATACTGTTCGCAGATGACACCAACATATTTTTCAGTAGCGATGATTATACTGATCTTGTAATGACTGTAAACAGGGAGCTAAAATTAATGAAAAAATGGATGGACATAAATAAATTATCATTAAATATAAATAAAACTAAAGCAATGTTTTTTGGTAATTTAAAATATAATATAGAATTACCAATTATCATTGAAGGTGTACCAATTGATAATGTGAGTGAAAACAAATTTTTGGGAGTTATAATTGATAACAAAATTTCATGGAAACCCCACGTCAGACACATAAAAACCAAAATTTCCAGAAGCCTCGCAGTTTTGAACAAAGTGAAACAATTCCTTGATAAAGATGCACTTCGTACTCTGTACTGTACCCTGGTTCTTCCATATCTTACATATTGTGTGGAAGTGTGGGGAAATACATATAAAAATACAACTAATCCATTAGTCACAGTACAGAAACGAGCACTGCGTATTATTCACAAGGCTGGTTATCTAGATCATACTCACAAATTCTTTCTTCAGGCAAAGTTACTTAAATTCCAGGATCTGGTTAATTACAATACATCCATAATTTTGTATAAAGCTTTTACTAAACTTTTACCGGCAAATTTACAAACTAGATTTGAAATTCGAGAAAAGGTTTATAATGTGAGAGGCTTTGGAGAATTCAAATTACCCAGAACTCGAACAACCCGTAAAGGCTTTTGTGTGTCTGTATGTGGTGTGAAAATCTGGAACAGTCTGAGTTTACAATTGAAACAATGCAAAAATATTCATAGATTTAAATTTCTCTACAAACAGTTGGTCTGGTCACAGTATACTCAATGATGGGTTTTAGTGTGCTCTGTAATGTCTGTCCTCTTACCATTGCTGGTATGGATTCCAAAATAAAAAATAAAAAATAAAGTGTGCGTATGTATGTACATATATGTACTTGTGTGTGTAGATATATATGTATGTATATGTATGTGTGTCTGTTACTTGTAGTTATTACTGCCTGTTACCTGTGGTAATGCAATTTATAATTTATATATTCTGTATTCAGTTATGAAGGCTCTAATTGTTGGTTGCGAGCTGCCGCTTAGATGCTTGTATCTGCCCGGGGCTGTTGATGGGTCTGTATGCAATGATGGGCGTAGCTGCGGGAAGTTTATTGTTTTTTTTTGTTGATGAGTGAGTATAGGGGTGGGATTTAATAAGTTTTCTTCGTCCCACTCCTTTTTCAGGCAAGTTTTGTTTTTTGTTTTGTGTATTTTATGTTCAATATAGGTATTTGTTGTGCCTGAAAATGAATAAATAAATGAATGAATGAATGAATGAATATCTCAGGCCCTGAATAACCGGTTGGTGTTATTAGGGTCAGGCTTCACAAAGCTCTCAGTGGATAACAAGGAGGAAATTCTACTCCAGCCATCTGTCATACTGTTCAGAACACATGCTGAACTATAAGGGCATATGAATAAATAGCTTAACCCTTGACATTCAGATGTTTTTACTAATAGACTTGAAAGCATTTTGTTCATTTTTTTTTAAAGAGTGAAAACCTTGTGATTCAACATTTTTGACAACAGCAGATGGCTGACAAAGATTTTTTCTGCACACACTCTTATTAGCATGTGAGAAACTATTATTGCTGTGGAATTTACATCTTGAAATGCATAATAATGAATTGTGAGGCCACAGTTTGTCAGAATCATCTATTAACAGACCACCTGCAGCTTGATAGCTGTAATTAGAAATGCATATATACACATGTATTGTACATGTGTACATGTATTGGTCATACACATGTACAATACATATGGCCTAATGCGCTCTGTCTCTGGCAGACAGAGTTGTTATAATGGAACCAGGCTGTCAGTAATTGATGGGCTCTGATGTAGGACTCTCAGTAATGTGACAATATTTTGACGTTGCGTTCTGTAGCATTCTTGTATTACAACAACTTACATCCTTTCAAGCAATAAAACAAATCAGAAATGCCGGACTGACATTATTTCTATACTCTGTGACTGGTTGTGTTAACAGTACCACCACAGTTTTTTTATGCTGGATTTGTTTAGCAAATAAATGGATTTGCAGATTTTATCGGTAAGTTGTGTGTGTGTGACACCAAAAATCGAAAAGTTGGAAGAAGTTTTATTGCTGCTGGTATCGCATGACTCCTTTTGATTGGAAGTTCCAGGTCAGAGAATAATAGCAAATACAAATGGAGTTTAAATACAGGCAGTGTGTGAGGCTGCATGCGTTCCTTAGTATGAGACAAAGGTTTCATTTTACCCAACCTTTACCAAAGTCAAGATATAATTGAAAAAACTAATCACTTAAATAAAAATTTAATTGTAGTTTAAACTATTTATGTTGTGTCAAATCACAACAACAGTTACCTCAGGGCATCGTATACTGTGCATCAAAAAAGTGAGTATACGGGACAAAACCTTGCACTTTCCAGATCTGGGAAGGAAAACATCAGACTAATTTTCTTATCTTTTCATAACTTTAGACATATAATTTTGTTTTCCAAAGCCTAACCCAACATTAATAATAGGAGTGTGTATCATTTAAGGAACTGGCAAGCTAGGTTTATGTATTTTGCCCTTTTCCTAAGAGTTCAAAAGCATTTGCAGTGCCAATATAAACACTGTGTAAGATAGAGTGAAAACCAATATAACACTTGAAAAAAGTGTTTTAATAATGCTAATTAGCTACATATGGATGTGACTTTTTGTGACTGAGCACTGGACCTTTGGAAAGAACAGGAGATAGGAGAAGTCCTGTGCCATGCTCATGTTTCAATATCCAAGCAAATATCCAGGAATATGGTATTTACCTGTGGTCCTATATAAGATAAGTAAAATGTAATTTCCCTGTGCAAATATGTGTGAAATTAAATACATAGGAAAGGACAGCTTTACAGGTCCTGGATTTATCCTGACCATATTTACTTTGTATTTTATAGCATGTTCAGTTTAAGAGAGAAATATCACAAATGAGTTTATGACATTTCATGTCTGGGTGGTTCCACATTTCTGTGTGGAGGCAGCTTGGAAAGCAGATATGGGGTAAGTAGTTCTCTATTGGCAATGATATACTGCTCTATCAACAGGCTGAAGGAGGGCTGTGATCGAAACAATCCACAAAACCCCTTGAAGTACATTTTTACATTAAAGATAAGTAGTCAATGACAAACAGGTCTGACACACTACACTTAAATCTCACCAGAGGTTAGGCATGACATATAAAGGGGTGCTTGCAGTCCCTGCATGTAGCACATGTTAAACCATTTATATGTCAGCTTCTGGTTTCAGTTCTGAGCATTAGTCACATTTCAAACTCAGGTTGCTCTGCTCCAAGAGGCTGCAAACTACAATCAAACTGCTTTGAACTTTAAGCAATACTGTCTTCATTAGCTCTATTTTCTGTTTGAAGTAGTCAGGTTGTTCCTTGGACCATTGGAGAAGTGTTCCCAGTAATCCCTTTGAGCTCTCATAGTCAAAGCGTAACTGGAACCCAAATGTTAACCCTCAAGCACTGACGTCATCCTGTGGGTGGTTTAACATGAGAAAATGTAAATCACTGGTTCCAATAAATACAAGCTATTTAATGGTGCAGAAATGACACATAGTGCAAGGCGAGCTTTCACAAGTAAATCAAACCATTGCCTGGAGTGGTGGATAAAATCAATATACTCTGAAAAATCTCCCACATTACCAGTCTCAGACTTTTCCTGCTGATGAAATGATGCCCAAAGGCCAAAAGTGTGCTTTTAAGACATGTCCATTTCCATTTCCTGAGGCCATTTGTGCTAGGGCAAAACCTTGAAGGACAAATAATAATAATAAAAAAATAGACACATAGCACCAAAATATACTATGACACTGAAGAAAAGACAAAGTAAGAATACATCATAGACAGCTCAGTAAGTATTTCATCGTCAGCTATGCATCTCTTCCACAATGCAAGTAAATTTCAAAAATTGAAATCATACAGCTGTACTTCTTAGATTAATGCAGTGCAATAAACAGTGATTACAGGCCCAGTTCCCTTAGGGAAGTATGTAGTGCTGTGAATATACAATTCACTTGATTGATATGTTTAAATAAAAAGAAAAAGTAATCAGACTGAATTATGCTGAATGTCTCAGCAATGGAGACTTCAATTAAATCTTTTTGTGTACTTCCTAACATAGCATATTCATATACTCTGTTTATTGCTTAATATAGTAGCTCTATGGAATAGCTTCATTTTTTAAAAAAGTCAAAGCTGCCATTGATGGTAATATGTCAAACACACCTGGCAGCTGGACAAACAAAACTTGGACTTTAATAATAAAGACTGAAAGTGGTCCCACTCTACAGCCCACAAGCAACGATTACACTGATCAATGAGGTAAAAATGAAAACTTTCGTGGATAAATAATGTTGTTCATGTTCTTCTAGAAAGATCACGAAGGGTCAGTGAATAGTTGGCGTATGTAGTTGACTTGAATTATGCTGGGGCTTCCAAGACAGCAATCCTATCTTAACACCACGGGGAGAATTCGGAGCTGGCTGTGCGGCAGCACAAGCACTGCCATCATTAAAACACCAACGATCTAACCAGAAGAGTCTCTGAGTCATGGAAAAATCTGACAAAGACTGAAGCTGTATATCTGCACCCTTCAACTGGAGAAAGAACTGAAAATGAGCCCACATGCCAGGTAGCTAATAATCCATCATTGTAGAGAAAACTGAGTGTGCATAGTTACTCAAAGTAAAGGAAAAATATAATCCAGTGGTGCAGGTGCCCAAAATATAATGACAAACAATATATCTAGAGACTAAAGAATTGTATTCTTCAGTATTGGGTCTCCAATGTTGTTTTTTTAAATTTTGTTTTTAGATAAGTTGTAAACTGTGCATGTTTGAAACAGTAGATATTTGTTGTTTAATTAAAGCTGCTACTTTTTATAAAGTAATAATGCTTTTTTACAAAAACTCTACTGTATTTTGTAGCAGAATTTATCTACAGCAGATCCTGGTCCCCAGATCAATTTTTACCATATTTCAAGTATAGTGAAAGAAGACATATAGAGGGCTGTTGTGACTGAGGAGGATGCTGGGCGCACGGAGTGAGGATGGCGGCAGATGATCTGTCGTGGCAACTCCTAAAGTGGGCAGTTGAAAGACAGAAGTATAACGTATTCAGTGGTAGTCCCTCTTTTGAGCCAATATACACATGGTTTAATTCTAAAAGTCTTTGTCTTTCTAGCTGCCATGTGCCTCATAGGTGAGTCTTTTTTCTCATAGAACACAAAATACACTTAGGCAAATAAATGCACACATTTATTGTCAGTGGACTTCATTCTGAATAAGAAAGGAACACCAAACATTTAATTCTGATAGTGTTCACATATCTACACAAAATCTTATCCAGGTGACTTAACAGTAATGTACAAATATGGATAACCAGAAACTTGGAAACTTATTTCTATTGAGGTGATCAAATAAAACAATGGAAAAAAGTTTGGTTTACCTTTGTCGCATTGTGGACTTGCAAGGGGTGTGTTGGTTTATGTTGAGAAGTTTGATGTTAAAATGTTAAAGCTGAATGATAATGATGTTGTGGGTCTACACAGCTATTAAAATAATAATAATAAAAATATTAATAATAATAGAGAATGAAAATGGCCTATTCAGAAGCTCTGTGAGTGTGCTGGATTTTTTTTGCCTGGCATATATCCTCAGCCTACAAACACACAAGTGTAAAATGGAAAAAAAAATGGATGAGATGGTATGATTTCTTTGTGTGTGTACCTTTGACTGAGACTAGAAGCGAGATGGAGAGAGAGAATGGGAGGGAAAGAGGAGGAGGAAAGAGCAATTTGTACATCTCCGCCCACAGCACTGCCAGCTCTGTGATGTGAGGGTCACCGTGTGACTAACCTACGAGCTCTGGCTGGGCTGCCCTTTCTGTCTCGCTGCACCTGTTTCACCACATTAAACACTTCACATGTTCCTCAGGGTCCCAGCTCCACACTGTTCTTTACACTCATACACATGGCCTTGATAAAAATGCTTATACTCACAGACAGCCAAACATAAGCGCATTTTCAAAAACACACACACAGAAGAATGCAGGGCTACTATGAAATGGAGTGAGAATGAAGGTCGAGAACAATAAAGATGATGTATTGAGTAAAGGTTATCCTGTCTCTAAGATGCTAATTGTTCTGTCAACAGTATTCATTTGCCAGGACTCCCAAAGGGCATGCATCCATTTTGTTTGTTCCAAGCAGATGGGGTCTCTCTCTCTCTCTGTCCTCTCTCTCGCTCGCTCTCTCTTTCTGTCCGTGTATACGTGTGCGCATAAACGTGTTTGCCTCATGTAGTTATGTGCCTTTATTCATGCAGATGTTGTGCGTTTGTGGTGTGCACATAGCATGTGTCGCTCTGTACCAGAGATACATGATTAGAGCGCTGGCCTTCACATCTTTGCATGCAATGATCCAATTGCACATTGCAAAAAGAGGGAAATAGCATTCAGCTCTGAGGGTGATGTGAGCAATAATGTGATGATGGGCGAGACTCAGAGGATTAGGATTTTAAGTTAGTATGTCACACTTACGCTGCCCTATACAGAAAAGCTTAATATGGCGTCTTTAGATTACTGAAAATCTGACACAGCCTCTAAATGTAAAGACTGGAGGGAGTAAGAAACATAAAAATACATAAAAATACAATAAATAATGATGATAGGAGGTAAGAGCCCCTTTTATGTAACCCTTACACTTTGGCTGGATTGAATGCGTAGCATATGCAGAGCAGATGGGTTGCAGAAAGTACACCTGCAGCAAATTTTTAAGTCACAGACAAAAAAACAAACAAAAAAAAGCTAAAATGAATCAAAACAGCAATTTTCTAATAGGATGTTTAATAAATCATTAAAATAATACTCAACCAAAAAACTCTCTTAGCTGATACATTTATCTGTTTGCTCAACCCTAGACAGGTGCCCCCTGTCTTATAAAAACTATAACAGTAACAATTACTAGACCTACATTAACCTACAACATTGTTAAGATCAGATTACGGCTACTGTGAAACTCAGCTTTTTCTTGGCTGCACAAAAATGTGTTAAAGACAAACACAGAAGACAGAATTATGTGTCCAAGGCCTCCAGCTGTCCTCATGTTTCCAAATTGCTATAAGAGTTAAAAAAAAAATGCTTGCAAGTTATTTTAGTAATTACTTTTAAGAAGGAGGTTTGTTCAGGTCATCTCTTGCCACAGCTACTGGATTATTAGTTGCCAGTATAATGTCTTCATGTTAAAGAGACTTGATGAAATAACTGAATTGTTATATTTTTTTTAGCTCACTGTCCACTAAAGCCTGTGACATTTATGGTTATTACAACATACTGTTGGTGAATGTTTTAGATATTTAGGTATTGTGACTCCACCACACACGTATAAAAACTATGTGTTTACACAAATCTAAGTGTGTTTAAGTGTACTCTGGAATTTGAAATATGCTACTGATTATTTATTAACCCAGTTTCATTAATAATAAATATAGTAATATTTTGATGATAGGATTTTCTTTACAGTGACTTACAGGTGCACAGTATACCTTAATGGTAACATAGAACCTATAAATATGCATCATAGTGGGAAATGACTGCTGGTTCTTATTAACACAAATAGTTGGTGAAATTCCACTTCCTGAATCTGTTCATATAACAGCAGGAAAAATAAATAAATATTGATGCTAGGTAAAGATACTGCAGTTCCAAAAATAGCAGCACACACACACACACACACACACACACACACACACACACACACACACACACACACACACACACACAGACACACACACACACAAAAGAAAAAAAAATCAGATCTATGTTGAGCGAGGGGACTGTAATCTTCCATAGATAACATTGGACATACATACATGCCATATTTTCTTTATTGCTTTTCCACTATATTATTTATCCATGTCTTTCATTTTACTGCAATTGATAAAAGACTGCAATTGCAATTTATATACATTCACATGCTCATAGTCTTCAACTTCAGTATTTCTTTTTTCCCCCAGATGCAATTCAGATTTGAAAATAATCTTAAAAATACTTCTCTTTGAGTGCATGCTTAATTTAAAGTAGCCTTGGTTTTTGGTGTCCACGTGATTTTTACTAGGCGGCCTAGCATCAAAGGCCCTTCCATTAATCTCTACAAAGCGACCTGCAGAAAGTTTATGCCAGCACCTAGGCATCAGGCGGTCTGCATGTGAACAGTCAGATAAATAAATGTCCTAAATGACAACACAATGATCACACTGCCGTTATCTTTAAGAACCGTTTCAATCAGTAAACTGAAGCCCTTAATAGTTTTGTGATTCATTTATAAACATAATGTTTGGATAAAAACATGTAGAAGACTTTGCTTTTACACAACTTCTGTGGATGAAAACCCACTCCCCAAGTGCCTTAAAATGACATTCTTTCTAAAGGGTTGACTCCTGTTGTTTGCAAAAAGAAATCAGATTGCATAGAAGTCAATGGGGAAAGACCTCTTAGTAACCTCAGTAAATGCTTTTCTGACAAGTTTAGGGTCCCAGTTTCGTGTCTTCATGTCTATGCTTTAGGAGGATCCTGTGCTGTGATGGACCAGCCATTTTCATTTGAACACATGTCTCTTGGTTTGTCTGTCACAACAGACAAACCAAGATGGTGACAAACACTGTATGGTGACAAACACCATACAGTGTTTGTCACCATACAGTGACAAACACTGTATGGTGTTTGTCACAACAGACAAACACCATACAGTTTCATCAAGATGGCCATGGTGAAAAAGGCTTCATAAAAGGACTTCATGAAACAATGCGTTGCATTGTGATGGTAACATTTATAGGTTGTTTGTTTGTTTTTTTGTAAAATTGCAAAAGTTAGCTACTTACATAGGGGGCAAAATGTGATGGTGATGATGATGAATGGGCAGATAGGTGCAGGTGAAAAAAAACATAGCTTGAATAATTAATATGAAATTAATATGAAATATGAAGTTCTTTTGGGGATTATGAACTCAATTCACAGTTCCTAAATTAAAGCATGAAGATGAATTAATAAATTTTAGTCTGTGTTAACTTGACTGATCATCTCATGTAACGTTTTTTTTTTTTTTTTAATTGACTTTATATTGTTATTGCTCTGTACTGACCCAGGAAAAACAAGTCATCATCAATCATTGTTTTTCATCTTATCCACCTAATTTCTGCTATTCTATCAAGAAACGTTTAGCCAGGCATCATTACTATGATTTCTTTGCACTGGACTGCTTAAAGATCACTTGTCAGTCAGAACAGATGCCTGATGTCTTATTTGGAGTCTCTGCTACTCATTTTTGTTGACTGTTGTTGATTATTTTAACTTAATTATTTTAACTATTTGTTTTTCTAATCTATTTCAAATGTATATAAGTACATGTGTAACAGGTTTACTTTGACATAAAGCATTTTATGGGAGGATATGACAATCCAGAATACAATCATAACCTGCAGGCTATGAAACTAATATTAAAATACACTACACACTTTACAAGTGCTGCATGTGGTTTACAGGTATATAAATCGCATGCATACTTAAAGAAACGCATCAGGATGAATGGCACTAACATGCAAGGTTGAGTCTTCAATTTGGTGGCAGAGATGGAATAAATGGCCCTCAGTGGGAACAGTAGGTTGTCCCTTTGCCACAGGCTTGCTTTCAGTTAAAGAGACAAAGCTGTCAGAGTGTGGCCAGTAATGAGGGGCACACAGCGACACAGCTCACACTTATGCCGTACAGTCTTAAGGTTAAATGATATGACAGTCTCTAACTAAGTCTTTTTTGCCTTAAAGGTCAACTGAATATTTTATTGCCAGCCAGGCTTGGCAGTGTATTGAAATGGTAATGTTAATACCACTACAGGACAGCTTCAGTGAGGGAGGTCCTCTGAAAGGTCAGCCAGTCTCCCAACTGTTCCCTCACACACACGACGCATACATCCAGAAACACTCAAACACGCATATTTACTATAAGTAAATGCAGCACAAAGGGAGATTCTTACCCTGCCACATACAGTAAGAAAAGACACACAAACTCATTAAACCATGCTTTTATATCCATCTACACTTTTATTAGTTTCCCCTTTTCTTTTCCATTACAGTCTGTGTTAAACTTCAATGCACAGTTTCATTTTGCGGCATCATTAGAGCAGAAGACAATTTCCTGCCCACAGACCAGTCATGGACATGAAATGAAAATGACTCTGATTGGCTGCTGTAAAAGATATGAGCTTAAGGGCAATGTGAGTTTTTGACTGGTAAGACACATTTCTCTTTTAATGCAGGAGATTGGGAGGAAAAATAAAAATAAAATCTTAACAACCACATTTCATGACAGTGGAAGGTTCTCAGAAGGGCCAAGCATAAGGTAATGCAAATATAGGCTCAAATGACTTGCTGTAGTTCTTTATGTGCTGTTATATTGCCTCTTATTGGAGGCAGCTTCATCTTATTAGTCAGTTCCTTCTAACAGGTGGACGTGATGGAACCACCAAATGCACATGTTGCAAATGTTCAAATACACATTGAAGCGACAACAATATATTGTTTGGTGTGTTATTCATGTGTTATTGACTGCAGTGATGTCATCACTTACATGTGAACACGTTCTGTGCCTTTTCTCATCTGATATCAGGCACACCCTCTGCCATGTCTGATATCAATATTTTGCCGATAAATAGCACAGGATTAAGGGAAATTTTGCTTGTAATGTTTCAGTTTTTACGTGCAATTTAATAAAGATAACAGGCATCTAAAAAAGTGAGAGCATTAGAAGTGTCATCCAACCCTCAGCATTCCAGGTATTTATGCTCTTAGCGGAAACGTTCACATACAACTCAGTTCATTATGCCAGCATACAGAAGATCTGCTGATTCAGCCCTAAAGGGAGTAGCTCAAAGAAAAAGAAGACCTTATGGCAAAAGAGCATTTCTTAAGGGTGATTTCCTTGCTTACATATTATTTAATTACTACACTAATGTCTGATTGTATAAATTACAAAATTATAAAATACAAAAACGTCAAAATACCCTCGAGCATTGTTAATGTACTCCTATCACTGTTTCAATGCACCAAAACATTATTTATTAATTCAAAAAGGTCTTTAGAGACAAATCACAGCTTTTTAATTATGTAATATTCTGTTTAACTGAGTGATATGTGGAAGGTGGACAAGCAGTAGATAGCAAGGTGATTCTGTGTCCATAGACAGGGACTCATTAAACTTTTACTGCCACATTTTAATCCTCTGAAAATGGAAGCCTCCATCCTCTGCACACACACACACACACACACACACACACACACACACACAAACATACTGTGTTCTCCATTCTCCATCCCTCTCTTCATCCCTCACCTCCCTCCATTTGATTTTGTCTGGGGTCAGCAAAGCTTCCTTTGCTCTCTTCCTCATGGATGCATTCCAGGCTGAGTTTCCACATATGCTAGGTGGTAGGGAAAGTTGCTGACGCTGGTATAACAATGTGGAGCCCTGTAGAGCACATCTGTGATTTCAGCCCTTACTGAGACCATGCAGCGCAGCAAAAATTAACCTAATCTTATACACACTGGTGGAAGGTTAGAGTTTGAAGTCTATTTTCACAAATATCACCAAGTTTTTCCTTGTCCTTATTGATCCTGAAAGCAATGCTGGATTGAAAAACTGAAAACTTCTCCCTCCCTTACTAAGCATGCAGTTTTGCCTTCTGGCAATGAAATTCTAGTAACAGTATTTTTCACATTCAAAATTGAATTAATTAAATGTTGGAAGTAAATAGTTTATGATTGGATTTAAGGAAAAGCAGGACAAAACCTGTATTTCCTTTGCCTTTTGTCCTCTTAATGTTTAATAAAATCACACACCATTTGGAGAAGAAAAAAAATTATTGTTATGTAGTTTATTATAACAATACTATTGCTCTTTCTTGTCTGTTTAGGGCAGTTGTGGTGTTGTGGATATACATCCATAATAAAATTGCATATGTACACTAACAATGTAAGATCCAAAGGACAGTAAACTGATTTAAACTATTATTTTTATAAACAGAATCTGTTAGTAAAAAGCTAAAAGTCCTTAAAGGTGATGAGAGGAGTTTTTGACCACTAGTGGTGCTTTAAAGCAGTGTCTGTATCACAGGGTCCCAATTGTGTTTGGATGTCGAATTGCGAACATTCACAAATTTCTGACTGGTTTAAGTTCATTCTACTTGGTGCAGTTAAGGTTCATAAGTATTTGGACAACAACACAGTCTTTCTATTATTCTCCCTCTGTAGACCACTACAGTGGTTTTTAAATCAATCACAATGTGATTGAAATGCAGTCTTTCATTTTTGATTGAACAGATTACTAATGTGATATTAGTATTGGATTAACTATTACAGAACTAGAGACATTTTTAGTGAATCGTTTTAAGAGGCACAAACGTAACCAGACAAGGTATGAATGTGCGAATGAATGTGAGTGCGAATGGTTGTCTGTCCCTGTGTGTTGGCCCTGCGACAGACTGGCGACCTGTCCAGGGTGTACCCTGCCTCTCGCCCTATGAAAGCTGGGATAGGCTCCAGCGCCCCCCGCGACCCTGAAAAGGATAAGCGGAAGCGAATGGATGGATGGATGGAGTATTTTGTCCACATCATCCTCTTCATGCATGTTGTCTTACTCCAAGCTGTATAGGCTCGAAAGCCTACTACCAATTAAGCATATTAGGTGATGTGCATCTCTGTAATGAGAAGGGGTGTGGTCTAATGACATCAACACCCTATATCAGGTGTGCATAATTATTAGGCAACGTCCTTTCCTTTGGCAAAATGGGTCAAAAGAAGGACTTGACAGGCTCAGAAAAGTCAAAAATAGTGAGATAGCTTGCAGAGGGATGCAGCAGTCTCAAAATTGCAAAGCTTCTGAAGCGTGATCGTCGAACAATCAAGCGTTTCATTCAAAATAGTCAACAGGGTCGCAAGAAGCGTGTGGAAAAACCAAGGCGCAAAATAACTGCCCATGAACTGAGAAAAGTCAAGCGTGCAGCTGCCAAGATGCCACTTGCCACCAGTTTGGCCATATTTCAGAGCTGCAACATCACTGGAGTGCCCAAAAGCACAAGGTGTGCAATACTCAGAGACATGGCCAAGGTAAGAAAGGCTGAAAGACGACCACCACTGAACAAGACACACAAGCTGAAACGTCAAGACTGGGCCAAGAAATATCTCAAGACTGATTATTCTAAGGTTTTATGGACTGATGAAATGAGAGTGAGTCTTGATGGGCCAGATGGATGGGCCCGTGGCTGGATTGGTAAAGGGCAGAGAGCTCCAGTCCCACTCAGACGCCAGCAAGGTGGAGGTGGAGTACTGGTTTGGGCTGGTATCATCAAAGATGAGCTTGTGGGGCCTTTTCGGGTTGAGGATGGAGTCAAGCTCAACTCCAAGTCCTACTGCCAGTTCCTGGAAGACACCTTCTTCAAGCAGTGGTAAAGGAAGAAGTCTGCATCCTTCAAGAAAAACATGATTTTCATGCAGGACAATGCTCCATCACACGCGTCCAAGTACTCCACAGCGTGGCTGGCAAGAAAGGGTATAAAAGAAGAAAAACTAATGACATGGCCATCTTGTTCACCTGATCTGAACCCCATTGAGAACCTGTGGTCCATCATCAAATGTGAGATTTACAAGGAGGGAAAACAGTACACCTCTCTGAACAGTGTCTGGGAGGCTGTGGTTGCTGCTGCACGCAATGTTGATGGTGAACAGATCAAAACACTGACAGAATCCATGGATGGCAGGCTTTTGAGTGTCCTTGCAAAGAAAGGTGGCTATATTGGTCGCTGATTGGTTTTTGTTTTGTTTTTGAATGTCAGAAATGTATATTTGTGAATGTGGAGATGTTATATTGGTTTCACTGGTAAAAATAAATAATTAAAATGGGTATATATTTGTTTTTTGTTAAGTTGCCTAATAATTATGCACAGTAATAGTCACCTGCACACACAGATATCCCCCTAAAATAGCTAAAACTAAAAACAAACTAAAAACTACTTCCAAAAACATTCAGCTTTGATATTAATGAGTTTTTTGTGTTCATTGAGAACATGGTTGTTGTTCAATAATAAAATTATTCCTCAAAAATACAACTTGCCTAATAATTCTGCACTCCCTGTAAATACAGAGAACTAGTTCAACTGACATCCACACACTAATGCCACATATTTTGTTTGATAGATGCTGTGTTATGCTTTAGAGCAGCAGCTGTACCTTTCTTTCCCCATATTTTATTCTCCCATTACTCTGGTAAAATTTAATCTTGGTTGAATATGTCTAAAGATTTTTTTCCCCCAGGAATGTTTTTGACAAAGTCTGTTGTGACCTTCGTGTTTTTAGGTGTAAACAGTCCCACTGTGCAAAGTGACATCTACTGAACATCTCATGTTGTGCACATTGACAAAGACTTTCAAGCAGATAGTCCAGTTCATACACACTCGCACAAACTTCTTGTACTTTCTTCTCTCAGTCATGCTGCTGATCACAACCACATTCCCTTCTTCATACAAAGCTCTTCACAATAAAACAAGCTACTATATATATATATATATATATATATATATATATATATATATATATATATATATATATATATATATAATGCAAATGCTCTTCTAAGCGTATTAAACACATTGTTTTCCTTTTAAAAGCATACATTTTTCTAAATAATTTAACCATTATTATTTTATATTTTAACATGGAATTCAACATTTTTGATATTTCAACACCTTTTAATAAATGACGGTTTTAACCTGGTTACAAACAAATAATTTGATTAACTGAAATAAATTAACTAGTTAAACAAAAACAAAAAAATGTAAAATAACAAAAAAATTATCCACGTGTACTGAATAAATCAATAGGCTCACACATAACAAATTGTGTTTTAGAAAGAATCCATTCATATGTATCATATTCATAACAACAATGTTGATTTTTGTAAATAAAAATATTACTTTTATTAATCATGCAAATTTCCCGCACCTGTCATAGACATCCACACGACGTCCAAAAAAACGACCCAGTCCAAAGTTTTAATGTTGAAAATCATATTGACATATTGATTGTTTTACTGAAAATGTCTGAAACTGCTGGCATACAGTAGCAAATTACAAAACTTTTATTGTCCAAATATTTCAGTGTATATAATGAACCGCACCATGTAATGTTGCTTAAAATGGATGCATTTACCAGTCGCAGCAGAATGCAGATGCTCTTCCCTCAGCATGGTTCTCCCGGACATTTTTTCCTGTTAAAAGGAAAGCGTTTTTTTCTCCCCACTGTCATCTGCTTGACAGTGTTTTTTTTTTTTTATTGTAGTGTCTTTGCCTTACAATATAAAGCATCTTGAGACAACTGTAATTTGCTGTTATATAAATTAAAATTGCATTAAAAATGAAGTGAATGAAGGTTTATACTGGTTTACTGGTTAGTTTTAGTTGTATTAGTCAAGTATTACCTATATAAGAACATACCAAAGAATTACAACAACAAAAAAAAGACTTCAGAAGTAGAAAAAAGTAGAAAAAAACAACACCTAAACACCCTTTCACCTATTCCTCCAAACAGCAACTGTGTGGCCACACATATTCAGATCAATAAGACAAATAGGGCCAGTCTGGAAACAAAGAGTGTGCCGCCCAAGAACTTCATGAACCTATTTATAACTGAGGCTTTGTCCATTGGAATAATGATCCCACAGCAAGGCTGAGACATCTCCCCAGGCCAGGATCCATATTCCTGTTAAGGCTGCCACCTCTGCAGCCAAACACATGCCAGGAGCATGAAAATAACTCCTGGTTGTGCCCTCTGTCATGTCTTGCACATTATTCAAACATTCACTATGTGTGTAATCAATCTCATGAGTTATGTAAAGGTTGTTAGTTTGCAACTCACAAAAGTTGACTTCATTAAATCCGATAAGCTTTTAAACTTTGAATAGAAAGAAGATGTGGTCTAGAAGAGACAGTGATTTGGTTATTGAGGAAATAAATTCCAAATATCTAATTCATGCAGGCTAAGTAAAGTTAAAAGAAAATACATTTTAGACGAATAGCTCAATGCAAATGCTTCATTTATGCACAGAGTAATGTGGTTTTCAGGGAAGACAAGGCACTTAAATATTAGTAAATTCAATAGATGGTCTCATCCACTGTGGTCCCTATGAGAAACCAAACACAGAAAATTGAATTACATACTGTAGGTTTTTGTCTTTATTTCCATAATGTGGACCTTTAATGGAATTACTTCACTAAGAGCAGAATTTTCATTTATCATTTGAAATTCAGATGGGTGCATTGTGGGGAAACTTGCTGACAAAATTGAAAAACATAAAAGTGAAACACAAGGCCGTTTCACCCCATTTAATTACAAACAGCAGCAGAGGACAGACGGGAAAAAAGGCATGCACACATTCAAACTGTGTGTAAGAGGAATATTAAGAATACATTTTTCTGTCTTTTCTTCTTCTTCTTTTTTTACAGTGAGTTGGAAAATTAAGATTAAGTATTCTGATCTCCATTATGTCACTGTTTTGTTATGCTGGGACAAACACACACTGGCAAACAAAGTTATTAGGATTTATAATGCATCACACTAATATACTAGCGCAGTATAGTCATTAAAGCCGAGGCCAAAGCTGTGACATATTGATCATGCAAGGATAATTCAGGGTTAATGTGTCTGTCTTTTCCTCTGACGTTCTCCAAACAAATAGATTCTGTCTGAGATTTAAGTTGCTGTGATTGTTTTTTTTTTTCACAAATTATTAAGGAGAAATTCTGCGTTTTGCAATTCCTTCCCCCTGATTTTGTGTAATCTTTCCTATTATTTTTACCGTAATCGTCAGCTCATCAGAAACACTCTGCCATATCATCCTGCTGTGGAAGCTTTTATTATAATCCTTGACAGAAATTTGTATTAGACTATTAAAATAGACAGAAGCACACTATACAAAAATGCGAACTGGTTCTGTAAATGAGTGTTTATGGAGCACAGCACACTGCAGGGACAGAAGCACTTTGCATACTTAGCCAATCAGTGGACGCTCACTTCAGCTCTGCTCTACCGCTCAGCGCACCAATTCATGGCACATTCTGTCGTCAACTAAGTAATCAGTTAGCACTTCCACCTTCCACACTCCCCATGCTGCATTTGGAGATAGTGTGCCATTTAGACCAAGAAGAAAACAATTAAAATTTAAATGTGGAGTTAAACTCTTTGTGCTTTCCTATGTGTCACCCTTGTAGAAATGATCACAGTGTTAAATGTTGTAATTCAGTGTGAAATCAACATTTGCCAGAGTTCCTTTTTCACATTCGGACAAAATCAAGGGATTCATCAGATTTCCTGTAAAAAGCAATCAACTGCAATTATCACAGCTTCATGTCTTGTAATTGGTGTCAGGGGAATGTTGCATGTTTCCCTTTTACTCTATTCAACCCATTAGAAATGAGATTTTTTCTTTTTAAAAATGCACAAACTAAGATGTTTTGCCCACTCAATCACAGATTCACTTCAATTTGAACTGAATAAAGGTAGCATGAAAGGGAGTTGATACATGTTCTGCTGTACAAGGAAATCCAAATAGATATGAATGGCTCTAAATGTACAAATTTTAAGCAAAAGTCAACAATTGTAGACTGCAAACACTCTCAAAGTCAATACTGAGCTTAGCTGTATTTAAATAAAAACAAAAAGCAAAACAAAACTTGATATAATGATACCATTTGCTAACAATTAACGAGGGTTGATACAGGAATATATTTAGTTCCTCACATCCATCACATGATTCTGTTTTCACTAGTCTTTTTTATTATTTATCAGTCAATGTGCATACAGCAATAAACTGATGGTGTGTCTGCAGTAAAACAAACTGACCAGGTTTCTTTATAGTTTAACATTATAGTTTATCTGAAAAAAAGTGTTGGCATTTCCATTTCTAGGGTTGCTTTCCCCCTCTTTTTCTCCCTATTTCTACAACTTTATAGGACTATAATTCACAAGTTATTAGTTCAGTTCGGCAAAACATAGTTAGTACTGGTAATGGCAAACACATGTCAGTGTGGCAGGTGGAAGAGCTCAGTTTCAAATTGACTATTGCATTGATCACTGATAGCAGTAAACACATTCTGAGCTGACTGCATGTTAGCTTATTTTAAAAATGTTGCCTTTTTTTTCACATTGGAGAATAGTTCATTGTTGCTGATGTTGTCTTGTAAGCCAAACATGACAAGCTTGAGGTCAGCAGTCATTATAATTATATCACACACAAAAAAGACCATTAATATAACCATGCAGGTTTATTACACGAGTGCAGCACTGATGCTGCAACTTAATGCTTACCATTCACTGCAAATACCTAGTTCTACTGTATTTACCTATGATGGGAAATTCCTTTATTGGTGTTGAATGTTCTGGCTGGCTGTTTGCCCGAAGGTTGATACAGAATAGATGTGAATGAGGCTTTTAGAAGATGTGGGGATTTTTGGACGAGGCTATACTGGCAGCCATCAATAGCTGCATGTTGGCACCACAGTAACTGTTATGTTTAATATTAGATTTTCTGTTTCTTTTTCTTTAATTATGTTAAAAGATTATTATTCACAATGAAAAGTCAAGGAAAGTAGCCCAAGCATCAGATAAATAGTTTGTTATTCGTCTGATACTTGTGCCACCGCTTCATTATTCCATGGTAAAGAAGCTGAGTTCATTTATTTCTACAGGAATAAATAAATATACTGATTCTTTCAAATGCTATAAACTTTGTTCAAACATGATTTTTTTCATGAAAGAGGTATTGAATGAGTAACAGTAAACCACAGTTTATTACCCCGAAGGTTTCATGTTTGTACTCAATGATTGCCATCACACTCCGATTGCTCATGATAGGATGCCAAACTGACATCTGTTGAGTGGGAGTCCTACTTCTAGAAGTTTAGAGGGGCCTGTATGCCTTTAAAGTGGCATTGAACTGTAAAGCAGAGAGCATGTTTTATTCAGATTTCAGACTGAGGTGGAATCGGGTTCCCTTCACATCCATCTGCAGCTGAGAGATAGCCAGGGATTGATGCACAATCAAGAGAAGTGGGTTTCAGTGTAGTGGAAATCATTTCTTTCTCTTTTTCTTTTTCTGTTTTTCTACTTCCCTTTCCTTTCCTTCATCTCTTTTAATACAAAAATTCTGTGCCGTTCATGGAGGTTTGGGGTTTTTTTTGGTTTTTTTTTAGCTTGTCTGCCTATCCTTACCTTTATTTCTCTCTCTCATGAACACCACTGTAGACAGTTCAAGCTGACTTGGGTTATTTGGGGGGGCAGGGTATGTGAGTGTTGAAAGAAAAGGGAGTCTTGAGTGTCTATTAGATGAGAGAGAGAGAAAAGAATGGTCTAAGCAAGAAGGAAAAAAGAAAAACAAAAAAAAGAATAGAGGAGAAATAGAATAGGGAAGGAAAAAGGAGCAATGAAGACCATAGAAGGCGAGAGCAATTGTCCCCAGAGACATAATTAGGTCTAAGAAGGCTAATGATTGGACATAAAATACAACCTCTCTTCCTGTATTAACACATAACCTCTTCCCTCCACTGCCAGGGGGATGGAGGACCCTATAATCACTTATCTAGTGTCACATCTCTTCTAAAGAGGATGTGCAAAGGACTAGGACAAGATGCTTTGAGGTAAAAAGAAAGAAAAAAAGTCAGAATCAAAAGCTTCCAAGTGGCAAACATATCTATGGAAAAACTGTGGTGTTCATTTTTTCTCATCTTCAGCCGCTAGAGAGTTTATGAAACAAGTGAATTGTCAGACATATTGCCTATATGTCTGACAAATTAGTAAGCCCGCCCTGTCTTCCTATGAATGAGTTTTAAATCTGGCTGTCAGTTCAGTTCCTCTGCTCCCCTGCTGTTTTGTTGCATGGAAGGTACCAGCCATTTGCCAGCTCAGCAGGGTGCCTTTAGATCTGTCTCCCGATGGCCATATTGGAAAATACATGATCTCAGGGTGAGAACATATTTGTAATGATTAAAACATGCCACAGTTATAAAAGATTCAAATCAATTTTTTGAACTTTCAATCTGTTTCATCAATTCCTGGTTGTTAGAGGGATTTAATAGATTTTTTAATGATGCATGGATCGGAGATGAGTCAATACAGTATCTGAAACAAGCTGGTGTTGACCTGAATACTGTATGCTTTCAGGGTCAGTGGAGCAGAGAAATTGTAAACTTAAAAAAACTTGTTAATTCAGCGTTGAGTGTCTCTAGATGGCAACATTTGGCCTAAAATAACCTTAGCTCTCTTCAATTTTTTCTTAGCCTGCTATCACTTCATCTCCATGTCTGCTCTTTGTCTCGTTCTTCAAATACTTCTCTTTCTGACTATCCCTCCCACTATCTCACCTCCCGCTGACGTCGTGTCCCTTGGTCCTGTCACATCTTTCTCTCTCCCTCTCATAAAATACAATATTTATCTCAGTCTGTTTGAGTTCACTCACCCTTATCATTGGGTGTGCTCCCAGTGGCTCTGAGGTGGATTAGTCGAGGACTCATTGACATTACATTGGCCATGAAATATGCATATCACGATCAAAGGTGATGGTGTGCAAGGCAGCATTTCTACAAGAGCTCACAACCTGGAGTTTATGTGCTTCTTGAAACCCTAAGCGCCTTTGGACCATTTTGTCCAAAGCTGCAATTTTACAAATAAATTACTTATTTAAAAATAGTTTTAGTTGATGTGAAAGGGTTTGTGTGTTGTCTCTGAAGACTGAAAGAGAGAGAATGGATTAATGTACTTACCATACTCATGGAATACTGTGATCTGGAGGCTTTGGTTTTGATTTGAATATAATGGTATTGATTGCTTGTAACAGAGTCCAGCTGGAGATTAGCTGCAGTCATCTTTTTTTTTACCTGAGGCTTTGGATAGAGAGGCCTGCATGCCAACTCTTTTATTTCCCACATCAAAACAACTCACAGGATGAATAATACATTTGGAGGGTAAGAATATTACATTTGAACCAACAGGATTACCAGCTAGGGAACATCAATATATACATATAACCTGTGAAACCATTTTCAACAAAATAAATGGTCAAATAAAATGTTGGGCATGTAGAGTCAGATTAGCGTAGTAATTCATGTGGGTATCATATGTCCATGGAGTACATATATATGTATATAGTAGTTAATGGATCCAAGAGCACAGTAACCTAAGTAAGAGGCTAAAGAGGCTAAGAAAGAAAGAGTCTTGGACAGTACCAGGCCCTGACGCGATTCACACCTACTGGCTAAAGATGCTAACTACAACTACACTTCATCAATCTCTAGTAGCACAAACAAACAAGCTCCTTATGCACAATACTCACCCTGAATGGACAGTCCCGATCCACAATGATCCCCAAAAGGGACCGGGCCCATCCAACTACCTCCAAATAACCTGCCTCAGTACCACATGGTATCTCCTGGCAGGCATCATAGCATAGCACAAGTTACCATCAAGTGCAAGATTTAGCAAGGAGACGCTCTGTCCCCACTGCTGTTCTACATAGGCCTGAACCCCTTCAGTGAGATCACTGACAAGACTGGCTACAAAAACCAACTACAGAATAGGCCAGTCATTAGCTATCTCCTCTACATGGATGACTTAAGGTTGAATGCCAGGAGTTAATAAGACATCGATTCACTGATCCACTCCGCTAGGATCTACAGCATCAACATCGCAATGTTATTTGAACTGGACATTGTGGACAGTTACAGGTACCTGTGAACTCCACAGGCACCTTCCATCCCAAACACCTCCCTAAAAGTTAAACTTTTGTCTCATCAGTACACAGATTTTTTCCCCCTTACATATACACACACACACACACACACACACACATATATACATTGGGGTGCACATAAGTGGTCCGCAGGTGCGCATTCGCTGTCAAAATAAAAGACGCGCACCAGATAAGAAGTTGCAACGCACGTTTGTGTACGTAAGATTTTCTGGAGGAGGACAGACATTTGTTTAGGTCTCCTAGCAAGCAAGCAAGCTCCTTTAAGCAATTACTTCGGTGTTCCTCCACCTCCAAAGAAATGTCAGAAAGGGGTCCGAACCGCAAAAGAAGCACGTATTCTCGGAAAAGTGGTTGCAGGAGGTGAGCTTGCTTCAAACAAATGATGAACGCACAGAGATGAGGTGCAGAATATGCAGTGAAAATCCCACTCTAGCGGACAAAAACAGTGCTTTTTGTATGGACGCAAACGTGCGTTGCAACTTCTTATCTGATGCGCATCTTTTATTTTGACAGCAAATTCGCACCCGCGGACCACTTATGTGCACCCCCGTATATATATATATATATATATATATATATATATATATATATATATATATATATATATATATATATATCTGTCCATATCTGAGGCCTTGGAAACTGCCAAGCAAAGACTCACAGCCTTGGCCAGCCGCTTGAGGAGGTACACAAGAGAGATAGAAGGCAGAAGAATAAACCAGCTGTTCTCCACAGAACCAGCAAAGGTGTACTCTCAGTGGCAAGGGAACAATAAGAGAACAGCACCACCAAGGCTGGAGACGGAGCAATACTGGAAGAGCATATGGGAGAAGGACGCAACCCATAATGGCAATGCTCAGTGGCTAGAGGATCTGAGGGCAGACCACAGCGACCTCCCTGAACAGGGTCCAGTAACCATCACAGTGGCAGATATCCAAGAAAGGGTCTCCAGTATGAAGAGTTGGACAGCACCAGGGCCCGACATGGTTCACGCCTACTGGCTAAAGAAGCTGACTGCACTCCACGAGCGTCTGGCAGCACAAATGAACCAGCTGCTAGTTAACGAGAGACACCCGGAATGGCTAACTGAAGGCCGGACGGTCCTGATCCCCAAGGACCCCAAGAAGGGACCGGTCCCCTCCAACTACCGACCAATAACCTGCCTCAGTACTACATGGAAGCTCCTGTCAGGCATCATATCGGCTAAGATGAACAGGCACATGGGTCAATACATGAGCGGGACACAGAAAGGAATTGGCAAGAATACCAGAGGCGCAAAACACCAGCTACTGGTAGACAGAACAATCAGCCGAGACTGCAAGACCAGACTGACCAACCTGTGCACTGCCTGGATTGATTACAAGAAGGCCTATGACTCAATGCCCCACAGCTGGATACTGGAATGCCTAGAATTGTACAAGATCAATGGGACCCTAAGAGCCTTCATCAGGAACTCAATGGGGATGTGGCGTACAACACTAGAGGCCAACTCCAAGCCCATAGCACAAGTCACCATCAAGTGCGGGATCTACCAAGGAGATGCTCTGTCCCCACTGCTGTTCTGCATAGGCCTGAACCCCCTCAGTGAGATCATTAACATGACTGGCTACGGATACCGACTACGGAATGGAGCAGTTGTCAGCCACCTCCTGTACATGGATGACATCAAGCTGTATGCCAAGAGTGAACAAGACATCGATTCACTGATCCACACTACCAGGCTATACAGCAATGACATTGGAATGTCGTTCGGACTGGAGAAGTGTAGTCGGATGGTAACAAAGAGAGGGAAGGTAGTCAGAACTGAGGGGATTGAACTACCAGAAGGCAACATTGCAGACATAGAGGACAGTTACAAGTACTTGGGGATCCCGCAGGCGAATGGGAACCATGAAGAGGCCGCTAGAAAAGCTGCAACCACCAAGTACCTGCAGAGGGTCAGGCAAGTCCTGAGGAGTCAGCTGAATGGTAAGAACAAGATCCGGGCCATCAACACGTACGCCCTACCCGTGATCAGGTACCCTGCTGGGGTAATAGGCTGGCCAAAGGAGGAGATAGAAGCCACTGACATAAAGACAAGAAAGCTCCTTACCATGCATGGAGGGTTTCACCCCAAGTCCAGCACCCTGAGGCTGTACGCTAAGCGGAAGGAAGGGGGCCGGGGACTGGTGAGTGTCAGCACCACAGTCCAGGATGAGACAACGAACATCCAAGAATACATTGGGAAGATGGCCCCAACTGACCGAGTGCTCAGTGAATACCTTAGGCAGCAGAAACCCAAGAAAGAGGAGGGAGACGAGGAACCATCATGGAAGGACAGGCCCCTGCACGGTATGTACCACCGGCAGATAGAGGAGGTGGCTGATATCCAGAAATCCTACCAGTGGCTGGACAAAGCTGGACTGAAAGACAGCACAGAGGCACTAATCATGGCAGCACAGGAACAAGCTCTGAGCACAAGATCCATAGAGGCTGGGGTCTATCACACCAGGCAAGACCCCAGGTGCAGGCTGTGTAAAGATGCCCCAGAGACAATCCAGCACATAACAGCAGGGTGCAAGATGCTAGCAGGCAAGGCATACATGGAACGCCATAACCAAGTGGCCGGCATAGTGTACAGGAACATCTGTGCCGAGTATAACCTGGAAGTCCCGAGGTCAAAATGGGAGATGCCCCCAAGGGTGGTGGAGAATGACCGAGCTAAGATTCTGTGGGACTTCCAGATACAGACGGACAAAATGGTGGTGGCTAACCAACCGGACATAGTGGTGGTAGACAAACAGAAGAAGACGGCCGTAGTGATCGATGTAGCGGTTCCGAATGACAGCAATATCAGGAAGAAGGAACACGAGAAGCTGGAGAAATACCAAGGGCTCAGAGAAGAGCTCGAGAGGATGTGGAGGGTGAAGGTAACGGTGGTCCCCGTGGTAATCGGAGCACTAGGTGCGGTGACTCCCAAGCTAGGCGAGTGGCTCCAGCAGATCCCGGGAATAACATCGGAGATCTCTGTCCAGAAGAGCGCAGTCCTGGGAACAGCTAAGATACTGCGCAGGACCCTCAAGCTCCCAGGCCTCTGGTAGAGGACCCGAGCTTGAAGGATAAACCGCCCACAGGGGCGTGCTGGGTGTTTTTATATATATATATATATATATATAGTAGACCTTAATGAACCAGTGTCCAATGATTAACTCATGTATGCCATGTCTACATTATGACCACTGCATCTGCTGCTTAAATGGCAAATAACTAATCATTACTTCTTTATGTTAAGATTAGATTTTTTTACATTCTTTAAAATGGTGCAGTTTATGTCAATACTGCTTCATTATTACTTGGCCATTAGTGACTGCTTTTATGTGCCCTTAAATAGGGTGTGAACAATACTTATTTGTTTTTAAATTTTATTTAGTATTTAATACTATCAACTAAAAAATCAGCATATAAGAATCATTTATGCCACAGTCTTATTTTGTTAAAAGTAAGGAAAAACATTTGGAATTTACAAAACATACATATGTAAAATACTCCATGCCCCTAATCTACTGCTGCTGTCATCTATTAAGAATAATATGCTTTCAGGAAGAGGAGATGAACCAAATGTGGGTGACTGCAGGCTGATTGTATAACAAAATATGAGTTGTTTTATTTATTTATTTTAACCAATGCAAGAGATGAACTAAAACTCAGTAAAAAAAAATGGAGCAACTCAAAAGACACACTAAACATGGAGATGGGCGATGTGAGATGGACTCACACCAGACATGAAAACAGAGACCAGGAGCCAGGAACTGAGTTCAAAACGCAATTCCTGCACCATGTCCTGGATCTGCCCAGGGGCCTCTGCTAGGATATGCTTGTAAACCTCACCTGGGAGGCACCCAGGAGGCATCCTACTTAGATGTCCAAACCACCTCATTGATAAGGAGATGCGATTCTGCTTTGAGCATCTCCTGAATAACTGTGATCCTCACCTTATCTTTAAGGGAGAACCTATCCACCCTTTAGACAAAGCTTAATAAACAGACGTTTAAGTATCTAGGGCCTTGTTCACAAGTGAATGGAGAGTGGAACAAGAAAGTGAAAGATGGATTGGTTCATTACTGCTGGTGCTGTACTGGTTGGTCATTGTGTAGAAAGAGCTGAGTTGTGTTAAATATTTAAGTTTATGGTAATTGCTGATTTAGATTACTAAATACAGGGGTGCATAGACTAAACTTGTTTTCCATTTGGACATTATGGAAAGCATTGAAAAATACATATCTCAGCCCATATTTTCAATTGTCATTTACAGTTCTGGCTGCTTATTAGTTTTATGTAGCTTTTATTGAAAATAAACCAAATTTAAAAAAACAACAATAGATGTGAAGATGTAGGTGTGAACAGCTGTAACTCTCAATAGCGCAGTGTCTAACCAGCTCTACGTGTCTGCTCATAAAACCTGAACTGTACTCCAGCAGGACCAAGTTTCTTTAATCCCAAGAGCAGCTGTGAGGGTTCCGATCTGCTCAGGAACCAATTTAGATTCCAGCAGGTTTTTGGCTGAAGCTGAGAAAACGGTGCATGACAGAAACGGCAGGACAGTTATGGTGCATTTCTGCTGGCTGTGCTATCCACCAACAGAGGTGCTAATTAATGCTAATTGCAAGAGGGGTCAATTATACACTCCATGGTGCATGATTAGGACCACCGTGTTAGCGACCAATGAATCAAAACAACAGCTATCCTCTCTGATGCTAAAACTGGAGCCCACACACAAACACACACCTAAAAAACAAACAAAAAAAAACCCCATATTGGTGCTGAATTAAAGGTATAATAAGAGAGACTTTATGTTTTTCCAAGGAATGACCAGAATATTTTTGAAAGATAGATTACAGCTGAAAACCATAATTTAACATATACTTGGATTTGTGAATACATTTCTGACTAAAAACTACCTTCCAGGCTCTTGAACAATAAATCCACATAAAGAAAAATTTAGTTTCGTGTATGTTTGCCTGCTTGTAGCTGAGGATACTGAAAAAAAAGAAAATAAAGAGTCTGAATGAATGAATTCTCTGTTTTTTGTGGCTGGATTTCTGCTGTAGCTTTTTTTTGTTTTGCATTCTTGGAACACAAAATTTATTTATATATATTTTATTAGTTACCGTCTGACACAAATCAACAAACCAGAAGGAATGGAAGTTCCAACTGTAGCTTAACAGAATGTCAAAGTTTGCTGACTGAGATTTGGTCACACAGTCTTGCATGTCAAGAAAACTTTGAACAGTGCTAGGAGAATGAATTAGTCCAGCAGCTGGGGCCATATGGTGTTTGTGTGGTTTGGCGGTTCAGTGACCAGTGGTGAAAACACAAGATTAGTTAGACCATTCTCATGATTCTTTTCCTGGTAGGATTTAATCCCTTCAAATCGCTTTCCATTCTGGAAACAAGCCTAGAGACAGTTTTTCTTTAATGTTGGGTGTTTTCTTTTCTGTTTTTTGTTTTTTGCTATTATCATTTGTGTAGAAACATCTATGTATTCCATTATCGCTGTACCTGAATCCAGTTTTTACTTTGATTTTCTTTTGTAGTGAAGATCAAAGTGGACTAAATTAGATATGTAAACACTGTTTGATGGAACATAATTAAAAAGCTACTTTTAAGGTTATCCTATCTGAATAAGTTCAATCATAATGAAGGAATAAATTCATAGACTAAAGAAGCAGGTTTGTTTGTGAATTCTGTTGGGATTTTATTGAGAGAAAAGGTAAGAAAAGTATTTAAGAGAAACTGTACAGGGCTTAGTTTTTCATACAGTAATATGTACAGTATGTATTTGGAAGGCTAATGATTTCTTTTAGCAATATCTTTATGAGCAGCTCAGTGAGTTAGATTACAAATATTTAATTTTTTGAGTTATTTTCAATCCTAAGACAGGGGATGTATGTGCTACTACTACTACTACTAATAATAATAATAACTTTATTTATAAAGTGCTTTCAAACAAAGTGCTGTACAACTAAGAGATAAATAGAATAAAAGCGATACATAGCAATACAGGTAAAAGACACAATACAAATTAAAAACAATAAAAATTTAAAAACTAAAAGCCATAGAATTAAGACATGTAGGATAGGGTGAACAAATGTGTCTTCAACTTAGTTTAAAAAACCTCCACAGAAACGGGGCACGAAAAGAAAAAGCACACTCTCCAATTGTTTTTTTTTTCTGGCTCTAGGAACCTTTAGAAGGCCAGAGTGCTGAGATCGTAGAGCATGAGATGGAACATGAAGGTGTAAAAGGTCGGAGAGGTATTATTATTATTATTATTATTATTATTATTATGTACTAAAAGGCAAATGAAAGGCCTACTAAAAGCTGCACAATTATTGTCTTTCGGTTGGTCATTGTTAATTTAACTTTGGGAACTAAATATGCAGCTAAAATGTTGAGAACATTAGGATAAATTTATATATTACTTATATTCAAATTCAAATTCAAATTTTATTTGTCACATACACAGTCGTACACAGTACGATATACAGTGAAATGTTTAGACAACTGCTCGTGACCTAAAATAAAAGACTATAAATAGGATATGAAATAAATATGAAAATTAAAATGAAGGGTAAATTTAACTAGGAAAGAATAAAATAAAATATAACAATTAAAGTTAAAAATAAAATAACTGTACAACAAAATACACAATACACAAAATACACAATATAGAAAATATATAAGAATATATGAAGAAATATAGAACAATAAGAGCAGCTGTACGAGTAATAAATGGTAATGAAAGAAATGTAATGTCCAGGGTTGTATCCACATATTTAAGTGTCTTGTGCAGTGCAAATATTCTTAAAAGTGATTTATTTAAGTGACTTGTGATAGAGTGATTTGATTAGATGACCACGCAGTGTAGTTGTGCAGTGGCCACTAGTGTAAACAAATGTCCAGAATGTCCAGTGTGTGTGTAAAAACCATATGTGTGGGTCAGTACTATGTGGTGGTGTGATTGAGAGACCGTATTGCCTGCGGAAAGAAGCTTCTTCTCAGTCTCTCTGTGTTGGTCTTCAGAGATGTGTTACATTTGATTTGTTAAAGTTTTTAATTGTCATTACTGAAATTCTAAACCATAACACTTTTTTAAAATACCAATAGCTGATAGGATGAATAGTGTTCTGCAGCAGTATAGCATGTTTGAATCAAGCTTTGTTCTTTTCAAGCTCATTAGCTCTTTGGTTAATTGCTTTATCATGAAGTTTAGTGTTAGACATGATCTTGCATTAGCAAGATGATTCCTAACTCAAGACTTCAGCTCACTGAAGGAATTCCTCCCATTCAGACTGCTGGCAATCATTTGGCTACCGTACTTCTCATTCCTCTATTCTCTGACACTTTTAAAATTAGATCAGTGGAAACCACCTCCAATTTTCCCTAATCCCCCATCAGCGGTCCTCACCCGTCCCAACACTACCAGTAAATATTAATAAAGCCAAGGTGAATATGAAATAAATAAATAAAAAAACAAACACAAAAAACTAAACACACACACAAAAACAAACAAAGAAAAAAAAAAAACACAAGAAGAAAAAAATGTGATATCTGTAGCTCAAAGCCAGAATAGAAAGCAGCTTTCTTAATTTGTATGCACCAAAGTTTGTTTATAATTGGGGGCATCTCTGCCAGGCAACAGTAATTACAGTTTCTACACCACACGAGTTGGAGCCACAGGGCTGCCATATAAAATCTGGCACATATCAGCAGGGAACAACGAGCGCAAAGTTGTCACCTGAGGGACACTTCCATTACGTGACAAAAGTGAGAAGGTAATTTGATTTACTCTTTAGTTAGGCAACTTCTGTCAAACCTGCAGCCATACACAGCAGTGGGGGAGCATGAAGATTGACTACAAATGAGTTTGCTGACCTGCCGGGGTCGCACATTCCAAAAAACAATTTGTGCTATCATTTAGCTGAAGATATCGGTTGCTAAAATGTGTTCCATGGCTGATTTTGACTAATGGTTCAGGTGCATAAAGATAGCAGCCTTCAGGCTTAACATTATATCCAAACCCAGAGGCCAATAGCATCTGAAAAACTAAGACCACTCTGGCAAGTTTGGAAAACTAAATGGTGAATAATAGTGTGTAGAATCAGATTTTTTTTGGGTTTTTAATTTAAATGTAACTAATCACTATAGCTAGTATTTGTATTGTTTTCATTGCAGCAGTATTAGCTGTGCATGTGCACTCTTTAAATGCTGTAGGCATTTGTGCAAGCAGATTAGCATGATTTTTTTGTCTTTCAGTTCAGTGAGGCAGTGTCTGTATTTGATACTATCAAAGATTTTTTGTATTTATGAGAAACCTTGATATCAGATAAACCCGTAAAAATTCCAATCTTCCAACAAGATTAACAGAAAGAAGACATCAAGAAAAGGAAATATCGTTAAGAAATAACGCTATAAAGGCCAGGAAACAGGAGATCTTACTCCAAAAACATAAATAAATAAATAAATAGCATGGTCAGATGAGCTTTACTGTAACACAATAGAATCTCTCTGGTTTATATCTGAGAGGAGTAATAAATCAGGTTTAATACACAACGGTATCTTGATATGGCACAGTTTAAATGTTAAGACTAACAAAATGTTTTAGATATTGACAAATGTGTAAAAATGCACACAGCATGTGTAATGCTTCTTGATTCTATCCTTCTTTCCCTCACTGACTCTGCAACCATAAATGACTGCTGTATTCCAATCTGCATGACAAAGCAGTACAAAGTTCAGTCCTGCTGCACTGTTGGCTACATTCTCGCAAAACTAGAACTATTCCATCTTCATAATGTCAAAATGATAAACAAAATTCTTAAGACGGCACAATTTCTTCAAGTAAGTGGCAACTTTTAAGGATGAAAGGTTACCTTCAACATGACAGCTGTTTTCAAGGAAAGTAAACTGGGAAAGGGGAAAATGATAAGCACTGACATTCTTTTTCTCTATTGATGTATTTCCCTATCTTGATGCTGCTTTTAGGATGCAGGTTTAGTCTAAGACTGTTTTAACAGAATACTAATTCAAGTGGGTTAGAAGTCCATTTTTGCTTTCCAAAGCAACATCAACAACACAGCAAAACTGACTTTTATAGCATTCAAGCAGCGCAGGGCCAAAGTATGCTAGGTGACTAAGTGAAGAACGGTGTGGGAAATATAATGCTACAGGGCAGCTTCTGTCTTTATCATGCTGTCTGATGATGCACAATCTTGCCAGAAGCATTTTTAGAGAACCAGCACAGCCATCCCGGTGTTTGGAGAATGGGTCCACTTGTGTCTGCTGATCTTAGATTCTGTTGTTTTGTATTTGTCTGTTTCTTGAACATCCAAAACATTGCAGGAGCTATTTTGTGCTGATGTCTTGCAGTATCCCTTCTGGTGTATTTCCTTTAAATCTGAGTGCACTTTTGTGTAAAAATGTAAATGATTTTGCTTTTTTAAATAGGTCTTCTTCAACTAATTTATATACTTGAATCTTACTTTCAGGGAGTTTAGGAACTTGCAGGCACAAGGTAATGAACATAGCTTAAACAACAGTGGTATCCTAATATTTCATTAGTCAGCCAAGTTGGCCTGTTCTCAGATGTCTTACTGACATTTTGTCAAAGCTGCTTGTATCTTACAGATTGGTCTCTCACTCCCAATTTATCACATATAGAGGTTCGTGAAGGAGTCCCATTGAAAACCATAGGTGGTGGGGCTACCCCTGTAGCATACCTGACAGAGCTGCCTAGTTGTTGCTGTAGCTGCCTGGGTTTCAGTCACCCCCAGGCCATTTGCTGCATGTCATTCCCTCACTTTGTCTCCCCAGCTTTCTCTCTGTTCTACAATATCGCAATCAAATGTACGCGTTCTTGTTCTTTAAAAATGGCAAATTAGCTCTCAAAGTCCAGTGGTGGGGCAGTCCATCAGTAGTGTACAACTTGTGTCTAACGTAGCAATGCCTGTGACACCAAAGAGAATATCAGTATTTGATGGCCGTGGTCCTGTTTTGTTATGTCTGTAAAACGTGCTTTCTGCTATACTATTTGTAGTCTCCAGGCAAGGATGACCTTGAAGTAACTGGCATGATGTCATCAGGGTTACTTTTTCAAATATTTGCCCAAGGATGACTCTGTGCTTTGTGTCACTGAGCTGACCTGAAAATTATCTTCATACACAGCAAAATCTCCAGTGTTAAATTAACACTAGAGAGTGTCTACATGGGTCCACACCTCTGAGTGTTAAATACAATACTGTTGAGTGTTAAATTAACACTTTTGACAGTGTTATATGTTTAAAAGTAACCTGGTCAGTTTTGAAGATTAACAATGGCTAACACTGAGCAGTGCTGATTTTCTAACACTGGAAAATAACTCAAAATGTTAGAAATATTCCAGTGTTAGAAAATCAGCACTGCTCAGTGTTAGCCATTGTTAATCTTCAAAACTGACCAGGTTACTTTTAAACATATAACACTGTCAAAAGTGTTAATTTAACACTCAACAGTGTTGTATTTAACACTCAGAGGTGTGGACCCATGTAGACACTCTCTAGTGTTAATTTAACACTGGAGATTTTGCTGTGTAGCACTGTCTTCAACGTTTTGTAGTGTTGACCTCTAGCCTGTATAAGAAAAGCACACTCATTCGGCAATATTTATAAAAATATATTTCACAAAGTAGGAAACAATACAGGGTATCTTAGATTACAGTACAGGGAGTAAATAATTGAACATACACATTTATAAGCATTAAAGCACAGTAGAAAATATGATCTGCATGTAGGACTATTCCATATATATTGTTTAGTCTACCGAGAACTGCCATAATACTGTATCAGTACAAACTGAGTATGCACGCAGCTGTAGTGCCATTGAAATTCTCATAATGTGCAAGAGCTAACGTGCAGAGACAAAACCTACCACCTCATTGAAAGCTAATGACGTTAGCAGTAACTCTATGTACAGTACAAGTCTTTTTATTGATATCATACAGTGTAAGCACAATATGCACATGGTCCTGATCCGCAAATTCATTTTTCTTGGGCTAACACAATCTGTGTTTCCTAAATGAGATTTGATGTTTAAAAAGAGTCACTTAGTTCTCAATTGGACTATTGTGCTCAGACGCTGCACCTCGGAATATATTACGAAATATATTTTACACAGAATTAGCATGTGTCAGAAAGATCCCATTTCTGAAGTCCCAATTAATGAATTCATCTGCATTGCTACAGTAACCTAGAGGTCTTGTTTGCCTGCTTAAATCTAATCTACATCATCAACTGCAATAGGTTTATGATATGGTTTGGCTGTTATGAAATAGTGTTTGAGTGGTTAGAAAAAAACTGTTGAATGTGAAATAATCTGAACACACTCACTTCAAATAGTCAGCACAGAAAAAAAAGACTTAGGAGCAGATATACAAAAACTCAGAACAATAATGAAGAATCAACACATCTCTTGTCAAAAACAGTAGATTACAATTGTATTTAATGTTGCTTCTGTAAAAAGAAGGCCTCAGAGTTTCTACATTTCTCTTTTTTGTCTTCACTTCAGTCTTTTATAGGCTAGTAACGCTTGCAACCCACACCTGTAGCATGTAAATACAAAGAGTTGTATAAAGCAAGCCTTTCTGGGCTTTAGATAGTTTATAAATGTGGCCACCAGAGAACATATCAAATGATAACAAATTCACCTTAAAGCCAATACTGGTTTGTCTTTTTGCTTTTTTTCAAATCATACATACATTCATCATTGTAATGAAGACCATATATTGCTTTGTCATTGTCTTGTTCCTTGCAATCACCATCAGCTGCATGGCTTAGGGAGACAGGAAACCCTCTCCACCTTCTGTAGTCCAGCTTGTTGTCCATGGAGCATCGAGCATGGTGTCCGCTCAAGCTTCAGAGAACCCACAAATATCTGTTCACTGAGCAACTACCAGCAATGCCAGGGTTTTTCTGCTACTGGTAGTCACAGTAAATGACTAACACCCAAAATACTGCTAGACACTCCACAACGGAATCTAAGTTACACTCCACAAGAATCATAGATCTCCTAATAAAGACATTGTTTGGCTGAACAATTATAATGCGCTTGACATAGTAGATGACAACTGCTATACCTCACTCTAAAAAGATTACAAAAAGGTGGCCTCCCTTGTTATTAACTGTTTTTTTTTTCTTTTTAAACACCAGTTTCTAAAAGCCAACAAACCCCCTAGCGTTCAATACACAAGTATGTGGACAGAAAAAAAAAATCTTAAGTCTTTTTTTTTGTTTGTTTGTTTTTAAGAAATCAAAGGTCAGGTCTCACGGTCACTCTCACCCACAGAGTAGAGCTCCCCAAGTCTTCTGAAGCGTGGACCCCATTCTCTGAGATAGTCATAGTTCTGGTCAGAGTCTGATGACGCTGTCTCCAGTGAGCTGAGGGAGCCAGCAATGGATCCCCGGCCCTCGTATCCATAGATCTGGATGGAGTCGTAAGGTGGTGCTGTTGGATCATTGTCTGCCTCGTGGAGCCGTACGTTGATGAATTCATCTACATCCACACCATTTGGACCCGAATGTTGACCTGCCCGTGGCATAAACTGCAGGTCAGGCTTGATATCCTTGCGTGGCAGGTACCCATTGATGCCATCCGGGTTCTGCAGCGTGGCAATGTCAAATGCTTCGGTGTCCTCCTCACCTCCTCCTTCATCATCATAACGGATAATATTCTCCCTCACATCTTCGTCATCCTTGATAATCAGAGGCTCATTCTTGTGTCTCCTCAAGGTCACGAATAGTACTACTATTACTGTCAGAAAGAAAGATTGAAAAATAGGTAGAAAAATACACGAGAAACTAGGTTAGGATTGGTCAAGTGGATTTTTGTGTTAGTACAAGTACATCTTTTATGGAGGAAAAAAATCTATGATGTCTACAACATCCATTAAAACCACTTCAATGGAATGATGCACAACAGAACGGATACCTCACCTAGCAGTAGTATAATGCAGGCAAGGATGGCAATTAAAGCCCCCATACTAAGTCCAATGGGTAAGACATACGCCTCCACGTTGCAAGACTGGACAATGCCATCCTTACTGCACCCACAGACTCTGATCGTCAAGGTGTTGGTGCTGCTCATCGGCGGATTCCCATTGTCCGTCACAATGATTGGCAGGAAGTACATCTCCTGTTTCTGTCGTCGGAAGGTATCATGCTTGGCTAGGACACTGATTGAATTGTCTGTCAGAGAGATGTAAAGCCAGAGATGAATTTTTGCAAGGGCGTGAGAAAAACCCATTATTATTCATGGTGGTGACAGACTGAAGTTCTATTATTAAATTGTGTGAAGATCAGTGCAGCATGAGGGTAAACTAATTTCACATCAATCGCCATTAGGCTTTTTAGCATTCTCACATTCCAATGCTGTAGATAGATTCCAACCACCTTCCTTCGTTTCTCTACAGTCCAATTTGAGGATTCTGAAGAAAGGTGAATCTGAATTCGCCGTCCCTCTTTGAAAGTGAAGGAAATGAAGGGACCACGGCAGGCGACACTGGCTAAGAAGATGGCACATGTCGACCCAGAAAGGTGCCAGCTGCTCTTTGATGGCACTTCTGTGAAGCTGTCTGCTCATTAGCTGGCACTCCTTAGCCTCCTCACATTATCAAACACTTGCAGTCCCATAAGAACCTACTCCTGCTGATCTTATGGAAAACATACAAGATTTCTGATAGTCTAACCTTTGCCTCGCAGCTTGAGGGTGATACAGAGAGAAGGGCCAAGTTGAAACATTCGTGTTGACAGAGCAAACTTAATCATAAGATGGAAGACTTCATGATAGAATTATTTGCTTTGCACAATCTGTAATTGATGTGAACATATGCTCAGATTTATTTTCTTATGAGTGCTGCCACAAAGTGATACACTCTGCTTTGTGAGCACCGACATGTCCCTTTTTATTTAGATCATTGAGCACTGCATAGTAAGAAGTATAAACTATAGTGAAGTAAACCATTGGGGCATGTTCTGATATGCAGATGATTTGCATTTTCCTAGCAACTATTGATGGTAAAAAATAGAATTGCCAATCGACATACGGAGTTTCTACTCAAAGAGAAAGACAGCTGTGCACATAACCTTCAAACAGACTGAACTCACTAGGTTTACAACAATGCTGTTTTTATTACCTTTTATATATTAGGCCACTTGAACAGTGTTTCATCTACTGATTGTTAGCGTTCTGATGAACACTGTGTACATTGAAATATTAATTGTCACTATGACAAAAGCAAAGCCTTATTTAAATTAAGATTTGCTATAAATAACGTATTATGTGGGAGGCTACAAATGACAGCAGTGACAGCAAAAGTGACACCAACAGTCTAAACACTTTCAAATTCCCGATGCCTCTGAAGTTTCACAACCTACATAAATTAAATGTTTTATAACCTAACATGAAAGGATCTAAGAAGTGAAAGAGGTCATATTGGTAGGACCAAATTTGCCTAGAAATAAATATACAAAATGGTTAGGGTGTCAGTTTGTGTCACAGTTGTATTGTGTCCTCATTATTGGCATGTCATTGTATGCTGTATAATCACAGACACTAATAATTAGTCCCTAAAAAAGCCTTTCCTTAAATCTGAGTGTAAGACTACATGTTTCACTGACAATCTTTCAGCATCACAACATTAACAAAATTAACATGCAGCAGTAAATGTTGTTTATAGAGCCGGAGACAATTTTGTGTTAACATGCAGTAAAGGCTCATTCAGCAGTGGTGATGAAGAATAAGGACTACAACAATTAATATTTAAACTGACTGACACTTGCAGGTAAAGTTTGAAGCTGTTCGGTGTACAGCTAATTGGCTAATTAGCCTGCAAAATTACATTAGCAAGCATTTTTCCTTTGCTAACCTTTGTCTTGTAGCTGGTTCAGCAAGTCGGGGTGAAAGACACAATTCTTTGGTGTTGTAGGAGGAAAGAGGGGGCATAATGACAAAACTTTGGGCAGTCTGAATAGTTACACTCTTATTTGAAAAGTCTGTTTATATTTAAATTTTTAAGAGACGATTTATCAGCAATGTATCATAACCAGTAACTGCGATATGGACTGTTGCAGTTACTGGACAGTGCTACTTGTCCCGCTCACAATGATGCTAAAAAAAAGTAGAGGTAAAGTGAAGGAGCAATTTTAGAGAAAATTATTCAGCATCTAACTGTCTGTCTAACTGTATTAGGTCCTGGATTACAAGGTTGCAGTTTAAATTTGGATATACTGTGTGGATTGCATATGTAGAGTGTGTGCAGCAGGCACTCTGGCAATCAAAAGCAGATAAACACATGTACGGTGCATGTATGTATGACATTTATTCATAATATATCTTGATGGTCATGGAAATAGGAGGGCACCTAGAGATGAACCTCAAATATTGGAGGCACCCAGGAAAAAAAGTGTTGCCAAGTAGGAATTAAATTTTTGATGGACCCTTTAATTTTTTTAATAAACAAGGATCACTCTGAATAGTCGCAAGTATAAAGATAATGCTAAAAGGTGATGTAGAATTGAAAGGAGATGATTCTGTTCTATTAATGACGATAAAGTAGTACCTGTCAAAGACTATTTGACATTAGCCACCAGAAACTGTAGCGGTAAAACCCTTGAGCATAATGAATTTAGCAACAGTACATTTTATTCCTAATGTGTTGAACATTGCATTTGTAAAAGGAACATTGTGTTATTTCCTCATACAAATGTTAGTGTGAAAATAATGTCTATCAGCAGAATTACATTTTTTGCATCATGGTGAGTATGTTGTCTCAGCTACCAAGGATGGGAAGCCCTGCTCTGTTGCATCCCGCCTACTGAATACTCAGTTGTGAGGACGCTCAGTATCTTCTATATAGCTGGTCAGAACCTTCGCCATTTTCCCCATGGCAGGCTACCCCTAACCTCTTCACTGTGCATTCCCTACAATTAGACTCATCATCACAAACAAAAGCAGCACACAGAGGCTCACAGGAGCCCGGCGCTCTTCACTGAAGTGTCTCCCACAGCTGCCGCCTCAGATAGAAATAGTCACTCAAGTGCAGAGGAATATGGTGCAATGGTGCTTTTTTCTGTTTAGAATTAACATTACCATAGACAAGTGGTATGTAATATATGGAACCAAACCACAACACATATTTACTTTTGTTTCAGGCATTTGAGGAAGAGAGGAGGCTTTTTGTTCACTGGTCAAACACAGAGCTGTGCTTTTAGAGGTGAATCATTTCTAGTGGAGGTTTTATCTGTTACATCATCTTAAGAAACTAATAAATCTCCTCTGCACAAAAGGACAGGATTCAGGAGCATGCATGTTTTATAAACTTTGAAGTTGATCCAGAGTTAAGACTAAATAATCTGAAGCAAGTCTGTGCTGATGCAGCCTTTTATTCATAACACGTTGGGATGTTATGCACATATCCTGCCAGTGCTGTTCAGAAGCGCAAGGTTTGTTAAAAATATTATAATAAAAAAAATGGTAGCCCACTTGACCTGATTTATACAAACTCATCTTGCATCAAAGAGAGGTAGCAGTAACTTTGCCTACAGCTTCCACATCGGAACAGAAGGGTAGTACCATATGAAGATCTTTCTGCCCCAAGCTGAAACTATTACACAACTCATGGTGAACACAGTCGGTTCAGAGTCGGTAATGAAGGAAAGGCAAGAGAAGAGGAATGGAATAAAAAACATGAGAAAATGGCAAATAAACCATTCAGAGTATTTAGCAAATAAATTTAGTACCATCTGCCACACTGCAACAGCTCCTAGGAAGTCACCCTACATTTAGCTGAAAGAATACCAGGAAAAGCCATTTGGATCCCATTCATTTAGTTTCCCTCAAAACGCGCTGGGGAGTAAAAAGAAGCTGGTGTCCAGACAATTTCACATCTGCTAATTGTGAGCTACACTGATCCACCAGATTTCATCTCCAGTATGGCTAACGTGCCGCGGGTTGGAGATTAGACTGGAAAGCCATTGAAAAAATTTGCAGAAACTTCAGTCATTCTGCCACAAAAGACTTATTTTTCTCTGATGTCACCTGCTTCTCACCTTGGTTGTTTTTGATGGTAAAATTGGGGTTGTTTAGCATCTCAGGGACTAAACGATAGTCAAAGTAATGGCCCTGGATTGGGTCATCTTTGTCCACCGCACTGACAGTCTGGATCACCTGTGTTGAAAACAGATAGAAAAGCAGATTTACAGAGGAGGGCTCAAAACCATTAGAGGAGGCAGCCTATTCATTACTCTGTTTTTGCCACCGCAGATTGCCTCAGTGTAATAGTGGCTGGATCATACCTGATGAAATATGTGCCCTATTCATTCCTGGAGTTTGAGATTATTATCAATGAGGTCCTGTCTAGTCTGGCACACTTTCAGGCTCCTGGCTCTATCTGTTAATCTGTCATCATAGGTCTTATCACACTGTATGTCTTTATGATTTATTGGAAATTAGAATTCAGGCCCGGCAGGACAGTTTCATCTTTTCTCTGTTTACTTTTTTTTCTCTCTCCTCCTTTCAATAAAACTCCCTATGGTATATACACAGGTCCCGTGAATGAGGTCGATTGATGAAAAGGAGAATGCTAAGTACTTGTCCACGATTTTTGGCTGGGGGAAGCATTGTGCCATCTGGAGGAGGACATGAAAGACAGTCTTGAATTATGATCCACTCTGATCAATCCTGACTGCTCTCATTTCCCCTTTGCTCAGCGCACACTGTGTGGAAGGAGGACTTTTGTGGAGAAAAAAGACCGTACTCCCACCTCTGTAGTTTCCCACTGAAATAAATAGCCTATAATTCACTGTGGCCAATCATTACAAAGGAGGAGAAAGAGAAAGAAAAGGACAGAGAGTAAGAAATTGATAGATAACTGCTTTGATGAATGAGCGTCTTCTTTCCTTACCTGTCCAGGCTTTCCATTTTCACATAAAAAGGCCTCGTATTCGGTGGCAAATTCGGGTGCATTGTCGTTAATGTCCATTACTCTGATGGCCACAACTGCCCTTGATATCTGACTGTGATTTCCTGATTAGATAGATAGATAGATAGATAGATAGATAGATAGATAGATAGATAGATAGATAGATAGATAGATAGATAGATAGATAGATAGATAGAATCATAAGGAATCAAAAGATGTAGAGGAAAAGTGGAGATTAATAAATAAGAAGAGCCAGTGATAGAAAAAATGTTATACTTGAAATCCCAGGTAAATTCTGTGACCTAGTTTTAATTTCCTTTATTTTCCATCTTTATTCTCCCTTCATTTCCTGGGCTGATGGGAGGACAGATGATAAGCCACATCAATCTAAATTTCAGCCAGTATCAACGATGCAAAACAGGATTCTAGGCAACAGAAATGGAAAAAAAATCCTATTCAAAGTGCTTTTGAAAATCCCCTGTACACTGTAATGTTTAAAACATGAGGGTTAAAACATGCATATTAATGAGTCATTGGTAACTGAAGTCTAAAAAGACAATAAAAGGCAGTTTAATTAGATTAGATTTTGATTGGAATTATTCATCACTGGTAATTGACAGTCGCTTTCGAGAGTCTCTGTGAATGGTGTATTTATTAATCAGTGGTGCAAATGCCAACTTTAAAAGCAATTATCTATTAATGTGGACCCAAGACGGTTGTGTCACCATGGCCAGTGACAATAGTGATTTTTGTTTAAATTATTTTTATTGATTTGGAAAATTATCAATTTAAGAGAATGCTTTGCAATGTTATTTTAGACGTACACTACATTTTTCTTGAACCGTGTGTGTGTTTTTGTAATTTCCTTTCATTTTTACAGATTAGCTACACTGAGGACATGCTTATATACAACATACTTTATGCTGTATACCAGGTACCACATCATAAAATCAGCATATGTGATCGCATTTTCCCAGAGTTCTCAGATTTTATCTGCTAAAAACATCGGGCCATACCAGACAGAGTGAAGCTGCAGCAGCAGAAATCCTGAGTGCCGTGAAAAGTGCCAGACTGCCTTTCACTGCTTATGTTCTAGGATAAGTCCCGCCATTCCAACAGCTGTTGTCTTTAAAAGTTACACTGTCACATTTCTATGAAGAAATTAAACCACTGTCACAGAGGATTACATTAATATACATTTCTGAGCATGGAATACCAAATTATTTGCATAAAAGCATTAGGTTTTTTTCTCTTTCATAATTTCAGTAAAACCTTAAAATGAAGCAGTAGACGCAGTAGAAACTCAGGGCCTTCAGCCTTTCCAGGAGATGAATTGAAAAAGAGGTAAGCAGTGAGGTGAGTGGAAATTGACAGTCTGATAGACAGTGATAGATGGATTAGAGCAGAGGGAGGGGAGACAGTGTGCCCTCCCCTCGCAAGCGATTTCCCCCTAGTAGCAGACAGGGAATAGAATCTGATTAGTCAGATGTCAACTGGTGCGAGGCAGCAGAACGTTCCTCAGTTTGGGTGGCAAATGGCATCGGGATAGAACTGGGAACACATCTATTGCTTTTCACGCCAGAGAAGACACCGGCTTCTCCTCCCCATCCGTGAAGAATAGCAAAACTGCTGTATTTATTTTGGCAAATTCCTATTAGGTGTTCTCAGAGATGCCACTATCTCAAGCCACAGTTACTTTGCCAAGAGGCATGAAAATGTGCTTTCAATGTAAGGGTGCACGACATGACAAGGGAACCAGCTTATCAAATGAGACACATTCAGTTTCTCCAATAGGCTGCTGCGACGGTGGGATTTGTCTTTACCGCATGGCCAAAACATTGCGACAGTGTACGGACTTTTTTTTCTTTCTATTTTCTGACAATTAATATGTGTTTTCTTTGATTAAAGAAAGAAAGCGACAGATAGATGATGAGACATAGAGAGGAGGAAGAGATAGAAGAGACGAATCGGACAGAAAAAAGTTACAAGCTGTGTAAATTTCTATTCCAATAGCTTAAAGGGGTACATTAAGCTTTATCACAACATACAGCCCCCCTGAAACAATCTGTATGCAAATAAAGCCTTACATATGGTTGGAGCTGTTTGTAGCTCTGCCGGCAAGATTTTCTACATAGTCAGTGAGTTTTGCGGTTCGCAGATGTTCTCTAATCTGTAATGGATGCTGGCGTTGGAGCAATCCACTCTGGAGCATGTCTTTAAAACTGTTTATTTGATACGTCTTAATGTTCTTGCACTTTCACAAATTGACTACTGAGCTGTTTAATTCAATCAAAACTCAGCAAATTAACGTATTTAATGCCTCTGTGGATTCAAATGCTAATTGTTTGTGCCATACTCTTGGAGCGATTAAAAGTGCTGGTTTAGAAAGCAGCTCTATACTGTTGAATGGAGAACTTTGTGAAGCAGGTCAGTGATCCCTTTGACTGAGAACACCCATAAAGTTGTTCAAAGGAGTAAGATAGCATACATGTGTTTCTGCTGTTACCCATTAAAAAACAAAAAAACCCAAAGCTTTATTTTCTAAAGCTTTGGGGGTAAATCATTATGGACAGTGTGCACAGCAGGGGAGAACAGAGCCAGCAAATGTTACTTACTGACTTCTGTGGCTGTTACTGTAATATTGTGCCACATGTCTGTCTCTCTGTCCAATGGTTTGGCCAGCGTGATCCTGCCATTGTCCACATTGATGTTGAACTGCCTCTCCAGATCTGTGTGTCGATCAATGAAGTACCTACCAAGATAAACAAACACCAGAAATTTGAGCCAAAACACTGTTGCGGCAGCACCACTGAAGCATCTTTTCTAATCCTTGGGGTGTTGTGCCTAACAGGAGAAACCTGTAGATCAATATTCATTTAAAAACAATTGGAAATCAATAATTATCATCTGAGGGATAATTATTGCCTCCCCATGAACAGCAGGGGGCATTACAGCCTAGAAGCCCTCCCCCCCATCTAGGCGATGCCTCCTTCCTGCAAAAAAGACCATTAGTACATGTTATGTCAGGGTAAGAGATGTGGTGCTGTTAACCCTGTTTGGGATCTGTCAATACTCAATGGCTCCCAAAGGCTTTGCATTAATGAGTTAGGACAGCATTGTGTCACATACAACACCAACAACAGAGGGGCATGGGGGTGGGGAGGTAATGAATATTACAGGAGTTAAACAGTGACCTGCCTATTAAGAACCCTTGTCCGATTTCAGCAATTTTTTTTTCTTTTTAAACTAGTAGAAGGAGATGCTTTATTCATTTTTTATTTACGTATTTTTGTCAAGCTGTCCTTTTTCAGATTGAAATTAATCTATGACCCTGCCCGTGACACACTGACTGAGACTTGTATAGTCTTCCAGTTTAAAAAAAAATAGTGCAACACATAAAACTCCCCACCCCAAAAAATAAAAAAAAAGCAGAAGCACTGGAATGCACATAAAAGAGAATTTTCTGATGCCACTTGAAGCTGTGAAATCGCTCTTTCATGTTGCAGCACGCACAGCGCCAATTCTTGGGACAAGCCCACACAAAACTGACTAAAAAAGAATCTGTCATTATGGGTCATCTTTGGTTTCACACATTTCATTTGCCATTATGTGTGACTGTCATAAACATCCTACTCACCCAAAACACAAGGCTGCAGTGATTCACGTGAACTAATTACATGTACTGCACAGCACAAGGGTTTCCATACCTCCAGGACACATTGTCCCTGTTACTTTCTCTCTGTTTCCTCACAGTACCCCACCTACCCACCCACAATATTGCAAAAGTATTTTTTTTCTTCCTTTTCTATCCAGCTGGGTCACAAGCTCTTACTAATCCAATCCCCCTATCCAATTCTGAGCAAACCCCCTTCCCCACACAGACATCCCGGCCATCAGGCACACTGCTCACCCTGTCTCTCCTCCTTCCTCACCCTGGGTCTCATTCTGTCTCACACTGGAACTGCTCATCCCTATCACTGTAGACCTGTTGGCAGGGAGTCTATAGTATTTATGTGAGAGAATGAATGAAAAGACAGAATGGAAAGGAATGCAGAGGAAAGGAAAGAAAAAACAGAAAAAGAGCACCAGAAAATGGCAAAGACAAAGTCACAATAACTATTTATATGAAGAAGGTTGCTGCTTATACAAGAATGGTAGGGAATGAAATAAATAAACCACTGGCCCAGATTCCAATTGTTGGGGAGATGTACCGAGCCGTGACATTTCCATTTTTGAGATGAAATGGTGTAAAATCCTCTAGACGCCAGGCTGGAAGAGGTCCATAAGGACCCCACCCCCCACTACCAACACCCCACCGCTCCTTCTCTTTCTCTCTTGGCCTGCAGACGCAAAGCACTTTCAAGACAGGCAGACAGCAGCAACCCACCTGGGAGTAGCCTCTCTCCTGCAGACTGAGTGGATCCCAGTCAAAGTCTGACAGCCTCACGTGGAAGAGAGGAGACAGACCCTGAAATGTTCTGCCACCTGTCACTCAAACTGACAATGTGATGTGAAAAGAATTAAAAGCAAATAAAAAAAATGATCTCCAACATTATACGTTCGCAGCTTTCCCGAGTGTGATGTGAGAACAGGTGCAAATGTATTCACGCGTCCGTGTATTTCTATCACATCATTTCAGCTTTGCTTTATGTTTCAGAAGATTTTTTTTTTCCAAGGCTCTGGACGGGCCTAGGTCAAACAGTTATCCATCATGTTGAGGTTGTTTGTGCCAAATATTTTATAAGTGCTGCAGCTGACATCCAAAAATATTCAGAATCACTATAAACATCATCATCATACATTAGTGGAACATAAGCTCAAATAGCAAAATAGCTACAAGCTATAATTAGACTGTTTTTGTTTGTTTTTTTGTAATTAGAACTTTGATGCACTGCATTTTTCACAGAGTGTCATCTATCAAACAGTGTGGCCAGGGTGGGACTTCTCTGTTGCAGTTTATGAGGATGGCCCCTTTTTGCCATGCTAGCTATCATTGGTCATGCTTACTATGCACAGTGATGTCTCTTTTCTGTCACAAAATTTTCTTCAGTCAATAACATAGACTAGGAACAAAACCTAATTACATATTATATATTATTAAAAAAAATTCTTTATGTGTTAAAGGAACAAAAAAGTTAAGTTTGCTTTTGTTCACATTGCTGTGCAGTGGGCCTACTCATAAAGTGCAAAATGAATCATTAAGATGACACTAATGATTCTATTATAAAATGAGTATATTATGTTTTTTTCCTTTCCCAAAATTAGGCTCTAATTCAGTTTCTCTATAACCAATTTTATATGTGTGTGGAAAAAAATGTACACATAAAACAGAAGCATTTCCTAAAAAATTTAAATTAAACAATTTTACATATGGCTTTGGCAATGTTGGAGGGAGTTTTATAAAGTACGATGAATTAAAATATTCAAATACAATGAAAAACCAAGAGAAAATGTTATGATAATAATAAATGAAATATTTGTAAAGTTTTCATTAGTTCAAATCGGTTAGAGTTAAAAGTTCAAAAAAGTTATTTAGTCGTTATGGAAGAATTCTTATTACTCTTATTTCAAAATGAAAGACATACATGAATGGTTTACTGTGGCCAAACTAGGCATGATAGTGATGCCTCCCACTTAACTGTTACCGCTAATTGTTTGATGTATCATTATGGAAGCGTCCGATATATCATATAAGCATGCTACACAACATGTGCTGCAGATATGTATGTCTACCTGTGGTTATCTATTATAGGCTAAGCAGCCATGGAAAGGTTTCTATGTCCATTTGTGTTTTTTCACACCCCTGACTGGCTGGGGTTTTATCTCCATTACAGTGTGAATGTGAGTGACTGAGCGCCTGTACAAGTTGGAAGACTATAAGGTGAAAAGATTGAGAATATATATATATATTTTTGTTGGCCGCAAACAAAATGCCCCTGATAATCCTGCTTGCTATTACGTCAGTTATTCCCCTGGGAGGATCACAGGGGTAAAATTAGTTTCCCCGACTCTTAAATGCTGACCATTTATGTTTGAACACAACATCTTATTTAGTTTCATTTCCAAGTTCTTTTAATGGAGATGGTGATTTGCTTGAGAGTTAGAAATAATATATAGTATAAATAACAAAATATTAAAAATATAGGAAAATATCCCTGTGAAGTAGAAGGTGTTTTCTTTAGTGACATTACATTTCCATTTGTTTCAAAACCATCTCCTTTGCTTGACTACTTGTATTACCATACATAGTATGCCAGCTGTCAGCTGTGCCGTAACATATTGAGCCGGCATAAACAAACATTCTTTGGAATTTCATTATGCTCCTGTAAATTACTTCAAAGTGAAAGTAAAAGTAAAAAAAACAAAACAAGAATAAACAAAAAGATGAAAATCAAACATGTTTAAAATCTTTTGCCAATGCTTGTCACTGTATCAATATTTCCGATATAAACTACACATATTATATGAAATCAAACAGTTTGTGTCAGACAACCTTAGTGACTGCCAGATGTCACATTGCTTTTTATTTGTGATCAGTCAGGTAGAAAACGACAGAGCACAGGCTCCAGAGAAAAGCTGTACTAAGGAAGTATTTCATGGAGTGCACCTGAAATGTTATTGGTTGGATGCATTAAGTACAGCTAAGGGGTAGTTTGTCTCCTGAGTGCAGAGGACATGGCAGCCCACCAGAGCACTCGCCTCGAGTGGTTTTGACTCAAACTGGTTTGGTCTGGTCTGGCAGGGGGGGATTAAGACAGAAAGTGATTCTAATCAGAGGGGTCGAATCAGGAGCTTGTTCAGATGATGACGGGAGAGCGTCTAACTAAAGCTGCTATTACTGCTGCCACCCCAAAGATATAGATCCGACTTTACTAACGACAGCTTTCTTTTGTAGGAACCTGTTCTTTTAGAAAACCGAAGAAATTAAGAGACTAAGAAGAGAAAAACAGAGAGATAAGAACAAAGGAAAACACAGATTAATAAAGTGTATATTTTAAACCAGTGTTTTAATCATATATTAACTGGCTGCCTCAAAGCTCTGGGAGACGGCTGTTACAGGTGGGGTCACAATAAGGTCCTTGCAGTAATCCCCAAATATACAGACTTCCACAGGGTCAAAGGTAATAAACATTAAGCCCTACCAATCGAAAATATTACATTTCAAAGGAAAGTAAACAAGACTGCAAAGGCAAGAACAACAGCCAAGTATTTTTCCTCTACGCTGCACCAAACCTTTGACTGAGGCGTTCAAGTCAGTCTTAGAAGAAAGCCTCTCTTTCCAGAAGTGTGGCAGTCAGGACATGTTTACTAAAAACATCTCGCCAGCTGGACCTCACTGTAAGATGGAAGGATGACCTCTCAGTTTCTCATGTTATAAAGAAAGCACCAAAATCTACTTGAATAGGCCATCGTCAATGGATGGCATAAAGCCTCATTTGTTATCAGAGTTGACTGCTGTGGATTCAGTTCAATTCACTTCAGTTTTATTTATATTGCCCCAAATCACAGTGGCACAGTAACACAGTGGTCAGCACTGTTGCCTCACAGCAAGAAGGTCCTGAATTCAGTTCCACCATCAGGCTGGGGTCTTTCTGTGTGGATTTTGCATGTTCTCCCTGTGTTTGTGTGGGTTCTTTCCAGGTACTATGGCTTCCTCCCACATTCTAAAGACATGCAGTTAGTGGGGATAGGTTAATAGGTAAGTCTAAATTGTCCATAGGTGTGAATATGAGTGTGGATGGTTGTCTGTCCCTATGTGTTAGACTGGCAACCTGTCCAGCCTCTTGCCCTAAGACAGCTGGGACAGTCTCCAGCACACCCACCATCCTGACAAGTTGTGACAAGCCTGATAAGTGGATATGAATGGATGGATAGCCCCAAATCAAAACAACTGTTGCCTCAAGCCACTTTATATCGTAAGATAAACACCCTACAATAATACAGAGAAAACACCAACAAGAAGATGAGCCCCTATGAGCAAGAACTTGGCAACAGTGGGAAGGAAAAACTCTGTTTTGACAGGAAAAAGCTTCTGGCAGAACCAGACTCAGGGAGGGGCGGCTATCTGTCGCGAGTGGTTGGGGTGAGAGGAAGAAGACAGGCCAAAAGACAGGACAGAACTAATGATTAACTGGGCGTAATGAGTGAAAAAATGTGACTGAAGCAGAAACACTCCATGCATCATGGGAGGCCCCCAGCATGTTATGCCTATTGCAGCATTACTAAGGGAAGATTTGGAATCACGTGATCCAGACCTAACTATATGCTTTGTCAAAAAGAAACGTTTTAAACCTAATCTTGCAAGTAGAGAGGGTTTCTGTGTCAATGCCATTTCTTTGAGAAGATGAGCTTAGACTTTGAAATAATCAGGGTGACTTTGGAATTTAGATTATCCTGAACTTTTAGAATTTTCAAAAAAAAAAAGAAATTAACTTACATTTTCACCAATAAGAATAGTGTGTTTGATTGCAGTCTACTTACAGTTGGGCTGAAGCCACATTTATGAATATTTACTTAGCATATATTTGTTTTGTATTTAGTGACTGTTTCTATTTAGTGTATATTTTGTATAACTTGTACAGCACTTTGGTCAAGAGAGGTTGTTTAAAACATGCTGTATATATAACTTTTGACTTTCATGGAAACAATGGTTGTCACTTTCTGGTTGTACAACAATGTTCAACATGTTCATTAAGATTTAGTTCATTCAATTTTCATTTTTAGTTCTTTTTTTATTGCTTTGACCACTCAGCTGCCCCAACTAAAAATGTGTGGGTGTATGTGTCACCAAACACAATGTGTGTTAAACCAATATATCACCCTGTTCATGAACATGATTTCTGCCTGAGGTATGACAGATTTTAATTGGCAATATTCTCACACTACTTGAAAACATCATTAAATTATCTATTTTATTATTTTGATTGAGAGGACCCCAGCAGAAGAAATTGGATACTGTGAAGAAATTGCATACTGCACATTTAATGTTTATCAATCATTCCAGTTTCAAAACATGGCTTCTGTGGTGTGTAAATGTTCTACTTTGGTTCAGTTTTCTATCATTGTGAGTCACTGAGCTTTCATTTGGTTTTATTGGACAAAGTAAATCATTTGAGAAAGAAAATATGATTTATATGATATTCTTGAGACCAAATGACGACTCAATGTTTGACTTGTTGTATGATAAGTCTTTGTTTAGATTTTCTGTACTGTAGAAAAGACTTGGGATCTCTTATGAGGCATGAAGCTATAACCTTCTGTCAGCCAATATATTTACAAGGACCAAAAACTCACTGAATTATTTTCTCAGAAAAATGCTCAGAGTCACAATACATGCTAACACCAAACTCCAGAGCTGGAAGTGAAATCCAGTGGTCTTTAGTAAGAGTGGTGCAACATACTGAGACCCCCATGACAATAATTTGCTCCATCTCACCAGACAGATCACCTTAATGTGCTAGTTTAAAGCAAATTGTTCTGGCAAAATGCAACCTGGTGTTTGTTTGTATTTTGTTTCCCATGAAGAATGGCACATAAAGTTTTTTTTTACTGCATTCTATGACCTGGTCACCATTTCTTCTGCTTTCTATTTTAGATTAAAATTAGCTTAATTAAAAAAAATAATCTTGAAGCAATGCAACCGTTTCACTGCAAAATATTAAATTAGTGATTAAGAGCTTAGAGATTTTTTCTGCAATAAGTTCAACTAATAAAGAAAGAGAAATAAATATAAATTGCAAATATAGAAATGATCTAGTCAATCACTCAATTTTCACTGTCTCATGTTCAAAATAGTTCAAATGTGCCAAGACTGTGCCAAGAATGTGTTGATATGTGGACAGTTCCATTGCAACAAATGGCCAAAGAGATCATGTCAGCAGGGTTCTGCCATCTGCAGCCACACTCATTCATTATTTAATTACTTTTTCTTTCAATAATGATCCACTGAAGAGAGCAAATAGCAAAAGTATGTGAACATAACTAGCTATTAAAGCTACACCCACTTCAGAGTAAAATGCAATTATGAGATTATTGTATTTAATTATGAAGTGGACTTTCACACACTTAGAATATAATTTCACTAATTTATAGACTACCTTGTCACTCTCCCCAACACAGACTTTCACTAAAAAACATAAGAGCACCGTGACGTAAAACTGAGTTTTAAGGCCAAGGATGTCATTATATATGAAATATCCTTCTCTATTTACCAGGGAAGCAACATGCATCTGTGGGGTTCAATTCCTCCTGGCAATCTCATCACTAAACATGAGGATGACACCAGAAAAGAAAAAAAAATAGAACGAACGGCCACTGCTCTATAACCTCAGCCAATCTATGAAACCCAGCCTGCTCTCTACCATGCAATTACACACAACCTGTTGAGTGTTGTCCCGGGAATGCGGTCAGCAAGTCACTGGAGAATTAATGAAATGCCAAGATGGAGGGAGAGAAATTGCCTGTATAACCTATCCTCAAGGTGCCCTTGTGGTATTTCCAAGACTAAGTCACACTAGAAGAGAGTACAGCAGGCCTGGTCATACAATGAAAGATAAAGTTGTGCGGCCTTCAACTCATAATCTACTTTTTTTCTGTACATTTGTGGAAATGAGAACAATCATTGAGTCCCTTCCTCACTGCAGAAGACACTACCACATTCTCCAAAGGTCAAAGACATGAGGCGGTTTAATTGCATGGCTCACTGTCAACCATTTTATTAAAACAAGTCATTATAGCCTGAAAAGGTTCATTTTGTTAACCTTCTCTCCACTGTTTGAAGTCAACGTACTTTTTGTGTGTGTGTGCAGATTTTGCTACCATTCTGCTGTGGTCAGTTAACAGCAAATAGTTTTGAGGCAAAGGTGGAAATTCTGTCACAGGCTTAATGTTAACTGCATCTTACCTGATAGGGCTCCCAGTAGCATCCGGGTCCCTGGCAGTGACTGTGCCTATGATCTTGTTGATGGGCGCGTTCTCATCCACTTCTAATAAGTACATAGGTTTGGAGAAAACAGGAGGCTCATCTGAGTCTTCAACCACAATTTTCACTGTAGCTGTGTCCTTAAAGGGCCCATTACTCCTGGGTTCTGAGCGGATGTTGGTAGCTTCAACTTTGAGTGTGTAGTTTCTCTTGCTCTCATAGTCTAAAGGCTGTAATGAGAAGATGAAACAGAAGTTTTATTTTAATTAACTAACCCTGCACCAAAATGTAATGTACAGTCCAGGGGTAAAAAGTAGAGTGGAGTGCAAGTGTTTAAGGATTGTATATCCTCGGCATTGATAACTTTAATACTGATTGTCATTCAACGCAAAACTGAACACCCTTGACATATGATGAAGACATGTGGTGTTATATTATGTATTCAGATAATGTTTTAAGCTTTTGAAAAAATTTTTTAATTGCAGCTGGTGTTTGAAAGGTATGGATGTTCACTATGCAGTAAGGGTCCAATGAAAGACAATGGTGGGTTTTATTAGGTGACATGTAAGAGCCTGTGTTTTTGGAGCTGGAGTATAGGGAACCTACATTTACCCTTTTAATCTAATTAACTATATACAATCCAATTAATATTACCTCGAACTCTGCCAGGTTATAAAAACATAAAAAGAGTCTAAAAGTGTTTACTACAACTTTTTATGTTTGATAATTAGGTATATTTCTCTAATGGGGTGATCGTGGCTCAAAGAGTTGGCAGTTCGTCATGTAACCGGAAGGTTGCCGGTTGCCGGTTCCTTGGGCAAGACGCTTCACCTACCGCCTACTGGTGATGGCCAGAGGGACCGATAGCGCGATATGGCAGCGTCGCTCTGTCAGTCTGTCCCAGGACAGCTGTGGCTACAACATTATTATTAATGTTCCTAAATGTACAATTTTAAATAATTAAATAATTTTATAATAATACATTATTTTAAAAAATCTGTTAAAATTAATAATATTATTATAATTAATAATAATGTATTTGGTGTAAGGTACCAATCAATCAATCAAAAATCTAATAATGTTATCATTAAATTGTTAAAATGTAAATAACATGGCTCGCACATATCTCATCAATCACACACAATATCAAAAAAAAAAAACTATTTATCTAGCATTAAAGTGGCGAGAACCAATATATTTGTTTTTTACGTGTCCCCAAACCCCTGGCAGCATCGGTGCCAAGACCAGCAAATCACACTCAAAGTCTCAGCGTGTAAAAACTTACCGTACTCTTAACGACACTTGCTTTAACCGGCTCTAAGCATATTCATATTGCACACAGACATTATTTTTGAAGAGATTGTGACTGCCTATGATAATGTCTAAGCTATTTGTATATTCTAGCAAGCCATTTTATTTGGCCAGAATTTATTTCAACATCACAACACATCAATTAGTCACTGTGCAATTTTCAGAGTTATATAACCTGAAAATATTTTTCAACCATTATCAACATGAAAGAACCGAAATCTCATCGCTAAAGCTTTCAGTTAGAGTAGATTATTGGCACTTTCATACTGCTATCACAACCAGCTCACAGAACGTAAATGAGACAGGTGTTTATAGAAGACTACCAATGAAAGGAGTAATTTTACAGAGGGAAATAAAAACACTTTGTACAGGAACATCTCATTGTGTGACTCGAATATCTATTTAATCTTTTTTTTTTTTTCTCAATTGATGGCCCATCATTAATATTTCAAAGAAAGAGGATAGTAACAATTTTACTCTCTTGGCATCTCTGAGGGCACCCCAGACTGTCACAATTTCATTCTGAATCACCTCTGGTCGCTCTCATACTACTAGAATAATGGGATCAAGTCACTTCCACGCTCCATAACCAGGATTTATAGGGAAATCAAAACTGGGCCTTGCCGCTTGAGGGGACAAGAGCTGGCTTGGGGGAGAGAGAAGGACTTGGAAGAGAGAGATGAACAAAACGAGAAATGTATTCAGTTAGAGAAGGTAGGAGTGCGAAAGAGGAATTGCCCCTGAGCTCCTAGAGGGCCAGTGCTGAGAGATCAGGGGCCAGAATGTGCAGGTGGGTGGAGGAGTGTCTTGGGGCCCAGCTTTGAGACACCAGCAAGAGCCGGAGGGACGCTGGAAGTGACCTGAGGCTCTGACTTCCACACTTCTACATTTCTGTCATCAGGCCACTAGTAGACCAAAGGCTCTGAGGCCTCTCCACGGTCGGAGGAGCTCTTTGGAACACTCATTATTAACCTCCTCTTCTTTTCCTCCTCACCCTCCTCCTCACTTGACACCCACCCTCTTCTGCCATCCCTTCTTTTTCTCTCTCACTGATCCTGCCTTCTGTGCTGAGAAAGTACAGAGTGTGGCTGGATCTTGAGCCAATGGATTACGCTTTAATTCAGAGGTAGTGGAGAGTAAGAGCTTTTATAATGTTTGGCTGGACACTTGAAAAATATTCTATGGAAATGGAGAAATGGGGAAGACCTAAATTTTAATATGAATTATTTTTGGAATGGCATTTCATCTGTATATCATTATCATCTCAGCAAACATTTTGGCCCATTAAAGCTGTGGTTTCATTTTGCTTTTTTAAATTTAACACGGATATATGTAATTAAATTATGTTTCAGCAAATGGCTATTCTATGCTTTAGCAGGTGTTTAGTTAATATAATTTTAGAATTTTGTTGAGGTTAAAAAAATGATATGAGTCTAACTTTGAGAAACCAATTCCATATTATAAAGATGGTGATTATTGCAGGCTTAAAAGTACTTTTCTGAGCTGCTTCTTATTTATATAGCACCAGTGGCACTTAATATTACAAGCTTATGATCCAACAAGCTTACAAAGAGATCCCAAAAATCACACAACTCTCTATGAGCAAGGACTTAGTGATAGTGGGAAGGAAAAACTCCCTTTTAAAAAGACGAAACGTCCAGCAGAAACAGGCACAAGGAGAGGCTGTTACAGTGGGGCAAAAAAGTATTTAGTCAGCCACCGATTGTGCAAGTTCCCCCACCTAAAATGATGACAGAGGTCAGTAATTTGCACCAGAGGTACACTTCAACTGTGAGAGACAGAATGTGAAAGAAAAATCCATGAATCCACATGGTAGGATTTGTAAAGAATTTATTCGTAAATCAGGGTGGAAAATAAGTATTTGGTCAATAACAAAAATACAACTCAATACTTTGTAACATAACCTTTGTTGGCAATAACAGAGGTCAAACGTTTACTATAGGTCTTTACCAGGTTTGCACACACAGTAGCTGGTATTTTGGCCCATTCCTCCATGCAGATCTTCTCGAGAGCAGTGATGTTTTGGGGCTGTCGCCGAGCAACACGGACTTTCAACTCCCGCCACAGATTTTCTATGGGGTTGAGGTCTGGAGACTGGCTAGGCCACTCCGGGACTTTCAAATGCTTCTTACGGAGCCGCTCCTTTGTTGCCCGGGCGGTGTGTTTTGGATCATTGTCATGTTGGAAGACCCAGCCTCGTTTCATCTTCAAAGTTCTCACTGATGGAAGGAGGTTTTGGCTCAAAATCTCACGATACATGGCCCCATTCATTCTGTCCTTAACACGGATCAGTCGTCCTGTCCCCTTGGCAGAAAAACAGCCCCATAGCATGATGTTTCCACCCCCATGCTTCACAGTAGGTATGGTGTTCTTGGGATGCAACTCAGTATTCTTCTTCCTCCAAACACGACGAGTTGAGTTTATACCAAAAAGTTCTACTTTGGTTTCATCTGACCACATGACATTCTCCCAATCCTCTGCTGTATCATCCATGTGCTCTCTGGCAAACTTCAGACGGGCCTGGACATGCACTGGCTTCAGCAGCGGAACACGTCTGGCACTGCGGGATTTGATTCCCTGCCGTTGTAGTGTGTTACTGATGGTGACCTTTGTTACTTTGGTCCCAGCTCTCTGCAGGTCATTCACCAGGTCCCCCCGTGTGGTTCTGGGATCTTTGCTCACCGTTCTCATGATCATTTTGACCCCACGGGATGAGATCTTGCGTGGAGCCCCAGATCGAGGGAGATTATCAGTGGTCTTGTATGTCTTCCATTTTCTGATGATTGCTCCCACAGTTGATTTTTTCACACCAAGCTGCTTGCCTATTGTAGATTCACTCTTCCCAGTCTGGTGCAGGTCTACAATACTTTTCCTGGTGTCCTTCGAAAGCTCTTTGGTCTTGGCCATGGCGGAGTTTGGAGTCTGACTGTTTGAGGCTGTGGACAGGTGTCTTTTATACAGATGATGAGTTCAAACAGGTGCCATTCATACAGGTAACGAGTGGGGGACAGAAAAGCTTCTTACAGAAGACGTTACAGGTCTGTGAGAGCCAGAGATTTTCCTTGTTTGAGGTGACCAAATACTTATTTTCCACCCTAATTTACGGATAAATTCTTTACAAATCCTAACATGTGAATTCATGGATTTTTTTTTCACATTCTGTCTCTCACAGTTGAAGTGTACCTCTGGTGCAAATTACTGACCTCTGTCATCATTTTAAGTGGGGGAACTTGCACAATCGGTGGCTGACTAAATACTTTTTTGCCCCACTGTATCTGCCACATTATTGTAAACAATTGGGGGTGAGGGGAAAGAGGAGGTGGCAGAGAGAGAGACAGGACAAGAGGCAAATTTAGGAGAGAGAGTTTAGCAATTGCTAATGTTTAAAAAAAAGAAAAAGAAAGAAAAAATGTGTGAAAAGGAAACATCCAGTGCATTCTGGGACATAAGCATAATTAGCATAACTAAGGGAGAGTTCAGGGTTACCAGTTTTCAGACTAATCTTAATAATACAGAGGGTGTCTGCCTCCTGAATCCAAACTGGAAGCTGGTTCCACAGTATAAGGGCCTGACAGTTTATGTGTCTGCCTCTCATTCTACTTTTAATTTTGCTAGGAAACAAAAAATAAGGCTGCAGTCTGAGATTAAAGTGAACTTGGTATAAGTACAGCAATTTTCTTTCTTTACAATATAGTTACTCACTACTACTACTACTCTAAAAGTAAAGATGGCGCCGGTGTACGTGGCTGCTCGTCTGTCGCTGTCAGTTTTGTTTATTTTTATATTGCTCCTGTCGTGTGTCACTCAAGAAATCGGGTCATTACTGGTGTACGATCGCCAATCGCTTCTGAACCTCCGAAGTTCTGGACAAAATACAGCTCCATTTTCTAACGGAGGTCAGAATTCATGGTGTCCGTTGCTGTCACATATCCCAACTTGCCCATGCCGTGCAGTCATGCTACCTCCCCGGCGTAGACGTCGGGGTAGGCGCAGTGGTCGGCTGGTTAAACTCAAGATCTCTTTAGCACACCATCCCACTACCGTCAAAGGAATACAGAGATTATTTCCTGGAGTTTTTGTGCACCGATGTTTCCTGGACCCCGTGGGTTCCTGCCTCATCCCCGTGGTCTGCCAGGATGATGCGCCGCTCCTCCGTGACCCCTGTCCCCCTCGGCTCAACGTGCGCCGGGCGAACCTCCGCAATCTGAGGCCGCTGTGTCGGACCCCCTGTGCCGCTGGGGTTTTTACCTCATCCCCGGCTCCTGTCAGGATTGGGCTGGTAAACGCCAGATCGCTGGTGAACAAATCTTTTATTCTGAATGAGTTATTCACCTCCTGGAAACTAGACTTCATGTGTGTCACGGAGACTTGGCTTAATACTGGTGAGTCCAGTACTTTATCTGAACTCTTACCAGCGGGTTTTTCCTATTTTAACACACCAAGGACATCAGGGAGAGGAGGAGGTACGGCGGTTGTTTTTAAAAAGGATTTTAAATGTAAACAGTGTGTTTTACAGCCCTCGTTTTCCAGCTTTGAGCTCACGTGTTTTGAAGTTAATCGCTCTAACTCTGTGCTCTTTGCTGTTATTTATCGTCCCCCTAAATACAATAAGAATTTCATAAATGACTTTTCAGAATTTCTAGCTGGGATTATGCCCAACTACGATCATGTTCTTATTGTGGGAGATTTTAATATCCATGTCTGCTGTCCTGATAAACCTCTGGTGAAGGAGTTTTTAAGCCTCATTGACTCTTTTAATCTGGTCCAGTCCGTACCTGGTCCCACACATGAACACGGACACACACTAGACCTGGTCTTGTCACACAGTCTACCTGTGTCTAATGTGGAAGTGACTGACACTGCTTTCTCTGACCATATGGCTGTATTCTTTGATGCTGTGTTTTCACGCACTACAGCTCAAACCGGTGCTCCTGTTCGCCGCTGTCGGATTATTAACCCTTTCACTGCTGCCCAGTTCTCAACTGCTTTTAACCAGCTGTCTATCCCCGCCGATCGTACTCCCTTGGACACAGAGAACCTCAGCTCCTGGTTTCAATCTTCTTGCCTAACCATTCTGGACTCTGTGGCACCATTAAAAACCAGGAAGCCCAAGGCTGAAACCGATCCTTGGTTTAATGACGCCACTCGGACTGTGAGGAGGGAGTGTCGTAGAGCTGAACGCAGATGGAAGAGGGACAAACTGCAGGTGTCTCTTCAAATCCTAAAGGACTGCTGGCGCCTCTATCAGGATGCAATCAAAGAGGCTAAAAGAAAATACTTCTCAAAGATCATTTCCTCCAACAGTCACAATCCACGTGTGTTATTTAAATCTATTGACTTAGTCTTAAATGCTCCACAAAGTGACTGTTTGGAGGCCTCTCATAAACTGTCTAATGATTTTATGTGTTTTTTCATTGAGAAGGTTGCAACCACGTGGGCTCTCATTTCTTCTCCTGAGTCTGACCCCTCTGTCTTGATCCCTTGCTCTGCTGTTTTTAACCAGTTTGAGCCTGTGTCTCTTTCTTATTTAGAGGATGTGGTTGGCCACCTGAGGCCCTCTGGTTCCCCAAATGATCCTGTCCCACCACAATTTTTTAAGGAGATTTTTCCTAGCATAGGCCAGGCTGTTCTTAGTGTTATAAACAGCAGTTTAATATCTGGTGTAGTCCCTGCTAATTTTAAGCATGCGGTAGTACAACCCTTGCTTAAGAAACCTGCCCTGGACCACACTGTATTGGCTAACTACAGACCTATCTCCAAGTTGTCTTTTATGTCTAAAATCTTAGAGAAAATTGTACATTGCCAATTGATGGATTTTTTAAATGAGAATGGTATCCTGGAGGTCTTTCAATCAGGTTTTAAAAACTTGCATAGCACGGAGTCAGCACTCTTAAAGGTTTTTAATGATATCCTCCTTTCCTGTGACTCTGGCAATCATGTTGTTCTTGTCCTCCTTGACCTAACAGCTGCCTTTGACACTGTAGATCACAACATTTTACTGTCTCGCTTGCACCATCTTGCAGGCATTCGTGGTACTGCTTTGAAATGGTTTAGGTCTTATCTTTGCGACAGAACTTTTAGTGTTAACTTTTTAGGGTATGAGTCTTCCTCTGCCACTTTTCAGTCTGGGGTCCCGCAGGGCTCAATTTTAGGGCCTCTGCTTTTTTCATTATATTTACAGCCCCTGGGAACCATCCTCAGAAGGCATGGAATATCCTTCCACTGCTATGCTGACGACTGTCAGATCTATCTGCCTCTGAAGCAGAACGATGCCTTCTCTATTAAGCCACTTTTAGCATGTCTAGAAGACATTAAATCTTGGATGTCCCTAAACTTTCTAAGATGCAATTCCAGCAAAACTGAGGTCATTCTGTTTGGTCCTAGTGGACCTTGTGAACCCTCCGCTATTGATTTGGGACCCCTGGCAGAGTATTTTAAATCTGTTGTTACAAACCTGGGTTTTAAGATGGACAGTGATTTTAAATTAGATAGTCAAATTAGGGGTACTGTCAAGTCCAGTTTTTATCATCTAAGGTGCTTGGCAAAGATAAGACCTATTTTATCTCAGCCGCATCTTGAAATGGTAATCCATGCTTTTATTTCATGTCGTTTAGATTACTGTAATGCACTATATTATGGAGTTAGTCAGCATCTTCTCTCTCGTCTGCAGCTGGTCCAAAATTCTGCTGCACGACTTTTAACCAGAACTCGTAAAAGAGAGCACATAACTCCCGTCCTGGCTTCACTCCATTGGCTGCCTGTATATCTTAGAGTTCACTTTAAAATTCTCATGTTTGTGTTTAAATGTTTAAATGGTCTTGCCCCAACTTACCTCTCTGAGCTTCTGCATCCTTACTCACCCCCCAGGTCTCTCAGGTCAGCTGACAAGCTGCTCCTGGAGGTACCCAGGTCCAAGAGGAAGCTCAGAGGGGACAGGGCCTTCTCTATTGCTGCTCCTAATCTGTGGAACAATCTTTCCCAGCACATTAGAGAGGCCCCTTCACTGTCCACTTTTAAAACACGTCTTAAAACTCATTTTTACTCTTTGGCTTATGACACAGTCTGACCCTGATTTTATTGTTTTAATCTAATGTGCTGATTTTATTGTTTTAAATGTGTTTATATATATATTACTTATCTTATATTATTATTACTATTTTTCTCATTTTTTTTAACATGCTCAATGTATCATGTTTGGCATGTCAAGTGTACAGCACTTTGTGTTCAGCTCGTGGCTGATCTGAAAGCGCTATATAAATAAATTGCTTGCTTGCTTACTACTCACATGGGTTTGCTTTTCTCTTGTTAACATATTTCAGTATAACTCCCATGTGATATTATGTAGAAAGAACTCATTACATTTGTTTCCAGTGTCCTAACAGCAAAGGGGAAGAGAGAGGCTTTGAGGCATATTTAATTATACCAAATCCACTTTAAGGAAAACATAGTTGTAAACAGCTTCTTTAATTACCATTGTTACTAAGTAATTTTAATTATTTTTTGATACAAATTGCAAAATCAAATAAAGCATCTATTCAAACTTCTATTTTAAAACTATTTAATAGCATGAAAACAGAATACAAGTCATATTATGACCAGTTCAAATTATTAATTCAATAAACAAACAGAGTGCTTTCACTGAATAGTCCAGGGAGAGCCACTTTGATTTTTATTAGCATGCATGGCGGCACTGTTATGGAGCTAGTGTTGAGAGATTCATGAGTGCAAAATCAAATGAGTAGAACTACGAGACATTACGCAGCAAACTTTGCATAGTCATGCTATATTCTCCAATGTTCCCACCAAACAACATAGCTTAATTGAACATCTGCAAGTATTTAAAACAGATAAAGAAAAGGCACAAACAGCAAAAGAAGAACCGTTCCTGTTTTTTCAGTGTTAACACTATCTTTGCTGTCGTGTCCCACCCCACCGTGTCATTCTTCTTTCTCACTCAAGCGTTAGCATCAAATCAGTATGTACACACAGGCCATTTAGAGACTTCAAAGTTCAGCACTGGCTGCAGGGGTGAAAGCTCAGCATCCCACTAACATCTCTCGACAGGCCTGGGGGCTAGTAGATAAAAAGCTTAAAACTCAAACAGAAAAGAATCTCTCCCCTGGTTTGTGCCTCTCCAGCCTCAGATCAATATGATTTAACCTTGCCGCAAAGTATCTTTAATAATTTTAATTCTGCATTAGATGGGAGTTCATAGACGTGTTCCCTTGTTGACAGAGACTAGGCGTGTTTGGGAAAAAACGTTATGTTAAAGGTTTAATCTGTCACACTGGATGGTGGATAAGTGGTGAAGGTACAGACTAGAAGAAGAAAAGTGAAACAACTGCTTCGTAAATTCCTTTCAACTTGAGACACTGTCATCTGGAGGGATGAGAAAACAGTGAGTGTGCAAATGTCTTGCTACTTTCCCAGTGCATTATCATCTATCTTGCTTCAGTTATGTAGGCAGCAAACTCAGGGCCACAGAGAGAAAACTGAGTAGACATGGGAAGACTGAGTGTCTCTGTGGGACATGGAAGTGGAGGTTGCCTAAAAGACTAACACATTTGACATTTGCTTTGTCAACAGTTAGAGATTTTATGACTTTGTGTCAAGTTTGTTCTGCAGCGCTGATGTTTTCTTTAGTGGCAATGAATTGTAGTCCCAGCAGATTGCCTTAGCTCTTATACATTCCACCCCCACACAGTTCATTGTTCACACTTTGACAAAGTCACACCACATGTCCTTGGGGTAATGTCATTTTACATCACAATGCAAAAGCATTGTGCATTTGAATGATACGTAGTCCTCAGCAGACACTGAACCAACCATGACTTAAGACTTAAAACCCTCCTCCATCAATCATGTGTATGATTCAGTCTATGTAAATATCTTCTACCAAGCTGAGCTTCTGTGGACTTTGAATATATAGAATACATACATATATAATAGATTTATAAATAGCATGTGCAGTGGTATGTTTGATATTGTTGAAATCTCAGTTTGATTTTCTACAGATGTCCTTGTGATACAGGTGCATCCAGATTTTCCTGCAGGTTATTAAAATGCATTGTACTTTTCAAATTTGAATTTATTATACTTTGGGAGGGGGTGCTCTAAGTGTTTACTGGCAAGTGATGACATCTAAACTTCTCAAGCTCTGAACCTGGAGGAAATATTGATATTCCGTGGCTAAAAATGTATAATAATGTATAATAATGTATGAAAATTGCTGGGATTCTTGGATACTTGTTCTACTAGCAGCACGGGATGAGTCTTATATGCTGTACTGTTGGCCTGATGTACTGCCTCGAGGTGAAAGGTTACATTTTGTGACAGAAATAATATTCTTTGATTTTTCTCAAAACCATACATCTGAAAACATCTTGATGAACAATGAGCATTGCCTTTTCTTCTCTAAAATATTGCAACTGTACCTTTGAACAAGGCGATTAACAAGCAACTGTTTTACTAAAGTTACTTTAGGGCCAAACTTTCGCACTGCAGTTTTGTGTTCAGTCCATCTGCTCTTATGGTGATGATGCCAGCAAAACTGAATTTGAGCAAACTTTGAATGTGGGGAGAACAAATTTACAATATGTACCAGTTTACCTTGAGCTAAGAGAAATACAACTGAATGGACTGTAATGCAAAATAAAAGTGTCTTCTCTCAACTCTTAGTCCAACGTATTCTCCAACTTAATGTCAATTCACACACAGTCTGCATTACTTCTGGCAAAAAGAATATTGTTAAAAATTACCTTTAAACTTATTCCTACTATTTATCTTCTTTCATAGATTTTTCTGAATAAAAGAAAAGTAGGTTTTAGAAATGTATTAAAAAAAATGCTCCTTTAGCCTCCAAGCTACTCAGGGGGAAGGCTTTCAGTGTTTAATATTTGATGGTGTACTGTTGAGTACTGCCTTCTCTAAAAGCATATGAAAAAAAATCGCTAGAAGAAGTACAGAAGAACGAGACCTACTGAGAAGGGGATTTAAACATCAATCTTTATACTGTATTGACTTATATGTATGGGAAGTAAAATAACTGATTTACTTAAATTGATTATAGAAACAGAAAAGAAAGAGACAGAAAAAAAGCCAATCAGCTCTTATCCTGACATCATCTAGGTCTTACTTTTCTGAGCTGTAGAATCCCTTCCTGTGTCGTTGCGTTCGTAATAATCTCAAACACGCCTTGGTCGTCTCCTTCGATGATGCTGTACGTCGACTTGGCATTCTCACCGATGTCGCGGTCATTTGCTTTCACCTTGCCACCCTCTTTCCCTAATGGTAGGTCTTCAGGGATCACAAACTCATACAAACCTGAGGATGAACAGACACAGCTTTTTGGTTTCTAGAAACGTTGATCAAATTAAGCACAATTACCGAAGCATATTACACTACTGCATCATCATTAGACATTTCACAGTTAGAGGAATTAGTTTCTGAGGAGCATGTATGATGACATTTACAAAATAACATTTATTTTTCCTAATTATTACCAATCAGAGAAATGCTCATTTAGAGCAGCAGTAATTTCTTTTCCCTCTTTATTCAATTTGGGATGGGTAAGGTTATGAAGTTACTTACTTTTAGAGAACTTTGGTGGATTGTCATTGATGTCTTGTAGTGTGATGCTGACAGTAGTAGTTCCAGACAAACCACCCATGTGACCTCCCATGTCTTTAGCTTGAATGACCACCTGATAATCCTCTCTCATCTCACGATCCATCCCATGCAGAGCAATTCTTATGGTTGCTGGAGGTGGAAACAGTTCATAACACATTCACCCAATTATAAATTTGACTGATATACTCTGCACATAATTGTAATGATGCTCATGTGAGTAAACGTAAGGAAGCGCAAGGAAAAAAAGGCATGCAGTCACCTTCATGCTCACATTATTCCCCAGTTTATAACATGCATTATTTTAGACCATGACCTTACCAAACATGAACCCCATACCCAGCAGGGTTAAAGATTTCCCTGCAGGCTTAGTCTCAGAAAAAGCACAGTCTGAGTGAATGTAGTAAGGTGCCCACGACTGAGCCAGTCGCAGCACTGAGAATCAGCTGTGTTTGTTTTTGAATGTGTTGTTCCACCGTCTGAAGTCATTTGTATTCTGATTGAGTGTGAATTATGCTGTCTGTCTTGTATAATCTTGAATATTGTATGCAGAATGGACCTTATTGACTCTGCCGCAGCACTGAATATAAAAAGGGCTCAGCACCGGCATATACGTATAATCCACTCAGGAAACAGAGGCCCGCAGGATCATCAAATGAATATAAAACCCCTCATAAAAGCCAGGCTTTGGCATGACACCCTGCCTTGGTCCTGAGCTGCCTCAGACAATGATAATATGCTTGGCTATGATGGGAAACATGGGAGGGGTTAGAATGTTGTCTGTGTCTGCATTTTATTCTACAGATAGATTTTTCCTCAGAGAAATTTCAGGGTCAGTTGTGCTTTTGGAGGTCACACACGACACAGACGATTTAAACAAAAAGAGAAAATGAAGGACAATAGTTGGACACCTCTTCAGTAAGACTGTACTGAAAAAAAAACAATGCCCTTGTTGTTCGAGTAATTTATTAAAGGAAGTCTTTTTCAAATATGTTATTATTATTTTCACAAGAAAAATATACATTTAGTGACTGTGGGGTGGAAAGACCAATGTGACTTGGACCAGTTGATAACACTGGGGTAATTGATTACTACTCCCATGTTCTAACCTTGAATGGGATTTTTCTGTCCACCAAATATGATGTCTTGATTTTTGCTCGTGTTTTATTAGCAGTAATTCTGCTTGACTTTTTTTCCTGCTTCTACAAACAGCTGAAAGTATAAAACTTACATTTCAAATTAACTCATTTTCTAATTAAACAATTGTATAAAATTTAGTTATTTTGTGTTGAAGGGTTTGTGGCGGAGGTGTGGTCCGGGGCGCGGCTGCACGGGAGGAGTGGTGCAGTGAGCTCGACGGGGCGGTGCTGGTAAGAACAGCTCATGGCGATTTTGGACTGATGGTGGTTTTCCTTCCCTTTATATAGTGAGGCGGAGAGGAGTGGAGGGCGCTAAGGGAAAAGAGACACACATCAGCTGGGATCGAGAGCTGTCAGTCTGTGCGTCATATTATCTGCTGTGTTAATATCAATAAATGTGGTCCTTGGCAATACGGATCTGCGTGTGTGTGCTTGGGCCTGGTATACTCCACAGGGTTCAATGTACTTTATTTTTGTTATTTATTTATTTTTGTTTAACAAAGGTTATTTTCTGACCTGGATGCACAATGTCAGTCCTTAACCAATGGGATTGTTTTTCTCGCCTTGACTGTTCCTGTTTGGTTATGCTAGTAAGGCTGCTTAGCCCACACCCGCCATAGCTGCACCTGTAAGAGGAACGTGGTTGCTGATTTGGAGACCCGAAGCTGTTTTTATGAATACACAGTGCTTTGCACTGGTGAGTAACTGAACTGTTATAGCCGCTGATCGGCTTGCTGAAATGTTGATGTTGTTCGCTTGGGAAACAAACGCTAACGGTGAAGGTCCTGCGCAAGTAGCTAGCGGGTACTATCTAAACTCACAATCCTGTTTGTTCACTGTTATCTGAGAACTTATTAGCTATTGTAGGTTAAGAAAAACAGCATGCATACCTGTTGCATTGAAATGTTTTGTTGTGTTATTTTTATTCACCATTGCTGTTAATTAACAAGGAGGAGAGTATATTGATTCTTCTGCTAGGAGCAGTGTGGATTAGATCTATGGACCTGATTAATTTTAGTTTTATGATTGGTGATAACTACATTGCCACGTAACGCAAAAAATTTTGAATTTGATAGTTGTACAACACGTTAGAAAAAGAAATTTGAAACTGATTTTGTTCATGCTTTTTCCCTGAAGCAGAAATGTTTATGGATAATTGTTAGTTAAGTATGTACAATGTTCATTTGGAGTAACTCTGACCTCACTCTTAGGTCAGGTTTTTTGATTTGGAGATCAAGGAGCTGAGACTCTACAGAGAGCTTCGAATTACAGACCTTCTGGAAAATCCATAGAAGAAGAATGATCTTCCATTACAATGGATGGCAAGCCACAGCCCATATGGAACTGAATCTTGCAGTCTGGTTGCCTGAATTGTGGTAGGACAAACTGTGCAAATCATACATCGATCATCGGATTGAGCTCACACCAATAAACTGCCCAGATCACCTAACAGGCCTGAACTGGATCACACTGACAATTTAAAAGATCCGGGTCTAACTTTCTTTTCTTTATTTGTTGGGGGTCTCTGTGTCCGCACACTATTTTGGTTATTGTTGTTTGTTGTAATACAGTGCACAAAAATTTCTAATACAACTTAAGCATTGCTTCATCGTTTATATGGTTGTGTTTTCATTGTGGCGTCCTCTTGGCTCCTGACATTCCTGAAGTCTTCTGATTTGGCCATCGTCTATTATTTTTGTTACACACTGGTTACAAACATGCTATGTATAAAATTATTGAGGAAGTATCTTGGGTAAAACCAAACTTCTACATGTTTGTACATTTAGTGAACCGCATGTATTGTCACGTCAACAAAATAAGCTTTTTTTTTTCTTTTTTTTTAAATCAGTGAAGTAGAATGATATGAATAGAGCTATAGATGATTACACCAAGGACACACTTGTGATATTATTTGAAAGAATAATTACAGAAAATCTATTTGAAATTGTTTTTAAAAAAGTAACACAACAACACAGCTCTTGTGTTACATGTATATACTCTCTCTTACATGGGACACCCTTAGATGGCCTCAAAGATGAAGTGTGTAAAACCAGCATTTCATCAGCATCACCAAGTCATTGCAGTTTTAATGAATAGGCAGATATTATATAGAGAAATAGGATTTTAAATTACTTCTCTCTAATTTTAGCTCTGAGCTCTGATGTGCAATAACAAGGTAGACCTACCATCCGAAATGCAAACAAACAAATCAATAAGGAAAAAGAGCTACACAAACAAGTTACTTTTCCTCCTCCACACACACACACACACACACACACACACTCTTCCGTCATCCTGCTACAAGCAACACCGTCATCTCTGTTGATCATCGTTAATTATTCAAATTAATTCCTAATCACTGAAAAGGGAAGATAGACAAACACTCATTTCCATAGATATTTGTTTCAACTTTTTTTTTTTCATCGACCATTAACCAAGTGATGAATTGGGGCATGATGTTTATTTATTTATTGAATGCTTTTCATTTCCAGTGTGGTGTTGTAAGTGTCAAATGCATTCTAATGGTTGTTTTCCCCTTACCTTTTATTTTTCACTAACATTCATTAAAACATCTGGCTCACTTGAATGAGCCATCTGCATGTGCACAGCGATCACACAAAGCATGAATGTTAATCCTTAAACTGTCCATTCAGCCCCTTCTCGACAGCCCAAGGTCCAGCTGTAGAGGCTTCGAGATTACGACACCTATACCAGTGAGGACAAGCCCGGTTTTTATGTGTTGAAATTATGAAAGTTCATTCTAATTATGTACATAAATTTTGAGTCCTCCTTTCTTGAAGCTTGTTTATTGTGTGTTGTTTTCCAAATTGTGAGCCGTCAATTTCCATCTCATTTCTTATTAATGTAATTTCACCATTATTTAATCATATTGCTTACAGACACATGTTAAAAAGTCAGCTGAAAAAGCAATTAAAGATCCAATCTAGAATATGTTTTGAGATAACTTTATGCACCATGACGCTGCTGAAGAGTCTGCCTTGTGAAAGGAAGAAGTAATTATTATCATTGCCATTATTTGGAATTCATAACCCAGTGATGTTATGGACCACAGCATCATAGGAGTGCTGCCCCATTAGGACTTAGGACTTGAAGTCAGCTGAGCAAAACATGCAACTCACTGATGCAAAGCTCTCATATAAATCTCATTTGGGTTTCAATAATGAATTCCACGCAACTCGTGGGGAACTGTACAGTACCGTTCACTGTTCAAATGTGTTGACGTTACTTATCCAAGTTACACTTCATTGCTTGATTTATCCACTGAAAAAAGTTGGAATTGTATCTTTAGCCACATACATTCCCACTGTGGCCAAAGCACTTGCTGATAGCGGGTCATATGATTGTTGGGGTTTTCTCTGTTTTCTTTATAATATTGTAGGATCTGTACCTTCCAACATTAAGCACCTTGAGGGAAATGTTGTTGTGATTTGGTGCTGTATAAATGAAATGAAACTGAATTGAATTGAAAATTCATGCAAATTCTATCCTTCCTTTTATAAAAGGTTATGAATGTATAAGGTCCATTTAGTATTGTTCAGTGCCATCCCGAGTGACTGAGTACAAAAGCCATGGTTAGTTAATTTATTATAAAGATCCCCCTTAATTAATACTGCCAATATACAATATTTTATTTTTATTTCATGAAAATATTTTTGCATACTTAGATAGTCTTTTTGTTAAATCAAAATGATATGTTATGCAATATATTATGAACCAGTGTGTGTGGACTATATTTGTGTTTCATTCATTTCTATCAAGTTGCTCCATTACATTCATATCTGTTGTTTCAATCAAATCTGTACACCCCTTGGAACAGTTACAATGCTCCCAGGAAAAAAACTTGTTTGCCACTGCGTATGGTATAAATATTGAAACATAAATGTACATGAATGAACAGCTGTAGAGGGGAATTGTAGCAAAAGGGAGTGAGCCAGGAAGCCACATTTAACAGCACCCCCATGCAGCAATAACCTACAAGCATAAAAAAAACAGATGGTCTGAGTTACCTGCAGAACTGATGTTTTTACACAACTTTTCAAACTATTACATTGTCAGGCTGCCTTTTTACAGACATGTAATTTTGTCCCTTACAGCTTTGTTGAATAGAGTTGAAGTTGCATGATAATGGAGACATACAGCATTTGTTATAATAGTTAAGTGTCAGACTATATCCTCTTTTAGTCCTTACAGAAGGTGTTTGCACTTTATGCATAAATGCAATGCAACAGACTGCTATCACCTCAGGTGGGCAAGCAGGTGGGGAAGCTGTTGCATCTCCACCTGTTGGAATTAGTTCAACCTGTAGCACCTGCTAGCAGTGCACATGTTAAAAGCAGGATATCACTCTCAGCTCTTCTGTTAGTATTTATTTTGTATTTGAATCCCAAGTATTGGCAGCACATAGATATGAGGTACCAGAAAGTCGACTACATTAGAAATGAGCGGTTCCAAACTAAACTAAACTTCCATTAAAATATATTTTAGAGTGGATAAGTATACAGCCTAAATAACACAATAAAGGGGAGCTTCCTCACAGTATTTCATATCATGAATGGACCTTACTGCAAAAAACTCCACTTCAAGTCAGCCACCGGTTTGCAGTGGGTTCAGGATCAACTCATAGTATGCATCAGTGTTTTATTATAGTGATTTTAAATGGGAAAACAATTAAGCCTTGTGATTATAAAGGGCTTAAAAAATCCAGTCAAGTATTAATGCAATGTGTGCTGCGTAACCCTAAAACCTCTAAAATATTATCAGCTATTTAGTGAGATAACTTTCAAAATGTTTCAGTTACTGTTTAAACTTTCAATCTTTTTGATAGCTGATCAGATACAGAGTTGGGTCCATAAAGCTTAAAGCAGTCCCTATAGTTCAGGTGTGTCCTTAAAATACTTAGATTTATGCATAAGCTTGACCTTGGTAAAGTTATTCCTGTCATTTGGACATACTTAACCAGAGACTTGTCCACATAGTGATATACCACAACTTGACCTGAGATGACATTGTAAGCTCATTTATCTAGCTCAAAGCAGGTAATGAAAAAGGACAGTGTTTAAATACTAAAAGGTTCTGGCCTGATGTGCATGGCCCTGTCTAGAAGAAAAAGCCTTATGAAATAATCCTTAGATGGAATCACCATCTCTCTGTAAAACCTATTTCTTTCCTTTTTGTCCCGTTATGAACGCCGTGTTCATTCATTGCATTTTGTAATACATTATGCTCTCCACTGGTTAGAAGCAGACAAAGGACTTGCACATTGTATTAGCTCCCATTAAATTTAATGAAGCAACGTTTTGATCTCACAGAAATCTTCGTCAGGCTTTGTCAAGCAAACAATGAATAACAGCACAAAGGGCTTTGCCTGCTCCATAAAGGTGCCCTCCATTTTTTTCTCCTTATTTAAAATCACTCTGATTACACGAGACCTATAAACTATTGCATGTTTCCTTTTTTTTTCTTTTGTTTTTTACTTAATATGCAACTAAATGTCATCCTGCACAGATGGCTCCTAAAAACAAAGGAAATGTAATTAAAATAAAATAAATTCCCTAGTTTGCATGTGCAAATATTTTAAATGCATGAATTTTTAAACCCACATGATTGTTAACTCACACAAGACTTGGAATCTGAGGTTTAATCAGCTTTTCCTTCATGAACGCAATGGAGTATTTGATCAAACTAATACTTTAGCTTAAGCCTAAAATTCAGCAATTATCAAGAAATTAGACTTACCTGAGTTGGGGTCAACAGAGAAATATGGTTGTCCCTCCAGTATGCTGTAGACTAGCTTAGCGCTGTTTCCGTACACCGGATCATCGGCATCTGTAGCTGTTACTGTGATAACTGAGGTACCTGTGGTGCAGAAAGACAAATGTATAAACATCCCTACAGGAAATGATCTCCATGTCTCTGTAAACTAAAATTCTAAGTGCTGAGTGAATCCAAATGAGACTCTAGTCCCATTTATCCCATCTTGTTCCACGTAAGGCCCCAATCACACAGGCCTAGAAACCAGCCTAGTGAATGCAAGTGGTTGCCAGTGGTTGCTTTAAAATCAGTTGCTAAAGGCCCATTCGTGGAGGCCTGGAGAACAATCCTAGTAACCACCTTTTGCAAGATATAAGTGTGTATTCTGCAACCATTAGCCTAGTTGAGCCTAGTTGAGGTTGCTTGTTGTCATAAAATTGGTCATTGTAGCTGGTTTCTGAAGTGGTCATTTACATGGAAAATTTACATGAAAAACACTGACTAGTCTGCAGACACTACTGGCCAAGTATTGAAAACTGCAATACAAACTGGAAATAACATTTGTTCTGTCTTACTACTGCGACCAATACATTTTAAAGTGTGAAATTTCTGCTTTGGAAGCAAACATTCTCTTGCCGGATTGGATGAGTGTGTGCAGACATGTCAGTGTATTCCATTCAAACTATGGGTAACCGTAGCAATCTGTTAGCAGTAAAAGCAATCACAAGGAAGTGTTTGGTGCAGCACCCAATTGTGGGCGATTTCACATGGCAACAACCAGGAACCTCCAGTAACTACTTGCCGAACAGAAACATTTTTCTGTTTTAACCAGAGGTTGCCAGTGGGCAGTGTTGGGAAGGTTACTTTTAAAATGTAGTCCACTACAGAATACAGAATACATGCCCCAAAATGTATTTCGTAACGTATTCCGTTACGTTACTCAATGATAGTAACGTATTCTGAATACTTTGGATTACTTAATACATTATCATGCTTTTTACAACTACATGAATGTACTATTGCTGTATGATTTATTATTTTTACTGAAGGTTATTCACCATATCAATACCAACTAGATTTTTAAATCTTAATATAAAATGAGTAACAGTAGGGTGGACATTAGGTAAGGCTGCACTTTTTGCAGCGATCTCAAATATGGCATGAAAAATGGATCTGAAGATTTTATAATGAAAGTTTCAGTTAAGTGTGCAAAGAAGTTATTTAATTGTTAATTAACTGTCCTTTCTGTGGCATCTAGTGTGTCAGTGACATATATTTGTGTGTTAGATATTAATATAGCAGGCAAAGCAATTGCAGACATGTATGGGCAAATTAGACTACTTTTTTCACAGCTTTTGATCTTTCAGAACAGCAGACAGCACAAGTATTACTCTGTTGATGGTTATTTGATATTTGGATGTAACCACAAAGAAAACACTTCTCCTTCCATTAAAGTAGCGTGTTTATTAAGTTTAGTTTGTCAAATAAAAGTTTTTAAGTTTAAAATTAAAGGCTGTGTTGGTGTAAGTGTTGGCTCATGTATTTTTTAATTCTTATGGGATATCAAGCATTCTTTATCAATTACAGCAATTAAGAATTACCTTCACACCATCAGTATTCAAACATAAATAAACTTCTTTTTTACACCAGCTTTATAAGGTCTTTATAAGTAAAATGTATCCAAGGACTTTCATCAATATTCCAAGTCAGTCAAATGCTCAAATCAGGAAATACATTAGTGGCAATTCAATCCACCATTCACCTGTCCATCAAAAGGTATCGGGACAAAACGAGCACTGAAAATATTGATATAAAGAGGCAATTCGCGTAATTAAAATCATCCATTTTAATCCAAAGTGACCTAACTCCTCATGAGTCTCAGGGTGTGGGAGAGCATTTGAGAAGAAAAAAGAGAAAAGAACCCGACGTGCTGACAGTGAGCAACAAGCTGGCAGAAAGCTACAGATGGTATGGTAATTGTTTCTGTGAAAGATGTTTAGAGGTGTTCTGACAACAAAGTGAGATGTCCCCAGTCACAGACGGCGGAGGTCCTGCCACAGGCACCTAAATCTGTCCGCTGCAACTGAAAATGCTTGTTGCGCAAAGACCTGTGACAAGTTAAGTGCTCTGGCTCCAGAACTCTGATTCAGATGTTCGGCTATGGATTAAATAACGAAAAATAAATAAAAAAATAAAATAAATTTGCCAGATGTAATATGAGCAGTTGTTCCATAGTTTACAAAGTGTAACCCGCAAATCAGACATCTGTATTCTGTTGGTGTATCATCTTCTGCTATTTCTACAAGCACCGAAACAATTTTCATCAAGCCTGCTCACCAGTGTGCACCACAGTAATGACTTACTACTTCTAACCAATAAGGACTCAAACAATCTGAAAATACATGTTTAATATTCACATCAAATAGCTTCAGTAGTGTTTACCAACTGCAAAATAAAATGGGTTAAAAAATTGCAAATAAGATGACTTTCGCATCCATGTGGTGCAGTTTTTGATCTTATCTCCCATTTTATGCCGTCAGCTACACGTGTCACCTGCTGATTAATAGTCACAGCCGTGTCTGCGGTCTTGTAACAGCAAAACAAAGCAAAAGCCCCTTTGCACTCTAACTGGTGTAGCAGTTTCACTGTTGCAACCCAATTATTTCACAGGGAGAGAACCTCAAGTGGTCCTCTGAGACTGAGGTGTTCCAGTAATTCATAGTCTTATGATGACCCGTGCTGTTGTGTTGCCAAGGCTTACCTTGTAAATTTCCTGAGCTTGTTACACCCCATGCCTTTTGCAGTGTTTAGATCATAGCAGATCAATGAGCTCTTTTTCTCTGTTTCTGCTCACTGCACTAGCACTGACAAAAAAAAAAAAAAACAGAAGAAGAAAAGAACCAAAACAAAAAAACAACAACACCCAGCGCAACTTGAGTTTCAGCTGCAATACACTTAAATAGATGCATTGCTTTTATCTGCTGAAACTGTCATTCACATGAACTGTTCTCAGTCTACATTAAATAGAAATTTTTCACATTTCAGTTTCTATTAATGTTTCAAACTCTACTCAACAGAAACTGCATGTGCACTGAAGAAAAATCAGTATGAGGGCCTCTATGTGACAGCCCTGCCAGAGCACCTGATGTAAAGTGGAAATTTCCAACAAACGTGCTACATAAGTGCAAACGTGCTACATAAGTGAATGAAGTATTACATAAATTGGTTGACAGAATTTAAGGAAACATAATTATTTGAATTATATCTCACAGATGTGTGCATTAATCCAAATTGGAGCACTCGTACTGTATTTTCAGGAAGCAAATTATATCCTGCGTGCCATAGGTGTTTGCCAATTGTCAAATGAATAAAATGAAAGACAGCAAGGAAATTGCACCTCCCTTTTTCAGAGATACAGAGCCTTATCTGCCTTAAAGTTAAATTACTACTACTGCAGAGGGAGGAGGCAGCCATCTACACATCCCTAATTATGAAAAGTACCTTCGTACTTCTAAAAGGTGTCTGACTATTGCAAACAGGCTTTAGAAATTCAGTTACACTATGGATTGAAGTAGGGAAGTAGGGGTAGGAAAAAAATCTTCATAAAAACAGTGGAACCAGTGAGGCATGAAATAGCTCCCTCTTTCTTTCCCTCCCACAGGGGTAAAATGCTCCTCACTACCCCTGATAAAAAAAAAATGAGGGATTAGGAAAGCCAGTGTTTTGGTCCTGTTTCAAATCACTGCAGATTAGCTCGTCCTTCCCCTTGATAATGCAGAGAATTCAGGGACACTGCAGAAATGGATGCAGCTGTAGGCCAGGCAATGGGCACAGAAACTCAATTGTAGGAGGAATATTGTCTCTGGCTTTTATTTGAAGCCTGTAGCATTGTGGCGACTACAATAATAGCAACACAACACCTACAGTATAAATGTCCAGGGATGAAAAATATGAATGGTTGCTAAAAACAAAAAACATGCAGGAACGGATTAAGGATGTAAAAAGCCTACAATGGAATATGAAAACTATTCAGTAGAATGTCTTGCACACATCTTTCTTCCTCAAAAGTGTTGCATATTCTTGGTCAGACCTGTTACATACATGGAAGAAACGTGTAATTGCGCTATTTGGTGTCTAAAGGGATTTGTCTCACCTGTTTCCTACTGCTTAGCACATGCAAAGACTCAGAAAGAGTGCACAGAAGCTTCTCCCGGGAAAGCAAATCTCCCTCTATTGGTTTGGGCAGTGGCCCGCAGGGGAAAGCACATTAAGCCTGTATGAAAATACAGCCTGCGTTTACGGGTGTTTTCCCACATTAAGTGTAATCTCATTAATCATGTTCTGAAGTTCACAGGATTTAATACCACACCAATAATTTAAACACAAACTCATTCTCAAAGGACATCATTACTGTACAGTGTGTGAAAATTTACAGCCGTAGTGTTTTGGTTGAAGGGCATGTGGTGGCTAAAAGGTTCCTCGTGATAAAGACACGGGGGTCTATCCTTATGTTTTACCAAGCGACAGAAATAATAGGGCTCACACTTCCTATTTACTCTGTACACTGGCTCGGTGATAGGAAATCAATAGGAATCTTTCTTGAACCAGAGAGGGGATAAATTGGGAGATGCAGCCCAGTGTGACACACAATGGCTGTGGAAGGACGCTGCGGCTTATTTTCAATAACACATTGTACTGTAACACAGCTTGATCTGTATAGTTTGCTTATTTCCTTAGAAGAAATATAAGTATAATCAAACAGACCAAAGTAGTAAAACTTGCTGTGCAGAACAAGGAAAAAAGACAAAGTTTTAGCATTAAAATCTTCTGAAGCTTTATCTTTGAATCAAGATTTTATTTCACCTGTCAGCAGAATCTTCACTTTTAAACCACAAGATTTCTGTCAAAAAGAAAGCATTATTAAGTTCCATTATTATGCTCATTTTCCACAACTAGGATATACTGTAGGATCAGCTGCTGTACAAAAACCTTTGCCCAGTTTCTGACACTGCACTAAGTCTTCGTTATAATGTTAACTGCATACACATACTGGTTGCATTTTCTAACTGATAAACTCCTCTTTTTCCTTTATTGCCCCAAATTCACCCTCAGCATGCTTAGTACAATTCAGCAAATCGCACCGCAGGAAAGCACTCCTGAGTTCAAGTACCATCACACCTATAATCACTCCAAAGAATGTGTCATTACAGTTCATTTACTAACACTGGAATGCTACAATTCTCCTCCACATCTGTCTGTCCAACAAGCATGGCAGCTGTGTAACACCTCAGCTCTTCTCAGCTTGGACCAGCTCAGAACCGTGAAGGGTAGAAGACAGGGGGCATTCATATGTATGCAAGCACTGAGCCATGGAGAAGGGATATCACTGAGGCATGGGGAGAGCTGTGGGCTGCATGAGGCGTGGTGCTAACAGTGCCCTGCTGTGAGCCCTACCCGGGTAAAACAATACTGTTTATGTCTGACTGGCTTTACACTGTGGGTGTTGAAAGAGAGAGAGAGAAACCAGGATGGATAGACAGAAAAGAAGATGGGCGTACACATAGGTGCACAGAAGATTAAATAGCTTGTTGCTTAATATGCAGATTAGACACTGATATTACAATATTTTCTTTGAGGAAAAAAATTGATAAAACAAAATTTAATTCTATTAAAACAACCTTTTTCTGAGGAGAAAAATTAAAAAGTCGTATTTGAAAATTTAAATATTTGAATATCTTAATACGATTTTGTTAACTCCCAATGGCTATAGTGTGTTTGCTATAAAGCTGTCTGATTTTCTTTAGCTATCTGCTCAACTAACTAATTTTATCAAAATGAAACTAAATCAATCAATGAATAAATAAATCTTGCCCAGCACCAAAAACCACAAACTCAAAGCTACCAATCAGGTGGTGACCATAGTGGAGCAAAGTAGAGCTTAAACAAGATTGAATACTGGACATGCATTCATCTTCTCATCTGAAACACAACTGTTGATGTGTGGTTTTTGTCTATATTTTACTGTATTATATGTTTGCAGCAAGCAAAACTATCAGTCACTTCAGTGTACACGATTAAGAAAAATGTGAAAGGGATACTTCAATTCATTGAAGTGCTGTTGTATTTATCATTACACCCCGTATACTTACATCAGCAGATTGATGCCAGCTGTACCAGCACAGAATTGAATCAATGTGCTGCTCTGGACAGTGCGAAAGTAAAATTGTAATGTAAAAAGTAATGTAATCACGTAACTAAATCAGTATGTGTACAGATATATATATATATATATATATATATATATATATATATATATGTGTGTGTGTGTGTGTGTGTGTGTGTGTGTTTCCAAACAAGAATAAGATACTGTTTACAAAATATTTTCTGAATCTTACATCATGTTTTAAATCCCTTTGTTTCCCTCAGCTATATGACGATGTGCTAGTTTTTCATAAATTGCAACATTATAATAGTTTTGAATAATCTGTCTGAAATCCAGAGGGACTTTTGAGTCCCTCTGGATTTCAGACAATTTGACAGTGTATTGGAAAACTCTTCACAGAAATTTCTTTTTTTTCCAGCTTGCTGCCAGGAATTATTTCATTACTATCAGCAATACACTTTCAGCTATGGAGTGCAGATTAAATGAATTAAAATCTATTATGAAATAGGGAAGCAACAAATGGAGTAACTGGTGACAATTGTCAACTGCATGTTTACTGTAGCTGTAAATATTTTTATTGACGCTGTCTTTTTCAGAAACTATGTTTAAAGTCTTATAAGCATGAAACTTGTGCAATTTATCCAAGCATACTGACCATGTAATAATCTTACTGGTATTTACTACATAGTATTTACTGATTAAATGAATCCAGCCCTCACTTAGCCATCCGACCTAGCCTCAACCACTGTGACCCCCACCACCATCACACACACACAAAACAACCGAACCTTTTTTCTAGGTCAAAAACGATGGTCTGCCAAATCCCTTTTTGTGAAATGGCTTGTCTATGAGGCTGGACTGTCCCCCGATAGCACCATTGCAGTGACAGGAAAGTGATTATGTATTGATCATGATCACATAGACACTGGTGTAGCTCTCCCTCCTGTCTGTGGGCAGAGAGGATAATAGCTCATGATCAGACAGGTAGACTGACAGCCCATCTCTCCAGGCAGTGCTGCAAGCACTATTTTTGGACAGTACCACCTATGCAATTGAAATTCATGTTCACGGCAATGGCGTGTCCAGCGGGGTGGCCTGGGGGGGCACAGGCCACCCCCCAAACCAGACTGGCCACCCCAGGTGCCACCCCAAAGGCAAAACAATAAAATTCAATCAAATATCAAATGTCCGATTATGTTTTCACGGTGACGCTCAGATATCCGAGTGTAAGTGAATGCAGCATCGCTTCTGCGCTATGCGCATCACGTTAGCAAAGGTAGGAGAGCCAAGCGCGAAAGATGGCACTGCAGGAAACAATTTTTCGGTGAAAGAAAATGAGGACAGAATAAATGTCCCGGTAAGTAATATCAAGTTTGTTGAGTTTAGTAAACTTCGGTGAAATTAGAATACCAAGGAAAAAAATAACACTTAAAGAATTATTGCAGCTGTGGAATATTTCAGACAGTATGCTACTGAGGGCAGCTAACATAAGAGTTATGCGTTATAAGATATAATCTAAGTCGTAACATTGCTGTATGGGGCTGCAGATTTGGTTGCAGGTTAACATAGCTGGACTGGCCATCGGGCATACCGGGCATATCCCCAGTGACTTATTTTTTATTTTTTTTGTAATGGCATGAACAATGAGAGGTGGTGGATTGGCCAGATGCAGGTCGATGTGTAGAAATAACTCCGTTGTTTGGTGGTGGCTATGACGGGGCTTCCACAGAGGCAACAGGTGGATGAGGGAAGGGGAGGCAGGAGGAGAGACCCGAAGCAGCCACCAGTCCGAGTGTCAGGTGAACTGAACTTCAGGTAAGAAGTTATGACCTGCAGTCTATCTGGGTCAGATATAAACCAAGTTTAGGTGGAGTTTATTTTCATGTTGCTGACTTTTTACTGTCAGTTGCAATAACTCATACTGCGTTCTAGCCAGTTTGACGGAGTTTTTATACAGCTGGGTGGGTGCTATGATGTTACTGATAGTGAACTTTATTTTATTCATAAGGTTAGTAGAGTTGCCAACGGCTCCTTAAAAAAATGGAATGGTCCCTCATTCAGAGAAAATATTACACGTTTCGTATTGAGCTGAGAAGAGACGCAGTTTGTCCCGGACTTTAGCTAGAATGGAAAAAAGACACAAAGCTGGATTTATTCTGTCTTTATGCTGCACAGCTGCCTCTTCTCTCATTCTCTCCCCCTCCCTCTCCTGTTGCTACTTCAATCATGAAACTGATCAATGATCAGCTGATCGGCTTTTCTCTCTTGTTTATCGCCCACTTTGCGCCAGAAACAGGAAACCAGCAGATGTCGCGCTAAACAACAGCAGCACGTTTAAGCTTGATCGGCTGTTGTTAGAATGTATTTAATATTAATTTCTAGTATCAGCTGATGTTTGCTGGAGCCACAGCTGTAAAGCTGCTGGTCATGATGTCTGTTTAGATATGTGGTGAGAGGGAAACATGAAGATGAAACCAGGAGATGTCCTTACTGAACCATCAGAGCTGAACAGGTGATGGAGAAACAGGTTTACCTTTTAGGTGACATGAATGAGTTGAAGGGAAGTTATGAACTGTTTCTGAGAGACAAATAACACCAGGTTCCTTTTTTATGTAGCAGACAGCTGGTAACTGTGCAGGGGCGGGTCTAGCAAAGTTTTGCCAGGGGGCCAGGTAGGGCATTAACAGGGAAAGGTGGGCACAAAGAAATACTTTTCTTTCTTATTCTCATTTAAAATACCTAGTTTTTATTAAATAATTATCTAAATCTTACAACCAAAGTTTTTATCTGACGTAAAATGTATAGAAATCATACATATACCAACAAGACTGTACATCACTGTCACAACAGGGTTTGTTTTCAGTCAAAGTCTTTATGGCTTTACTACCTGGTGGGTCGGTCTGTAGTAAAAATGCCCAATTTTTTTGTCCCAGTCCAGCCCTGCAGGTTAATACTGGCAGTGTCACCATGCCAGCTGACTGTATTTTATCATCAGCCAGTGTTGTTCTTTATCAATATTACCAAAGTTTACGATAAGGCAGCATAGAAAGTATTTACTTGCTTTCAGGTTTCATTCAAATGTTAGTCTTTTCAGTTGTTTCCCCACTTTTTTCCTGTTTCAAAATCAAACACCAGTTTGTGAGAAGATTATCTTCTTTTTTTAACAGGCAGATAAAGTTTTGCATTGGCATTGGCTAATTTGTCAATTGTTTGTTACAAATGTTCGTATTTTAATTTTCAAAAATGTTTTTGCCCAAAACATATGTGCACTATATGTCAGTAAAAATACTATGCAAATATTGCTGTCCTTGACTGCTGAGTAAACACTGACAAAGCACTGATTGTATCTCTTGTACTTTATCAACGCAGTATCTAAAAACTTTGCACCGTAGTGGTTAAAATCTCATTCTAATAAGAGTTAAAAGTGCATTTGGTTATTAGGTTTATAGGATTATTGAATTATGGTTAAGGGTTGGTAGAATTTTTTTTTAAAACATTATCTGCCAATTAAATCTGCCACCCTTCTCCAAATCTGTGCCCCTACCTGGCCCCCCCAACAAAAATTTTCTAGACACGCCACTGGTTCACGGATGGGGAGTAATGCAAGAATTAAGAGGCGATTAGCACTGTGAGGCAGAGTATTGTCAAACACAAAGTGTAGCGCGGTGCTGTAGTGTGGCAGGCCAAAGCTCTTGATAACACAGAAAACGGTTGTAACGAGGTGGAGAAAACAAGCGTGTCGAGGCATCCTTTCATCCATCCAACCATCCCCGTCCATTTATTCTCTCAGAGGAGAAGATGACATACTTGGAGCACTGCCAGTTGATTTTCTGACAGTAGTCAAAGCCACTTTGAGATTCCTGGGCTACAGATGGGCATTTATGGCAACAATGCAGATGGGCATTAAGAAAAACCCTTAAACAAATAAGCATGCTCATAAACACCTGGCATGTGAGAATTTTTCTCATTTACCAGTGCAGCCTCACAACTCCCGTGCTTTCATTTGTCACCATTTTCACTCATCTACAGCCCAGACATCTTCACTAAGATGATTTACATTAATATGAGGCAGATGTAAGTATTTTACAAGGCAGGATGGTGAGGTTAATAATTGCAAAGCAGGGGAAAAAGGGAAAAAACAAAGTCTCCTGTAACACATCAGTGTTTATAACAGAATTAATGCATACTCATGGTAAGCTGCATATTTAGGCAGGGCTTCAGCATGCAGGTGAAGAACGGGTTAAACGAATGAGGAACAGCAAGGAACAACTTGCACCAGATTTTTTCTTTAAAAAAATGTAATGGCTATAATTATTTGTCTCTCGCTCATGTTCCGCGGTAGGCTTGGGTAGCATTGGGTATCTAGTGTGCATGACCTGACTGGGATTCAAACCCTGACCTAATGTTGCAAAAACAGTGATGCTGCCACTACAGTTTCCAGCTGTATCATCATAAACTCAGCAGGACTGTGGAAGGCAACACTGGAGGCCAACTCCAAGGCAATGACACAAGTCGCCATCTTATCACTAAGAGTGAATACAGATATAGATTTAGAAATGGAGTGATCATCAACCTGTATGCCAAGAGTGAACGAGATATCATCTCACAGTGATCCATGATGAGGAAATCATGATATCACTCTGGTTTGGCTGAACGATTACAAACACAGGGGAAAGCGATTGGGACTGAACGAGTGGAGTTTCCAGAAGGCAGAATAGCAGATATACGGGACAGCTAGAAGTACCTGGGTATCCTGAAACTGGAAGAGTGGCTTCAGCAGATTCCCCTTGAGGGGTGAGATTGTTTTTTTGTTTCTTTTTTTTTCTAGATAAGATATGGTTGTCAGCATCCAAGAAATAGTTCCCCAGAGCCAATGATGGATAAGGGATGCTGCACCTTTGAAGAGTATGGGGACCGTTACACTTAAGCACTTACATTGTCATTGTTGTAGTACAATTACTAGTCTTTTATAAGACAGAGAGGGAGCCGTCACAGAGAAACCGGAGCCAGTGTTTGTGTATGTGTTTATGTGCTGGTACGTGTGTCTCTGTGTGTACATGACATCTCCTTTTCAAGTAGTCGGCTACTGAGTCTGCTGCCTTGACAAGCCATTTACAGGAACGGCAGGAACAAAATAATTAAGAGGGTCTTTTGTTCCCCACTGATGGCCCTGACATATGCCGCCATTTTAAAGGGTTGTGTCATTGATTCACTTTAATTAGTTCATAGGAAATGTGTGCAACATGCAGATAGAGTTCAGGACTGGAAGTCGAGGACGGAAAATTGGGCACTTCACATATTTAATTGCTCCCAAGGCATTTACAATGGCAAGGTAATAACAAAGAATAAGTCAAAGTATATTGTCTAATGAACAACTTTATCATGGGTAAATGAACAAAATGTTGCTTAATTTGGGAACTCTGCCACAGGGGCGAGGGTGTTTAATGTGAATTATTCTTCCTCAATGGAAGAATAAAAAAAAAACATGTTTCAGCACAATGCAAAACTGAGGTAGGAAATGAACTTGCGGTTAATATTTTTACCACCAGCTCCTGAGTGCGGAAACCAAAGATCAAAGTTATTACTTAATATCAGAAATGAATTGCTTGTGTACATTGTGCCTAAAATACCCTTAACAGTGTATGTAGCCCTGTACTGTTCCAGCGGAGCTGCTCAGTGGTCATGAGAACACCAGGGAAGACAAATCCCTGTGTGTACGCTGATTTATTCTGTACATGCTCCCACGGACAGTATTATAAGCATCCTATCAATTGAAAGCCACAGTAGAATAACACAGTTATTGGAATATGGTATATTTATATATATATATATATCTATGCATGATATTGCACAGTCTAACATCCTATTTCAAAATCCTTGTTTAAACACAAACACAAACTGTGCGGTTTCCCTACTGATCAAGTTCAAGCTCCTCACAGTGCATTAACAGCAAATGTCCTCAGGATCAAATCTTCCAGAAAAACATCAGGCCACATCAGTGGGGAGAAAAAGAGCAGCAGATAACTCAGCAAGGTTCCCTTGAAACCCAGACAAGAAAATAGACAGTACTGTGCAGACATGAAGAAGACTTGCTGATTCAATATAAGGAAAAAGCACTACCAAGCCAGAGGAACTTGAAAATGAGATTTTTTTTCCTTCAATGAGTTATGTCTCTTAATGTTCAGTTGTGGTTATGCTTAAAGGCTCTTTAACCATTTTCTTGCAAGCTTTTTATCAGGGGTTTTCAAGTCCTAGTCTAGATAAACATAAAGAAGTCTGACTGTTTGGGTTATTTTCACTGAGATATTTCTGAGTGTGGGTTTGTGTGCGTGTGTCTGTGTGTGTGTGTGTGTGTGTTTCTGTCCTCTTATCTGTGTTTTGAAGCAAGTGGGGGTCAGTTATAATGATCAGAATTACAACAGATTTATTTATTTAAATGTGACTGGGATGACAGTTCACAGGTGTTTGATTATCTTACCAGGCCTCCGTCAATCACATGATGGTGAATCTTTCAAATGTTCTTAAAAGTAAGTAAAAGGCTAAATTTAATCTAAAAGCAAAAAATAAATATTTCAAAAAGTAGATTTTTATATGCATTAATACATTTTATAATGACACTCAAGTTCTTGTAAAACTGGATAGTATACTGATCGACAATAGCCTTTGCAAATGAATAGACTTAGTTTAGATTTTTCTAATGAAAAAAAATTGATTTGCCTTAGTTGCCAGCGTGAACATTGACATTCATTCAGAGTGTGTTATTTTAATATTCTAGGGAGAGCAGCAGCAGTGATAATAATATAGCATTAAAAACAAAGGACAGAACTGGGGGGGGGGGGGGCATTAAAATCCCTCCCTCCGCAACGACTCCCTCAGGCTGCCACTACTAGAGGATGTTCTCTGTCGATTACATATTTTCTATTCGTATAGCTTGCAGAGGTAAATAAAATAAAATAAAAATTCAAGCCTCTCAGAGACAGTCATAGTACACAGTTTGCAGCCCATAAGCAATTGGCCCATCTAAAAGTACACACAACTGCATTAAGACACCAAACTTAACTGAATCCAGCCATACTGTGGGTCTTTGCAGGGAGCACCTTCTAAGTAACATACACTGTCGTCTGACAGCCGTGCTGGAGCGGGAAGGGTTAAAGCATTTTCCCTGAGGAATCTTGAAACGTACTACATCTACGTGACTGGTGACTTAATGTCTCCATCAGCCGGTAAGAGCGGTGCTATGCTGGCATCTGACAAGTAATCCATCACAGAGAACACACAGACAGAAAGCTGCACGCAGCCACATAAAGTGTCCGCACATAAGACATGCTAAAATACATGCCTAGAGTGTACGCCTACTGATTCGTGCCGACAAAGATGCGCATGCAGATCTATAATGAACGTATAGGCACACAGATGTGCACTTGTTATCATGCTTGTTAACATGTCACAAGTCACAGTGACACACAGAAACCCTTTCCAAATACTGAGCAAACATCCAGCACAGCAATAAACTCTCAAAAGGACGTGGCCAACAAACAAAAAAGGGGGGGGGGGGGGGGGGGTGACTGAAGAAAAGAAGGTACAATGTGGATTTACAACCCCAGTAATCCCAAGGTTTGTTTACACTCCCAGAAGTGAAGTGAAATTTTAAAGGGCTATCTCTGTTGCGTGCTGGAGAGCAGATTCACCCAATTACACAGCAGCCCCCAGTGTGACATAGCAAACCTGCTGTAGGATTGACTGTGTATTTGGTTGTGCGTGTGTGTGTGTGTGTGCGTGTGCGTGTGCGTGTGCATACTCATGTGTACACCAGACTGTGACTGTGGTAAAACTACAAACTGACTAAATCCATACTGCAGTGTTGAGAGCAATACAGCTGCCAATGCTCCAAAACACAAAAAGGTAGAGCTCAACAAGGTTGCCTGATGCCAAAAATCAGCAGCCCGTGTGATAGTAAGACAGGAGGGTAAAACACACAGTAACACAAGTGGAAATTTGTATCACTTTGCAAAAAACCACAATAAAGATTCATCATTTAAAGTCATCCGTGAACAAAAATCTAAAATAAAAACTGAAATATGAATTTTCAGGGACATATGTTTTGATGACAAACACTGCAAAGACTTACTTGATTTATTTAATGTTCTACTTTCTCGTCATTGTATCAGACAGCTGAGCCGTGGCAACGACTGTATGTGCCAAGCCAGGGCTTTAGTTAATGGGGAAAGACATCAAGAGTAAGGCCTCGCCCGCACTGGAGATTTGATCCTTTCGTCTTATCAGCTTCTTTTTCAAATGACCTTGCTGTACAGACTTTTATGCCTCTCCCCTTTATTCTCTACCAGTGATTGGATGGGACTCTCTAGTCTCAAATCTCTGCCACCTTGATGAATGTGTTCCACCCTCATTTATGTTGCATTGACCAATCCCTCTCCACTACAAGCTACAGTAGGCTGCACAAATCTTAATGCAGCCACACACACACACATGAACACTCACACACACACAAACAGCTAATAAAGATTTTTGTTAAGACTTCCTTTTTGTCTTTCTTTATGCAGTTTCTGCTTTATTTCTTCTGCAGTTAAATTAAGTCTACGCTCTTTTGTGGGAGCAAAATGTAACTTTAAAGAGTGTTATTATGGCATTCATTGGGAAGCAATTGCTGCTTTTAATTTTAGGTACTGACTGTTGGGTGCCTGCGGGGTCCAAATAGCTATAGTTGATAGCTCAGACAATTAATAATGCAGACATGGAGGGATGAGAGTGTGGGGATTCTTTTCTTTCTTTTCATCACTGTAAAATTAGATGCAAAAAAAAAAACATGCACACACAACATCTAACTCACACACTCACACACGCACACCTGCACACGCTATGTTGAGTGGAAAACCAGTGAGCAAAATCCTTGCTGTTTTTGAAGCAACAAAAGTAAGTGGGATTGACGGACGCAGTGCCAGATGCAGCAGGAAATAGACACAAAGGAGCAAAGAGGACTGAACACACCACAGGAAAATTGCACCAAAAAAAGGCCCTACAACAATACATTAAAAAACCACAACATTCTTCTTGAATAATTAAAAGGTGAGCCATGGCTGTGTACTGAAGTAGAAACCTTTCTGGCATCTCAGCAGATATGAGTAAGCATGCGCCAAGTTTAAGGTGCGATCTGGAACCATCCTCAGTTTGCATGCTATAGCAGTATTGTAGAAAAGACCTTCCACTCACCAGCATGACTTCAAACAGTCTATATCAGCTGCTATGTATCACAGGTGATAGTACACACACACACACACACACACTTTTTTTTTAATATCTTAGTGAGGACATCTAACTGACATAATGCTTTCCCTAGCTGCTTACCCTAACACTAACAATAAAAAATGAATGCCTAACTCTAACCCTTAGCCTAAACTTAACCACAACCTAATTGTAACTCTGGCACTAAAACTGCATTTGAGCCTAAAATATGCCTTCAACCTCTTGGGGACGGGGATTTGTCCCCATAAGGACTGCTGGTCCCCACAAAGATATGTAAAAATGGTACATGCACACACACCCATACACACATTCACAAAGTGTTTAAATTTCATCAAAAATATCTGAAAATTAACTTTTGAAGTGTGATATTGAAGAAATAACAGATCTAAACTTTAAAAAGGGAAGAAAATCTACATCTACATGCTAATAATCAACTTTTCCCCACTGTGTTTATGCTTTTATAAGTGAAGAGATATCAAAACCAAAATGAACGTGTAATCTGTGTAAAATTATAAAAAAGAACATATTGTACAGTTCAGCATAGCAGAGAATGTGCAGCAAATGGTCACATCTCAGTCTGTTATCTGCAGAGCAGGGGGCCTGTAGGCAATTAGTGAGCAAGTATAGGATTGGCTGTGTAAGACAATGACTGTTTCAGCTGAGCTATACCAGATCTATTTCCAGTAAGATGTGACCTGCTTAATAAATGTAGCTGATGGTATCCACAGCAAACTTCACAGATCTCGGATGAAGATATGAATTCTAGTACTGTCAGCTACACCTGTTGATTCAAGGGTGATGCCACTGAGTTTCTTTCTATTTTCGGGGCTGGAATAGCCAGTGAGGTAGGGCCAAACTACATCCAAAAACAGTTAGCGTAGTGCAATGATTCTTTTAAGAAATTTGCTTTACATCAGTACCACAGTAGTGCAGTGGCTAGGACTGTATGTTTTCCTCATGTCTGGGTGATTTTTCTTCAGGTACTTCAGGCTTCCTTCCACAGTCCAAGCACAAGCATGTTAGGTTTATTGATGATTCTAAATTGGTTGTGGGTGTGAATTTGACAGTGAGTGTGAAAAGTTGTCCGTGTCTCTCTGTGTTAGCCCTGTAATAGATTTGCAACCTGTCTGGGTTGTACCCTGTCTCTTTTCCCATTACAGCTGGGATAGGCTGCCTAGACCACCAAAACTCTAAATAAGCTGAAGAATCTGGTTGGATGGATGGATAACTTAACATGTTGTGTGCCCAATTATTTCTCTAAACCCCTGCACATTTGGCCCATATTTTAACAGCAAAAAGACTCAGTAACAAAGTAGACATAGTCCAAAAGAGAACCAGAGAAACTGTGTTTAATGAAACATTTACCACAAATGGGTGCAAAATGACACTTGAAAATTGTCTGTTTTAATGTAAAAATTGTTTTTCTATGTTTATTGTTGCACAAATTTGCAGAAGCTGAGGGGAAAAGCCCCCTAATGAAGGAGCTTTCCTTTCTGATACCATTTCCTATTTGAAATCACCTCCGGCATTACTAGTAAGTCAGATAGCAGCATTTTCTGTTTGAATTATTAGTTGATTTGTTCATTGATTATGCTACAGCTCTCTGTGGGAGTCTAGCAAAAAAATCCCAAAAAGAAAAACCCAAAATGGGGCAGTCAGCTTTTTGTGTGGCTGTACAGTTTTCAATTCTATCTTTATCTAGAAGACGCTGATTATCTGATCAGTCATTTATCATACTCCTGCTATCTCTCCCATACACAGAATTCATTCAAGGTGCTTACAGGACTCATTTTGAGTTTTACAATTTATTCAGGTCTTTCTCTGAAATACACTCATCAAGTTATCAATCATTAATCAGATCTCCCTATTTTTCGCTCTCTCTTTCACACACAAAAGATGCTATTGCTTTCTTGAAGATTCGTTGCTGTAAAAAGCACTATTTTGCAGTACTACTTTTTGAAGGTATATTTTTTTTAGCTTAATATTAGTTGGTTCCCTGTTACTGAGTATGAGGCATTAGTGTATTTTGTAAGAGGCTAAAATGGCCAAAAAAAAAAAAAAAAAACCTCCATAGTTTTAAATACACTGCAATATTGTGGTACAAAAGGATAAATATAATATTCAGTATTGTAGAGGTTCCATGTCTGTGGCTACAAGTGCTTGAGTACTGTGTAAAGAAATAACACACTCAAGGCTGTGCCAAAGTCCTGTGTGGCATCGCTAGAGTTGATATGCACAATAGCAGAAGGCCACCCTCTGCAGATGTGTTGTAACAAACTTGTAAAACACATACACAAAGACCCCTTACATTAAATAGGTCACGTCCATTAAAGAGTAATTAAAGATTGATCGCCATGCTACAAATCTTCCTCGACAATCACATCTATTGCTTTCAATGCAGCATCAGTGACAACAGATTGAATATAAGCTGATACAGTAAGTAGTTGATTGATCTAAACAATGGAACTATTCCCCTTTACATTAACAGTAATTATAGTGTTATTTAAAGTGTTACTCTACCAACAGTCTACAAAAAAAACAGGCACATGCACTAACTGAAGGCTTACTTGGCCGATTCAAATTTTCCTCTTTTTGGGACAGTTATATTTTCTTTCTAAGAATATTTGATCAGATGTGTTTTTAAACATTGCTCTAATTAATGTTTTAATGTATGTGCCGAATAAAACAATGACTGGGCCCTGGTCACACAGGCCGAAACACTTTTTGTTGGCATCTGGCAATTAGTGGTTGTGAGGGGAAAAGGTGTATCCATCACTACCATTTATATTTTGTGTCATACTTTTTCAAATTTTAGTACAGCTGACAGAGTAAACAGTGTGTGCTTGCAGAGCACCAGTTGACATCTCCCATATAAGCTTCTGACAACTGTGGCAATCTGCTAGCAAAGCAATCACACTGAGGTTTTTGTATAAACACCCTCTTGATGACTGATTTAACCTGGCAGCATCCAGCAGCCTCCAGCTGGCTGCTGCCAGGTGAAGGTTGCAAGCCCATTTACAACTGGACAGGGAATACACATTTTTCCCTAGCGACCAGAAGTTGCCAGGGGGTTGCCAACTGGTCTTTAGGTGTATGTGACTGAGTGTTTACATGACTTATGTGAAATTACAAGTCATTTGCAAGGAAATTGTCATTTTCCCCACAGATATACATTAATGTGTTTCGTAATTAAACCTCCAAAAGGCTAGGAGGCAGTGATGGTTTTATAATACAGTGTTAGACTTAAGAGTGTTTCAGATGCCTTTCAAATGAACTGGATGAATCGCGTGGGATTTACAGCTAATAAATGTTGAACTTAAGCGCTGTTTTACCAAAATTACTCTAACAAAATGATGACAACAGGGAGAATGACCTTGGAAAGTATGTACATGGATTGGCATAGCTGTGAATATGACAGACTAAAGCTACTGTTTTAGCATTATTCGACCATCACACCTTATTGGATATGGTCTTTTTTTTTTTTTTTACATGAAAGATATAGTTTTGTTAAATTAAATGAATATGTCATGTAATACTGATTTGGGATTTTATCCAGGCAGCCTGTTGAAGTCTGCACACAGTCTTGCACACATCTTCTTACATTTCTGGACATGCTCGCAACAGGATGCACTGTGGGCTACACATGATTAGCCTTGTGTACTGTAAGTGCTGATCATGCTCAAAACTAATAAAAATGTATGCATTCTATGGAGTGAGATTATGGGAGTTTTAGGATCTGGGGTTTTTGTTTCTCTTTAGACAGTATTTAGGATATTTCGCCCTCCTTCTGATTATTTTTTTATTATTTTGCTGTCTTTAAATTTCCAACTCCAGGGAAATGACAGGAAGGCCAACTACATGGCTGTAGTAGCCTTTTATAATGAGAAGTACCCATCTCAATAAGTGTTTCATTCACAGTATTAAATGAGTCTTTCATTGTGCATAAGCCGTCTCTAATGCTGGCATCAGAAGCATGCCAATTCAAAGCTGATGCATGACAAAGGCTTAACCATCCAAGTAAAGGACAGCGATGGTTAGAGTTACTACTGCAGCTAGCAATTTCATCACTGATTCATCATCTGTTTATTCTCCTAAAAAATCCATTAATCGATTAAAAATTTGTTCGTAGAATAAGGAATGGCTTAAACAATAATAAAAACTACGACTACCAGATTAGTTACTGATTCATTTTCTTCTCATTGAATAATTAACTAATATTTTTGACCCTTAGTTACTGGTGCATCAGTTTGTGTAAATTTTATTGCATTAATCTGTACAATGCAATATTCACAGTTAGTCTGCATGCCCACCAGTGGCCATTGGAAGGCATTACACTATCTTTAGATGACACACTGAACTGAATCAGCCCCTCTCCTACTCTGCACTGATGCTGAATTGAGGATGCTGCATCCTTGTTTCTGTTCTCAGAATAATTAGCTGACCTTGAAATAATGAACAGCAGTGTGTGATAGTATGACAACCACAAATCATCCAATTTCAAAGCAACAAAACTTTCATGACTAATACTTACCGGTAATTGAAAAGCAAGAAACCTGGAAATGCGACAGGTTAGTTGTATGTGATTAAACTTTACCGCAGCCTTATAAATATTTTAAAAAAGAGCATTCAGACAAACAAATTTAAAATTTAACCTTTGATTTTCTCATGTCCCATTGTACTACTGTTGACCCTGTTGCATGAAATTCATTTAATCACATCCACTCAGTGCGACAACACAGACGGTGACACTCATGACAGCCTCAGTTATTCACATCCGTCTCCCCATCATTACAAAAAGATGCACACAAGAGCCACTGCACATGCTCTCACACATAAATAAACATGTACTCTCTCTCTCATTTACCTTCCCTTTCATGAACTTTGTTGGTTATTTATCCTCCTTGCCTTTCATTTTTCTTCTCTTTCTACTCCATAGGAAAAAGAAAAAAAAAGAAGTCAGACTTTGTTTGAGGAATGATGCTGTGGCTAAAGAGAAGGCAGCTTTTTGTCCTTATTCTCATTGAGAGCCTCTTGCTATTCATTGGGGCAAGGCAGCCAGTCCAGCAAGGGAGGCAATCTTATGCAGATCACATTGAAGGGCTTCATTACCTAGAAGCCAGCTACTTTTTGTTCTCCCTCGAGGGAAGAGTGAAGGAGAGCATTAGCTTAGCAAAGGAAAGCAATGGTGAGCAAAAGGGAGAGAGTGCGAGGGTGGCAGAGGTACAGAACAGGAGGAAAAATATGTGCGGAGGGTTGCAAATAGAGTGCATCTCTGCAGGCTACACAGGGGAGAAGGGACAAATTACACCTGAACAACACCATCTTTACATCTGCACTGTGGGTTCATGCTAACAGAGATGCATGTTAGAGATGTATGTGCGTGTGAAACACACAGTTTAGTATGTGTGTATGTGCGTGGATGCCTTTGTGCATTCTCAAAAAGAGAACATACCCCAGGGGGCTTTAAAAGGCTCATATTACTGTATCTGGACCAATGACTGATGATGTTACATGCATAATTCAGAGGTGCATTGGATAATAAACAATATTTGATGAATTAGTAATACACATTTGTAGGTAATATTGAACAGCTATATGTTTGTTTTTTTTAACTCTTGAATACCATGTGATTTGCAGCTTAGTCTGAAACAAAGAAATCTAAGTTAATAACATACAAGCGAATGTAAAAAGAATGTAGCAGTAAAAGGAAAAAAGAAGTGACTGGGCAATTAACTGGTATCACAAGTAACCAAATCAAGCATGTAAATACACTCAGATATGCAGAATGCTAGTGCCAAATGAGGTGAGATAAATAGTCGTAGCAGGTTATTTACAGACAAACTCCTCCATGTCAGTTAAATCCTTTCTGCCTCAGAGGCCTGTCCTATTCCCATTTAGCATGGCCACAAAAAGGGCAGGCTGGCATGGACGCTTCCTGGCAGTTAGACAGGCCTGAGAGAGTCAGAGCCTTGGCCAGGTTCACTGCTCTGACCCCTTCTCACCCCAGTTCAGCCTGTGAGCCACCCACCACCATCATCATGGTCCCGGTCTGCCGCATCCCTGTCCAGCCCAGGAGCCTGCTCGTCAGATGTGCCCCAGCCCGGCCCTGGCCTAGCTCTGGCCCAGCTGCCCACTATGTTAAAGGGCCAGGGGCCCCCTGCCACTCAGCCCATCTGCCAAGCTGCAGACCAGAGCCTAGGATCAGAGAAGAGAGACACAAACACCAGACACCCTTTTTCTCAGCTCTCAGCTCAAAGCTCAACTGAGAAATGCCAGATAAAAGATGCACTATAAATGGGCTTCTTTTGCTTATGTGGGTTGCTGTGACCCTGAAATACTGTTAGGGTTTATTCAAGTTAAGCTGTTTTTAATGCATTCAGAGCCATACTTTCCAAGAGCAAGATATGTTCAAGATTTACTGCAAGATCAGCACAGAACAATGATATTTTTGGTATATCGAGAAAGAGGATTTTTATAGAACATCTGGCCCAAGTGAAGCATGAAATGGTCTGAAAATATCTCAGCTGTCCCTGTATTGATCTGACCAACTGCAATGTGCAGAAAAATTCATGAGACGAAAGAATAGCTAGATAGATAGATAGATAGATAGATAGATAGATAGATAGATAGATAGATAGATAGATAGATAGATAGATAGATAGATAGATAGATAGATAGATATGCTCGAACACACAGAAAGGCACAAGCTATGACAAAATATACAGCAGTATTTAATATCGTTACGCTTCGTTGAGGTTATGTATCTGTGGATCACTTTGAAAACTGCAAGCATATTAAATCAGCTGTGATCACAGTGTACTCCTGTATGTTGGAAGCATGAGACGATCAGCTCTGATAAAGGTCTGCATACTGCTCATTTCCATACGTCTCCCCTTGATCAAGTCTGCTCATTTATCGTCCAAATCTGAGATGACAAGCCTTTACTTATTTTCCCAGCTGCCGATGGTGATGAGAGCGTAATCAGAAACATCATTAGGTCCTACATAGATGGCTGTGCCTGTTAGTCCTTTTATCCACACCCATAATAACTCTGAAAATGCAAATCAACTCCAGGTAATCTATTAATGTCACTTCAATTTTATGTCTACACTCCAATTTAGCAGATCTTGACACATTTGGCAGGGATCTGTGCTCTCATACAGGTATTCATTTTGCTGAGGTTTCACAGAGCATGGCCCACGCAAAGAGGAGATGGGCCATCTGTCTACGTGCCCGTTTATTAATCGCCCTGATAATGAAGCGAACTCACAGCCCAACACTCCTGGGGCAACTCTCACATGAGTTCCAACCGGCAAAACAACTTTCAGCAAGTTTGTTTCGCAATGTGGCAATTATTGTCATTTGCACCCCCCTTAGCACAGGAAGGAGGGTCTAGCAACCTCCTCCTAATTACCTGTTGTGTCACTTCAAGCAGATTTTGTAATTTCCAACTACATCACAACCCCCTTGTTAGCTGCAGACGGGTGGCAGAGCCTCATAATTCCAGCATATGGTCGACAGACATACAAGGGAATTTGTCAGCTTGTACTGGCCTTAAAGTTGAAGACCCCATTAACAGGAGAACAAAATCTGTTAATCTTGTGAGCTCTTTGCAATCCATGTGAAAGAATTAAAATTCTAATCATGGACCGGCTTGCAACAATAAGCAGCTAACTCCCTCAAGTGGCACTAAAAAAGTTACAATGTAATGAAGAAACTGAAGTAGTATACCTACGTATATTGTTCATTGGATCAAATGAATGGATAATAATTTGCACCCTATTTGTCTGAGGATTAGAGGATATTATAAAAACATAAAAAACAGAATTATCCAGATTATATTTAGTATCCATTATTAAAACGGCAATTATTAACATTTTTTAAATCTATAAAATAATTTATTAGCATGAGTATTCTGGGTATGGTTTCTCATAGTGATGAACTGAGATTGCTCACAATGTTAAAGCAATAGTCCCTAAAGGAATTACAAGCAACAAGATACAGTATCAAGAAATAAACAACAATTTTGTAACATATGGCACATATGTCGAAGTAAATAAAAATGCAAAAATATAGGAAGACTACAAGTCATGCGCAAGACAACTGAATTACAATAAAGTTTTCAGGGGACACCACATAAGACAATGTTCACAGTAGGTAGAGGTGAAATTTGAGGGAGGGGGGTTTTCAGGTGCAGTCGTTTTATTGTTGACAACCGATCCCATTCAAACCAGAACGCAGAGGAACGAACAAAAGAAAAGAAAAGATGATACCGAAAGCAAATTGAGTTTTGAAAGTGGCCCATTTTTGTGATCTGCCAACTTTACCATGAGTTTAGGAAAAATCTAATTTTCAGAAAGCTGTACGTGATTTGCTCAGATATTCACTTTTTATTGTGCTTAATCATAAATCTATCAATTTTAGGTGGAGAGTTCATAGCTAGCATGAGCCACAGTAATGGGAAATGAAGTGGAATTATTCATAAAGGGTTTGAGCAGCCCAGAAAAATAAAAAATAAAAAATCAGTTAACACAGTTTTGAAGAAATTTTGTAGAAGCATTTTACCCCTAGAAAACAATTCAATGTAATGCACTCACAGAAGTTCTAGCAGCTTATGCTAATGGTTTCAAATGTGTTCTGACAGATTTGGCAGATTTAGTGAAGTTAAAACCTTTGCTTTCCCCTTCATCTTATTGTTCCACTGTACCTACAGAGACAATTCACTAAACAATTAAAATGTGAGTCACCTCCATTTTCAGCTATTCAGGAAAATGAAAGTCAGACAAAAGTCATAGAAAGCCACACGTCTTATCCGACTGGCCCTTTTTAAAGGAAGAACAAAAGGTATTTCTCCTTCATTTCCCATTAACCTCTATGCTCCTGCGCACACAGGATACATGGCGACCTCGGTGACCCGTGTCACATATCTCATGCGGCTGTGGGGACCGTTTCCTATGGGGGATGGTGACATTCAGTACGAGGATTCTCTATCTAGCCATAGTCCTTGACAGATAAAAGGTAGGTGTTGATATTTGTCCCTGGTCCCGCTGATACTGTGTGGATACACTCCCGATAAGCAAGGAGCTGCGAAGACATTGATGAAGTCTGAAGTGGAACTGACAAGCTCTGTAAGTGGATAACATCGTCAGGAGAAGCAGGCTGTTACGGTCTGGATTAGATTTTGATTATTTGACACAGGTGGGTTCACGCTAAGCAGAAATTCATCAGCATACTCAGCATTGTCTCAGCTTAGTACCAAATGTAATGCAACGTTTTTTAGCATGTGCAATATTGCATTTTAATGTTTCCCAGTTTCTTGTCACTGTGAAGATTTGCTCATACGACTTCACCATCTTCATCTCTGTTCTGCTCTCTTTCCCGTGGACTTTATTAGTTATGCGCCACTCAAAACGCAGGAATCCACCGAGTCCTGTGCAAATTCTAATTTACTGATGATTTATGAATATGAGGCGAGCAAGATGAACGACTTATTGTTTGTTTGTCCAGAGAGCTTAATTCTCCCCATAACACCACAGCACATGAAAACTTAACAAGAAGGAAACCAGTTGCTAAAAGAAAAGCCTTTCAAGCTAACAACTGAGCCTTCATGAATGTTTAATTAATCAGTAGTGACAAAAGGGAACAACAATCAACAAAGAGATGCCGATTTCCATTTCTTATGCATTATTCCCACTGGCAAATCACAGAGTGCTGTCAACTACCACTTTGCGCTCTACCCTATCACTATGGTTGTTACCGCACTCCACTGACAAAACCCTTGGAGAGCTACAGTACATTTCATTTGAGATCCAAAGCTGAGCAGCAGGGATCAAGTAACAGAGTTCAGACAAGAACAGTTCACTGTTACTTTGTGTTTACATGGATACTTTTGCATTGTGTTTTGTTCCTTTTTGCTTCCACAGCAGCAGCTAATAAGAGTCAGATACAGTTATCATGAGAAGCTGCACAGAAATATATATTTATATAGCTTTCCCTCTGAGAACCGATGCAAAGACTGCATCCTATGGGATGTACCAAATAGACTCCATTACACTCCTAACACCGTATGTCCTGGCGAGTTATGTCAGCTTTGTGACAGGTAACAAGAGGAAGCTCACTGAGGAAACACAATAACAAGTGTATACCACCCAACAACGGACCCCAGCATCCTTGCTGAACTCCTGCAATGTCAACACAGCATAAAGACACACTCTGATCTCCTTCCTGCTACTGATGGAAGCATTTTTTTCTACAAGACTCAGCTGCGCCGGGGTTAGTAGTGAGGGTCTCAAAACAGTGTAACAATCCACTTACAGGCTTCTGTCTGTCCTAGATGAGCTGCATTATCATCATGCAGTGGTCATTTAAATACATGGATGAAATAAGAAGGAGAATATATGAATATATTAGCATACAGTGCAAGGGCAAAAGTTTTGCGTACCAGTTTGAGGGGGCTTGAGGAATAGTAGCTTGCAATTGGCGTCCGTCAGTATTGTCGCGCTAACTGACAGTTTATGGGTGCACATGCAAACATGTTTCTCAACCATGATATTATTATAATGCTTAAATCTTGAAGTAACAGCCATCCATATCAAGCCTTTCCTACTTTGAGGACTGTTAGGCTTTACTGTTGTGAAAGATGGGAAAAAAAGACTAATTGTAAATGCTTTTGACACAAAATAATGCAGTCCACAGAGGTTCACCCTCTTAATCTCCTTGCCATTGCTTTCAACATCAATCAGTATTATATTCTGCACTTTTAAATCCTTGGATAAACATCTATTATAGTGTGCTATAATAATTTTACAGTAACTGACAGAAAGTGCAATACCCCCGCCCCCCACAAAAAAAAACTAACCCAAAAATGGCCCCTGACCTACACAAAGTGGAGAATAGCAGATTTATGCCCTAAGGCAATATCTACATATGCTGCTGTAGCCTGTCCGAAATGTACCACTGGTGCCTTTCAGCTTGTGCAGAATTTTGATTGTGTATGAAAATTTTAAGAACTCACCACATGCTTGCCACATGTGGTGAGTTATTTAATTTTACAATCTAATATCTGGCTCATGTTTCCATATTGTTAGTTCTTTTTAAGTGAGCTGTTTGTTGAGAGCCTTCCCTAAGTGTGTGTCGACATTGACGCTCGATGTTCAGTCACAGCACTGAGCTGTGGGTGAAGTCCTAGTGATTTGATTTGATTTATCATTCTTGTATTTTCATTTGTGGAAAAATACTCATAGCAGGCAAGCGTGTAAATAGGCATACTCATTTCCTCTTGTTCTTATTCACTCATTATTTTTATGCAATAGCCCATTAGAGATCAGCCGTCTCGGAAATCTCACAGACTGATTAGGCTGCTGTGTGAGGCAGGGAGCAGAAATGAGCTCTGTCTGTATTGTGACTTACCAACAGCAGACATTTCTTCAACAGCGGCATGATACGGGCCTTCGGTGAACTTTGGTGCATTGTCATTTATGTCCTGGACTTTGATGATGAACTCAGTCATGGGCTCCAGAAGCTGGCCTGTAATACCATTAGTGACTTTGGCGGTTAGTGTGTATTCAGCCTTCTCCTCGCGGTCCAACCTCTTCATCGCGTGGATGTCACCTGTCTTCTCATTGATGGCAAAGATGGTGCCTGCCCCCTCACCTGCAAGGCTGTATCTGGCTGTGTCATTGTCCACCTTGTCTGTGTGAAGCTGCAATTAAAAAGAGAAGAAAAATAAAGGATAAGTTCAATTTTGTTACAAAGTTCTCAGTTTTTTTCCCAGAGTGTAAAGACAAACTTAGGGAGCCGGGTGTGAAGAGCTTTTAATGAATACAAGCTGATATGCTCAGCAGATTCTACAAGTTCTCACCACATAAATGCAGTTAAGTATACAGTATGACCATAATGCGCTGTTTGCACTGCTGTACTCTGTGGAAACTAGATACTAAACGTGGCTCAGCATAGCCTACACTTTGCTAAATGAGGCCCGCTGGGGACAATAACTTTATAAGTTGCACAGGAAATGGACCTTAGTCTAGGTTGTTCCTCGTTATACATCACAAATACATCACACAAACATGTGTTATGGGGTATATTGCTCCCTACAGTATGAAATTTACCGGACAAAGACGTTAGATGTCCTTTCAATGTTCATCGTACTACACTGGAAAAATAAGAAATCCATTAAAAATTCAACAGGAAACTCTACACACAATGATGCATTCTCTCAAACTAGCCCCAAAGATACTGGACGATGGTTCATATTTCTCATTATTTTTGTAATTACCGTTTCATTAGTTCACTAGAACTGCATGCCCGGCTGAGTGGTTGGATCCCACTCATTGCACGGGCTGAGTATAACTAATGAATTTGACGATGCGGCATGAAGCTGTTCAAATATCTGCGCTGAGAAGAGCAGGCAAAATATTCTGCTGTTTCAAGTTAAAAGGGTCAACTGAAAGGGCACAGGATACAATGGTATGGACACAAAGAGGTCAGGGAAAAAGAGAAAGAGCCGCCTTTTGACTCAAAAGAAGCAAAGAATTCAATTTTTGCTCCTATAAAGAGACAGAGCATTTCCTGTACTTGAAAGTCACCTTTCATATAAGCCTCTTGAATCCTAAAGTGAGTGAGTTTCAGAAGGGAGGAGAAGCAACATTTACAAATCCAACAATATAGCTGGGACATGGCTGGCAGCACTCTTCTTTTCAGTTTGTATTTTTGTCAACTTATGCGTCTCTTAAAAACACACACACACACACACACACACACACACACACACACACACACACACACACACACGTGACCAAGTACACAGTCATACATCAAAACATCTGTATTCAGCAGCTTTAATTTCATTCCCTGCCACGGCGTTTCAACAGAGGTTCCTGTGGGAGCACGCTTAGGGTATAGAATAGCAAGGTAGAAATGTGTTGGTGACTACAGACCCCTAAACCCCCTGCAATGTTTTCAGAACCTGGCTTTTATACATATACTGTCTCCGAGGTGTTGTTTGCAGACACTGACAAAGCACATTCGCTTAAATTGTCACACCTTGCACTTTTGTTTTCCTAATTGTGCCATCATTTCACATGAATGATGTAGCTCATTAACACAAATGCCTCGCAACATCCTGCACACTGAGAAACTCTTTAAATGAGCTCAAATTAATGATGGTCTGTCATTGTTTTTTTTGTTTTTTTAAATCCCATGCATGACTACTTATGTGAAGTCTAAAGCCTGCAGCTCAGCATATATGACTGCATGTTGGTGCTTCCCGCAACGGGAGGCAAACTGACTATTTTAGCAGCATATTGGTTTTGGTTTATTCATTAATCATAAATATTTTTAGGTAAGCATCCTGGATTTAATCCTGGTTTGTTTCAATGTGACGCGCCACTTCTTCACTCTGTACTTATGTAAAGAAAAAAAAGAGAAAAAGAAAACCTTTTTGATCAGCTGCAGAGCAATACTGCGATTTTATAGTACTGTGATTGTGTCTGTTTCCATATGTAATGCCCACAGAGAGCTTACAGAGAGACATTTTCAACCAACGCAAACGTGCTTCTGTGCTGTCATCCAACTGTACTTTGCTCTATATAAAAGTACAGGCAGGGGCTGCAGTGGACACTGTTTTATTGTTGTTAACACTCTGTTTCACTTCAGTACTGTGTCTGCTATAATCCCACTCTTCTCTGCGGCTGGCTGATGGACCAAAAACAGTTTAAAGAAGAGTAGCCCAAAGACTGGTTGTATATTTTTGACACTTCCCCCACATATTTTAATAATACCCCATTTGCCCCACTACCTGCTCTCTCCAGATAGAAAGCTGGCAATAGCTGCTCACACACTGCTTAGGGACTTCAAATGTGCTACCACCGCTGAACCATAATTTGGCCTTGAGGCAAGCTGAATCCTGCTTGTCTGCTAGTTTTGTCTTGAGGACTGGACCACTTTTCATGTCTGTCTTCCCCTGCCTCCATCTCAGTGTCTGAGAGTCTTAAAAATAAAGCCCACTGTTGCCTGCTTGCCCCAAATAAAATTCAAATAAAATTACGGCCCATGTTTATTCCAAGCTGGAGGTTGCTCCACTGAGTCACACTGCCATGTACATCTGTGCTGTGCCTGTTCTCCTATTAAACCCAGGGGACTTGCACAGGTGTAGATAATTTTGTGGAGTTGTATTTAAGAAATTTTAAACATTTTCAAAAACAAAAATGCAATAAAAAGTGTCTAAAAATCTACTCTAAAGAACAACAACAAAACATGCAACTTATAAAGCAATCAAAATATTTTAATAAAAAAAACCACACCATAAAAATCACACTGCGAAGTGCTATAATTACTACAACCTCATGACACTTAAATAGTTTGAATAAACAAGTGAATAGAACCTAAGTAAAAATAAATAAATATTTAAATAAATAAATATTTATTTAAAAATAAACAAGTTTGTATTGTATTATGGTCCCAGTACTGGCTTAATATGTGAGGAGTGTGGAGATTAATTCTTGCTCTCTGAAATGCTTATCCATGGTTGTATGCTATAAACTCATCGCATGCTGGAAACGACCTACAGTATTATCATGTGACGAAATAAGATGCTGTGGTTTTCTCACATACAGTTAAATCATAAAAGCTGATTTTAAATTAGATTTTAGATGTATGGATATTGGTGCCTGTCTGTGTTTCTCACGTACTGGTCAGGATGCGCCTTGTACAACACCTTGTACAACACCTTGTACACATGGATGCTTGAGACATGGCATGTCAGATTGTTTTTCCTCATTAATTAACCAAGAAACCAAACATAATGAAAAATATTAAAATTAAGTTGCTAAATTAAATAGACTGCGTCAAACACCTAACCCCTGTTTCCCACCCAGCAAACATAAGATAGCAAAGACAGTTTTGAAGCTGAATAATCTAAAAAGAAAAAAAAAACATTTAGAAAAAAATTAATGCCCACTAAAGATGAGTACCACTGATTAAAACACATTTTGAGCTAAGATGGGGTTAAATCTTTTGTCTCTTAGCTTCTATAAGCATTTTTTTCTCTTCTTTTTTAAAAAAATGACATTAAACCATTGTATAGATTCAAGGTAGAGCAATGTTGCCTTGTCACAGAAACCTAACAAAAATTCAGAAGATGAATAAAAGCTTTATAGAAAGGCATGCTGTGTTTCTTTTGAAAAAGAAAAGTCACACATTCAGTCATTTTCCCAGAAGCTGCCACTTTTGACTTTAAATTCACGAAGGGTTGAGTTGAGCTAGCTATAACCAACAACAATCCTCAAAACTGTCTCCTCTAAATGCCCTGGGAACCCACTTCGTACACAGCCTTCACACTAGAGTGCACAAATTCTCATCAAAGAGTACAATTACGTGAAAAAAAAAAGGTCTGTCACAGGTCCCTGTCATTAACTGAGTTGCCTGGGCAACTAAAACAGCACCAACAATCAGTGACATTGACTGTGGCATTCAGGAAACTAACAGATAATGGATAACAACACTGTAGTTGTGATGATTATGTGCTACACTGGTGTCAGAAAACAACAAGTATTCTGAGCACAGGGTGAGGAAAGCTTACACCACAATGTCTGTTGTGTCTGTGTTGATTATGTATTGGCTTAGTAAGAATGGCATTGACGATATTCGCATCTGTCTTGGCATCGAGTCAACGCGTTGCTAAAACTCAAATAATACGCAAACATACTACTGCTCTCATGTGTATGTCCAGTCTTCTCATAACTAAAGTGAGCATCGACTGCATTATTCCATGAACGTCAACTAAATCTATCACAAAGAAGAAATAACGTTGTCTGTATGTGCAGCAAGTGCATCCAGGCTCTGGAAGTTATTATATCTCTCGCTCTAGCCGCTGTAGGTCAGGTTGTTGAAAAGACAGACATCCATATGTTTTGAAGCTCCAGTTCAGAAAAAAAGACTTGGGTGACAGAAGATATTTTCCTGTGGCAATACTTGTGTGCTCTGATGTCTGCCAGTATACACACACACACACATAAACATAGAGTACTGCACACCTCCATTTGCCAACCGCAACTCCCAATCAGGGGCTGCATGGGACTGCTTATCCTGTCAGCGGAGGAGGAAACATGTCAGTCCCTGCTGAAGATGAGCTTTTATGACAATCACTTGAACAATCACTGTGTCCTAATGAGGAAGACTCTACAGATTCTACTCCCACATATCCTCCACCCCCGCCATGGGCCTGGGCTCCTGATGCTTAAGTGTAGCCCTACAGAAGGAACTAATGATTTCCCTAGTTGTCAGGCCAAATGGTAGATAGGACATGTTCTCCTCCTATGTATGTACCAGTAGGACTGTAGAGGGAGAGAGAAAGACTGACGCAAAGAGGGAAAGGGAAGAGATACTGTCACTGTGATGCTTGTCAGCTACCGTCTGCAAGAACAGACTTCACACAGTACGTCGGATTGCTTTCTGCAAAGTCTACTTCAGTTGGAGTAAGGGTCAGAGGTTGATGAATTCGATCTGCAACTGTGTTGGTTTTTTATCAGTGGTGGAAGAAGTCAGATCCATTACTTTTGTTTACGGAAATGTACAAAAATGTAAAAATGTTCCAGGTCTGCAGTTAATATTATACATGGAATCACAGTGATCACAAAAGCAGGAAAAGTAAAATAATTTTTTCCGCCAAAAAAAGAATGAATGATATTTAACAAATTATCATATGATACAAATACTAACTACATTCTGTTACTGACAAACACACAATTTTGTCTTATTATACTGGTTAGTTTAAAAAATATATATATTTATAAATATATAATTTTATTCCTTACAGCCATTAAACAGTTGCAAACAATCTGAACAGAAGATTCATGTTTTGCCGCTGCTGAAAAACAAATGTATGTAGCTACAGTTTGCTGAAAAGCTGAAAAGTAATAAGATATATAGTAACAGTTCAAATACTGTGCTATTTAAAACTACACATTCCTTTCTAAAATATCAAAGAGTGGAAACTCCAAGAATCAGAAAGAGGTACCAATACAGTACTACTACCCCAAATTGCCCACTAACTCAGGAAAAGCACTTAGATTCTTTCCACTGTTATTACATAATACAAGCATTCTGAACACATTTAATGTAGCACACTGCCAAAAGTGCAGGACAGCATGAAGAAGTGCTGTATAATGCATCACTGTGTTGACTCTAAATGTCATGTTTAGCACAATCCCGATGTGGGTTTGTTTAGCTGAGGATGCGAGGTCTGACTGGCCGATAATGTGGAGTAGAAATGCCATGTTAACCATTAAATATGGAGACGACGGCATGTTGTTATGTAAAATGTATACGAACCCCTCAAGGCCGTGCACTGCATGAACTAGTTCGCATAGCACCTTTTGTAAGAGCCAGATGTTGACCTTTTTCTATTCAGCTCAGTCAGTTAATATGGCCCAGTTCTCCTCATCTGTTCAGTGTAATGCCATCTCACAGAAGAAATCCAAAGAATTAATTTGAGAGGGCCCCATACTGCAATGAGGGATCAATAGAGGGTAATTCATTGCCACTGATAAAATTAGAGCTTTTTTGTTCCATCTGTACACCCTCAGGCAACTGTAGCCTAAATAGTTACTCCAGATAGATTCTACTCAAACATGTCGGGAATTAATTGTAGCTTCCTCCCATTTGTTGGATTTTGACTCTGTTAATTACACCTACATGAATAATCTGTAATTCTAAATATTGCAATAACATTTTGAATGTACGGAACAGATGGTGCGATGCATGATATATGATACACTTAGCTATTCTTGGAAACATTTTCCCTCCAGTCTGTCTCATGGCACGTAGCGGTTTATCAAATTGGACAGAAAAGTTCCCTTCTGGTGTGAACCACAAAAGACTTTATTGGAGGAAATCATATAGTGAAGCTCTGTGATGCTGGGGCATTGGAAATAGAAAGTTTAATTCAGAAATATCATAACGTGAAATGCTGTCAGCTCTTCAATTCTTTACACCACAAATGAGGCCAAATTTAAAGGCGTTAAGTAAATGCGTTCAGATGCTATGTGACTTTTTACTTCTGTGGTGAGCAAATATAGATTTTTTTACATACCCCCAATCAAGATAAACTGTTTTAAAGGATCCGTTATCTACTGCTGCTCCCTTGCACATGACACAAAGGAACTGATTCCTTTGGGATTTGTAGCCATTGGTTGCTATATAACAATAATCAATATTGCTTTTTTTCAGAGGTCAATCACAGTATTCACGGAGGCCAAAAAGTGAGAAGAGAGCCTCACATATTTTCCTCTTCATTTATTATTACTGCTGACACTTGTGCTTTATTGAAACAATGAGAGAGAGATGGTGTCATGACCCATATACAGGGAAAGGTGATGGTCTGTAATTGAAGCCAACTCCACACAGAAAAGGTAGAGTAATTACAATCAGTAAAGAGTCTCCCAGTGTTATACCCCCTTCACACACATGCACAGAACTGAATTGTCAGCAAGCTATCACCTTTTGCTTTCGTTCTGCTTTCGTTTTTTTTTCCCAGACAACAATGAATTAATGAGACAAACAAAAAAGGCAACAATTTGTACTGCATTTGTGCGCAGTCTGTACGAAGGTCAATCAGGGCTAATGTGTTTCATGTCTATCCATGCACTTTGAGCAATGGCACATGTGTTCCATTCACTGCCACTGGCACTTTATTGCTTCTGGAGAATAAGTCAAAGTCAAAGCAGCTACCTTTAGTAAAAGAGGGCAACACAATTAGATTAAGCCACCCATGAAAAGCCTTTTGTTTGTGAATGTTGATACATTGGAGGATGCATTTTAATCATAGCGGGGTACAGTGTCACCGCAATGAGAATGGGAAACAGGAAAATAAAAACAATGGCGCAATATTGGCTCTCAGTTCAAGAAAGACCTGTTGTATGCAAGTAATCTTCAGTATAGATTTTTACCGCCTGCTCATTATATCCTGGTGTTAGAACAAGAGAGAACTGGACAATCACTTTGTTGGTTGGTGTGTGCTTGATATAACCAGAAAACAAAGGTAAATTAAAGCAACACGACTTCTGATATAACACATTTGTCCAATTCATGGCTGCTCCACATGTGGCCCCTGAAGAGCTCAGCAGTCAGATTTAAGCCTTTGTGAGAAAAACCTGTGATTTGCAAAAAAGCAAACAAACAAAAAACGAGGAAGAAATATTGTGAACAATAAAGAGACAGTGTGTGAAAAAGTGTAAATGAGCTCAGCTACAGGGCTACGGCACACATGCCGAGTGTTAAATAGAGGGAGATTTTTTAACATTAACCTCAACTGCTGCCATTACCCTACCTGTGGGCCACAAACTTATCGGTATACACAGCATGCCGAAAATGGGTGGGTGTGGAGAGGTGCTAAACGAAACAAGCTTAATCAAGGACCACAACAGTTTTCTCTTTCTTCTGTGTGGCCGACCTAATCAAATCAAGGAATGAGATTGATTTCACGAGGTGCAGATGGATCCCGTAGCAAGTCTAATTCAATGTGCCGGCTCTCCACTATGATGTGTGTTTTCTCGGTCCAGATGGTGCTGCTCGGGTTTGTAATTCATATTTCAACATTTTACTCCCCCTTCCTCCCTCTCTCTTTCTTCCTTCCACCCTCTCTCTTTCACTCTCTTTTTTTCTGATTTTTGCTCGTCGTTTAACAACCAAGTAAATGTGTACTGATGTGGATAAGTATCATAAACTCATCTGTCAAGCTTGCGATCCTCTGATCTTGTTAAATGTCACAAACAACACATGCCGGCTGGTGAGTTTTATGGAAGAGATCTTGGAGCTCAATTGTTGGAAAGCAAAGCAGGAAAAAGCGATCTGTATAAACTGAAAATATAGCCTTCGTATAGAATTATGTTATGTGGTAAACTATTCAAAAATATTTCTATAGAATTGTTTCTAACCCTGTAGAAACAGTTCAAATGTAACAGTGTTCGGATATCCATCATTTCAGGTAAATAACTCAAATAACAAGATGGTTTAAAAAAGAAAAACCTCAACATTTTCGTACAATCCTTTAACCAAAAACACTAAAACAAACTTACCTCTCCTAATGGTGGCAAGTCATATTCAGATTAAGGATTGTATAAGCGTGATTATGAATATTTGATAAATAAAGAAATAAATAAAGCCACAAATTGCTAGATAAATTAGTGGACAAACCTGCAATGTGCAATTATCAAAGTTTTAATTTTGAAAACATAGTTTCAAATGTGTTTCATGTATAGCATATGTAGATATGCTCAGATTTCCATACTTGGAAGGCACGCAGAGTCGGAGCCATTCTTTTGGGCTTATTCCTGTGGAAAAATGCAGATGTGCTCCACAGTGCCTGTTCGAGCTGTCAAAGTCATTGTTCTCAACCTGAGAAGTCTTGCAAATTAGCCAGTTTCAATGCCAGCTGCCACTGCTGGAAAGGCATGCATTGCTGGTGTTGAATATTCCTGCAGGTATCGTATACAATACATTTTCTTTATGTAACTTTGAATAATGGGTTCTGACAGCCTTGGCTAACCACCTTTTTGACTTGGAGCAAAATTCTGCTATATTTCATTTCATCTTCATTCTTTCTTAAAACAGACACAGACTATGGATTTATTATTTGTTAATGATGATAAATGCAAGAAATTACTCTAATCTTCTTTGAATGCCAAAAATCTTCCCATAAAGTCAGAATAGCTTTTACAAGTAACTGTTGCCAAAAAAGAAAAACTATATCATGCATGTGTAAAAAACATCTAAGGATAGGAACATCGATCTCATGTCCAGCAGGATCAATATCGCAGCTGCAACTTTTTTTTTCATATCAGTAATCTATGCCAGATTTACCAAGAGATCCACAAAGTCCAAACTCATAGAGTCACAAAAAGGCTTTGCACTTATCAGCTGTAGTTTTACCGTATTCAAAGCTAGCGTATCTCTCTATGGGATACGGCTTTAAAACTGCAGGTACTGGAAAGCAGTATTTGCACAGACCTAAGAACAAAAGGCAGTATAAATGAGGGCTTCGTTGGCTATATTAATAATCATCTGTGCCTTCTCCTTTGAGAGGCCTGTGATATCGAGTATCATTAGACATGCAAATAACAGCTCCATTTTCCCGTCCATGGGATTAGGAAGGAAAGAGAGAAAAATGAAGAAGAGGCATGGCTGTGGCAGAAACAATTAAGCCATCCTCTTCGCGGAAGCACTTGGCAGCCAGCTTCAGATTGGTAAGGGAGGACAGGAGGGGTCTTTTGGCTAGGCAGCAATGTCAACACGCTTGTCTGAGTGAATGTGCAATTGCACAGAGCATTGCTTTAAGATGTCAGATCACCTTGGAGTGGACGGCTGCTACAAGAACAAGCACTCCTTCTGTGTGTCATGATGCCACTATACGTGTTTCACACTCTGTCTGGAACACAGACCCAGAGACATAAAGTGGGGAGGGAGGGAGAGAAAGAAGAACAAAGGCACAAGGAACAGAGAAAAAGTAGACAAGAGAAAGGAGACAGAGTCATTTCTGTTGTCTTACATGGCTGATTGCAATGACATTCTTTTTATGCCTTAACTCACCTAACACGAACAACCATCGAGTGCATTGTCACATCGCTCAGGGACAAAATCCCCGAACTTAATCTGCCACAACAAACAGCTAAGGACTTTTACTTACATAATAAAATCTTTTGGCTAAAAAGGGGGCAACTTTTGCTTCTAGTTGCAACATGCCAAAAACACAAACTAGAAAGAAAAATTATATCAAAGGTTCTCCTAGAATGCTGCACTTGCATTGAAGTACAACTAAATATTTTTATACAGTAAAGTAAAAGTCAATTACTCTTCCCTTCGCTGCACACAGGATGGGAGTGGGCATGAAAATTGCCTCTCATAACCCATTTCCCTGATTCCCTTGTTGCCTTCACTTCATTTCCAAGTTATCCTCATCTTTTTACTACTTGCTATCATATAACAAAGATACCATCTCTGGAAAAAAAAAGAAAAAAAGAATCAATCTTTGTCTGTTAAAAGGTTGCCTAGCAAAAAGTAAGAAAGCAGGTTAGGCCTTAAGGGTATTATAACAGTAAGATGCAGTTGAATTAAAGAAGCTTTTTTAAGAGCCAAAAAAATGGCAGTTTCTCTCTGTCAGCTTATAAAGAGTAAGGTAAAAATCATTAAAGATGCCAAATCACAATGCAAGATTGGGGTTGACAGCACGCAGCCTACTGAGTTCAGTCCATCATCTTGGAGACGTGGGCAAGACAGTGAGTCAAAAAGTAAGAAAGTCAAAAGTGACTCTCTGAAATGCTCACGTCTCCTCACATCTCTCTCTCCTTCGCTCCTTCCCCGTCTTTATCACTCTCTTCCTCCTCTCCTGCTCTCGCACTGTGTCTTTTTCTGGAATCGCCCGTCGGTAATGTCAACAGAGATTTCACGGCACAGTGCCGGTGCATCAGCCAGGCTCACATTTCTCCTACCTGTGATTTACATCAGAGAAGAGGCTCATGGGGGATTTTCCATGCCAGCAGAGAGATGGGAGTTGTGACGGTGATGGTGGTGGAGGGTAAGTAGGAGGTGGGGGTGAATGGAGCCAGTACCCTGGGGCTTGACGCAGTAAGGCACTCTAACAATAGTGGCGTCGACCACCCGGCTGAGAGATGCTTTTACTGCAAAGGGAACCAGCATGACTGCATTCAGGCCTTCCTCCTTAAATGTCACCATTCTCCCTATACAGCACACAGGGCTGACTGAGTTATTTCCAGCATATAATCAGTATATACTGTGTTTCCGATGGCTTAAATTTATGTTTTTACCTCATATGTAGACCATTTTTTTAGATATATTCAAAAGACAAAACAAAAAAATCTGCACAGCAATTTTTTTAATGGTTTTAGCCATATGGTGGCATGGTAAACACTCCACCAAACCAATAATACTGCGATTATTTAGCAATTAATATGTAAATTAAAAACTGAGGTAGACAGTAGTGATTATATACTGAGCACAGTTTTGGATTTCCAAACATGCCCCTTCAGTGAAAGACTTGGTATAAGGTGAGCAGAATACTAACTCACACCAGCCAGTCACAGACACTGTGGATCCTCTGGGATGAAATTAACTGTGTGTTGTGGTTTCATGCCTGCTGCGTTTTTGTGTCTGTTAAATTGGGTAAGATGAGGAACTGGATTATAGTTTGATTGTTACGTCTCAGAACTTCAATAAAAAGATGGAAAAAACATTTTGTAGAACACCTGTAATCATATCTATCAACGAAGTGGCGCCGCACTAAATCTGGGCCCCATGCTAGACGAGTCTCGATACTCCATTTACTGCACCCACTGTCATGCCTGTAAGAGTAACTGCATCATGTGCAAACCGATGCATCCAAGGTGGTTGTTAGGGGTTTCACTAACTAAGTGTAGCACTGTCTCACATAGTTCTGCCTATTTTCTCATTGTATTCTATTTACACTTTCTTGCTTTTGCCATAAGGCTTTACAAAATTGTTTATGTCAGTTTTTTCCAGGTCTTAATTGAATCATGAAAATATAACAAAATTGGAAAGTCATATTACTTTGATTCCAATATTAAGAAAGGCTTACATAATGTTGTGTTTTATGAGCAAAAAGTAACCTCTTTACACAGATGCCTAGTTTTACTGCTAGTGCTGGTGGGGAGTTGATTCTGCTTTTGTGTGCTAAGACAGCTAGCCTGAAACTGAATGTTACATTCTATTACATGGAGTAAGCTCTGTAAAAAGAAAATCATAATGGACCTTATCTGTGGACTGCATCTGTAAGTCATTTCTGAATTTATTTCTGTTGGCCCACCAGAACCACTGGCAGGAATTTTAATTTTGCTATACCGCTATATTCTTTTTTTTTCTAGCATTTTTTGAGGGAAATCATGACATGTATAATAGACTAGGATCCATAAGTGAGTGCTACCCCAAACTCTTGCAGTGGCATAATATGACTTTAGGCAAAGGATTAGAGAATGCTATCTCTTTCAAAATGTTTTCCTACTCTTAATGAGCTACTTTCAGCTGCTCCCTTGTTCACGAGGGGTTGTCACAGCAGGTAGCGCCACATATGTGATTTGGCAGATTTTTACGCTAGATGCCCTTCCTGACACAACACTCACGGGATTTGTGTCTCCTCCCAGGATCAAACTGGGGCTCTTTTCCTTATTAGGAAAATGTGCAGAATACAGCAGTGTGGAGCCACATTTCCTAATTTTAATACAGCTAAATAATAGTGCCATTTAAGCTGTAAGGGACTTATATTTCAGTTGCTATCACTAGGATAACCTTTTGAACCTATCATTCTAATAACTACAAAAATGTATATATTAAAAGAATGTGTACATTGTACTAAAAAATATCAGAATTGATGACTGTTATGTGAACTTCAGAATAAATATGATCTATTCCTCCTTATTTCCAGGGAAAAAAAAAATATAACTGAATGGTGTACATTTCAGTCACATTTTATGTAATGCAACTTGGGTTCAAGACCTCTGCAATACTATCCTACATGCTATTGTCTATTAATTAACTGAAACTCCAAATAAGCTGCATATATTTCAGTGATTACATGTCCAATCCCAACATGTGTTCTGTCTGACTGCTTCAGATGTTTAACCAACAGAAGAGCGCACACAGTGAAGTGAAATGTGTTGCGATGGTTGTCATGTCCGGAGCTAACCAGTTGGGATGCGCCGTTGGTACGACATGCCATTTGTCTCCCGTAATAAGACATGAGAGCTCGCAGACATTTGAAGAAACTCAGCACTGCAAAACGACTCCTTCCTGGAAAGACACACAGTGAAGCTTGCCAGGAAGGCTTTTTTTTCCTCAGTGAGTCACAGTGAGTGTGCATGTGTGCTTAAATAAATGTGTGTACAATTTACCGTTCTTTCTTTTTGTTTGTTTTCTGTTTTTTTATGCGTGTGTGCGTGCGTGAGTGAGAGAGACAGAGACATAAGTGTGTGCATCCTTGCTTGCTAAACTGTGTGGAAAACACAGCCTGTAGTGTGCATATTAGTTTGTGTGTATTTGTATGTGTGTGTCCCTGTACAAATGCCCCCTCCCTATTACAGCTGACTAGTAGATGGATGCTGGCTGTCACACCTGCCTGACTTTGTTCCTGCCAGATGCGGTGGGGTCACAGGGAAAGCGCCCAAACACTCATCAATCTCAACCATTGTCCAACATTCTTTCGGCTCCGGCAACAGCTTCCAATATCCATTTAGTCGCTCCAGATGCTGGCAAAAATGCTTACATACACAGAAACCGGGTGGCCAAACCTATTGACCTGCACTCTCAGTACGGGTGGATGAAAAAACAAAGGATGTCACAGCATCAGGGATAATCTCTAAGAGTCTGTAATAAATAAAAGTTTAACTTTGCATTTACTCTGTGAGGTCGTCATTGTCATTAGGCTGGCAGTAAAAGAAATTGAATTTGGTGTGTTCCCAAAGGCTGCTGTCAAGTGTGATGCTGTGAGCAAGAGCCAGCATAACCACTGCTACCTGAGGTCTTTTCATGCAATGACATCAAAGCCAACCGGAAGAGCTTTAGAGTCACTTTGGAAGAAGAGATTACGGTGGACTGAAAGGTCTAAAGGACACAGGTATGAAACAAAACCAGCCACATGACAGTGTCGAGTCCCAGGTGGATTTTGGAAGGAGGCAAATATACTTGGGTAAAAAGTTTGGCAGCATATCCAAAAGTGAAATAATGTGCAGATTTTCACTAGCACACTATTACGCCTTTGTGAACGAACCAAACTCAATTACATTTGAAATACACTCCAGGCATGTTACGGTTGCCATAGAGAAAAATAGAAGCCAGGAAAGTCATTTTCATCATTCTAGTTTGTGCGGTTTTGTTGTTCCCTTGATAGGAAGCAGCACTTAAGTAGCCAATCCACTAATGGGAGGTTGGGAAATAGAGATAGAAACTATAAACCTGGCAACTAAATTTTATCCTGTTGAAGTTTTTGCTTCCTACCACTCAAATAAATGTTTTAGATGAACTTGTATTGCCTGAAATATTTATGGAAAACTGTGCAATAGCAGAGGAAAATTTGAACATGACTGAACAAAGACAAGCTACTGTGTCGTGTCTTTGAGATGGGAAATTATTCAAGTTCTGTTTATAGTTTGTTGGTCAACTGTTGTTGCTGTGGTCACACTGTTGTCTTCCAGAAAGATGTTTTTATGCAGTAGCACATCTTTTTTTGGGAGGTAGCGTAGTTTCTCAGGGTGCTAAAATGTTCTTCAAACAGTAATAGTGTGAAAATACAGCCCTCTCACATTCTCTTAGCTTTGACTGCCTCTCTTCGTCTTCCTCTCAGTTTCTCTGTGTGTCTTTTCTGCATTTTCACCCCTCAGCTCTTCCTCTCCCTTTTTAATTCTCCATCTCCTCCCCTGGGCCTCCTGAGGGTTGGGAAATAATGTACACAAACATAGCAGGCAAACGGGAGAAGCGCTTGAGTTGTTTACGATGCGATAGAGGAAATAGAAAGAGAGGGTTGAAAAAAATAAGGCGGAGGAAATCATCACAGCGTGCATTTCCATTCGTGTATACACTTTAATTGTGAAGAAATCAGAAAGTTGGGAGAATTCACTTCAGTGTGCAGATGCACTTTGATGCTGTCACTCACACGGTATGAGACTTTTGATTAGGACTTGTCTGTACACTGGAGGCTCATGACCACACTTGGCAGACAGGAGCCATTAAAATCCCAGCAACCTTGGCCCCCCTCTCAATCCCACCGTCTCTCTTTGTCTCCCTCGCTCTCCCAACTGGGTCAGCCCTGCGAGAAACGTGATACTGAAGGTAATAGGTTGTTCTTCTAAAAACATTAAATGAGTTAAAATTATTCATAGAAGAAGAATTATTTATCTTGAACCAAGCAGATCATTACTGAAAGAACAAGTGCAACTTGTATCTCTTCTGATAGATTCTAGTGTATTCAGTATTACTATTTAAATATTTGTGTATATATAATATGTGTGTGTATATGTATATACCAGATATATTTAAATTTAAATATTTTAATTCCTCAACTGCATTTTTCCACCATTACTGGTGTATTTTTTAAAGGCAGGACTTCTATTTTTAAGATTTTGTTTTGTACCTGACACTGGTCTCTCATGATTTTTAAAGACTTTTGTCTCAGCAAAAAAAGATATATCCATGACTTCAATGGTAAAGTGCATAAATAAACAAGTATTGATTTCCAAATATATGCAATGAAGGTAAGAAGAAAGCACACATAAAGTCTAAAAAGAGAAACTAAAAGTAAATAAATAAAGTAAATGCAAATAATCTTGTCGTTAGCAGTTAGTGGTGTTAAAAGTACACCTCGTGATTTAGTAGCCTGTAGAAACACCTTTAAAAGTAGTAAGGTCAAGTAATGATTTTCTGTATGACTTTATCGGCCCCTCACATTTTAAAGAACTTTGACCCACTCTTCTTTACATTACTTCAGTTCATTGGAGTTTATGTGTATTAATCTATGCACGGCTCTCTCTCCTGGCACAGCATTTCAATCAGTTCGAGGTCTGGACTTTGAAGGGGTCATTCCAAAACCACGATTCTTTTCTTTTTTTCATCCAGTCATTCTGTTGTTGATTTGGTTTCACATCTGACTCTAGAATACTTTGATACACAGAGCAGTTCATGGTCAACTCAATGACTGCAAGGTGCAAAGGTCCCGTGGCTACAAAACAAGCCCAAATCATCATCCCCCACCACTGTGCTTACAGCTGCAATGAGGTGTTTGTGTTTGTGCTGATATGTCATGACACTGTGCATTACAGCCAAACATCACCACTCTGCTCTGATCTGTCCAAAGAACATCACAAGTCTTTGTTTGTTTAGATGAAATTTTGCAAAGCTAACCTGTGCTGCCATGTTCTTTTCAGAGAAAAGAGAATTTATCCTGGCAACTTTTCCAAATAAGCTATTATTCTTCATTTAATTTCGATTTTTACTATCATGGACATTAATATTTAACATGCTAATTGAGGCCTGTAGACCCTGAGATTTAGCTCTTGTGGTTTTTTGGAGGTTGCATGCTCAGACCATGGGGTCAATTTGCTGCGTTATCCACTCCTGGGAAGATTGATAGCTGTCCTAAACATTTTCTACTTGTGAATAATCTCTCTGTAGAATGAAGGACTTGGAAATGGTGTTATAACCCTTCCCAGATTGATGAGAAGCAACAGTTGCTTTTTTGAGATCATTGCTGACATCATTTCCCATCTTTCCAAACTACTACTGCTTTTCTAGAGGCGGTCACTCTGATAATTCGTTAATGAAGTGCATGTGATTATCAGCACCTGCCTGCCACTTCCCTTCTATGGAAGTGAAAGTCATTTTTGTTAAGTAAATAATGGCACAGTGTAACATGTCATATGGTGTTGGTCATCCGAGGTTGTGCTTATAAGGTAAAAATTAGGTTGTACTTAATTTTAAGACCTATTACGGACCATGTGAGTTATTCTTTGTACTAAGGCCCAAGACTATTTTCTTCTAATCTTTTGTTGTCTTATTTGTTCTGTTAGTGATACATATATAGTGTGTTTTGGAAGCCCACGGACGTATGAGTGAACAAAAACCAAATACAAATACCCCCCTTTATAAAAAGCACATTCAATTAGTGTAAAACCTTTATTTCTATGAGCAGTGTCCTCAGATACACAGGGCAACATCCTCAACGCTTTTCCAGCATGGACCTTCATCCTTCTGTTCCTTTCCTATGTTTCTCATCTGAAAAACTAATCTATACAAGTGTTCTCAATGTGAGCTATCCTTCACTCTTCAATAGTTAGAATGATCATGTTTGTGTAGAGTTTACTGCCTCACAAGGATTCACAAGCAATTGAATACTCCCTTCAAAATGCTGCCATCATTAAAAATAAAAGTCCATTAAAAGTTCTATTTACTGAAAATGTGAATTGAGATATATTAAACTTTGTATGTCATGAAGAGCTAATTTGTTGTGGAATATATTTTCCTTAATCCAATGAAATAGAACACTTAAAAGAATTGGTTGGGTCCTCGGGAGACAGGAATCAGAATTTTGGACATATTATAAGCAAAAATATGTATATTTCCCCACAGCAAGAAAAACTGGTGTGGCAAAAGTGGTGATAGTTCCTAACATCTAAGAATAAGCAGCAAACTGGACCCTTCAGTCCTTTCATTCATAAGACTTAGTGTCACGGCTGACGATATATTTCATGGATATGTATTTCATAGGCCTGGGGAGTAGTCCAGGGTGCAGCAGGTTATAAATGTTTTTACAATAAAGTGGCTGGACATTTAGAATGTGACAGAAAATCTTAATCAGGAATATGGTGGCCATGTGTAACAGAAAGACAACGAACCAGAGACATTGACACTTACAGAGAGAATGACACTTCCTACTCTTCTGTAAGACCACACTTCCTCTGCCTTTGCCGAGTCCTGGGGACATCTCCCATGCATGCTGGGTGTCACAGCAGACGGATGACTAGCTTCACTAGCACCATGCCATTTCCCCTTCTCACACAAAACTGTCACACCCCCCTTCTCCACTCATTCCCAGCCTGCCGGGCCTTACTGTTTCTTGGCCCGGACTGAGATCGGCACAGACACACACACACACACACAGGAAAGTACATGGATATTCATACATACACACTCTCACAAGAACAAGCATCCATGCCTTTCTCTTTCTCTCTGTGATTTACACTTGGTGGGAAACTGCATAGCCACACATTCATCCCACTAAACAACTCTTGGAGCCTATTTTCTCTCAGGCAAAGTGAGTAACTCTACAAGACTGGATTCACACTGAAATGCTAAAGGTCACGTCACTGGATCTTACCAAACAGCCCATATGGCAAAGAGCGGCAGCAGATGTCGGCCATCACCTCTTTTGCATAATAAGAATAGACTTTTCCTAAAACAGCTGAAAATCCAGCAACACTGTCTAAGCATCCAGCTTGTTTTACTGACTGAACATTCCTGACCTTACATGACTGTTACTGAAGTATAAATGATGGATGATTTCAAGTTTGAGGACTGCTCTGAACGAGTCCAACACAAAGACACTGGTCCCTGGTATGTGCACACACATGTACAAACCCCTGAGCTGTGTGCCCCAGCAGCTTCCAGTACCAGTAATAATTATTAGAACAGTTGCAACCGCTGCCAGGAAATTATCATAAGTAGCCTATTGCTGTTTTTCTCTGCATTCCAATGATTGGAGAATAAACTGGAGAAAAAACAAAACCAGGCATAAAACAAACACTACCCCCAAGACATCACACAACAAACAGAATATTCACGAGTGGGGGAAACTACTGTATAGGAAGGGATAAAAATGTCTCGCTCTGAGAATTCAAGATTTGCCAATAGGAAAGCTGCACACTCTTACAAATCAAAATTTGCCACCAATTTGCTCTTGTTCAGACTTCTGGAGGGGATGTTGGCTTGTTTGTGTCCCCTGTCAGAGTCTGGAGGGTTCTGAAATTAAGCTTGTGACAAAACATGCAGTTACTGTACTAGAAAAAACCATTCTGCTAGTGCTGCATAGCAGCATTTATTCTTATCAATACTCATGCATTAAAGTTCATTTGCAAAACCACATTAACGCCTCTGGTAAAATCTACCCCGGTTCTGTCTCCCCTTTAAATCTCTCATAAATCTCGGAGCATCCCTTCTTCTACTAGCACCACTGCAGAGAGCCACACTTTTCAATTTCTGGAGTGAGAAAAGGACAGGGGGTAAAAAGCCTCTTCCAGTATTACATCTTTTCTACTTTATTACCAGTCTTCTGGGAAAATGGGGGCAGCTTTGCAGCCTGGCTATCTGTTTACATTTTCTTTACAAGACTATATTGGAATTATAATTGTGTTCTATGGCGCCTTCTTTTGGTGCCTTGCTCTGTTTAAAGGTCCTATGGACCTGGGGAGATGAAGAAAAATGGACCCCTTTTGAGGGATTTGATTACTGAGGAAGAAAATGCAGCTGCACACTGGCCCTCTTTTTTTCTTTTTCCCTCTCTGTTTTCCTCCAGGTGCCAATCTCTCGGGATGCTCGATATTAGAGCTGGAATGGCGCTGACACAAGCGCATTGAAAAAATAATTTCTTTCTGCGGCAAAGGTGGAAACAGAAAAAAGGAAATATAAATGGTCCTTATGAATTAGGTGATTAAAAAGAAGTCTGAGTTTGTCCTGCTGACCAGAGAGCCCTCCTTACTCGCTTTGTGAAGCGTTTTTTTTTCCAACCAAGGTTATCAAAGGTCACAGTGTTCAAATGCTCTCTGTTGATGAATGCTTCGACGTTCCCTCAGAGCTGATATTACACTAACCTTAAAAAACAATATCAGATATATGGACATATTCATAGTTTTTGAAGCCAGTCTTTGATTTATATTTTAACAGGAGAAAATGCCCCCTGCCAAAAAAAGATGTAGGTGTGACTAAGAGTTGAAAAGTCTCATTTTAACTTTTTCATATGCACATTCTGAGAGTTGTTATTCACTTTCAAATATTTTGCATTTCTCCAGTTTTAGCATGTTACAACAAGTAAAAAAGAAAGTGTTATCAGCAGGTAGAACACAATATGACATGCAGGGTACACAAACACAGCATAAATATTCCATCACTATATGGATAATTGCTGATATTCCTGCAGCTCAACTACATTGCGTAGTGCAGTCGAGTGAGACAGTGAATTTGTATCCTTAATAATGTTTGGAATTAATTAAAATGCAAAGCCACGAGCCCAGAGTGCAACCACAGGTGGCAGTGAAGTGAGCGCACTAAGAGCTGTGATGAGTGCAAGCCCCCATAACTCATGTCCATTTAACTGATGACTTCTAATTTTATTATTCTTATTCTTATTATTTTTGCCACCATTTCAATGAGATGAGTTTGCCATTTTATACAACAATTTCCTGTGTAATATCATTCTGTCAATAAGTAATTACTTGCTTGGCAAATTGCTGTGCAAAATGTTCATCGGAGGGGAGAAGATCCATATCAATTGTTCATTTGCATAATGCAAATGAATCCTCTGAGAGGAAAAAACAACTTTGCTGCCATCGCTGACAGTTGGATACCAGCACTGCTGCTGGAAAAACATAAGTGTCTTTACTACAGAGCAGCGCAAAGGTCTACAGCATTTCACTGTTAGAAGCAGGAAACTAAACTCTAAGACGCAGCTGATGGAATTATTTTTTTGTTGCTGTTTAGTTATTTTCAGATACAGTTTCAACTGGCAGGAGAAAAAAAACTCCAAACTGCTACCAATATTTGACAAGTGGATCGGGGGTTTCTGAGTAGCTGTCCATTTGCTGACACATTAGCAGAGGATGAGCTACCAGCAACTCCATTAGGCTTTCTCCTGATAGAGTAACACCATTTTAGCCCCCTGTTTACTTAATATGCAGGATCCGGCCCCCTCTATTTGTTTCTAATCAACTGATAAGACAGAAGGCCTTTTCTGCAGTCCCCGGAGGATGAAAACCAAACTCTTAATGGTCATTAGTAGCAATTATGTTCCGTAACTGGCACACCCCCTCTGCTTTTGCTGTGTTGGCTGCTTAGGCACATGTGGATCCGATGTGGACGCAGGGGACCCTGAATGCAGTTTTAGAGCAGGATACGCTCTGATACGCTGCGGCTGACCACAGCTTTTATTTGATGATGGATATGTTTAGTTTCCTGTCTGATTGGGACAAGTTGTTATTTGTGCTTACACATCTGCAGTATTGAGATAGTTTGTTAGCTATATTTAAAAGCATTGTTACAATGTGTAAATTGCCTCATGACCCAAAATACCCCCTAGTCTCCTCTACTTTGAAATCGTCATTAACACAGCACTCTGAGTTTACAGTAATTGCAGCATTGTCAAAGGCATCTTGAGGACACCACATGAAGTCCAACCCGGCATGTAGCAGCACCCCACTCCCCCCCAATTAGCTAACTCAGCTCCTTTGCTACAGGATTCTGGAGACTTGTGATTTTTATGCAAAACCGCTAAGATCAAACGGCCTCTGCCCTAATCCCCTGGGTCGAACCTGGGGAGTGTGATCCTTATCGACAAATGCCGAGCCAGTGCAGACCAAGATCCCATTACGTATTCACATAGACCTTTTTGACATGCATTTTCCCTACGCACCAGTGATGCAACAAAGACAGGAAACCCACTTCTATTTTTGCATTGTAAATGTTAGCACACATTTTGTGTTGATAAAACCTGATCCGAATCCTATCTTGATCCGATGTGGTATTTGTTGAAGCAATGCCGCACACTCACACATCTGCTCAGTTAAATCCCTCCATCCTATTTTCATCTGTGTGTTGGACTGGATATGATCCATTTATGAATCCCCAGAGATAATTTCTAAGAAGCTCCTGTAGATGAATAACTGGATAAGAAATGGGATATTATGGATATTATGACTATTGTTGAGCTACACTGACATATAAATAGAAGCAACATCACACACTTAAACCACAGAGCAGCAGCATGAGAACTGCTAGTGTACTATAGGATTCAGCTGTGCAAACAGGACAACAGAATACCCTGTCACACACTAAAACACACACATACACAGAGTGCTCAGCAGTGATGAGGAAGGCCATTGTCAGAAAACTAATAAAGAGGCAGTGTGTTGCTGCAGTGCGGTAATTACACATCCCAGGATATCAGCACAGTATTTATAAAAACACTGGGCATCAACAAAGAAGAGAAGGTCATCAAGGCAGATATGGCATTAGCATTTTGACAGTATACACATTAAGTGTGTTCACACATGGACAGAAACGTGCTTGTGTGAGTGGGCATGCATTGGTACACGGGCACACCAAAAAGATAATGTCATGTTTTTCTTATCTGGCCACTCAACGAGACACATAGACAATGTGTGTTTGTGTTTGTGTTTGCATGTGCATCTGTGTTTATGTGTCTGCGTGTAACTGTGTGCAGAGAGTGACGCTGATAAACATGCCACATCTTGGCAAGTGGTGGTTCAAGCAGGCCCAGCTTCTGTAAACATTGAGAGGGCTGCACAGATTGAGATGGAGAGAAACGAGGACCTGTGTGACTGCTTCCATCCAGATGGAGGCTACAATGATTTTGGGGTTGGCCCAGGTCGTTTCCCCCAATGACAAACCATTCAAAGATCTGTGGAGGCATTAAAATATTGCTGCTTCACCACAGCTGTTCATTGTCTTCATCAGCTAACAGCAGAAATGCGGTTTCGTGACGTGAATAAAGCAGAGAAAGTAACATAAAAAGGGCACTTTGCCATTTGGCAAAGGGTTCTTTTTCTTGGTGTCGAGGAGAGACATCTCAGGAGGAGGGGGGGGTTCCCTCTAAGACACAGCTCTTTGTTTTTGTTACCTTTAAAGCATCTTTGCACTTTCTAGTCTCACTCTTCAATGCTTGCAAAGAATTTCCACAAAGCATACTATGTTATTGACGCTGCTACATTTTTTGGATGCATTTGGTTCAATGTATTACTCAAATACAATTATTAATGACAAATGTGAAAAAAGCTTCTCTACTTTTCTTTTCTTCTTTGTTTTCTTTTGTTGTAAATTATAATTTCCAAAATGTAATTCTAAAAGATAGCATCAGAAGTTGAATTGCTATGCATCTTTGACTTTGCTCCACTCACAGATGTATGTTGGGTGAACTGGAAATTCTAAATTGCCTGTAGGTGTGAATGTGTTATGTGTGTGAGAGAGTTTGTGTGTTCGACTGTGATGGATTGGCAACCTGTAATAGTGCCAAACTATCACCTCTTGCCCAATGCGTACTGGGGCAGGCTCCAAGCCCCATATGGCTCCAAGCTGTTTGTAAGACATATTGGTTCTGCATTGGTATACAATTACCAACATTTAAAGTGCCATATGTAAATAAGAACTCAGTATAAAATATTAAATTCCTTAATTTTACTTTTAGATATTTTAGATATAGCATGCTATATTTAGATAATATAGCATGCTTTTGTTGCCTACAGACAAACAAAGTCTCCAGAGTGCATACACTGTTGGTTGTGCTTTGTAATATTCAGTCATTTGATATGTACAAATTCTGTGTGGGTGACCAGTAAAGCTAATTTTGCTTCAGTTTCACTGACCACACAGTCTGCTAACCCTGCTAGTGGGCTGAAATTGTTACCAGTTCTCAGTCCCATCTGCTATTTGACATTTGAATACTTCATTTGTTCCTCTGTGTAAGGATTCAATTACAGGGTAACGTACAAATAAAAATAACTGCATCTATATAGGGCTTTATTGATTACTCAAATTGCTTTACACTACAAGCTCCATTCATCTGTTCACACACACACGGACACACACACACACACACACACAATAATTTTACTGTATACATGCAGCACTTTCCTTATCATGTATCTTATCCGAGGACTCTGACATGCAGGCCACAGGAAGCAGAAATCAAAGCACCAACTCCTTTGATGCAGCCAGTACGACTGAGGTAACAGGACAAAAAATTAAAGACACCCCCTTTGCATAATGTGGGATAGACAATGCTGCTCTTACTTTGAGCTCATCACATGCTCACACTTGGGCATTAAATCAGAAGTTCCCTTTTAACATGACAACTGACATTGTGAATATTTACCAAAACCATGATTTTTGTTCTCAAGTATCTCATGATGCCTAAATCTAATCAAGAAGTGAGTGAAACAATCAATCTTCTTTATGATATTACTGTAATGCTGAATGAGAAGGAACTATGGCTGAATTAACCTCTTAAGGTGCCCAAGGGCATAAAGATTCTTGTTGGCTTGTGCTGAAACTACTAATTATTTCACTTTATCTTTTTTCTTTGTTACCCAGAAACCAACCGGCACTCTTGATCTGACAAAGAAACAACTTGGTAAGTAATCCATCCACTTCAAGTAATTAAAAATGCCACAAATTGTGAACATTTGCCAGATTTCTTGAATATGTAAATTAGGCCATTTATTACTAATTTTACACAGTGAACAATGCATTTTTAAAAATGATTAATGTCATCATAGAAGTACAAGACACATACAATGCATCACTAAAGAAATAATGTAACCTTGTGAGATGTTTTCTGTGTGTTAATTGCAGAAACAGGAAAAAAAATAAAGCAATTTGATTTGAAACATCATTAGGACAAATGAGTTCATTACTAAATAAAGTAAATAAGGTCTCTGAACAAGATTGCACAAGTGGTGCCGTGAGGTCTGTGATGATGTAATAGTTCATACTCTTCATCAAAGTTACAAATTTGTAACAAATTTGCAGTTAAAGAAATTACACGAACATAAATGAAGTAGACTAAACCCAGGGCTCTGGGTCTGGAGGCTGAGGGCAATAACCCAGTTGGTAGTCCAGCCTTCGGGGCAATATTAGATAACCGGCTTTTGAGAGCTTCTTGAGAGTCTTGTGTCAACATTCATGTAACACAACATTTTTCAATCACTAGCTTACCATAGAAAATAACTCTGGCTTTCAGATATCACTTGAGTGCTTGGGCTCTCAGTGCTGTTTCTACGTTTATGTACAAAAATGGTTCCAACCTTTTTGTGTAAAACCAAAAAACAAACAACAAAATAAAAGTAAAGAATTCAAACATCAGTTTGTCTGTGAAATCATCCTTATTAGCTTTAACCAAAAGAAATACTCGTGTTTATTCATGTATGACATCACCATTAAGCCATAAGTAATCAACCTCTGCAATGATACTACATTTAAACGCTTTGATAACTTAACTAAATGTTCACCCTCCTCCAACATTACATAAGTCCAGTCTTTCATCAAACTCATTTACGATGATGTTACACTAATTGGATGTTCTATTATTCATAATAGCAGCAGTTTTTCTTGGAACTTTGCATTTCATTAAACCACAATAGAGAAGACCACGCATTGGTGAAGATTTTTTAATATTTCATCAGATAGACCATTGGTGCATGTCCGCTCCACAAGCAGAACAACAAGCATTTACCGCTAGGATAAAGGCAATTAGCCAGACTTCAGTAACAGACGGCCTATAGCCCCTAAAAGCTTTTCACATGTTTCTGGCATCCTCTATTCGGTGTCCCTCAGCACATCATTTTGTTGCCATCGAGAGCAGAGAGCAGCTGAGAGAGGCAACGTAACATGCCGTGTCCCTCGTTGTGCATGCTCCAATAGTAGACACACATACACCAGGAATCTTTGAGAACACTTTCAACATCCTGCATGCTCGGCCCTGATTCCCATTAAGCATTCATGATTCATCTGGATTTTATATTATAACGTTTTGAATTTTTCATGCAGCCCCCCCCCCCCCCCACACACACACACTCCATCCCCCCTTCCTCTTCACATCCCACCCCCTTTTCTGATCTGACAGAAAAAAGAAGACTTAATCAAACATCGGAGGAGGGGGAACTATCCAAAGTGTCACTTTCACACACACAAAGACGCATGTGTTTCCATCATCGCCACCTGCTTCTTACATACTTTTTTTTCTTGAAGTTAGTTGATTTATAAGACACAGGCTAGCTGTATCGCATGCACCTTGGAGACACAAACACGAGGAAGAAGGATTATTGAAGGGATACAGGTGTATTCACAGGTAGAATGCAAGTAAGGTTGGGTAGTAAAGTATGGCGGGTGTGTGGGTGCTGCCCTTTTACGTTCTCTGTCGCCTCCCTTGGCTATTATTTCAGCTATCTTTTTGTTCTTTCTGCAGAAAGGATCATTAAACCAAAATAATTCATTTGTGAGAAAGGTCAAAGCCACAGTCTGTTGGCACCCAGATACCCGAGTCAGGAGTGGTTGCATTAAGGCAGAAGCAAGCACAAAGGATGGCGCCGCCAATTCTCCTTATGTATGTGTGTGTGTTTTCTTTTATTGTCACATTCGTGATTGAGGTGAGCAACCCCGAGCCTTCAACTCAGCAGTAATGATAATCATCATCTTTAACACCCGTTATAGGTGAAGACACCAATCTTCAAGTAAATGTCACACCCACTGTTTACTAAGGCCACTTTGTTTTTATATTGCATGAGGCAGGTGAGGAGGGGGCTAGGGACTAGCTAGGGAAGAAATAGGAGGGAAGCCAAGGTGTGCCAGTAAGGAAGCAGAGGAAAAATGTTGAGGACTGTCATCTTTTAAGTGCCAGAAATAGGCACTCACCCTCCAACTGATCCAGAACTCCTTCCCCATTGTCTCTCCTGCTCCAGCCCACGTGTGCTCCCAGCTAACCGTGAAGCCAAATGCACAGCCAGTCACACAATAACAACATCCATTCTTAACAAGATTACTCCGGCAGTCCCAGTTTGGCTGATGGGACGTGCATGGGAGCAGAGGCGCAGGGATAAGCCGCCTGCAGCTGCCTGCAGCGTTTCACATACGCTGGGATCTGTCCATAGGAGAGGAGCTTCCTGGGGAGTTGAGCCAAACATCCATCCCGCAAGAGCACACTGGCATGGAAGCAAGCATCTTTAGCTACTACTGCTGGTTCTGTGCCTTATGCCCACAAAAGACTATGGCAGAGGCAAGGGCCAATTAGCAGGTTTCAGATATTCATAATCTGTTCATCTGAAAAATCAGATTTGAATAATTGTAACCTCATTTACTGCTACTAATGCTTGGCCAGCGATTTGACTTGAAAACACAATCCATATTTATAAGTATGCAGAATGTCCAACGTCATTCAGATAACTTGTTGCCTAATTTAGCTGCACATAATATTTTGCCTAAGAAATCAACAAACTTTTCAGCAAAGACAAAACTCGAGTCTGTTAAATTTAACTCTTGATGAAAAAAAAGATGTAATCAAACAAAGCAAAATTGAGCCCATTTTTAAAAGAAACATGGCTAATTTAGACAAACCAATGCATCAGCCAAGCCTGTGAGGTGAACCGCTTTAATTCCTATAAATTAGTTAGAGCAAAGTTCAAGGCAGAGTGCCAGATGATTTAGCCCACTAAGCGCTCCACCTCCGCACAGCCAGCACAGGCCAAGCCCGGTGAGCCAGGGAGAGTGAGGGAAGCAGGAGGAGATGAGAGCTGAGGGGAGGGAAGGCAGTTAAGAGAGGGCTGGGGTAGTTAAGATTCGGACTTAATGAGAGGATAGTGTTTCTCTGGATTATAGCTGGAAGAGTTCGACACTGTTGACTGACAAACAGTGACATGGGAGCAAGCTAATCGCAGCAATGCAGTCCAAGGTGAAACCATAAAGGGACCATTTGTTATGAATTAGTACTGATGCAGAAACTCGGAAAAGTGGCCCCCACATGAGCTACTCACTGTACAACATGGATTTAATCATGCTGAGCCACAGATGTGAGTGATAGCAGCAAGCTTGTTACTTTGCTCAGGGACTCTGAAGCCATGTGAATGGATGTGCTTTCCTGTTAAATTATTATTGCAGCTGATGCATGTACACAAGAGAGCTTCCAGGGATGACGGACGAGGTGCATCCCCTATGATACACTGAACTGAAACATTATTTCAGCTCCCATAAGAAAATACACAAGGAGGAAATAGTGTGTAATTGTATGTAAGCAGTGGCTGTATGTGAGAGGAGAAGCAGGAAATTGTGATCTGTGGAAGTCTGGTTGTGAGGTGTGTGTGAGTGTGTGCGTGTTTAAAAACACATAAAGGGGGAAATGAAATCAGTGATATTTTTAAATATGGCATATCATACTTATACTAAATGACATGCTGGTAAAAATAAAATTCTTGGCAATAACATTTAAGCTACAAGCACTGTCAGTACACTGGAAAGGTAATCAGGCCAGTGAGGATGAGATCACCTGGAAATTTGAAACACTGTAGATTTCAACCTGCAATTTCTGCTCAAAGCACATATCGTGCAGTTTAGAGAGAAATCTTTCAGAAATATGACCACAGTGAAAACCCAGCAAATGTTTGCTAAGATAGACCAGCTATAAAGCTTCGTGGACACACTGTATTTACTCTTGCACACATAACCCTAATGTCTAAATATACTCCATCCAAGCTGGTGTCCGCTCATCTCATTTTAGTCTGTCTCAACACTCCTGAATGGACTGGAGTACAACACACGCATGCACATACACATATGCAGCTTGTTAATGGGAACCAGGATGACAATACAAAGCCATAGACAACCTGTCAAGCTCTTCGAGGGCAACACTAATGTGATCCCACAGCTCTATCAGAGCCATCACTGGGCCCAGTATTTTATTACAGACTGGGAGGGACAGACAGAGAGAGAGATTGGAAAAAAGGAAGGGGGGGGGGGTGACCATGGCCCATTGATATAATGGCCTTGCTGGCATTAGTGATGTACTGTACAGGTGAGGCACACAGGGAAAGAGGAGAGTGTGGTAACAGGGCAGGGGAAGGTGCAGGAAGTAGTGGACAGGGATATGTTAGAGTGTTTTTAATGTTTGTTTGTTTGTTTGTTTTTTAAGGGAATGGGGGGGGGGGGGGGGGGGGTTTGCTTTTTTCTCTAAACTGCAAATGAAGAGGGAATGGAGATCTAAGAGCTGGAAGACAGAGGAGCTGTAGCTCAATGTGGATCTGTGTGGTGCTGCCTGAAGAGAGATTACAGAGCTGTATTCCAGGAGCTGTTGTGGGTGTGAGAAACCAAATGGAATGGAAAGAAGTCCAACAAACATTGATGGGCTTTCCTTTTCTGGATTTGGTGACAGCTTTTTTTATTCAACCCTCTCACTATGGCACTGGAACCTGTGTCTAATTTGGGCTATATTTCAGAATTAATTATATCTGAGCCAATGCTTATAATTTATGTGTCATAATGGCTATCAATCACTGGCAATAAATCGGCTAATATTCTCATTAACTCCCACTCCTCATCCATCAATCAAGGACATAGCCAGATATCCGTTCAACAGTTGGAGCCAGAGTAAATTCAGATAAAGGTGGGCGATCCTCATTAACGTCAGGCCAAATCGGCACTACTGAGTCAAGGAGCAAGCTCAACCTTTGATCTGCTCGAGCGGCAACAGTGGCGCCTTTAGCGGGACCAGGGAGTCTGAGGCTTCTCTGGCAGCTGTATTCAGGACTCAATCTCGCCTTAGCTTTGCCTCACTGCTTCACATCGCCAAAGCCAAACACTCTGAGAAATTTTAACAATGTCATTGTACCACACCCCATCAGCCCCAGAGGCAAGCTTACTTGGGCTCAAGAGCCACTCTCTCCATAATCACCCCTTCACAGAGAGAAAGAAGGAGAAAGAGGTGGAGGTAGAAGTGGGGGACAGAGACTGAGAGAGGCAATCCAGCTGAGCAAAAGTAGCTTGCATCAGTATTTATAGAGTGATATGCCACATCTTGTAATAGCAGTCCAAAGCACAGAAAGTAACAAAAAGATCTGAACCGAATTCGAAAAACTGTGCTAGCTAATCGTAATCTATTCAGGTCCAGACTGAGACAATAAACAGACTGAAAAAAATAACATTCTCTTCTGATATCATGTGAAGTGATGGGAATTTTACCTTTTCAAATACAAAATTCAATAAATAAATAAACACATACTGGGGACACATTTTTTCCAAGGAACACGCGGATGGGTTCAAGCTGTGATCTTTCAGTTTCACCTGAACGTACATCTGAAGGGGAAAACAAGAACGGAAGATTGAACCATTTCACACAAGTCAGTACAAGAAAAAAGGTCTTCAATTTTAGGGGGGAACAGAGCTACAGAATATCACCTTAGCTTCCAGCAAAACACCCAGCAGACTTATATTACACCACCAATCTGATAGTGCTCTGGCTCTTCTCGTTGGGAGTTCTGTCAAACAGCTTGTTTGGAAGAATAAAGCTTGCATTTTCTTCCCCAAGAACCTATGTGAAGAAAGACAAAGCATTTTCTTTTCTTCTTTTTTTTGTAGAGATTCATCTGTTGTCTTTGCTGAATCGGTAATCAAAGCCAGATTTTTCTTTCTGCATCACTGTCACTCTTGGCAATCTTATAGTTTCACCTGAATTGATGAATATTAATGGACCATTATTCTCTTTGTGAAAAAAACACAAAACGCATTCAGTCCTGTGGTGAATAAAAGTGCTAGACAATAGGATGAGGGATCACTCAGTTTAACACATTTTGAGTACAACTCAGCCCTGGAATCCATCATTAGCAATACTACACCATATGCTAAATGATTGCCTGGAAGTAAAGCTAAGAGTTAAATCTGAGACTGTGAGATTGTTCCTTCATAAACTGCCATCAATCTGCCTTGCACTACAAAGAAAACACATTCTGATATCTCTTTGGTGCAAACACAGCAATTTGTTCAGTGTTTGTCTTCTGTTCTAAGGCAATGTTTTTCCTTTAATGGCCTGGTGTAATTGAGTTTCTTTGTTGTATGTTTGAATAATTGAAATTGCTCTGATTAAAGATGCAAAATGGTTGGTAAACATGGCTAATGCCTTGCCAGGCATTGTACAGAAACGCAGAAAAAAAAGTCCGAAATTCGACTACAATACTCTTTTTTATACTAAAATAAAAGCTATTTTTCACCATTGTGATAATGCAATGGTAAATCGAGAGCTGCTTTGCCCAAAATTACCCTCTGCCTGGTTTCCAGTGGTCTCCATAAGAGTCTTTACGCGCTCAAGTGGTATTGGTATCTCCCACTCATTGTCATCGATGAGCAAACATGTGTCCATATGAACTAGCTCTCTGTTCTTAATGATGGGATATTTCTGAACCATCCTAGCTGATGATGAGTAATCCTAAAATCCCTTCCAACGCTGTTCGTTTTAAGCTACAGCAACAAGATTTCACAGCTGTCTCCCCGACTTCACTTTAACAGGTACTGCATGTCTGCTTCCGCGACACAAGCAGGACTGACGGGGGTTGACGAGCACGCCGCTCAGTGAATCACAATGTCGAGAAACGATGCGCTGAAGAAGAACACCAAAAGGGAAGGGGGCTGTCACGCCTTATGGCCGTCCTTCTCACTCTTCCACACCTCCCTGTCCTCCCCCTCCTTTCCTGCATTTATGCTAATAGTCTCTGCTGGGAGAGAGCACCGTGGCTGACACACAGTTAAAAATCAATGGCACAATTTCTCTCAAATACAATCTCTTACTCTTGTTACCAGTATTTGTATAGTCATCAGAGTGCACCAGCAAAAAAAAAAAAAAAAAGCTATAGGATGGAAAGAGTCCAGTCTTGGCCTGGACTTCGCTGACAACCATCCCGCAACTGCAGACACAGGCGGCCTCACACAGCAGAGAAAATTGTGCAAAATACACAGAGAGCTTTGTGACCCATTTGAATCACACCTCCCACCCATTTGATTCATTTTTTAATTAAGCACGAGAAACACTGGGAAAGGGGAAGAAAAGGAGACAGAAAGGAAGAGAGATTTATAGTCTTAAAGGGATGCAGTGCCATCTTGGTCTAACACAGGACTTATCTTAGCTCTGCCAGGCATACTCATGAGCACTTAACCTTGCAGTGAACGCTACCCATCATCATCGCTTTACAAAAAAAAAGGCTAGCTGCCTTTTTCTCTGCCCAGAGCTGCCCCCCAACCCTACCCCAATCCTTGCACTGTCCTTCAACAGGAAGATGCTTATATCTATGACTAACCTATCCTACAGTCAACTTTGCAAAGCATTAACTGAGGCCTTGAGAGAACACATCCTTCATGACCGAGAACATAACTTGATTTTGTGCCACCAATTCTCTGCTGACAATGTGCAGAACATTTGACACTCTGGCCAGGGGCACACAGCACAGTATTCAAAGCAAAAGTGTGTGTAAGCTTGGAACTGAAATCACAACCGTGTTATCCACATATTTATCTTTATTAAAGGGTGCTGACTTTATTCTGTTTTTAGAAACTTGTTTTATGTGGCTAAATATCTGTGGATATATAACTGTCTGGGTGATGATGTGTGAAATGTTCAGTTGCAGCTGTGAGCTACTGAACATCTAGCCTGTGAAATCCAGGCTCAAGAATGGAAAATGTGGATCCGTTACTGTTTGTTTGTTTGTTTCAGAATTCCGATGAGCAGCCATTGTTAAATTCAGCAGTGGCTGCCTAATTGATACGGTTGAAAGATTAATGCATCACTTAACAGCATTTTTGTGTTAGCATGGTATTTAGAAAACACAGGTGCAAATCCCACATGGTGGTAAATGTTTAATTGATGCAGCCATATGACTACGCTCAGCATAAACGAAGAACAAAAAAAGACGGAAAGTGAGAATAAAATGATGCACTTGCCTTGTTTTTTTGTTTTGTTTTGTTTTTTTAAACAAAAAAAATAGAAACAACTTTTTTGCATCAGTCCAGCCATCAGTTATAACAGAGGGAGTGAAATAAAGAATTAAACTCACTGCAACGGCAAAAAGTCAAACAAAAAAGACATACTAACCAATTATCAAATATTAGCTGTGATAAACTGTTTGCAAAAACTACGCTTGAACAAGATCAAATATTATGCTTGATGGCCTGAATCCCTGCCCATGCCAGAGTGGCTGGGTGATATTCTGAGGGAGGGATGTGAGCGTGGCTGCCAGCCTTACTCTCCCCAGGTGAATCCCAGCAATGAGCTGTGAACAAGCTGCTTTGGCTGGGCTGGCCAGCAGCCTTCCCCTCCCCTGAAACCTGCCTGACACTTCCACACAGGCCAGGGAGCAGGTGGCCTTTAGCTGCAGGATTAGCCTGCAATTCTGTCCATCACACAGCCGCAATGGAAAATGTAACCAGTGCTAAAATAGACCTATTATTTCAAAGGATTTTATCGATGCTATAAACTGTGTCTAAAGAATGCATTTACATGTCAAAATACAACACTAACATTTTAAAATGAAAAGAAAAAAAAATCAGGGACTGCAGTCTCATCGTGTACCTTTACTTTTTGCAAAAAAAGTAAAAGTTAAGAACTAACAGTTGTGTTTGTTTCTCTGTTTCTGACTAACTTGGATTGCAAAAACATCCAAATGTAACAGCAAGAAATGTGCCACCATTATTTGATGGGAGCTTAATTATTTCTATGAGCATTTTCTGACCCTCTCTCGCTGCCTTCCGCTCTCGTCCCCATATCTCTGTTTCCCCTTGACAACCACAACCCTCCCACTGCCCATGGGAAGAACAAAAAAATGGAGGGAGCATTCAAATGGCCGAATTAATGTTTCCACACGATAAGCGAGCTTAATATAATGCTGACAATCACAGCACTCACCCTGCCAACTAGAATTGGATCTGGTCCAGAAAATTCCTCCAGCACAAACATTTGATTCCAAACCCATCCTCTCTTGGCGCGGCTTAGTAATCTTTGTCCTTCGCCAACACCGCTCGCCACCACTGCGGACCCACCAGTTTGTGTACTTTTGGACTGGCCTATGATAGGAGTCATAGACACGGACAGAACACAAGTAATCCACACCAGCAGCAAGGACAGCCACAGATCCATGAGCATCTCCTCAGACCGCTTTGGCATCCTGTCGCTGTGTGTTTTGTTTGTTTGTTTGTTTGTTTGTTTTACGGGATTCTTCTCTCCGCGTTGTTTGCCCCCTCCTCTCTTCAGATCAACCGCTCCTTGTTAGATAACAAGAAAAGGTTACTTGTGTCCTCCTTTAACAGCAGTGCTTGCATTCATGGTGTGGTAAAGGTCACTTGCACACCTTGGCATACCTCCATAGCATTTGGTGAGGGGGTAACTCTCTTAGCACAGCATCCATTTGGCATTATTCCGAGGGGGGAACCTGCAACGAAGAAATCACAGTTTGTTAGTTGTCTCTTGGTTTTGTGGGGAGCTGTCAGAAGATGATGAAGACAGAGAGAGGTAGAAAAAAACAAACAAAAGCAAACTAAAAAACAGAGTCAAATTAACATTTGAAGAAATCAGATGACACAGATAGCATGAGAGGCAAGAAAAAATGTTTCTAGAGTAGCAAAATGATACAACAAAGATGTTTTTAATAAGAAAATAAATTCTCATTTTAGGATAAGAAGTCTGGATGTCACTTCATCTTTACAAATGATCTATCTGTAGCAGCCTGACCCTTTGCTCCAATCTTGTTTTCATATTATTCTGCTACAACAGAACAAATGGTTATGTCTCCACTCTGAGGCTATTCATCCTGAAATATCAGATTGCTTTGCTTTAATCTGTTGTTCTGGGGATTATCCTGATAGATTTTGAGAAATTACACGTTCCTTGTGATTAATGTTTTGACAATACATTTCGGGTTAAGCATTGTTAAAGCCTGCGGTCATATTCCTTAGATATTGGTGCGTGCATGCATGCAATAGCACCAGGTTTAAATAGAGAAGCTGGCAGCAGGTGAGCCATGTCAACAGCACTGCAGCTCACTGATATCCAAGTAATCCAGATGAAATAATTGCTGTGGTATTTAAAGCCATGTTTACTCACTGAAACAAATGTGCAATATTACACTTGAACTGCTGTTTTCTGATAAGCGTGAACATAAAGTTGTTTCCGTAAACACAGAAACACAAACACACAAAATTGGATACAACAGACTGATGTTACAGGAACACATAATAGAAGAAGTGAGTAAATTAATGTAAATTTTGCCCTTCAATCAAGAACAGTTTCGGCTCCTTAAATGCTTCGCTCAGTCTGACGGGCAGTGTTCAGCTGAATGCAAAATCAGAGGGTAAAACAGGCACAGGTACAAAGGGTTGGCTTTGAGTTGTCCTCAGCTAAAACTGATGGAGGTGGAGATGCTACCGGAGCACAGAACGGCTTACTTTCAGCGCGGTTTAATCTTAGTTTTGGTAACTTTTACTATGCACCGAATCTCACTGTGGTCATATGCTGTGTGATTACAGCGTCCCATTCCGAAGGACAGTAACGATGAATTCCACCTGAAGCTGCACTATAACAAAGTGTGAAGAGATCCGAATTACTGTGACACCGACCCGGAGACTAAGAGATCCTGGACCAGGTTAAGAAAAAAAAAAGATTAAAGAAGAAGAAGAAGGAAAACGGAATTGTATACAGATGAGAGAGTAAGTGAAACTGGTAAAATGCCAAATCGTAGCCAACTTAAAAATCAGTCACATTAAATCACTGACATAATTTCTTCGGCATTTTAAGTCTCTGTGGTGCGTGACAGAGCAAGCGATTTCAGCACCAAGAAGACAGAACAGCTCCCCGCCAGAAAGCAGCCGGTCCAGACAGCTCAGCCGCGAACAGAGCGGCGAAGAAGAAGAAGAGCTGTCCAAGGTAGGAAATTCCCACATAGGGAGATTTTAATTGCTAGTCAACGAGCAAAATGAAAGGATAAACCCCCAAAGTTTGAGCTTACTACTCGCCTTTCATGGCTTTAAAATAGTCTGAGGCAGTATCCCGATTACCCAAATTTGCTCTCTATCTGAAGTTTTACCCTTTGAGGAGACAGTCACTCCGTGTCATCGCATTAAACGTGCATAAGAATTCAAAAAAACAAAACAAAAAAAGCATTCAGACATACACGACCGGCTTATACTGGTGACGGAAGCATGAATTACAAAAGATGTAGCCTAAGTTGCTGAGCTCTCTGTAGACTTGCTCTGTCGCTCCGAGTCACCTCGCTCCTGTAAACGAGCCCGGCAAAATGCGCTGAAGCCACGCGTTGGAGAAAGGGGTTATAAGAAGTCCTGTTCAACCTCTCCACAAAACACCAATTTACCTCAATAATACCTGTTAGGTTTATATATTATGGTGGTGGGCTGTACTTACCAGTGAGACTTGCATCCTTTTCCAGTGCTGCATTATTTCTCCCCTAAAAACGCCAGAAACTCCAATGCGTTTCATTCGAGGCGGTGGATAAATAAGCAAAAGCCGGAGAGTCAAACGGCTAGAAATCCTTCCCGCAGTTTGTCAGTGCGGAGTGACAGTGTTGGTGTTGTAGTTAAGAGCTCCTACAGGCTTGCTGGCCGACTGGAAAAGTGAGGAAGAGATGGAGGAGAGATGCACGGTGGCGAAGAGAGCCTCCCCTCCACTGCGCTCATTGGGTTGATGAGGAGTCGGGTCAACAGGCGCACAAATGAATGCATGCCGCTCTGCCCAGGCACGGACGCGCAAAGGTTATCGTCTCACATTGCCGGCTGCAGCTGTAGGTATTATCTAGATGTGTGCAGGTAAAACGGTTCTTATCGCAGTGTGTGTGTTTTCTCTACTCTCTCTTTTTCTTCTTCTTTTAGTAAGTGACGCATGCGTTGGCCTTCGGTTCTCCGGGTTAATAATGAAATTAAATAGGCCAGACGACCGGTGAAACGAAGCCAAGTTGCTCATTTACAATGCCATTTGATATGGTTAAACAATAAACAGATGGACACACACACTGCGGGGCTACCATGGAAAGCAATGGTAAGCAAAGAACACAGAATACAATGGTCACATTTATTTACATTTTTCGAAACTAAAGTTGGTGTAAAAAAAAGAAAGGAAACGAAAAGCATAAAAAAAGGGCGTAAATCCCAGAGTTTTTGAAAACAAGGAGAAAGGAAAAGGTTAAACAGGTCTTCATTAAGACTGTTAGTGAAAAGGTCACGCTCATCATTGCATGCCTGAATGTGCGTGTGTGTGAGTACAGAAAAGTGCATGAGTGACAACAGAGGCCCGTGCTGCTGTCCACATAGAGAGCCCTCTAGTGTTTGTATAGCTACTTAGCAGCAGTCACGGGGGATGGGGGGGGGGGGGGGCTTCATTAGCGCAGCGGGAAAAGAATGTCAGTATACTGTCATATTGCTGTCTTTTTCCCCGAATCTCTTTGTGAAACTCACTTCCTTCCACTGAGCACTTATTTGCCTCCTCTTTGTTGCAATGATAAGTCACGTTCCCATCACTTCAACACAAGAAGTTGTTACACCTTACTACCTTAACACACGAGAGTTGTTCCTCTTAGGTTTTTCCTGGTGGAGCCCTTTTGACCCAAGTGCCAGACATCCCAATTAGCAAAGACATCAAGTCTACCATTATATATTTTTTGTACCATTTAATTTTCCTCCCACTCGTGCTTTGATGTTGCAGCTGCATTTCAGATGGGAATTCTCCAATCATCTTTTTTAAAAGCTCCTACTGCATAATGCATAAGGCTGTAAATCTTGAGCTATGTTACTCTTTCTCGATATGAATGAAGATTTCACCGACTGACACTTGAAGCGTAGCAGATATGTGTGGACAGAGATAAATGTATAAGAATGACTGCTTGGGAGGGGCTGTGCATTTAAAAAACAGAAAATACTCCAAACTTTAAAGTAAATAAAACAGCCAAAAGGCATATTACAGTAGCTGAAGCTAATATTTCTTAGATGCAGTCTAATCTTCCTCTCTCTGTCACACACACGCACACACACACACACATAAACACTGCCTAACACAAGATGTCAAACTTCAAAGCGCAAGCCCTAATTCATGTTTAATACAAGAATATACACTTTCATAAAACTTGCATTGTCGTTATTCATTGCACATTCTTTCAAAGGTAGGGTAACAGCTCCACTGACATCAGGTGAATCTGAAACTAACTTATCATTCAAAAATCTCCTTCTGTGAGCAGCGTTTTGTGCAAATTAGAAGGTTTCAACTTTAAATTAGTGATTAATTCCACTGACATGGCCCCTGCCAGTGATCAAAATATCAGATGGCTTTGAAAAAGGCAAAGTAAGTGAAGGGGAAATGGTCTTTGGAACCCAAGCATCCTCAATCGATCATTAGTTACTGCTTTGTCAGTACTATTAATCACAGAGCTGTTGCAGCGTGTGCCACATTTCCACGTCTCAGACTCCACATAACAAGTCATCACCACAGGGATTGTTAGCATATATAAAGTTTGTTGTTTGTTTTCTTCTGCTATTTCTTGACTGTTCGACATCTAAAGCACAAGCTTGTCCACACTTATGGATAGTCACTCCAGGGTATTCTCTGTTTAGGAGTTCATGAGTAGGGATAATTTTGCTGCCCCCACTAATTTCACAGAGTCTCCAACCCAACACCTAGAACTCATTTTAATAAGCAGTGAGCCTTGAAACAGCACTGGGCTAAGGTTGAGATAACTAGAAACTTCAAACTAGCCCATTAGCTTGACATCCCTCCTGTGCTCTGCTTGACTTTATTGGTGTTATTGCTAATAGCTTCTAAGTGAACCTCTATCTTCCCTGCTGTGTTATCTCTTGAAAATTGTAATCTTCTTGATAATAATATGATCCTGATCACCTGATCATCATACATTTTACTTAGTACTTTGATCACTATTGTTGTGCCTTGCAATGATGACTCAAACACACGTCCCCACTTGCTCTGTTGGCAGTCTTTATCCTTCAAGTTTGGGTCCTCTACCAGAGGCCTGGGAGCTTGAGGTTCCTCTGTAATATCTGTGCAGTGCCTAGGACTGGGTTTTTTCTGGATAGCGATATCTGATGTCATTTCTGGGGTCTGTTGGAGCTACTCATCAAATTTGAGGGTCAGTGCACTGAGTTCTCTGATTACCCGTTTCGAGGTTAGCCAGGCGGCTAATGCTATCTACCGCCTGACTACCGAGGACAGTGACGTCATCAGCGAGAGACCGGTGACCAGCATCGCGGAGCATGACGTCCGAGCGGCACTGAGGAGAGTGAACACAAGGAAAGCGGCGGGGCCAGACGGCATCACCGGCCGTCTGCTGCGCTGCTGTGCTGACCAGCTAGCAGGTGTGTTCACTTACATCTTCAACGAGTCCCTGGCGAAGTCTGTGGTCCCCACATGCTTCAAAAGATCCACCATCATCCCTGTGCCCAAGAACAGCAAACCCTCATCCCTGAACGATTACCGGCCAGTTGCACTGACCTCGGTAGTAATGAAGGTGTTTGAGAGGCTGCTGAAGAACATCATCTCCTCCTCCATCCCAGACACCACAGATCCGCTGCAGTTCACCTACAGATCCAACAGATCCACAGAGGATGCCATCGCCCACGTCCTACACACCACTCTCAGCCACGTGGACAAGAAACAGGGTAACTATGTGCGAATGCTGTTTGTTGATTACAGTTCAGCGTTTAACACAATAGTGCCCTGCAGACTGTTCACAAAGCTGAGGGATCTGGGACTTAACAGCCGTCTGTGTGCATGGGTGTTGGACTTCCTCACTGGCAGAACTCAGGTGGTGAGGGTGGGCAGGTGCTTCTCCAACAGCATCACCATCAACACAGGAGCACCTCAGGGATGTGTCCTCTCGCCACTGCTCTACTCCCTCTACACTTCAGACTGTGTGGCCACCCATGGCTCCAACACCATTGTGAAGTTTGCTGACGACACAGTGGTGTTGGGTGCCATCTCCAACAACGATGAGGCGGCCTACATGGATGAAGTGAAGAATCTGGCATCGTGGTGCCAGGACAACCACCTCCAGCTGAACGTCAGCAAGACCAAGGAGCTGGTGGTGGACTTCAGAAGGGGTCAGCACAGAGCCCATTATCATCAATGGAGCTCCAGTGGAGAGGGTGCAGTCCTTCAAGTATCTTGGTGTCCACATCTCCTCAGACCTGACATGGGCTGCCCACATTCAGGTCCAGACCAAAAAGGCTAGGCAGCGCCTGTATCACCTACGACAACTGAGGAAGTTCAGGGTCTCTCCAAAGATCCTCAGGATTTTCTATACAGGCGCTGTGGAGAGCATCCTCACACAGAACATGACATCGTGGTTCGGGAACAGCTGTGTGAAGGACCAAAAAGCTCTCCAGAGAGTGATCCGTACAGCAGAACGCTGCTGCAGGATTGCTCTCCCCCGCTTCAGGACACCTACACCAGGAGATGCCGGACTAGAGCAGCGCAGATACTGAAGGACCCGTCCCATCCTGGCAACAAACTGTTCCAACTTCTGCAATCTGGTAGAAGGTTCCGCATCTTCCGGGCAAGGACAGAGAGACTCAAGAGGACCTTCTATCCCCAAGCCATCCATGCCCTAAACACACACACCCGCCCTCTCACATCATCTATAATTGACTGAGACAGGACTCTTCCAGACACTAAACCAAGGCACAATGTACATTTCAATTCCTTTAATTTTAAATAGGTTTATATTGTCTATCCTGTAAAATAGTCAGATATCTATTCATATTAATGTACAGAATTCACCTGCTTGCTGCTACTACTGCACATTCACCCAGTGTATATACTATCTATATATATATATATATATATATATATATATATATATATATATATATATATATATTTCAGCCAACAGTGTTGGGGCATTAATTGAATTATTAACATAGAAAAGTAGAGTCTGATTCTAATCCATTACGCAATACCATGTGGAAAGCCTCTGACTGATAACAGCCTCATTTTGCAGCATTACTTTTTTTTTGCTGCAGTTTTTAAAAATGTATGTATCTTAAAATAAACTTATGAAGACACTCAAATAAATGTACTTTCAAACTTATTAGCACTGTATAAACTCTGCTTTTGTACTTATATACTGTACCAAAAATGTACATCTGGAAATGTGCGTGTGTACCTGTGTGGGTCTAGGAGTTTGTGTATGTGTGATTTTCATTTTAACTATATACAACAGAGAAAGGCAGTAAATCCACACATTACAGAAACTAGAGTGAAACAATTTAAGGCATTTAGCTTAGAAAATTATTCCTACTATTAACTGATTATCAGATTAGGTCATTTTTTTGTAGTTCTTATATAAATAAAGTTTAAAGTGAACCCTGTAAGTCACTGTCACTTCAGTTACTAAGGTATCAACACTGCAATGGTCATGTTTCGTTTGTGAACAGTGAAAAAGACACAGTACTATTTTACTGTTAAAAAAAAAAAAAAAAAAAAAAAAAAAAGCTTTAAAGGAAGTGGGACTATTGGGACCAGTGCTTAATCACTCTCCTCCCAGGATTTCCCAAATGATTGAAAGATCAAAAGTACCATGGTTTTCCTTCAGTCACAAACTTGTCTAGCTAATCTTTGTGCTATTTACACAACCTGTAGGCCAATAGAAGGGTTACAATAGGATATCAGTGTGTTACAATGCACTCTGGAAGCTGGGCTGGTCTGCAAAATGGCAGTGGGTGGAAGAACTCTGCATTAAAAGTGACAACATTTTCTTCTCCTTTATTTCTTCCTCTTCTTCCTCCTCTTCACCTTCTCTTGCTGTCTTGGTCAATGGAACATTAAAATAGCATATCAGTAAAAGAGCTCTACTCAATAGGCATGTGGCGGGTAGACATGAAAGGCTTGGAAATACTCATTGTTCTTCATTGTCAAGTGCTGCCCTCTCCATTTGACAGTATGATATTAACAGCACAATTGAGTACTCAGGCTGGTTCCTTCCATTCGGCTCCTTCAAAACCACTCTGGCTCATTTCAGGCAGTTTTTTAAAATCCTTTTTAGAGCTACTGTGAATTGTTTAAAATGTCAAAATATGCAAATCACTTCTGACCTCTTTTGAATCATGAAACACAGCATAAAAATCCAACTTAAATTTGAGTATGAGAAAAAATTCTGAAAAAATACGGCTCTTGCTTAAACACTCAGTGAGCAGTAAGCAACCAGTCCCCCATGCTTCAAGTCACTGAAAAATTTGTTGGCGATGTATGTGCTTGAGCAGACCGATATATACTGTAAGTACAACATGTGGCACATTAGCATTCCTAAAAGTCACACTTTAATTGGTTACAGATTAAAGTTAATTGATTTAGCTGATAGTTTTAAAGCTCCTGAAGATAATTAAGTGCAGTGCTGAGAATTCTGATATGTTGACATTTTGAGAATGAACAACCTGTAACGTGTGGGTACAACATAACGTTAACTAACATCTTAATCATGCAAATTGAAAAACACGGCAGATTTAATTATCACCGGTCGAATCATTGGTCCTCATTAATTACATTGGGCTTATTTATTCATATTCACATATCTATTCCACTTACTTCCCAATTATGCAGGACAGTCCTCAGACCCCCGCTGATATAACAAACAGTGATTCCATTCCTGCTTCATTAGAGGATGCATGTAATAGGACGCCGAGGGGATGGAGGGACAAATGAGCATCCAAGGTTGAAAAGCAGTAGACAACAAGAATCCAAAGCATCTGCAATGACTGATAGATTGCCTTAATAGTCACATATCTATATATATTGCGCCTACTGGAGGGGGTAATGAAATGTGTAAGGAGGAGGCTCAACTTTTATCTCTACTAATGCAAATAAATTAACTCCACATCATCCAACAGCCTGCCCATACTGCAACTTTATAAATCATTAAAATCGCAAGGTGATTCAATCAGTAGTACATAGCTGTTTTCCACTATACTACTGTTAAGAAATATACTCTAAAACACTTCTTCAGTAAAGACTCAGAGAAGAGAAACACACAGAACTTCTTGCTAGCAAGGGCAGTCTCCAGAACTGAGAGTCGCACTGAGAAACTGCCCCAGTCTTTATTCATACTTCAGTGAGCGTTTGTTCCTTACATTGGAATGTGGAGGTGTACGTACGTGTGTGTGTGTGTGTGTGTGTGGGGTGGGGGGGGGGGGGGGGGGGGGGTTGGGGGGGGGGGGGGGGGTCAGAGTGTGGCCCCATAAACGACTTCCCTTAACCTGCTGGTCTGGAAAATCCAACAGTTCATCTATATGTAAAGAAGCACTTAAACTAAAACTGACATAGCTACGTTAATCCTACCGTAAAACAATAAGACAAGGTATGACCTCTCTCATGCTCCTAGGATGTGGGGGTGAACACCCTAGAATGTTACAGTCCTCCTAGGATGAGACATTCTTTCAATATGCCACCAACTATATACTTCTACACACAAATAATTACATGCAGCATTCTACCATATGCAAACTTATATCATTAAAAGATTATGCTGACTACTAAGTACAATTTTCCTATTAACAACTACCTATCATTTGCCACTATACAACTGTGGGAAAGTCCAGATTAAACTGGAATTTTATTTTTAAGTTGTAAATATTTATTCTTTAACAGACAATGACCTGCAATTCATTTTAGCCATCTTAATAACAAATAACTCAGTGGCTTCGCTGCATTCTATGAAATCACTAATGAGGTCACCGTGTTTTATATTTTACTGTGAACAAAGGCAATAAGTTTATTTTCTCTTGAGGGGCTCCTAATATACTGTTGCTGCCGTATGGTCCATGCAGCATTGTGAATCACTTTTTGACGGCACCATATCATTACATTAGCCAAAATAAAAAGACATTAGTCTCTGAAGTCATTAGTATTCATCATTATTCAGGGTGAAACAGCACAGATGTGTTACTCATGACAGTGCCACACTTTTATGGTTTCTAAATCTTGCCCAAGGTCCTTGCCAAACAGATTAACATAAATGAAATGAACTATGATTACACAGAAAAGAACATTGAAAACAACCATAAAAGCCTGTGGTGCTCAAGAACATGCTACTTATTTATTTTTCTTTTTTTAAAGGTACAGTAAGTAATTTTTTTTTAGATTATTAATCAGAAAAATTAATGTTGTACTCATAAATATACATTGATTACTGAGTAATTTCAACTTTAAACATACCTTGATAGAAAAATCTGATTTAATTCATTAACAACATATAGGAGTGGGCACTGGCATAGTAACCTCCTCATAGGAAGTAGGCTATATCTTCCACTTACTTAAGAGAGGGACAGAGTATGGCATGGGCCCATGAAAAGGATAGAAAAGAAGGTTTGGGGTTCTTCCTCTAGTTTCCCATGTATGAGTGGAGAACTACAGCTGAAGAATCTAACTCTTTGTGTAACACTAAAGGTAATAGTTTGTGCCTTCCATGGTTGTTACCAGTCACTCAAGCCCTTAAAATGAAGTAGTAACCATCCAAATTACCAACAGCAAGCATATTGAGGAGAACTGCTGTTAAGGGGTGTGGCTGACAAATTGCACTTAACCTGCAAGCGTTCTCCGGGAAGTATTTTGTCGAGTTTAGAGAGGGGCATGCACAGGTAGACAGTTAGAGCTATGCAAGTATCCTCAAACATTTCTGCACTGGGGAATACCCCTTGGAATCAGATAGAGATAGAGAGAGAGAGAGAGAGAGAGAGAGAGAGAGAGAGAGAGAGAGAGAGAGAGAGCTCCACTGTAACTTGAGTTTCATTTAAGAAAATGGACATAATGCCATACATGTTTCTGCTGGTCTAGGCTTAAAGCATGTCTAGGAAATTGGTTTTATTTCAAACTAGTTCTGCAACAACATTAAAACCACTTGTCTAATATTGCATAGGTCCTTCTTGTGCTCTGTGGTTTATCATACAAGCAGTATATGGCACCAGGTTGGCAGTGGAGTTTTTTGTGTCTTGCATGTTACAGTTTGGTGCCTATGTGGATGTTTGAGTTGACTGATTGGGGGGCACTGATGAAGCCAAGCTGCAACTGACAACATGAGTGTTGCTATGGTGTGCTTTCCCAAAAAGTTGATTCTGTTCATCTGGGCATAGTGTTTTTAGTTGGAGAAATGTTTCGTCACTCATCCAAGTGACTTCTTCAGTGTGCTCTGTTTGCAAGAAATCTTTACATAATTGGGATTGTCAAGGTAACATTCACATGAATGCCACTACCAAGTTTTCCAAGAGAACATTGCATTGTTATACACACTTACTTTGTTATAAGATGCTCATTTCATCATTTAGTGTTGCTGTGGTTTCAGTGGTCTGGCTAATGTGTGTATTCACACTCAATATGAGCATACAGAGCATGTGTATAGTTGTATTAACCTTTTGAGTTCTAACTACCTCTTTTCACAGTTGACCTTAGAGACTTTAGCGACAGAACTTTCAAGAGAAAGTTGTATCAGAACTTCATGTAAACCATCTCAGGTTATTAACATGAGTATCTTTCCATTTGTCTAGCTCGTCTAACAGCCATGTTTTGCGAGCACAGTGCAAAACTAAATGCAGAAAAAGGAAGTCATTTGACATTAATCTGGCGTTATGTGAGGCAGAGGTTATAGATGAAGACAAGTGCTCACAGACAAGTTCTATGATTAGATGAAGAAAGACATCAATAGACATTGATGGCTGTAATGAATAGACACAGTAATCCAGTAATGACACTTTACCTTTTATAGTTCTCATTAAGAGCACTAGCCACTTGGTTAACAAGAATGAGAGATGCAGGCCCTGTACAGAAGAAGATCATGGACACAGGTACTATGAATTTTTTGAAGGATAATAACAGAGATGAGAAGGCCCTTGTAGCCAAATGCAAGCATTTTCTGGTCTAGAAAAATTTCAATAGGGCCCAGTTTGTGGTTTTAAGCAGCTGAAATGACAGCAACTGTACTTCTTTGTGCAAAACTGAAGAAACCTATTGGATGAGAGGTGAAACATCTTCATAAACTGAAATGAAATGCAGGTTTTTCATTTCATATGCTCAGACTACCATGAGCTGGATGACTGAGATTCTACACATACTAGGCTGTGGTATACACTCAAACATCTATACTTAGCCAAACTTAGGAAAAAAATAAATGTAAGAAATGTTAGAAATCACATTCTTTCTTCTGAAAAACTGGAACTGTTGTCCAACTTAGTCTGCATGTGATCACAGTACAGCAGGCTTTTGTCTGACTATACTATATTTGCACTATTTACAACATAGTAATAGTGTCTCATATGTGGCTGTAGCACAAATACAAATGATTTAGATTTTATACTGTTTCATGAGAGCTATATATGCTTATTTCATTCCTTCTCATTAAACAACAATACTCAGTCAGAGATAGCCTGCTGTGCAGTTATGTCCACATCTTGAATAAACAAATCCAAATTTATGAAGTCCTTTGAAACAACTTACTTTCCTCACCAGCAGCTATATCATTTATTAAACGCAATCTTAACCATTTATTCCTTTGTAATTTTAAATCTACTATTCTACATATTTGGTTCATATTTTGAAATATGCACTTTTTGTTTATGAACTTTTGGCAGTCGTAGTGAATGATAAATTGGGAACTTCTTCAGATCTCCGTCCCTTTCCTGCAGCCTGGCTTTCTTGCTTCTGCCTGTGTCTATTGCTGGTGCAGCCGTTAGTAAATAGTTCTTGCAACCCAGATTTTTTTCTTTAATTTTCTCTCTGGTTAATGGTAGCAGTAATGATTTGAATTCTCTTTTCAGCAGTATACATACCTGAACCTGATTCTTTTTGTACAAAACTGATATGAGATCAACAACGATTAAAAATGTAATAAATTACAGCAACCGCTGTCCAATTTCAAGTATATATAGATAAAATATCGACAGAACTGCATAGCTTCACTTCATCTTTATAAAGCTATGCATTGTGTATTTGTCAGGGCTCTGTGTGCAGGCGGATGGAGAGGAGGATCCAAATGCGAGACTCGGACACTGAATACAACTCAAAACCTCAACTTTATTGCTGGCACGAAAACAAAACATGAAGTGAACACTGAATACTGAGAACAGAAACACACAGGCATAATCTGATGGTACGACGCGACACTGAGCACAGGAAAACACAGGGCTAATATACACAGGGTGGTAATCAGGGAATGGGCAAGAGGAGGGAGACACAGCTGGGAGAAATTGGACTAACGAGACTGAACACACTCACATGAGACACAGACCTTCACATTAAAACAGGAAACCAGAAACCACTAAACAAAGACGCAGAGAGGCAGACAGAATATAACACATGCAACTCAAACAATACATGAAACAACAAATCCTTAAACACGGATAAACAGAAACATGGAACTCTAATAATAATAATCATCATAGCATCAGAGAAACAAAACAATCATTCAAAAATAAACCAAAACATAAGAACTCAAAATGCTGGGTCGAACCTTACCCAGAACCATGACAGTATTTTCTATTCATCGAAAGTTTGTCTATATTACTTGTTCCACCCACTTTTTCAGTAAAATATGCAAATTCCTTGCATATGTTAACACATAGGGCTTTGAAGATCATTTTACCAAGTACCAGTAAAGCTTTCCTGTACTGAGTATACTTTCATGAGAAAAATAACGTTTCCACAAAGATGTTCAGTACTATGCTGTATTGATTCCCCACCCTTGGTTTATATTTGGTATTTACTTCGGTTAGAGCGCATTTATGACTAAAAGCTATTAATTTTTTATGACAAAAAAGAAAAATCAAAAACCAAGATATGGATGGAAAAACATGTAATGTAAATGTGTAGGGAGGGTACAGTGTGACATCATTAAACATGCATTAGATTATAGGTTCTTCACAGAATGTGAATCAAAGTCTGAGACTGAACAAACAATAACTTTTTTTTTTTTTTAAATAAGTAAACACTGAAAACCTTGCAGTTTTTGGTTTGACCACAAACTCTTCTTATTATCACAGTATTCTAGAGTCAAATCTGGGGCCATTTTCTGACATCTAAAACTTGGCTGTAGTTCATGTAAAAGGACAACGGGGTGAAGCACACAAGCAAATCCACAATAGACTGTCCGAAAAACAAAGGAATCAAGGTGTTGCAATGAACCTTCACCCCCCTATGAGGCTGTGCATAGACAAGTGCCTGCAAACCACAATAAACTGAAACAATGTTGCAAAGAAGAGTCCACTCTTCCAAAATTCTCCTACAAAAAATGGTTCCAAAATCCACTCTGCCAAAAATCCCCCACAGACTAATAAAATCATAAAGAAAATTATTACTTTAAGTAATTGCTGCTAAAACCTCAAGGGGTGTACTTAGTCTTTCACATAACTGCATAGGAACCTGTGAAAAAACTCTGTTCACACTTTTGGACTCCATCTGTTTGCACTGTTGTATACAAAAAACATCTATTCATTTTTTGTTGATCTGAAAGTTTAGAAAACATCATCTGTCACTCGAAATACAACATATTGCCAAAAGTATTCACTCACCCACCCAAATCATTGAATTCAGGTGTTTTAATCGCTTCCATAGTTAAAGATTTCAGATACAGAAAGTTAAGCACCTGGGCAAGCAGACTGTTAATGGTAGTATTAAAAAGTGGAAGTGACTGGGAATGACAGCCACTCAGCCAAAATCACAAAGTGGAGTCACTGGTTGCTTGGGCAAATACTAAGAAGAGGTCGCCAACTTTCACTTACTAATGAGCTGTGAGCCAGGTCTTGCCATTAACATCAGTGTCTGACCTCACAAATATAGTTCTGAAAGAATGGTCAAAAAATCCTGTAAACACTTGTAAATATTGTGGAAAGGCTTCCCATAAGACTTAAAGCTGTTATAGCTGCAAAGGGTGAGTCAAGAGAAGCACCCCCAGAGCATGATGCTGCCACCACCATATTTGACAGTGGGGATGGTGCGTTCAGAGTGATGTGCAGTGTTAGTTTTCCGCCACACAGTGTTTTGCATTTTGGCCAAAAAGTTCCATTTTGGTCTCATCTGACCAGAGCACCTTCTTCCACATGTTTGCTGTGTCCCCCACATGGCTTGTGGCAAACTGCAAACGCCCCTTCTTATGGTTTTCTGTTAACAATGGCTTTCTTCTTGCCACTCTTCCATAAAGGCCAACTTTGTGCAGTGCACGATTAATAGTTGTCCTATGGACAGATTCCCCCACCTGAGCTGTAGATCTCTGCAGCTTGTCCAGAGTCACCATGGGCCTCTTGGCTGCATTTCTGATCAGCGCTCTCCTTGTTCGGCCTGTGAGTTTAGGTGGACGGCCTTGTCTTGGTAGGTTTACAGTTGTGCCATACTCCTTCCATTTCTGAATGATCGCTTGAACAGTGCTAAGCCTGCTTTAAATTTCTCAATAACTTTATCCCTGACCTGTCTGGTGTGTTCTTTGGACGTCATGGTGTTGTTGCTCCCAATATTCTCTTAGACAACCTCTGAGGCCGTCACAGAGCAGCTGTATTTGTACTGACATTAGATTACACACAGGTGCACTGTATGTAGTCGTTAGCACTCATCAGGCAATGTCTATGGGCAACTGACTGCACTCAGACCAAAGGGGGCTGAATAATTACGCACACCCCACTTTGCAGTTATTTATTTGTAAAAAAGTTTTGGAATCATGTATGATTTTCATTCCACTTCTCAAGTGTACTCCACTTTGTATTGGTCTTTCACGTGGAATTCCAATAAAATTGATTCATGTTTGTGGCTGTTATGTGACAAAATGTGCAAAAGTACTTTTGCAAGCGACTGTAGTTAAGGGGTTTGCTCCTGGTAGGGACTCTAGAGACAAATTGGTACTGGGTAAGGGGCCAGACAAAGAGTAATTCAGAAAAACCCTATGGAGAAAAAAAGAACAATTGACAAGTTCATCCAATATTTGATCTATATGGCCACAAGCTCTGGGTAGTAACCAAAAGAATGAAATTGCTGATACAAACAGTGGAAATTAGCTTCCTGTGAAGGTTAACTGGACCCGCCTTTTGGTTTAGGGGGAAGAGTTGGTCATACAGAGGGACTCAGAGTAAAACCACTATTCCTGCACATTGAAAGGTGCCAGGAGGCTATTTAGTCATCTGATAAGGGCAACTATTGGGTTTTTAGGGCATGTCGGACCCCCCCCCCCCCCCCCCCCCCACACACACACCGATCTCCCAAATTGCTAATCTGCAACAATAAATGCCAAAACACAAGATATATTGAAAAAAAATGTTTTGTACGTTACTTAGTACTGTTTGTGTGTTTATTAACTTTATTGGGAAATGTCCTGTTAATCTACGTACTGATTCATAGTCTCAAAGCACTTACATTTTTAAAGTGGATTTTTAATATATATACAAATGCAGTAATAAGCATTTAAATAAGACGCTACTGAAACACAGGACAAGAATCTCATGAAATTGTGTCACTGTGTAAGACACTACAAAATCTGAGTGAAGATGCCTTAATTTATCTAGCTATACACCTCTTGTACATCTTACATTTAAATGACTTGAAGTTTGAACTATGGGACAATGTACGCCTTGTTTTTCTTTTTTTGTTTTCTTTAATTTCACCAAGGAAAGCTCCCAGTGGAGCTTCTAGTTTCTAATTAATAATTGGTATATGTGGCTGAAGCTCTATGAGATTATTTGAAGTCATTAGAAAACACCCCCTTCTTTGGAATCTCAGTAGAGATAAAAAGGGACGAGACATCCTGGGGGATTTGCATGGCTGAGTATTTTGTTCGGGAAATGTAATTGCAGCATCTACAAACTTGTTCCTTTGACTATTACAAAAATAATGACTCTGTTGTAATGTAAAATTAAAAGCAAAATATATATCTTTATGTTATTGCCCCCCCAGGCTGGATTGTTCTTTATGGGAACATATTAATACACTAACACCCCAAGTCTTGTTGTTTTCAGTGCCTTACTTAATTGTTTGATAATAAATTGTCACTTGTCCTGACTCTCAATCTAATTCCTTCTGTTTGTTGCTTTCTCAGTCCAAAACTCCTTCTCCTTTGCTGCAGCTTACAGAAAGTTTCCTTTGTTCCCTACAAAAATAACCAAAACAAGCAGCTAAGTCTGAAGTACTGTTTGATGACAAACAGTGGAAACTGTGAAATACTGTATCATGGCAAATCACGAAAATGTAATTTGCAACAGCTTCTAGATCACATCTAACAAATAAGCTTAAAACCAAGATGCAAAAGAACAAAGGGAAACGGATATCAAAGGCAGTGTGTTGAGAGTAGCAAAGGGAAAGAAAGGTAGTTCAGGACAGGAGCGTATGGAAGGGGCTTGAGGAGAATGAAAAGCACCAGGACAAACACATCTAGGCTATTGATTTATTGGAGGGTATAGTCTTAGAGACGGGTGCAAAATTGATCAAATGGAAGGTTATCCTTACTCACATAGGCAAGCTGTTTGCCAATATCTATCACTGGCAACTCACAATGGCTCAAAGGATCCTTGACATTCTCCAACACTGTAGAGCCAGTAATAGGCCAAGTTGAGATTCTCTGTGTGAAAAGGAATTGTTTTAGACTTCACACTGACTGAAAGACTGCACACCATTCTTTGTGAAGACAAAACAGAGACCAGAGTCAGTTCCCCATTAAATATACCCTACATGTTTTTCTCTTTTTGTTTGTTTGTTTGTTTTAGCTTACCTGTAAGCCCCGCCTGCTGCCAACAAGTTTTATCCCACAGATTTGATATTTCAAGTGTTCAGCCCAGTACTCGATTTCTTAGATCTTTAGACTCCTGGGAATGTTTGTAGAATCTACAACATAACCCCCATAGGTGGTCAATGTAGGTTATGTGTTAATTACTGTATGGTTGTATATAATATAATCTCACTTATAAAATGAAAAAGAAGACGCGGCAATGGAGGAATAGATGGTACTGAACAGGCCAGTCACAATAGCTGTAGGTTACAGCATAAACGTTAGTGTAGTTGTGACAAAGATTTCCTGCTGAGCCATAAATCCCCTATAAGGGGGCAAGCAGTGTAGTAGGGATGGGAATCAAGAACCGGTTCTTATGGAAAACTGGTTCTCAGTAGCCCAATTCCTTGGAATTATTAGTCTGCCTGCCTGTCCATCCTGGTTATTGGTTCTTGAACTCACACTACAATCAGCTGATTTCAGTTCGAGTGTCAGAGGAGAAAAAAAAACCTATGTTGTCTGGAGCATGGGTATGGACATTTATTTTTATTGGACAACAGGACAAGATGAATGGTAAAGCGGCTAACTGCATCCAGGACAGAAACAACTGTATTATGCTGCTAGACGACATGCTAACGCTAAGCTAGCAAGAACCCAGATTGAAAACTGAGTGAATGCCAACCCTAGCAGCCAAAGCCTTAACTTCACCAGGTAACAAGCAGATGAGCAGTCAGGCTGCAGCCTCCCTTTCTACCTGTTCATGTTATGGACGCAGAATCACCGTGATTGCTTTTTTGTGCTGGTTTTCGTCTTTGCTTTGTGCTGTCAGCTTTGTATTCTACGAAGAGAAAGATCTTAGAGATGTGAGTGATCGTTAGGGATTTGTGATGGTGTGTGGGGTTGTAGCCCTTGTTAAATGTTGATTATGAGACAATGTTTTTCAGCTATTTTACAGAGTAACATTAAAATAATGTAATGAGTAGTATAATAAATTACTGCATTACTTTTAAGAAAGGTTCTTTGTGTAATATGTGTAATAATGACTTTTTTGAGTAATGACTCCAACACTGATGACAACAAAGTGGGGAAATATCTCAGTAGACATGCACAAACATTTGACCCACCGCATACAATTAATTAGCATTAATCTAATTTATTGCTGCTTGGCAATGGTGGTGACTCTTGAAACAGAGCCAATGAGGACCCAATAACAATCGATAAGAGAATCAATAAAGAATCTAATCTATAGACTATGTGTGCGTTAGCATATGCTACTTCCAGTGGGGAAACTACTGTATAGCGCTTCGTTTCCGGTGTGATTTTCGCTCCTTCTTTACAGTCGGGTTTTCCAAAACAAGTCAACCAAATGGATGAATCAAGTGGCGATTTACATTTCTCAAGATGTCTTGGGCATTTACCAAATATATCTGTAGATGATGTTCATCGATTTGTTGATATTTTTTCCCCCACGCCTCAGAGCAAAAGAGAGAAAGGATTCAAAATATATATTTCTCAGTATTCGTATACAGTGGTCCCTCGTTTATTGCGGGAGTTACATTCTAAAAATAACCAGCAATAGGTAAAATGCACTAAATAGCCAACTTTATTTTTTACAGTTATTAAATATGTTTTAAGGCTGTAAAACCCCTCACTACACACTTTATACACTTTTCTCAGACAGGCATGAACATTTCCACACTTTACTCTCTTGTTTAAACACTCTCAAAGTTCAAACCTTTATATACTTTATATACCTTTTATATATCGAGACCCTTACCAGCAATCATTTATTCATTTTTTTTCTGGCTTTTATTTCACTGTTTGTTGACTAGCTGATATTGGCATAACGAGGGAAACATCTGGCTTTGACTATTGTTCACCTGTAGTTTGAATGCTAAACATTTGCCTTTTTAAATCATGAGAACTATCACTATACAGAGATGTGCTTCTGAACGTGGACGATGGTCTTCTAATTTTGTAATGCAGTTATTCTTGTGTTGAGTGATGTAAACAATCAATTGATCTACACTCTTCAAATGTCAAAATTGATCATTTGATTCTTTTATGACACAGTAATGGAGAGTGTTCCCACCTTCTGCTCTTTGTAACTTAACGCAATCTTTCCGTTTTTGTGTTTTGGACAACTGTACATCCGGTCTTAAAACAGAAAGTTAGCATTTTCTCATGTGCAGGGTCTATTTCCATCCCTACCGTCTAGTGTATCATATTAGTGTCTTTGTGTCATTGTGCAGACATATTAAAAAAAATTTTTAAAGCACTAAACAATTTCCCCAATTATTAATAGATCACTTTAAAGTTTGGAGATGATCCAATGGAAAAGAGAACTTTTTCCAACATTGTGTGACCCTGAACTTTGACCTATAACCTTGAAAGAATGCATACTAAAATTGAGCTTTTGATTATCTTTATGATTGAAGCAGAACTGACTGAAAGCTAGGGCTTGTGCAAGCTGTAAAAACTAAAGACTCTAAGATGTATTTTTCCAGTGTGTGACTTTGTGAAACTTCACAGTGTAATTTTCAAATCATAGGGTGTCATATTGAGAAATAAAACAGGATGTTTTACAGCTCTCTCCATGCCCTTTTATATGATATATAACTCAATATATAGAATGGTTTCTTGAATTTTTCTTTCCAAGGTCAATTTTGACATGTAACTCTAACAATGAAAGTCATGGTTTAAATACGTAGGCCAGCTTATTAACTAATGTGAAGTTTGAAAATGTTCCATAAAAAAATTGTGGCTAATATAGTTTTTACTGATTTTTCACATTTGATGCGAGTTTGACCTTGACCAATTTATGACAAAAAAATAAGAGCTCAAGCTCTTATTGGTATCCACTATCGCGCAACGTTTGAAAATGATGTCTTGAAAACTGTGGACCCTAGGCTGTTAACAAACAGGCAGATGGACAAACAAACCAATAACATACTCCCTCCTTTTGGGGGGAGAAAAAACAGCCATGCAGAGCATGTTTAACAGTGGGCTGCCTGACTTTCACCATATTTTTTTTCTTCTCTGGAAAACATTCACTATACTATATATTTAAGTGCATGTCTGTCTATATGATTATGTTTTATTTTTTATTTTTCTTTTGGGACTTTGTAAAAAGGGAAAAAAAGAAGAAGAAGGAAAGAAAAAAATATAATCATTACTTACAAGAAATCTACTACTAAGCATCACATTTCAAATGATCTGCCAGGTTAAAGTCAACGTAACTTAAATAAGTAGTCACTGGATTAAAGGCTTGTGTCTAGTGTGTGGTGTCTAATCCAAAACATGTGTTAACATTTACAGATTCAGCAGTAAATGTTTTATTGAAATGAATGGCCAGAATAGTTTTTAGAGGTTACAGTATAAATAGAAATATTTAGTTGATGCATGAGTTGTACACAACATTTTGACCCTAGCTGAGAGAACAGTTGAAGGAGAAAACCACCAAAACAATGTTTTAGTGGTGTCACGCCAAGAGTGTTTTTTGTATATCCACTATATCCTGAACCTGCCCAGACTGCTGTGGGAAGTTATGGCCTGTTGAGCATCTATTAATTTGCATCTGCGCTCGTGTTGACAAGAATCACCACCAGGTTTACTGCCCTGATTGTTTCGTCTGTCGGGGCATGGGAATAAAATGAGACACAATTAATTCCTGTGAACCAAAATCCACCCTGTCCATTAATCTTGTAATTGTAACAGAACAGAGAAGTGTAGGCAGTGGTGGCAGCTTGTCAAGTGGGGAGAGTGAGGTGAAGGAGATTTAATCATTCTCTAAATTGATCACAAAGAATTTAACACATTACTGATCAAATATTCATATATAAGACTGCATTTAACTGACAGTTATGCAGTATTAAACTAAATGCTTTGTCCATAAAATTTCTAAAAGTAGTGCATAGCATCACAAACCAGTTCTACCTACACAGGTTTAAAACATGAATTGGTTTATTTTGACCAGAGAAACATACACTCAATGGACACTATTTTTATATGGTATTTTCTGCACTATAAGGAGCAGTTAAAATCCTTTAATTTTCTCAAAAATCGACAGTGCGCTTTATAATCCAGTGTGCCTTATATATGAATTCTAGTTGTGCTTACTGACCTCAAACCGATTTTATATGATACCCGGCGCTCAAAAATCTGTCAAAAAATGTTTGAGTATGACTTTGGTAAGCTACGAAGCCGGACCGCTTGATTGATTGTGGGAGCATTACTCTACCATACCATCTTTAATAAAATGATCAGTGTTGCTGCTTTACCAGGTGTAACAATTAAGTTTAACATCCAGGCATCCATGAAAACTCAATTTATTAAATTTAATGGAGTTAGAGTTAGCATAAGTTAGCTGGCTAGTTTCCACCTAAACATGATATACATGATATACCATGTTCTGATTGAGGGATTTCTGAAAAAAATAAAAGGTATAGCTCTGCTATCACTTCCAACATAAATAAAGACAGAAAACTGAACAGCAGTGCCTTTTGCAGGGTTACTGAAGTTGGACTAGCTGGTATATAATGATGTGCTACGTGATCGCTAGCAACACAGCTATGTTAGCATAACATAAACAGAGTGAAGCTGGAGAATGAACGCTAAGTTTTTTCTACTGATAACAGGAGGGTTGCCAATGGTTAGGGACAAATGCAATGGCAATGCAGGATGCTGTAAACGGACCAAACTTCAGTCAGGAGAACAACTGAGATAATCTATCCAAAATATGAGGTTAGTCATTAATATACTGCAACAACACGGGAATAGAGCAGCTGCGAGAGAATTCAACATTAATGAAGCCATGGTACAGAAGTGGAGGAAGCAAGAAGAATGAGTTGAGTAAAGTTACACTTTTCTGACTGTTTTGTTTTGCTTAATGCGCCTTATAATCCAGTGCGCCTTGTATGTGAAAACATCCCAGTCCATCGACAGTGTGCCTTATAATCCGGTGCGAAAAATATGGTACCCACTTTTGGTTTTGGAACTAACTTAATTCCAAGATAGTCAAAAAAGACAGATTTAGTGCTGACACATTGCTTAGAGATTTTGTTTCGTATTGACACGATAATGTCATACAGTTGCACATTTATTGGTTGCACATTCATTATGTGAATCTCCCATTAGACTACACCCCAAAGGTGCTCTGTTACATGGAAATCTTATGATTGTGAGGCCATTTAAGTACAGTGAATGGGTTTGAGATAATTTGAGCTTTGTGAAATGATTTTCTATCCTGCTGAAAGGAACTATCTGAAAATGTGTACACTTTGGTTATAAAGGAAGGGACATGGCCAATTACTATCGAGCTTATATGACAGGCAGGTACACCCATGTGAGGATTAGAACTGGACCACAGAGCAAAGGAAGAAGGTGGCCTGGCCTGATGAATCACATTTGTTTACATCAAGTGGATGGCCAGGTACAATGCATCACTTGCCAGGGAAACATCTGGGGCAGGATGGGAAGAAGGGAAATTGGCAGAGGCAGTGCGATGCTATGGGCAATATTCTGCAGTGAAATCTTGGGTACTGCCAACAATGTGGATGTCACTTTGACATTTACCAACTAACTAAGCTTGTTGCAGGCTGTGTAAAAGCTTTCATAGAAATGGTATTGCCTGATGGCTGTGGTCTCTTTCAGCAAGATGATGTGCCCTACCACAAAGCAGCAATGGTTTAATGATGGTTTAGGAGCACCAAGTTTGAGGTGTTGACTTGGCCTCCATTCCCAAATTCTCAGTCCAATCAAGCATTTGTGGGATGTGCTGGATAAACAAGCCTGATCCATGGAGATCACACCTCACAACTTAGAAGATGTAAAGGATCTTTTGTCTACATCTTGGTGCCAGATACCTCTAGACAGGTCTAGATGAATCCGTGCCTCAGAGCTGTTTTGTTGTTTTGCTAGAGACTCTCAAAATATGACAGTCAGTCATAATGTTGTACTAGATTGGTATATACTATTTCATAAAAAAATATATATATATAAATTTGATGAAAACAACATTTTACAAGAAAGTTGGGATGGCAACAAAAGGCTAAAAAAATAGGAACCTTTTGCGACTAATTAGTTCAGGTAAGCTACATAATTGGATATAAGCTCCATCATGCAAAGAAGAAGCCATATGTGAATATGTTTGAAAAATCCCATCACTTTCTCTCAGCCAAAGTGGCCACATGAAAGATGTAAAATTCTTTTTGGAATACATGGACACTGGATAACTATGCTTAAAAGCTGGGTCTATGCAAGAAAAGCAGTTAATTTAAATGAACTTTGTAGAACTTTAATTCCACCAAGAACAGTGTTCAATCATCCAGCCAAAATTATGCCTGATTCTCGTCGATGGGTAACAAAAGTGTCTGGTAAGGTGCGATTTGCTAAGGAACATATAAGTATTAGTTGGGGTGCATCGCTTGTGCTGATCGGAGAAAAATAAAAGAAATACATACTTACCATGACATTCATACTCATGCTATTCTCTGTTGGGTTTTTTAGTAGAGAGTAGAACTCATGGTTTCCTGAAGCAGGAAAGCAGCATCAGATCATCACACTGACCACCATGTGTGACTCTTTGTGTGATGTTCTTTTTTATGAATTGCTGTGTTAGTTTTATGCCAGATATAATGGGAATCAAATCTTTCAGAGAGTTCACCTTTTATCTTGTCAGTCCACAGAATATTTTCCCAAAAGTCTTGGGGATCATCAAGATTTTTTTTTTTGGCACATGTGAAATGAGCCATTATGCTCATTTTAGTCAGCTGTGGTTTATACCTTGGAACTTTACCTGGTATCCTTCTTATTGTTAAATCATGAACACTGACCTATATGATAATTTATTTAACTATTTGTCATGAGGATGACTACCACAGGTGAAATTTCATTGCAAAGATGCCTGGAGTGCTTATTTATTTTTATGAGATAGCATAATGTTCCTATTCTATATTTAAAAGGAGGCTGGTGTGTGTAGCAATCACACTGGAGAAACAGATAGAATTAATCAATTCTTCATGAACACCAACAAGATTTAATTCTAAAAGTATTCTTGTGTTACATGATGTTATGTTGACACTTCCTATTGTTCCACAAGGCAAGCCACAGGCCTCTCACAGTGGCAAAATGTAAAATAAATTAGCTTCAAAAGATTTGGGAAAACAAAACAAACATTCTGTCATTCTAACGAGATTTTGTTTTCTTTTTTGCTTCAGCACTGACATTCTAAGGTTGCAGATGACATCTAACTGGTATTGTTTTGTTAGTATGACATGCTTAAGTATGTTGATTTTTTGAAAGCCAGATGCAAAAATCACAATATTATAGAGTCTAGCTGCTTACAATTTTTTTTAGCAAAATTTCCTACACTAATGTCCAAAAGCTTGAAGCATTTCTTCTGCAACAGATGATATTGCAGATTTCAGACCTCAAAGTCACTGATTTTTGGCTACCTTGGAAAAAATCCAGTGAAATGGTCTTCTGAAATAACGAACTGCATTTTTTATGTGCTAGAACAGTAGCTCATATGTATATGTACATTTAAATTGCAAATGCAAAAACATTTTGTTATAACACAGTTTGTAAGGCTCAAGTTAAGTGAAAGGAGCAGTTTCTTGGAAGGGGGGAACTAGTTCCACCTGAAAACCTGTCCTCCATGGGTTACCTTGAGTAAACGGAACAATGTTGCTATGAGGACAGATTGTCTTTTAAATGTAATTTCCCATGACTTTGGCCAGTGTAAGCACCACTGTCGTACCACACACACACACACACACACACACACACACACACACACACACACACATACACACACACTGGCATGTGTAGACACCACAAAGGGTAAGAGATACTTGTTAAACTGATTATTGCACCAGTTGTTTTCAATAACATAAACAGATGAAAGCAGTCTCGTAAAATTTGTCAAGTTTGAAGGCCAGTGAATGTATTCTAGTACAGTAGAGCACTGCAGATTTGCTTCTAACGATAACAGAATTTCTACACTTTACTCAAAATATAGTAAGCTGACATAAAGCTGCACATGCTTTGCTCTTGTCGTGTCATTTTGAGTAATCTTTGGGTTGTTATACTTACTTTACCTGTTCATGCTGCATTTGATTAAATTATATTTCCTCTGCACTCTGAATCTTCTCTCAAAGAGAAGCGCCAGGTGTTTCACAGATAGCGTGATTTGTCATCTGGTATGTTCTGTTGGTGTGTAGGCTGCTATATCATAGGAAGTCCCACAGTTTCCACTGCAGGCGCTTGTGTCACGCTCATCACGTTTGACAGCTGTTCAAACTTCACTGCATCTGCTTATTTGGAGGAAAAGTCTGCTGCTATCATTAGCACATTCACAACATTGCCATATTGCCCCTTTTTGCATCTGTTCTCAGAAGTAAACTGTAACTGATGGTATTATCTAAAGCCGTGATTCAATAATCTGGCTAATCCTTTGGGACTTCTTAGAACTGGATGTTGTAGGACTGAACACTTGCTGTGCTCTTGGAAAAGTAAGGAGACTTAGAGTCAAGAGTTGAAATTATGGTGTGCAGGACAAAACTATTTTTGGTATTAAGAATATTTCACTTGGAAAATTAATACTCCTCAGAAACCTAGAAAATGTCTGTGCCTGAGTACAGATGATTAACACATGATCACAACCCCAAATGATTAAGGACTGAAATAGAAAAGAAAACAATTTCAAATTATTCCCAATAAACAAAAACGGAAATGTTGCAGTGATGGTGATTAAAATGCATGCTTGTCTAAAGGGTGCATTGGATTGGAAGGCTCTATTGTGTGTAGAGTGGGGCTATGTTTAGACTGGAGGAACACTAAGGTCATAAGAAGCTTTGGGGTAAAAAAAAAAAAAATACCACCTCCTACCCTCCATCCCTCATTCCTTCACACTTTTCTGCAAACCCTGCCATTTCAGAGATTTATAAATAGTATTAAGCCTGTTCTTGGCTCTCTTGTCGTTATGGGCCGCTCAGTTTGAGTGGCGGTTGTCACAGACAATTTCTATCATACTTTTATAGAAAAAGACTGTTTACCACGGAGTAGAAAATTCCCTTTGAGGAGGTAAAGTCTTAGTTGGAAGAAAATTTGGCACAACTAATGCTGATCTATTTTGTAAGTAATTGTAAAAGGCATGAATATTCTAGATTTCCCAAAGGTCTTCAGTGCTCAGGTAACTTTTTTTTTCTTTTTTTAATATCAAAGCAAATTATTTCAGTGTTAGAATGAAAAAAGAAGGGGAAAAAGATTTAATAACCTGCAGCTATTCTGAACTTGTTTATATTGCTTAAATTCTATGATTTATGTATTGTTAGGTGGCTACTCCCATGAGGACAGAAAGAAATACATCCTGCATTATATAAAACTAAAATATGACATATAAATGTCATAAGCTGCAAGTGATTCCAAATCATTTTTACATTTCACCTGTAATCGTGCAGCATATTCAGAAGTAGGAAGACAAACAAAGCTTAGAAGTATCAATAAAACATCATAGCTAGGCATATCATGTGCGTAATTGGCAGGTAGGTAAAACAAATCCTAAACAAAGCAGTAATGCATATTTTAGTGTTTGGTGGAAGGGTTTAGGCAGGGACTCAACGCACAATCTGACAAGCATCAGGGAATTGCAGCAAAAATTGGCAAATCCCTTTTAGATTCAGAACTGGGAGAAATAAATGATGTAATTGGCAGAAAATGTCTTGGGTCTGAAGCTTTGTGTTCTGCAGAAGTTCTTCATTCACGTTGGCAAAAGAGTAAAATATATACACATACTGCAATAACTAAGAAATCACCCTAACTCTGGAACTCTACCATGTGCATGAGGCTCTTTGCCCTCAGGTCCAAGATGAGCCTTCCGAGATACCATACTGTAAAGACAACTACTCCTATATGTTTTAACCATTTTTGCCTGGTAGCTTAGTGGCAGCCCACTGCTTACGTTATTCAGTGCATCACTCTTATTGTAAATGCTCTATTGTCGCATTATTTTAAAGGGATTGACATGATCACACATGAGACATTTTATGTAGAGCTATGCACCCTTTTTTGTGCAGTAATATTTTCTTCTATTGAATTTGAAACATAGCATCCTGGTTTGCACCACAGGCACTGTGCATTCACCTGCTTCTGGCAGTTTTGAGGAAGCACCCCAGAGCTGAAAATGATCCAACTCTTGACGTGCTCCCGGTAGAAAAGAATGCTACTCTTCTGTCATTATTTTCTCTTTTCTTGTCAAGCTGTATGAAAATAGACGAATACCTTTCTTCTGATTGTAAAAAAAGGGAAAACAACAGAAAAGTTTGATTCACAGAGAGTTACAAGCTTCCAAACTTTAGACACTATATCACCCCACCCAAGAAATGAAATCCAAAACTTAGCAGGTATCACTGGGTAGTTTGGAGGAGTGTGCACATCAAATTTAATACTTTTAAATATCTTTTGTAATTAAAAAACATTCCTAATTAAATTTGAGCTATTGATAATTAAAATTAAGCCCTGCGACAGACTGGCGGCCTGTCCAGGGTGTACACTGCCTCTCACTCTAAGACAGCTGGGATAGGCTCCAGCGCCCCTCGTGACCCTGAAAAGAACAAGTGGAAGCGAATGGATGTTTGGATAAAATTAACGATGGATGAATAACATACTGAAGTTCTCCAGTTTTTGATTTTCTGAACCATTTTTTTGAAAGATAAAGCAAGATGGTAAATATTAATAATAATAATAATAATAATAGTAATACATAGCTATTTATACTGCACCAAAGGGCAGAAATTAACCACTACATACATTTACATTAACTTTACATTACATGTTGCTTTGCCATCACCTTTTTTTCTACTTCAGGGAAGCTAATCTTCAACATGGATAAGGAAAAAAAAGGACTGAAATGGAATGAACTTTCTTTGTGCAAATTTAAAATTTAACTATTTTGTCTTGTCTCTATCCCCTAACCCCCAACCGACAGCTGTGCCTGCTTGAGCCTAGTTCTACTGGAGGTAGGATTTTCTTCCCACTGTCGCCAAGTGCAATATAAGGTGCCTTGAGGTGACTGGTATTGTGAGATATACCAACCTTTTATTTATTAGTCCTTTATTTATCGAGGTAAAAATCTCATTGAGATTCAAAATCTCATTTTCAAGAGAGACCCGGCATCATGGCAACAAAAGTCAAAAATATATGTACCAAATATAACATTTAAACAAATACAATATCCCGTACAAACATGTGAATATACAATAACAGATCAATTAAGAGTGACATTAAAAACAATCACACTGAGTAAAAGAGTTATTCTCTCATTCCTTTAAGGTGGACTTAAACTTCCCCAAGGTAACCAATTCTGATAATTTCGGTTCCATCTGCAGATTATTCCAGGAAACAGGGGCAGTGTATTTAAACATCCTTTTTTTTAATTCTGCTTTGATTAGGAAAAACTGAACTGAATATAATTAAATACAATATGATCCGAATCAGTATTAGAGATCCAAACAAACAACCTACAGCTTGCAAAAAAAAAAAAAAAATCGTGTTTTGTGTTTGTGCATATCAGTTTTTGGAGTGACCTTGTGGAATGGCCCAGAAGAAGAAATTAAACAAAGTGAAAATACTGGACAATTTAAAAATAAATATGAGCAATACATATTTGATGGGTATTAAAATTAAAGATTTATAGTTTATTTTTGTCTGTTGATTCCCATTAGAAGTATATAGATGCACCATTGTATAGAATGAGAATATCGTTATGCTGGCAATATGAGAGAGTATTTGTCTGTAAGTACTGTATGTGTGTGTGTATATATATATGTATGGTGTGTGTATATATATATATATATATATATATATATATATATGGTTACCAGTTTGATTAAGAATTTGTAGGCAACAGCACTGGATAATCCACGGCTTCTTCCTGCTCCCTTTGGAACACTTTTTGTTTTTGTTGTACCGACCATTTTGTTGGACATTTTTTATTTATGTTTTCCTTTTCCTGTGTTTGTTTTCTTGAAATTTTAATCATTTGAAATGAAATAAAGAAAGAAAAAACATTGCATCTTGGGGGAAAAAAAATGATGCACTAATGCGCTAATTTGACTCATATTGACATGGCATTGTGCAAGTGCACCCTTTTCTGTTGACTTGGCTGAGTTGTCAAAATGCAGTTTTTACTTTACTGATTGTTATATGTGTGTGTAACCGTCTCTAACTTACAGATTTGGTGGGACAGAAGTAAAAATGTCACATCTCAAACTGGCAGTGTGATAGAACTAAAAGTAATTTATTAGAATTCCCCCGAGAGCCCAAGATTATTCATTTCAAGCAATCAGTTGCAGACCTGTTAGTGGCTGAATATATCACTTTTAATACTTGTAAGTTATCAGAATGACCATATTTTAAAATAATAGAGAGCAGCTCTGAACATATTTGTTACCTGTTACCTTTTTTTAAACAAATAAAACTTGCACTTCACAACACCTGGAGCAATTTGTTTATGATGCAACAAAAGGTTGCACGGTCTTATCTCCACATATCTCCAGAAAACCACAGAACCATGTGAAGAACTCTGGGGATCTATTCCAGACTTATAGAAGGCTATGAAGTGAGAAGAAAACAATACAATAAAAAGAAAAACTATACTAAAAAACTAGACAAAATGACAACTGATTTAACTAGCTTGCAAAAATGTATAATAAAAGTTAAATAAAAGTTTAGATGTCATCTCCAACTTTACATTAAAAAAAATCAAAGCTTTTATAGTTGCAAATTTTACCCATGCATGCTCACAGGGCAGACATTTCCATAGCAGTAACTGGAAATGATAAATAATAGGTCCGATGTCTCTTCCTGCAGGTATGCACTAAAAAGATAATTAGTTGACTGCAGGTAACGTGCAGCAATCCAAGTGGTGTTTTGCCCTTTTGACATAGATTCCTGTTGGGTTAGCTGGATTACACAGATGGATTACGTGGCAGAAACACACACGGACGCAGAATAGTTGGTGATGCAAGTTTTATATATACACAAGTAAGGGGGAATATTTACAAGGGAAAGGGGCTATATACAGTGATAAATAAAAATGTGCCAGCAGGAAAACACCGAGGCGATGAGATGGAGCCGAAGCATACAGGTAGGTAGCAGACGCACCGGAGCTACCTGACAACAGAGAACAAAACAGGGTTTATGGCATACCGTTGATAGCCGAACGTTAAACACAAGTGGACGGAGAGTGTTGGAGAGCTTACTTGACCACCCAAACCACAGCCGCTGCGGTGATCGCCGCCTGATGGTACGTAGCACTCCGTCGCGGATCCAGAATAGCCAACACAAAATCCTAGGTAGGCGGGCAGGCGATGGAACAGGCTAAGACAAAGAAAAGTAGGCGAAACGTGGATCCTTTAAAACATACAGCTCCACAGCGTAAAATCAACAGATGCAGCCTGTGCTAACTCGTTACCACTTGTGACAGCGATAATACTCCGACACCAGACGTCCGTGACTCTGCTCCCTAAAAGCGCTCACTGATGACGTCCGATGCGTCGCAGGTGTGTTGGAATGCCATCAAGCCCCACCTCGCCTACCTATAACCAAAAGGAAAACAAAACCCAAACAACAACAGTACACCTACCCACCACCTCCTAACAGATTCCCATGTCCATTTGAAATCAGAACCCCTACCGAGAAAAAACAAACAAACAAATCAACCAATAACAAACTGAAAAATAAAGAAAGTATTGTGCCTAACCAGAATGCTAAGCAATCTGCTTTTTTTGGAGACAAACATGGATTTTGAATTCTGCACCTAAACCATGGAATTTGTCATTTAAATGGAACATCTATGGAGGATTTGTCAGATCTTTGATGTTTCTGTGTCCTGTTTACTTGTTGATGTTCAACAGGCAGTGACAAATCAGTGGCACCAGCTCCAAAACTATTTGCAGCCATCTTGTTCCCAGTCTTCTACCTGCTGTGTCAAAACAACAAGACTGGGAAAATACTAAAAATATGTTGACAAGGGCAGACTGCCCACACAGCCTCCAGACAAAAAATAAAGAAGGAAAAAACTTGTCTTCACATCTCACCAACCCCTTGCCGCCTAACCCCCCAACCCTTCCCCAAGTGCATTTAGAGCACTTGCTCCTTGTTAAAAGGATCCAACCCTGGACGGAGCGGGGGTGGTGATACCCCCTAATGAAGATGAATATTCAGCTGCTTTAGAAAGGCTCCTGGAAGGCTGCCCAGCCCGCACTCGCTGTTCCAGTCAAATTGGCAGCAAGGTGGGGGTGGAGGGAGGGGTCCAAATCACTGGGCTGAAGTGGGGAAGTTGGGTGTGAGGGGGGGTCAGTGGAGATGACTAGGCTTGCAGACAAGCAGGGGAGACACGGTGCCTGTGTGCTCCTCTGGAAAATGAGCAGAAAGCAATTCATAAATAGTTTTTGCATACACATAGATGTGGACAGTGTCACATTAGTGAGGCAGCAAACTGTCAATCTGTTGTGAAGGCAAACAAGTACAGTATATTTTAGGTACATGTTACCTGTTCTTTCTCACACACACAGACCACTGAAAGAAGGTGCATTAGCTAATAATTTAGATTATTAGCTATGGAGGAGTATATAATCCAGGGTTATCAGTTTGAAATCTGTTTAAGGATTACGGGCCCAAATGTCACAAATCCAAGAAAATATGGTTTAATGACAGTTGAATGTCTTTTACTCAAAAATAATAATAAAAATAAATAAAAATAAAATAAAAGAAATCTGGGAAAGTACAAACAGCCACATTATCTTCTAAAAATTCTACTATTTTCCTGCTATTGTGACTTACTAACTCTTAAAATGATGAACCTGGCAAATGTGCTTTCTGTCCTCACTGACCAGCTACACTGTCAGTTGACTAGAGGAGCAAAAACAGCCTGTTCTCCTGTGCTTGTTTGTTTCTTCTGGGGAATTGTAATCAGGAAAAAAAGAAGAAGATTTGGTAGTGTTAGTTAGTCTGGAGTAAAAAACAAAAATACAAATGTCTGGTCCGCATAGAATTAGATAATGTCATATGTACAGCCGTTAAAATAAGTGTTATTCTCATGTTCTATCCACACTAAACTCTACATGGCACAATGAGGCAGCATGACATTTAGCAGTCTCAACATAAAGTAAACAAAGATAATATTAGGACAGTGAAATAACTCAACCCAGTGTGAAGAAGAGAAAAATTAGGAATTCAGTTTCATATAAGCAATGATTTCACTAGTCTGAAATATATGCCTTAAATGTCAATTCATATAAGGACAATTTACAACCAGGTATTACATGAAACAGTCGGGTGCTGTATATACGTGTGCAGGTCCATGCTACATGTTTTTGGCACCTTTCTCCGCAGAGACATTTTTGTGTATTTCCCTTGAAAATGAAGAAAATGTGTTTGAAGACCAAATGAAACACATTCCTGAGATGCAAAAAAAAAAGGTGAGAGAGAGAGACACTAGGTAATGGGAAAATGGTAGGATGAATGGAAAATGCAGTAAAAAGTACTGAATTAGTAGATAGAAAAACAAGGGCTTATCAGATTTTATTTTCCATTATTTTTAAACCTGAATGACCAATTTTGGGCCTGAGTGAAAAAGAAAAAAAAATCAATAGTGGTTTAATTATAGTTGAATCTCTCTCTTCACTTTCTGTTAGCGTAATGCCTTCTGACCTGGTTTGTTGCATACGGTGCTTTATCAGCAGGGAGAAAAAAGAGATGATTGAGTGAGAAAACATGAAAAAAAAAACATCCTGTAATATTTTTTAACACTCAAAAAATAAGGAAATAATAATAATAACCCTAATTTTTAAGTGGGTGTCCACAGCGCTGGGATTAAATGCTCTTTGCTCTGCCATGTGCTGTCATGGTTCAGGCTACCTTTGGCCGTGGCTGCGAGCACATTCCTGTTGCCAGGTGGAAAGGGGAGATGGAGAGAGCCGCCGGCCATTAGCAGCGCTGGCTATTGGAAGTGAAAAGAGAAGAAATGTGGGGCAGCTTTGCCACCCGTTTGAAGTAGGGACAGCTTGTTTGTGAAGTGGAGGCAGAGCGCTTGGCTTTCATGTCCTGCTCTCATGTGACCTGGGGAGACCTCAGCTTCATAAACCATACTGACTATATTGCCTGGAAAAAAAAGAAAAGAAAACACACACACACACACAGACTGACACAATCTATTCCAGCACTTATGGGGCTCGGAAGCCTGAAGCTTTATGAAGTGAGATGAATGAGAGAGTGCTGGGAGTTTCAAGGCCATCCCCTGACACGACTCACGAACAGACAAACACTGAAATCTTATCACGTTTTGACTCATTACCTGAGAAATAAATAAGAGGTTTAAGGGAATGTTGTGACAGTTAATTTCAGGCTGCATAACAATACCGATGCTGTGACATTTGATCACGATTCTTTTAAAGATACTGTCACACCCCATCAGTACTCACTCTGTGATACCGTAAATGATTGTGTGATTAAACACGGATTAAAAGTGAAGCCATGAAATTGCAAGTCCTCCCACCACCTTCTCTAAAGTTGAAATGTAGTGCTCTTAACGGGAGTTTTTGACACAACTGCTGATCCAGCTCTCGGGGATGAGAGCTTGAGAGACTTAGACGTTTTTTTTTGTCGTCTCTGCATTTCTTGGGAGGGAATTGGCAGATTATTTGGTCAACCTCGATCAGTTCCACCACAGCTTAGGGGGATACATGCTCGCTGACTAATATTGCCCGGAAATCCATCAAAGTCAGAGGTCCTGTCCCCCTTTTAAAACTTGTGTGTTCCAATCAAACACTCAGCGTGTCAAAGCCATCACAAACAGAGGCCATACTCCTCCTGCAACTGACGCTGACATATCCTGATGAAAATATATTATGCTGTCTCGGAGCATGGAAGTACCTACTGTAATGTCGAATGAGACGACAGTTAAGTTTAATCTTCAAAGCGCTCCTATAGCGTAATGCAGTTTTCGTTGCTGGTTTAATATCCCTAAATAAAAAAGTTAAGATGCTTTCCATGTCTCAAGAGCTTTGATTTAAGGCACAACAAATATCTTCTGTCGTTCAGTTTGAATATTATATCACAGTTTCTGTAAGCATGCTGTGATGTCATTCTTTTTTACAGTAACAAATTATTTTAGATTAGTTACTTTTTGTATACTAAAGTAAATTACTGCTCAGCAACAGTATGCTGCTTTAATCAGATTTCATCAGGAAAAAAAGAGTAGTCTGTATGTCATCTCAGATACTTCATTATTTATTAAAGCAGTATCCCCCAGTATGCTTTCCATTAACCTATCGTTATCTATTTTGATTGAATGTGTTTCGGGAACAACTACAATTAATCAGTAATTGACTTTTTACTAACTGATTCATCACTCATTTCATACATTTTATTTTATTTGTTTTCCAGCTGTGGAAAACCGATTTTCTTTGTCTAAAACCTTTCAGACAGTAGGTACACGAACTGCATACTCAGAAATGTATTGTATTCAGTATGCATAGTGTATATTTCATTTTGTGACTTGCCCAGTGTGAACGCATTACATATTCAAAGGCTGCTTAAAATCACTGCGTTCTATGGATTTGCAACACAGCATGGAAAAGACCCAGGAGCACTGTGAATGAGCATTTAACATCATGTAATTATTTCAGACATTAAGTATTAAAAAATGTGAAATTTCCTGTCAAATGAGAATTAACAGCCAGGACAAAGCTGGACAGAAGTTGTGAAAAATACAAATGGACAAAAATGTAACTCAGCAATTAACAAGTAAAACTGTAATTCATGAACCTCTGAATGAATGATGAATGAATGAACCTCTGCTCTGAATGATGTGTTGAAGTGTAAGTGACACATTTTTGGAGCTAAAGTATTTTTGAAACAACTAAAGTTAGTTCACCTCATTTTTAGGTGTGTTTGATTTGATATAGCCTGAGGTTAAAAACAAAGGATCCATTGTTCTTTTGTTTAGGGATAAATTGTAACCGGATAGTAAAAAAGAAATCAGAGATACACAAATTTCAGCTTGAACCAGAAATTCACTATAGGTCTTTGGCTAAAATACATCAACTATTCTTCTGTCACCTCAAGCTATTAGAAACATCAATGCTCTGCTTCACTCAGCAGGCATTCGGCACATAAGCACAAGCATGCACACACTTACCAACAATTCCACTTTCCTTCTCGTCCTCAGCTGCAGCACGTGACAGAAAAAGTTATTCAGCACAGGTCCCACGGGTTAGCTGTCTGCTGGTTTGTTAATGACAAGCATTTGGGCTAACCATTGATTTCGTGTGGCACTAATTAAGAGCAGACTCATTAAAACATTTGCAATACATCCTGTTTTAACTTTACAGTTTTTTTTCTCTCTTTTCATTCTACTGTGACTGGTGTTTGTCTTTTCTCTTTTTAAGGTGAATGCTCCTAAGTCTGCAGAGAAACTGATCACAGGAATTGCAGAAAAAAAAGGGATACTGATACTCCAACCTCTCCCATCACTGACTCACACACAGCTGAACTGCAGTCAGTTAAATCCAGATACATATAGGGGTATAATGTGTTTCAAACAAAAGACTTGGCTGAAAAAAACAAAGAGATTTGGCTTAAAAACAAAAATTAAAACTCCAATTTTGTTTTGTTTTTAAACTCATATTAGTAAAATGAGACAATTTTATCTGTTTATCCCAAATATTAATGCACCTGAGGGGCAGTATAGTAGTTAGGATTTAATACAAGTCAGAGATAATGGCATAGAAAAAAAATCACAAAAAAACACCCTCCGAGCTCTGATTCCAACTAAGCTGACTAACACTGGGAGGCATTTGAGCAGGCATTCACATCCATTTAGGAGTGCAATCTGTTTTAAAAGCCCAGGACTTCTTATTCCGAGCAACCGTATTGATCCATCCAACTGTCCTCCCTGTGTGTGTTTACGTCTGGTGCCAGGTCAGATATCTGTTCCTGGTGCCGCTGATGTCCATATACCGCTGCCTAACCACAGTTCACAAGGTGACGTGTTGTATTCTGGGTATTTCCTGTTGTTAAATCAGCAGTTTGAGCTTACATACACTGCAATACATTCTTATTCACCCTTTGTGGCAACTAAGAAAGGCACGCTGGTTTGATATTTTAACTTTCATAAAATATTAAGCCTAATATAACAGAGGTCAAGGCAGTTTTCTTTGTTACATCCAAATTATCCTACAATAACATCTTATAGCACTGCTAGCAGTGTCTTCTTCCTAAAATAGTATCCATAGCTATATTGTACTTAGGTTAATCAATGCATCTTACTGCCAGTGGAGCTTTAAAAAACAAAAAACAAAGAGAGAGTCCTAATAGACTTATCAAGATCTGTGGCTTATCACATCTAACAAGGGTATTCTTCTATAATTATACAGTAAGGGTACACTTGTTTATTTTAAAATAATGTTTCAAGAGCTATTCTTTTGCTAACATCTGGTTAGTACTGTTTCATCTGTGATTCTTGGACCATCTTAAACCAGAATACTCAATCAGCCAAACTAAAAACACTCATAATGATGAACTGTTGGCTCTGTTGGCACTTTATATACAACATTTGTCCCATTTTAATGGCAGGCACTCTCTTTTTCCAATCATTCTCTGCTAGTGGGCAGGAAATTTGTGGAATGAAGAGCCTGCAACAATATCAACTGTTAGCAGTCAACTCAACAGAAAGCTAATGAACCATAGCAAACAGCTTGTGGGGTGTAGCAAGAGAGTGCAGTTGAATCAAAAGCCCTTCATCGGCAGTTAGAGCAAGCCTAAGTGAATAAACTGTATCCCAAGGCTTGTGGAAAACAGACATAATCCATTGACATGTACACAAGTGAAAGCAAAATAAATAGCAGACAGCGTTGCACTAAAGAACAGACACCCAACATAACAAAGATTCCACTCAAATTGCTGTGAAAATGAATCACACTGACTTCTATACGGTGACTTTACTTTTCAAAAGACTAGTATCGTGTTTCTGGGCTTTCTTATCACTTCCAATAAAAATGAACACAAGCTGTTTGAGAATGATGGCAATGCCTGGATCTAACAGGTTTTCAAAAGTAGTATAACTCCAGTTTCGGAAAATTCAAATCCCTTTAGCAAAGGTGTAGATAAAATATTGCATCAGTAAAAATGTTTCAAACCTAATCAATTTCAATGCAACCTGTTTGTGTTTTTTGATGGAATGCTTTGGATGAAATATTAATTTATTTCACCTTCAGGAGTCTCACGCCTACAATGTTGCGATTATATTTGCCCCACCTCAAAAAAGTGTGCAGAGAGCAAGTAACCTGTTATAATACCAACTCTAGCAGTACCCAGTCCTATATCTGTCTGCTATTTTTTCCTCTACCCTAAATTTTTAACATTTTTTAAGATGAGATGGGGCCAAACACACATGTAACTTCTGGTAACTACGATCAGCATAGATCTTCCAGAAAATGGTTAGTGTTTATGTTAAAGACAGCGATCTGAGCTGTTAAAATAATAATGGGCACTGAAAAATATTTAAACATTACGGAGCCCCGCAAGGGACATGGGAGAAAAAAAATTAAGACTGACTTTTGCGAGATCTCGTAAAACAAACTCGGGATCTCGCAAAACTTGTGCGAGATCTCGCAAAAGTTTTAGCCGCATTCTTCGGAGGCCGGCAGCTCGAAGCCGACCGGGAGGTCGAGGCACAATGTGCCGAGTGAGCGTTGTTCCTCCCGGCTGTAGTAGGTCTCGACCTCCCTTCAAGATGGTGGGTGTCAGATCTCCGAAAACGTCGGACCACTTTTGCAAATATGTGATGTCTTGTAAACCGAGCAGATATCTGACGTTTACACAACTACATTCACGCCTCAAAATATCTTAAAAGTGTATTTTGTGACCCAGAAAGAGTAATATTACAACTAAGTAGCTGCCACCATTGTTGGAATTTAACTTCTCGCAAAAGTCCATCTTAATTTTTTTCTCTCCCATGTCCCCTGCGGGGCTCTGTAAAACATGAATGTGAACCTTAATCAACAGTAATTTAACTTAATAATTTAATGTTACAGAGCACATGATCGTGTCATGTTTACATTTCTTTATTAATCACCAAAATATTCTTCAAGTAGTTACGCAGCTTCTATATAAATCTTTTATTTGAGCGTTGTTATCAGGTACCCTATCTACATGGCTAAGCCTATGAAAAGATCACAGTTTGGGTGAAAATACACCCTCTCACTCTACAAAACACATATTACAAGGCAAGCTTTTTCACTACTTCCTTGGTAACACAGATATACATCGAGCCAAAGTGACAACACCAGCCGAGCACATTTGCCTCCTGTCTCGTGGCATCTATTTTAGACATTGTGGGAGCTATTCAAGTCTATTTGCCTACCCTGCGAACTGAAAAATGAAGCTAAAGGCATACCCAGTGTGTTCAAATGTGTTGCCTCTGGGTCCTGTGCACGCATTAGTATGTGACAAGTTGGAGTGAGAACTGATTAGATACACAAAGTGACTGTTCTTTAGGGTTGTGCTTGACAAACCTAAATACCTTATAGAGGCACAAGCAAACCCAAGGCAGCAGTTTAAAAATAAACCTATTCTGATCAAGATGATCAGATCCTATTCCACAACAGGACTCCGTATTTATGCTGAATGCAATTCAAAGTGTATTATGATGAAGTCACTCAGCTATAATTAAGTTCATATTGTGAGCTACTAAACAGCATCCAAAGTCGTATTTTAAACAATGTAATAAAATAAGAAAGTGGTTGAGATTTAACTGAATAAATATTCAAATAGATTAAGAACCAAGATGGAAGAATGTGATCATTAATGATTATCTCTTAGTTGTCATTAAGAATATGCAAAAATTACCCAACCATATTTGGATAGCAGATGTCCCCCTTTTTTGTTGAGAGGTGGATTGTGGGCAATCATTCATTCATTCTCTTTGGTGTTGATCCAAAATATTTTCTTTAACATTGTGAAAAGGGAAGTAAACTTTTTTTCCAGAAAAAGAACTAGATGATGTCATTTTGTATTTTATTTTATTTTGTGCTTTTTATTGCTTTGTCAGACGAATTTTGATCTTCTAGGAACCACAAAAAACTCACTGAAAAGTCACTGATTAAGTAATGAAAAATAAAAAAAATAAAAACCTTGCAACGGAAAATGAATTTGTGAGTAAAGGACTGTGCAAAAAGTCACGAAAGTTCTTAGCAACCTGTATTTAATTTTATGTCAAAAAACGAAAAAAAAACAACAAACATAAATCGTTGCGGATCCAGACCTTTTGTACGAGACCGTACGATACCGATAGACTTCAATGTTGAATGTTCAATAGTTTTCAACTGACAAGAGATCTGTTGTTTTTAAAAAAAGGCTCCAGTCACTGTAACAAACAAAATATGACAAATGAAGTAAAGTGGCACATTTGTAGTAAGTTCAAATAAACTAGTATGTGTGTGTCTTCATGATAATGAAGGAAAATGCCAGGCAGCTCAACTGTATGTCTCCCTGATGTAGTTTAATAGTTTTTGAAAAGACTGAAGCTTTAATTGAGTTAATATTGCGTTCCAGTTTGGTATTTAACAGTCTTGTTACAATGAAGTCTGTTTTTCAGCTATTATTTTGTTACTTTTGATTGCTAGTGATCCATTCTGTGCAGGCTAGGGTCATTTTAAATTGGCAAAACTGAACAAGCCAAAGCACATGAAACAGTATTTCGCATGGAGTGGGCATGTCATTATCCAGTCTGATGCACTGGAATGGCATAACCCTATTAAAAAGACTCCAAGTAGCTATAATGTTGCAATAACTGATATGAATGCGCGATACGCAGAGTGATTCTACTGGTAATAATAATGCATGACAAATGCATTTATATTTATGTGTTTAGTTATTTATTTGATTGTAAGCAATAACGAACAATGTGAAACATGAAGATGAGCTCAATTTAAATACTCTGAAAAACAAACTAACAACATGTTGAAAGGTTAAAGCAAGGTTCTTTTGAGGTTTTTGCCCTTCCCTGCCATCATCACTTCAGCATTCAGACAATGATATTAATTAGAATTCATTTCATGTGACTGCTCACTCTGAAAGTATCCATTTCCCCAAGTCCTCTGCCCTAGCATTGTGATCCTCAGCTAGTTCTTCTCACCGCAAATCTTGCCCCTGTTTCCCATGCAGGTGTTGGACTTGTGATGTGAATGGCAGCATGAATGCTAATAGGCCGTTGTAATAAGGTCTTTGAAGTATGCAATACACTGTTGCAGAATCATAATGTGAAAATCCCCCTTTGAATCTTGAGACTCGGCCCTGCTTGATGCTGCCAGGGCCTTCTCTCTCGCTCTCTCTCCTTCTCCCTGTCTGTCTCTGCTTTTTGTAGCACTATTTCTGCCCACCCCCCACTGCTCCTGAAGCCCCCAACCCCACCCAATGTATCCCACATCTTTAATATTCACTTCTAGCAGAAAGACTTGACTTGCTCTGATAGGTCTGGGATGACAAGCAGGGTTTCCAAATACCAACATGTGGGATGTAGTGATCCGTGGGAAAAACTAAAAGGAGTGGACCCGCCGGGGAGGGCGCTGGATTATTGGTTTAGCAGAAAAATAGTGGGTTTTTTGGATGGGATAGAATCGGGGTTGGGGTTGGTCAGAAAGGGGCAGCTAAGGTGCATTACGTCGGTAATATTTCAGCTGAGGATGAAGTGATTAGCGTGGGTATTTATTTATTTATTTTATTTTTTACTACTACTTTCATCATTCTACGAAAGTTGTGAAGCATGATATTTGACCAGAAATGGTAAAAATTAGAATAGAAACAAAACATACCAGCTCTTTGCTTCCTATCGGAAGCAATCTGTCTGTCATCATGGAGTCCATTTATCAGCTTTATTTTCCTGAATATCCAGACGGTATGCTGAGAAATGTACTGTCTGGACATTTGGCATGACATTTGCATTGGTATTGCTATATGAGTTTGTGTAACAAGGAAAAGGCCTTGTTGTTTGAGCAGACCATACATCAAAAAATTATCATGCATACTTGAAGTTATGTCTGTGATTGAGTCAAGACTAATAACAGAGTTATTGTGGCCCTGACCCGTTTTGAAACACTTTCTTTTCCCGTCCTTATTTTCTGCATAGGTTTGTGAAACTCTACTTTTCCATAGAGAAGCGTTTTAACCAGCTCTAAGTAAAAGGACTCTGTGTACTATGCACATGTAGGTGGAAAGAGCTTTAACAGCAGCACAGAAGGGTCTCTGCAGATAAGGGGGGAAAAAAAACTTGAGAGAAGACAAAAAAGCTCTCACATACTGTTATGTGCCAGTGTGCTGTGACTAATTGTATCTGTACTTTTCAGTTTAGATTCTGTCTCTTTTTTTCTGCACATACAGACTAACCTAATGGAAACAAACCCACAATGAAATACAGGAATGTGCTGTAAATATCAGCTTATATCTGCAATAGTAAACCAGGTAATTAGTTATTTTAAGTATGTTTCCAACACCAGAAATTGAACACTTTACTGTAATGTATCACTTTTGTGTTCCCTGGTGACCTACTGCATTATATTTGTACTGGTGTACAAATATAATCAACATTTAAGGAACTTAACACCTCACTTGTATTGTTCTAAATCAAAAGTCTATCATGGTATAAAGCACAACCGCATAGTTATAAATGTGTATTATTTTATCCCTTGTGAAATATAAGTCTGTTGTTCTTTTTGTGGCTTACTTCTTTCCTGAAGCTGTTTGCAAATTAAAGTTCTTCCACAATCAACAATTGAAAATAATAGAAAAAAATAGGATTCAAGAGTTTATCCAAGTGTATGTCCAGAGTGTTACATTCAACAAGAATTTTTGACCAAAACTGGGACACAGATTCTGGTTGGCAGCGATTTAAAAGTAGCCTTATTGTGTGTAACCAAGTCATTGGGCTGAATAAGATGGGTCTTTGAAGCATGCAGGCAAAGATGGCTGGGGGAAGGGTTAGAGCTGGAGAATGCAAACCTGACTGGGTGAAAAGACAATTAGATGGCTGGAGAAATCACAAAAGAGTTGCGTTATAGGAGAGCATAACACAGAGAGAGTACAGTCCTACAAAACAAAGCACAAATCTTTAACTACTTTGTTATATCTACTAGTGTATATCTACTCCAAAAGACCTGGAGTAGATATACACCATGGTAATGTACTGATGAACCACAGGTGTGCACAATAATTGGAGAGGAGATGAAGATGACACGTTTACCACATGACCAGAGAAGTCCTAAGACAGATAAGGAAAACAAACATAAAACAAGAGGAAGTGGAACTCACTAAGGAAAATGCAGAGAATGATAATGACATAAGACTCCAGCATGGCAGTACGGTTTAAATTCACACTCCACTGTTAGAAAGGACTTATTAAAACCAGGATGGCAAGAATTAAAACCTAACAGCCAGTCGACAAACATGCAAATATCTAAATATCTATACATAAAATAGTTACATCTCCTACGTTTTACTCCTCACCTAGTTGGAGAGACTGAGTTAGGATGGGTAACATTATTACATTTTGTTATTAAGATGTTGTATACATAAATTATAATTTTACACTATTTAATTCTAATAAGTAAACCATTACATACAAGATGTGCAAAAGCCACATTCATCATTTTCTTCTCACATACCTCCAGGTTTTGTGAACAGCATGACCAGCATGGTAACATGCACCTGTTCCACATGTACTCACATCTTTGCATTAGTGTGTTTTTAGGTTGCTTTTGGATGAGCTTTCTTTAGGTGTATAGGTTACTGTGCTATTAGCCTGTCTGCCTCTCTCTCCCAATTCTTTCTGCTTTTCTTTCCATCTATCTCTGCTGTCACCTCATCACTTACGCCACTGTCAATCATCCAGTCATGCTTATAAAGCAGCTGAGTTATGAAGCACTTTTATTTGCCAGGAGCGCCATTGAACTTGACCTGTGATAAAGCCTTGACAGGGAACGTGTTAATGATGAAGCTATGCTGACTGATGTGCTGCCATACAGAAGTCAGTAAGGGAAGTTGTGAGAGGCTGACCTTTTGTCAACCGAATCCATCGTGGACTTCCACTTCTCCGCTGCCTTTGGAATATCGACCTCATCGACATCATCACCAAAATAATTATAGCCATCATCACCGCCCCCATGTCATCCTGTCTGCAACAGTTCGGTTTTCTCACTCTTCTATTACTTTTCTTCCTGTGTGTTTTTGAACAGATTACTCACTCTCCTCTTCACACCTCTCATTTAGTCTCTTTTTAAGCTTGTCTATTTTTTCTTTTATCTCTCCAAACAGGTGATTCACCCTGTCTGGCTGTCTCTGCTTTGCTCTCCTTGCTATCTCTCTGTCGTTCTCATTACAAAAGGTGATCACCCATTGAGCTCATCAACCCGGAGTGAACTCCCTTCACCCGCTGACTGATGAGTCTGAGAAGGGGGCTGTCGCCATGCTGACAACTTCTTCTGAGCAGAAACATATTAATGGCTATGCTTCCCACTAAAATGCTACGTGCAGACCCTCCCTCCACATCCAGCCTGCCGATACCGCGGCGCTCTTTGCTGGTATTTCTTAAATGTCAACGTCAGTCATGAATAGGTCAAAACAACAAGCACTTAAATAAGGCTTTGTCACTGATTAATGAGAGGTGTTGAGGACTGGGAAGGCCTCTGACTGCCTCGTGCAGATAAAACAATGAATGTTTTGTAAATAGCCACGGGTGCTTCTCTCTGTCTCTGTCTCTCTCTCTCTCTGTTCTTTCTTTCCCCCGGTGGAAAGAAACATCGCCGTCAGAAAACTGACAGCTGCTCTGGGGATCGCAGAAACACATGTTCCCAGCCGCAGGACTGGAGGAAATCCAATCAGATCCCAGCGAGCCTACAGTGGCTCAATTTGTGAAGCCAACAGGCCTTTTACCAGTATTGTTGTAATAGTATTAACAGGTTGGACCCCAGCCAAGGAGCACTATGGCAGTAATATGGTGATGTTATTGACTACTTATCCATAAAAATGCATCCCTTCTCGCAGCATTATACTCACACATGGCACAAATCGACTAATATGAGCAGATTAAAGTCACTTAGAGGAGATTGGAGTTCACCCATGGTTTTAATAAAATGCACAAATCTAATCAGAGACGATGTGTAAATTGGCCGACTAAAAAGCAAAGACATCGAATAGGGCAGAAAAAAATAATAATGATTTTGTTTAGTCTTCTATCAATAACAAGTAGTTTATTAATAAACATCATGCAGCTTAATACACAGATGGGAAAAATTCAAAAAAGAAAAATGAGTTTTGACTTTCATCATTTCTTTATATGAATACGAAATGGCCATGAATGTTGTATCCTCCAGATTTTGGGGTTCTTATGCAAAGTTAGATTAATCAATAAACAGCAGCAGACACTGAGCAGTTTGTGTGATCCATCAGTTGGTAAGTAGTGGTGTTCCCTCGGTACAGACCTGGCTCTTGCACTCTGCACAGATGCCTCAGACTTTCAGCCGTGGTATTTTTTTTTTCTCTTCCAAAGTAATTAACTTGTGGAAATGATTTACCCTTGAATGGTTGTCAGATCAATTTCTCATTGGAGGTCTTTGTAAACCTGCTGTGGCACCCGCAGCCTGTCAGATCTCTGCCATTGGGCACATCAGGTCCCATTTGAGCGGTTTTAGTGTAACACAGTAATGTGAGCCTTTAAATAAATACCAAATTGTTGCAGATTTGAAGTGACAATTTATTGAAGATAATAAATAACTTAATAGTGAAGGGAAAATGTGTTGGGAAGGTCTGCGGTATTGCCAGGTGTGTTTTTTTTTTAAACTTTCTTACCTTTTAATCGTTAAACAAAAACAGACAAATGGAAATTCAGAAACAATGTGAAAGTTTCCTCGGCTTTATTAAGAGTTTAATATCAAGTTTTAGTTCACTGTTTTATTTTGTAAATTTTTCTAACATTTTTTTTAACAATTTTGCCAAATTGAAAGATGATATTGTATTCATGCCACTTTCCTGCTTCCTGCATCGGATTTTTTCATAGTTGTTTGTTTATTGTGTTTCCTTGTGTATGTCACCTGGTTGTGCTTTTTGTGTTCCTTCCTGTTCTATTTTATAACCTTTTCTTTTTTTGGTTGTTTTTTGTCTTTATTTTTTAGCCTTCATAATTGCTTTCCCTGCTACAGTTAGTTTCATCAGTGTTCTGGTAGCACATTAGCACATTAGCACATTCGTTTTTACGCTCTCCTGTCTCTCCCAGTCTGTCTGTTTACCCTCCACCTGTTTTCTTCCTTGTGTGTTGCTCTTTTTTTTTCCTTTTGGTTACAAAAAAAACTGGACATCTGTTAAATGCTCAGGCTAAACTATCCAACCCTTTCAGTTATGCCATCTACTCTACATATTTTATCAAAGTTTTCTTTTGTTTGCTAAACCTGTCTCTGCTGAATACATTCGAGCCCCCAAATAATAAAAAAAAGATTAACTTCTAGTTTAACTTGAATGTTTGTGCATCAAAGCTACAAGTCCTATCAGCAAATACTCTGTACTCATAGTTCCCACTTTGGTGCAGATGAAAGCTTATTATGCATTAAATTCACCTTACCTTGACCACTCCACTGATGCTCCACAAGGGCTGAAAAGATGAAAAGACTTGACTATGGATCATTGTTTGGACAAAGTAAAAATATTCTTTGACCTGAACAGAGATACATTTTTTTGTTTTTTTCGCTAACGAGTTAGCATTTTGTTGCTAATTTTATTGCTGTTTCTATTGTTACGTCTTTTATTTAAGTAGCATAATTGATTTATCAGTTGTTGTTTTTTATCACACTTAAATATTTTAAATTTTTTTACGCAAAAAAATAAAATAAAATTCTGAGGTAGACTATTCAACAGTTTGCTGCTTGCTAGACAGGCCAGAGTTTAGTCTTATAAAATGCATGACAGGAAAGATTGATGTGTCTTTATTTGGTTGCCTCAGATGTGCTTGGTAATTACAGCATTTTAAACTCTTAACTGTTTTTATATCCTATGATGAGCCAAACAAGGTAGCAGTCTGGTCTGTGGGTCTGTAATTTACCAACACACCACGTCAGTTATTGTTTTAAACAAAGCTGATGGCTCTATTTACAGACACAAGAATGTTTGCATTACTTCTTCTAACAATTCCATGCCTGTAGTATGAAAAGCAATTGGTCATATTTGGTGAAAATGCTTCTGCAAGCAGAGAGATGCTTTGAGTCTCAGGTGGAGCTGAGGTCTTTCACTCATTCCCATCATCTCTGTCTGTGGTTCTTAACTGAACGATACATTTTTTAACCTCTTGTGAATGTGCGCTTGTACCCGTGTGGCCTTTTTGTGTCTTTATTAGTAACAGGATGATTGAGTGCACTACAGCGCTGAGACATTAGGATGATACTCCTTGCCCTCTCACAGTCTTCCTGGCAGCTTCCCAAGGACAGGCGGCAGAAAGCAATTGCTATTAGTGCGCATATATAGTCCGAGCAGATAAATATAGGCTGCTTTTAGCAGATGAGCCACAGTGCCATCAATTAAGATTAGGGCAAGCGCTATCACAGTGTCATAAAGAACAACAAGACAGTATTCCTTCAATGTCAAAGGTAAAATGAACATGTACAAGCCGTTGGGGAAAATCAAAGAGAACCTGATGGCTCATATACATAATGCTCACATTGACAAATAGCTATTGATGTTTCTTCATCAATGAGAGTGACATGGCTCCACAGCTTGGAGAGGATCCCGATCAAGGACTGCAATGAAATTACCCTGGAATTTGGCGAGATGACTCTGATTAATTTATTTTAGGAATCAGTGTTGTTTCTGTGTAATGTAGCTGGTAAAAGGGTGAGACCCTCTTCAAGCAGCCAGGGGACACATTCTAGTTTGAGTCAAAATCCCCCACCCTCTTGCACAAATAAGGCCAAGGAGAACAGGAATCAAGTAAGTACATGTGTGAGAGAGAGGGAGTGAGAAATGCAGGAATGGAATTCATTTTTACTGGGTTGTCCAGTCACAGTCCACATCCCTCCTCTGACTGTACGACCCTGTTCTTGCCCAGTGTTCTTGTCTCATCCCACATGATGTCCTCCTTTTTATCTCCCAGCTGTAGCAAAGAGTATGGCAGCAAGCTCCATGCCATGCGAGTGGGACGTGGACAATGTGTGTGCCCTGTGACTCTCAAGTGGTTTCCAAGTAAAGGCCATCACTCTCCCTAATTAGCTGGTCTCTTTTGGGCTGTGACTAAAATCACCTCTGTGGCTCCTTTCTCTATCGGATCACACCTAATTTTAATTAGACCCCTCGGAATATTAGCCGGGGTCTTTGTTCCGCTTCCTCTCATTAAGGAGCCAGACAAATGAGTCTTTAAAATCCTTTTTACATTTCCTCTACATTTCTCCCTCAGCCTCCCTCTCCTTCCGCAACCCTCCATCCACTATTGTCCTCATCATTTTCATGTGCATGCTTTTTTACTGTGATATACCATGTATAATCAGCCCCCGACCTAGCTAAAACCACGTGAGCAGTGATTGCCTATTCTGTCCAAATGTCCCAGAAAAGTCTCATTGTGGCAGTGATCTAAAATCCTTTAGATCACAGAAAACATTAAAGGCAGACAGCAGAACGTGGTAAAAGAATACCCAGAAAGATACTTTTAAAATATATTCACACTGATTTTTGGGGAAAAACGCACACATGCATGAAGGTATATCACATAAGAAAACCACAATACTGATGTTCTCTGTTCTACTTATGTTTCTAGAAGTGGACACTGCCAAAGGAAGCTCAAAAGTCAATCTGAAAAATGCATTAAAACTTTTGCTGCAGATGTTTTGTGGGGAATACTTCTAGAAGGAATGACAAAATGACCATCCTGGAAACAAGATTCATCTGTGATTCGTCACTCTTTCTTACCCTTTTTAAATTATCCATGAATGCTGTAATTCTAGGCTATTTGACAGATTTTCTGCTTAGTTAATACCATCACAAAAAGGCATTAGGGTATGCTATACTGTACCGCCATTTTAAGTTATCTGTTTATTTCTGCTTTTGCACCAAGGCAAATTAGATGAGCATCATGCTGATGTCTATAGAAGTATATGATGCAATTCCAAGTAGCGACGTCATTACCAAATAACCACGAAAGTTAAAAAAAAATCAAACTCCACACAGTGTCATACTGGCATTTTAACTAGATTTCCAGGTGTACTTTGAAATGCTAAATATATTACAGCAGTTTGCAAAACATTGTTTACTATGAAATACAAATTAACTGGATGGACAGTTTTATTCTAGTGCAAGGCATCCAAGCAAGGCAGTATCGAAGAACGGTGCTGGCAACTGTAGCATTCTAACCTGCACCACCTAAAAATTAGTACAACAACATACACTCATACTGATGTGTGCCATCTGATGATGATGAATACCTTTGAACTTATGATTGTAACTATGCAATGTAGCCACTAAAAATAACACTAACCATAGCTCATTAAGGAAACAGAAATTAGTTAACAGTTTTTTTTCTTATGTTTTTAATGGACAAATTGAGTTGTGAGTTTGTTTACATCATGCGGCTCTTTATAATATCAACCCGGTATGGCCATAATAGCTTATTGCCTTATTGTGGACATGAATAATGATCACTTCAACCTTTCTTTTACTGTTGAAATTCATGATGTTGTTTTTTTTTTTTTTAATATGTAGATATGGTAGGACATTAGTGAATCAAGAAGAATGGGGGAAACCAGGGAAAAAAGAAACACTAATAAATAGTGAGTGTGAATTTGATCTGTGCCATCCTGGAACTATAGACAGACTCAAGCATGTGCTGCCGTTCCTTTTTATGGGCAGTGCTGTTAACAGTGAGCATGTTGACTCCCAACCAGCTGCCAATCTTGTCTAATGGCAGCAGCACCTGTGGGAAAAAAACAACAGTCAAAGCAATTTAGTATCTCCCAGTGGCAACTCACTAAGTTCAAGTTCATAATCTTTCACACGCATAATATTAACATCTGCAACCATTTAGCCCAAGTGCATTTGCAGGCTTTGTGTTTGTTGTTTTGTGTGTGTCCCAATGTGTGTGTGTGTGTGTGTACACACAAACACACAATAGCAAATGTTTACTATTTGTCTGTGTAGAGGAAGTCTAAGGACACACTCATGGGTGGTTGAGTAATAGGCGCTGGTGCTCTGCCAGTGCCGCACGCCCTTGTTCATGAATTATAAAACCAAGAGCAATTATGGCTTTTACACAAATTAACCAAAGCATGCTGGATGCAAGCTGTAATTGGGTCAGTGGTTATTTCCTGCAACACACCTGGGCTTGCAGTAAACATTGGGTATCAATTATGAATGGCTCCTGTCCTACCCAGAGTGTGTAGCCACCATGGCTTAACACAGCATATACAAGTGGATTAACATGCACATGATGACTGTAATAATCTCTTTGATAATGTTTTTGTGTCACTTCATATTGTGCCTGTGTGTCTGTGCAGATTTCAGGGTTAAGGAGGGGGAAATACTTGTTTCATTCTTTTAATATACTCATTTACTACTCATTGTACATATACTGTACAACTCCATCATCTAATGCACAGTACACAGTGCATTACAGTTTGCAGTTTAGGCCAACATGTCAGTCGTATATATTTAACCTCTGTAATATTCTGGATATTTATAATTGAGCTATTTGTATATATTATACATTACTATTTCTTATATCTTGTAACTTTTAATATATTGCATTATTTAATTTAGTTCAGTCTGTTAATGTTCTTATTGTCTTGGAGTAACTGTAACCACATAATGTCCTTGAGGATTAATAACATATTCTGATTTGATTTGCTCTTATTATGAACAGTTATGTTAATTCTCAAGTAGGAGTTAGTTCAGTGAGTGGATCTGATGGATATGTGCATTATTATCATGGTGTTTTATTTTATTTTATTTTCCACTCATCCCTTTAGTGTGAAGGGTCTCTGTAAATGAACACAAAAGAATCATATTCCTATAAAACATCCATTCCTTACTGAAATGCCCCTATCTACAAACTTTGAGGAGTCACTGAATGGTTTGATTATAAATATTGTGTGAATTATATGCTCTGGCCAACATATCTCAGCCCAGTTAAAAACTTATGAAATGTACTGGACTGATATATTATAAATAGAGCTGGGCGATATGAGATTTTTTCATATCACGATATGTTTTTTTCATTTCAGGCGATAACGATATCTATCACGATATAAGCCAAATAACTATATTTGTAAGATTTAAATGTGCCGTTGCTCACAAGTAAAATGTGAAATAATCAGCAGCTTGTTTTGATTTAAATATTTATTTCCCATAATAAGTTCAACAGGGTAGATGTACTTAAGGAACATGAGACTTTTTCAGATAAATAAAGGCAAATATTGCAAACTACACAAAAGGCAGCCGCTAAAGTGTTTAAGTTTCAAAATAGAACAAACTAAACAGACTAAATTGTCAATTCCACTTAGAAACAAAATATTAATTCTAAAAATAAATCTTAGTTTGTTTTACAGAAGAACAGACAAAACTGACTAACTTTTGTCAATATCAAATAAACTGAGAACTAAAAGGAAATTCTCAATCTCTCCTTGTTGTATAGCTTAGCTTTTCAAACAGTTTTAACAGTTACTTTAGTCTGACAAAAGCCGAATGACGAATTAGCGCTTCCAGTCAGAGACTGAGGCTACGTCCACACGTACACGGGTGTTTTTGAAAACGGAGATTTTCCGTTTTCGTTTTAAAAAATAATCCCGTCCACACATAAAGGCAGAAATGAAGGAAAACGCTGCTATGAACATGCCAAAGCAGCAGGTGGCGCTAGATTCCTAACCGTGCAGAAATGTTGGCCAATCAGAAGTCTAGAAGCCTCGGTGGGAAAAAGTAAACAAAGCTGGGGCATAGAAGCAGAACCGAGTCGTATGTGTGGAGGGACTAACTGTGTGTATATGTAAGCATTTAAACACTGCAGAGAGTAGAATTAACAGTAACAGTATTGTAGAAATTCATTTCACCGAAACAATAACGTGGCGCACAGTGTGACGCATGCACCAGTTTATTGTATTTCCAGACTTGCTTTCGGCACAATTTACAGTGCACGCTACTCTGTTTTTTGTCAGACTTGAAATAGCTGAAATACCTTCACACTACGGAACTTCTATGGCTCTTCTGTTCGACAATCTCTCCGGCATTGGAACCATCATCTGTTTTCTCTTCGGTCACGCTCGGTTGATTTTTCTAGTCGGCACACTCATTTCCTCCATTACGCGCTGGCTCCATTACCCGCTGGCTGCTTCCCAAACAAACACACGTGTGGCTTGGCACTTGTGCTGTACGTAACAAGTCACACGACGTGACGCTGCGGCTGTGATTGGTTCGGCTCTGCGCTACTTAATTTGGATTGGCTGACTTTTTTTTTTTTTTAAAGAGGACAAGAGCGGCGAAGTCTATCGCGATAGCTTAATTTCTCTATCGAGTAAAAGTTATATCGCGATACATATCGTTATCGTTCTATCGCCCAGCTCTAATTATAAAGCATTTTCTCCCCCTGTCTTCAAGGCACCAATGGACTGCCTGTCCTGGATCAAGGGTGGACTGGTAATCTGCATATCAGGTATTTGCCCAGTGGGACGACATACTTTTGGGCCAATAGGTCAGTTGAAGGGCCTCTGCGCACCAGCACACAAGCACTCACAGCAGTTTGTTCATTTTCCTTATTGTCACTGTAACACCCAATCAAATCTCGTAACACAATGGGGCCCTTCCTTGTTGTCTCTGGAAACTTACTCTTGCACCTTGTTGAACAGAGTTTAGTGTAAAAGACATGGCAAAAAGGTGGAGCTGAAACGCTGAGAGAGAAAAAGAAGAACAAAGCAGAAATAGATGCAGCAAATGTGTCAAATTAACCACCATGTTGGCTGTTGGTGCTGCTGCAGCAGCTGCACCGTCAATAGTAGTACCAGCAACAATAAATATAAAGCCCTCACAATCACAGGAGGCTGCTGTAGCTAGCACCAGCTGTGGAGAGATACAGCAGTCTCAACAACAGAGTGAGGACGACACAGAGGCAAAATTAACTTGATAAAAAAAAATAGGTGGAGGGAGATAATTAGGATGGGAGAGATTCAAGAATTCAGGTAAAATGGATGACTACTTTGACCAAATTCAAATTCAAATCAAATTCTAATTTTATTTTTCACATACATTTTCACATATTTCATGTTAGACGAATGTGTTTTATTTTATTATATTTCTTTTTTGCTTGTCTGTACAAATACGTGTGTGTGTGTGTATATCTACACATATATTCGTATCCGTAAACGAAAGTACATGTAGACGAGTATATATTGTTTTTTTTGTTTTTTGGTTGTTTGTTTTATTATGTCTGAAATAAATAAAGATACAATACAATACAATACATACACAGTCATACACAGTACGATATGCAGTGAAATGCTTAGACAACTGCTCGTGACCTAAAGAAAAAAAGACTATGAATGGTATAGGAAATAAATATGAAAATTAAAATGAGGGGTAAATTTAGCCAGGAAGGAATAAAATATAAAAATTAAAGTTAAAAATAAAATAACTGTACAACAACAAATTAAAATGAAGGGTAAATTTAACTAGGACCATGAGCTACTGCTAAAAGCTAAAGTGTGGCTTTTAATTGTCACATGCTGCATGGCAGTGCAACTAAGATATCCTAACCCAGCAACAACTGTACCAACCTGATTAAAACATATTTCAATACTAATAATCAAACATCAGCCAGGGCGTGATGTTTGGTGTTTAACTAAGTGTTTAGTCAGTGTTCCAACACACCGCATGAGAACACAACATATACAAAGAGCTGAAGTGAAACCAAGTGTGAACAACAATGAAAAGACTCCACTGTAGATGCTATTTTTTTTCTTTTTACATTTATCCCATTGCTAATGAACGCCACAGTCGCTCTCTTCCCTTTTCCAGCTCACCTGTTAAACAAAAAAGCATCTGACTGATGCACATCGTCATCCATGTCTAGCACTCTGCAGTTAGGATTTTGGAGGACTTCACAGAAGTATGTTTGCATGAATGAATTAAGCATGAATCCACAGCCCTTCTTAGTTCTGTTCCTCAGGCCTTAAACCTGTCCGATTCATCTGCTCTGCTCTGGGTTTCATTTGCTTGGATTAGTTCTCCACACTCTGGACTCTTTGCTCATTTCATCCAAGGTTCCCGTACTGCTCTGCAAAGCCAGCCACCCTATCAGCTCTGCAGTAATGATTCATCTTTTATCAAACAGTTCTCCATATATTTCACTGTCAATCATTTCTTAGAAAAGTTATTTTACATTAATGATGTCCTCTGAATATATTATATTATATATATATATATATATATATATATATATATATATATATATATATATATATACTGTACTTGTACTTTTTTAGCTGTTCAATCTTATCTGGGCCATTTGTTTCAATAGCAGTAGTCAGCCATTAGAGAAACTTTTTCTTGCTATGAAAGTAAAAGTGAACTTGAAATTGTCTATTCTCTATGTCTAATGCACTTGGATGCTATGAAGCAGTATTTAGCTGCAATACACCATTAACAGTGTCGCTGACAAGTACAGTAAATAGTATCAGGTCATATCACTCATTAGCTGAATGACTGTAACGGGTACTTCCAATCATCTTTAATTGTATTTATACAGCTTTAGTTGTAGGGTAAATTGCATTGCATTTTTACAGCAGCAATGACATCATGCCAAGCTACCCATTTGTACTAAATTCTTGTCTATATATATATATATATGATGATATATTTTAATGTGTTCTAATAGACATTATTAAGTCACTTTCATTTGTATTTATCTATAGTAATAGAGAACATGAGAAGAGAACCTTAAAATATGCCTAATGAATTACCGGTGGGAACAGATCCAACTATTATTAACACATAAGATGGGTTTGGAATTGTTTTCATGTGATACAGAGACTGTATCGTGACACAAGGTTGCCGGAACATAAACCTAACCTGCTAAACTTTAAAAAAAAGAAAAAGAAAAAACAAACAAACATATGGAATTACACTTAAGTATGGAGCATATCTTTACTTGCTATGATGTTAATGTAACTTTCATGTAGCTTTGGTGAAGGCTGCCTGATCTACACCTCCACACACCCATTACAGCTACTGTATTCTTATCATTAATTATGCATTGAGGAGTTACAGAGCCATTGATATTTGAATGTGTTTAGTAAAGGCTGCACATCTGCATGTGTAAACACCTGCCAAGGAGAAAAAAAGCAGTCTAACCCCAGGCTCACTGAAAAAATATGTCAAATATAGTCAAATGTTGTTCACCTAGAAAGTCAAGACCCTGAGGAAAGTTTCCATATTTAAATTTTTAATGAATTCTTGTTTATAAAAGAGCTATTAGACAGATTTAATTCCCCCACAGCTGTAGAGCGTAAAAACAAACACACAAAAATGAAAGCTTCAAATAAAAGTTGGTACAAATAATATTTTTTAACATACAAAAATCAGAGTTGATCAATTTCAAAGCTTTTGAGTGAATAATAATCTTACAAAAGAACAAATTAGATGTCATAATAGCAAAAACAATCAAGGCTTTCATATCTGTTTTAAGTATATTAAAAGAGGATCAAGGAAAAAACATTTCCTCTTTGGTAAAAAAGAAAATAATGGGCAGACAACTGAACAAACTGCACAGTCGCATTGGTCTCAATTTTTCCAAATAATGGCATCAATGCTGCTTTTACTTAGCAGATAATAGGTTTTAGATAGTAGTGCTTGGCAAGTGAACTAAACTCAAATAGTTTTAGATGTTTAAATATGAAATTGGACAGGGTGTTTTGCTTGACACTGTTTGACAGGACAGCTAGAAGTACCATGCATCCATGCATGTAGTTTGAATTAGCAGCAGTTTGCCTGGCCAGAAGAACTCAGACTACATGAATACTGCAAACAGAAACCCAGAGAATAAGATTTTTTGACATTCAGTTTCCATTCATGAGAAGGCTAACTATATTTTTAACATTCACACAAAAAAAATTTTAATCAGTGCTTTATTTTCATTACAGTTTTTAAGCTGTTAGGGACACAATCTTGTGATATTTAGTTAAGGCAAAATGTTTAAAATATATATATATTATTTTTTTTTTTTTTTTTTTTTTTTTTTTTTAAAGGCTCAGAAGGTCGGAGTTAGGAAAAAATGCCATTACTTTTTCCTAGTATTAAATTCAAGGTGTGATGAAATGATAATAGTTGCTAAAGTTGGATGCTGTGTTCCCAGACTGGATATTGTAGAACAATGAATTAAGTAAATTAATACTGAGCATTTTATTGATTGGGTTTTACCATTTAGTTTAATTAATTGTGGGAGATACTTTTTTTCATTTCTCTCCATATTGTTTTTTTCCAGAGTATGCGACATTAGATAAACACAAGAATATTCCTAAATCATAGATTTAATTAAAAAAAACATGATTTTGAATTAAATATAACACAAACCACAAAGATCGACTCATAAGACAAAAAGACGTCTTGAGAGAAAGACGCTAGTCAACCATAGGCTCATTTGTTCAGAGTAATTATGCTAAGATACAATGAGCAGTGTGATTTGACAGTGATATATTGATTTTAAAAATGTCACTGCCATAAGTTTTACTGATCCATAAGAATCACTTAAAAATAAACATTGAATTGATAACACATCTACATTATTTTAACTGACTTGAAAAGATCGATGTTACTAACTCAAATGCACATTAAGCTAGGCCCCTAAGTTTTTGGCTCCATATAATAGATGCAAACTTGCAAATAATCAAGATGTAACTGTTGCATGCAGTACAGGCATTTTATTTCAAGGGGTTTAACAGGGCATTGCATGTTGATGATTGACGGGCATTTTTATACATTTTAAAGGGTCCAAAATAAAATGAATTGGATAATGAACCAGTTACCTTGATTTCTGACACACTAAACCTATAATATATATCAAATTGGTTCCAAGGCTTGAACTTGGAAATAGATGTCTGTGCAAGTGAAGGAAGCCACCATCACCATAGCTCAAATACATTATTACCCAGAGCATACTGTAAAACCAACCCAAGAGTTTCTCAAGGTAAAAAAAAAGAAGAAGAAGAAGATTCATCATTGGCAAATAATTCCTTTCATCTCAAACCAACAAAGCATAATTTTCCATTACTGAAGACAAACTGAAGCCTAGGACATGCAGAAACAAGCAGCAACTAAAGGTAGTTGATCTAAAGGCCTGGCAGGGGGAAACACATTTGGTGATGTCCATGGGTTCTACATTTCAGGCTGTCCTTGATCACTGGCAATAACTAACTAATTAAATAAATAAATAAATTGACCCTGCAACAGGCCGGCGACCTGTCCAGCAGGTACCCCACCACTCGCTCTGTGTGGGATAGGCCCCAGCAACCTTAAATTGGATGGATGAATGTATGTGGGATTAGATGGATTTACAATCTTATAATTATATTTAAAATTATGCAAGTTTGTTCAATTGCTTTTGAGCCTCGGAAAATATGGGATCATGTTTAAAAAAAAGCAGAAATTCCACAGTAGTTAATAAAAAAAAAATAGTTAAACCAGAAGGACAGCACATCTTGGTTATTAAAAAAAAAAAGAATATATTAAACGTGATTATATGGCACTATGATAAGACATTTTTTTATAATCACAAAAAAAACATCGTAACAATCAGTTTTAATTATACCTTCAATTGACAGTTTGTCATATTTCATACAGTACACTGGTCCCTTTGTGGTTACTACTTTTACTTTTATACATCTATGAATGCATCTGTGTACAGGGACTGAATTGCTTCTCAACAGATAAACTAGGGCCAAGGCCTTTATTGATTTAAAAAGAGGATCATAAAATATTAAATTCAGCTGCAGATTTTAGAGCAATAAAAAAAGAGTGGACCACAGGAACATTACTGGAAGTTCTTTCCTCAAATGATAGTGTCACATGACAGACCAGTGGAGTGACATTAAATCTTAAGATAAAGTCATGTGAATCAAAGTTCACTTGATGGGTTCGGGATTTTTCAGGTCTCTCGATGTAGAACTTGTTTCTGTGCAACGAGAAAAAAAGCAAACAAACGGAAAACAGCTCAGAAAAAACAAAAACAAACAAACAGAACAACAAAAAAGCCCAAAACAAAACAGAGCAAAGCTATATACGTTAAGAACTTACCTAAGAAGCCTAATTTAATAACAGACTATTTTTCATGTGTACTTAAATGACATTAATGAGACAGACTCTTTCAAGCAATATGTCAAAAAGAATTAACAGCAGTGACATTTCAGAAGTTACTGAATCCAGTCAGCCGTTATTAGGGAGAAAGGGGTGTGATAGTGGGGTAAATTACTGTTAAATAATAATATAATATTGATGAAAGCATACAAATATCATACAAAGAAAAAAAAAAGACACAAAACTCCTGAAACTATTTTTTAAAACCCCAGTATCTTTAAAAACAGACATTTATACATTAATGCTGGCCACATTCAGTGTCTCTCATCTCAGTGTCTGCATAGCTGAATATTCTTCACTCCATTTTAAAACTAAACTAAAACATCAAGATTCCTCTAAAAGGAGACGTGATGTCGAAGGTTTCACTACAAAAGGCCAGCTTTGAGGCCAGATTAGTTCTCCTGTAATAGTCAGAGACACTCACAGCTGTCATTGGGATTTCAAAAAAATTCATGCAGTACTTAAACATAGATCTGCATCTTATAGATTGTACATATAGGATAGATACAGTAGTTGATAGATGGTGACCAAGTCCGGTAGCTAGTGGCTAAGTGTGGGACTTTTAGGGCACTTGGATGTTCTATGTTCATATTAAATCTATGAAATGTTTGATGGTTTTTCGAACAGAAGCGTCCTATTTAAATGTGTAGACGCCCTAAAGAAGTGCAATATTTGACCTCCTGGATGTCATGCATGGAGACGCACCAACTTCACTAAAATAAAATAAGGTAAAGGTGCTAAGGTGGTCCAGCAACCTGTCCAGGGTGTACCCTATGGTAGTTGGCATAGCTTCAATCACCTTCAGCCTACTAGCACTACTTTTAATTAACTTAGCAGTTAGAGCAATAATATCTTCATAAATATACATCCGCAATCACACGCTGAGGAAGTTCACCACTGCTCTGCTTTATTGTATTGTGGTTAGAAGCCTAGACTATCATTTGCAAAACTCATGCCACATATGTTTCAATGTTTTCATTTATTTTTTGTATTTTGTAGCTTGGTGTAGCAAATTATTTCTGTTAGAATATGTTTATATGTGTTAATGTGAGTTGAAGAGAATCTGGAATTTTCCCTGGGATCAATGGGTGATCAATGGGTGATCAAATACATACAGAAATACCTCCGCCAACAAAACCTTTTACTGGAGCTTTGTAACAAAAACCAAACCAAATCTTTAATTCCTGCATTTAACTAGTTGGATATTATAGTTATTTGTTTTTGTGTGTTTATTTATTTAGTATGTGGAAAGGCAATGCACCTAATGAAATGCAATCAAATGAATTTGAAACGATGGAAAGGTCAGAGCAGTTTGAATACAGTACAGTGCAGTGCAGTCCTAAAACCCCTTCAAGGAGCCCTTCTTTCCTGTATTGTTTTAAAGAGCGTCTTAAGCAATAGTACACCAGGTTTTTCTTTGGACAATGGCTGCTTTTTCACTCAGTTGCACTTCAACAAAGAATCAGTCAGGCATCAGAGAGGCATCTAACACAAGGAACTGAACCAGTGTCCTTTCTACAGTTAACAGAGCAAATACCCAATGTTATCTTATTAACGATAGCCTGTTGCAAAAACACATAATTTGTTCCCTTTTCTTTAGTTGAATATAGAGTCCTTGAGAAATCTGAACAAAATAAACCCGAGACATGCAACTTGCTCTTCAGTTCATCCATCTACTGTTCACTGTTCCTTATCAGAAATGGTCTCAGAAAAGAGTTGCTGTCAAGAATTCATTCTTAAGGAAGGAAACTGGGCAGAATAGCATAAGGTTTGGCAAATTACACAAGACCTGGACTGAAAATCAATGGCAAGAGAGTGAGAGTGACAAACACACTATCAGTGCAGTAAAATTATACATGTATAGAAAATCACACAATGGAACACTATCAGCCATGGATTAACCTCCCTAAAGAAAAGACGCCAACATTATCGTAATAATGATGGATGATCAGCCAACATCAAAAGAAGAGCTTTGAGGTATCCTTCAAGAAGCTTGCAGAACTGTTCCTGAAGATTACTGAGAGAAATTATAAGAACGCTTGCCTAAGAGAGTTGAAGGATAAAGGTGATCATACCAAATAGTGACTTCTTCTAACAAGCTCGTTAGAATTATACAAACTCTTTCTTTTGCCTTATATACCGTACATGGTGACTCGAGAAACTTTGCACAGAACTGTACTTTTATTGATCAGTTTACCCCAAATGAATTTGAAAATAGTCACTTCCGAGTATTTTCACTGGAACTGTCTTTTAATGCATTTAAGAATAGTTTCTGCAAAATTGAAGGCATTCTCCTTTACGGTTATGAATATGTTGAATGTGAGCTGACAATCTTGTTGAAGACTTTCCAGAGTAAAATCCTAAACTGAACCAGTTCATTGTAAGAAGTGATATCACATAAGGTTGCTCCTTTGATCTAATAAGTTATACTAATATTATTTATTAAAAGCAGGAGTGTGATTATACTTCACAAACGACCAGCCAGCTAAGTAGCTGCTGTTAAGGTCATTGTGTGCTTAATAAAAAAAGTGTGGCACAAACACAAATTAAATTGCCGTAAAAGAAAAGAAAAAAGGATAAAACTAGAAGTATTTAAGGTTTATTATTTATTATGTTCTACATGTTTCTAATAGTCAATAAATAATTATGTAGAAACTGTTAGCTGCAGTTTGATTTTATCTTTGTAATTTGTACCATTGTAAAAGAGAACTAAAATACTTATCTGATTTGACAAGAGCATAACAAGCATTTCAATTAGAACCATTATTTTTATACGCTATGAAAGCACTGTTTTTACATGGTTTTATCTGTGCTCTGCAGGCACTTTGAAATCTGTTGCTTTGGGCTATGAACAGAAAGTGCAAACAAATTTGGTGGATACAACATCTCAAATCACAAAAGGTTCTAAGCTAACACAAATGATTTCCACATTTCCAGAGCTCAACTCAGGTACTTTATTACAGTGCACAAAGACTTCATTATGGATTAGTGTTTTAACCTACAGCAAGGGAGACTTAGTCCAGAAGCATAAACCTTGAACTAGTGGGTTCAGTCAGCTGAGATATATGGTAAGCATGCATATGTTTCAGAATGTGCCTTGGCTCGCCACCTCCACAAAGTATTGTTTCTCTTGCTGTGTTTTGAGAAAAGCTCACCTTGAGCTGTTCATCTGTTTCTATGGTGATTCTGCTTTTGCATTTTCTCACTTCTTTTTAACTGTAAGATTTAAAATACTTGTGTTAGTATCATGCAGATGTATATGTTTTTTTAAGTAATTAATACATTATTTGTATTGTGTTAAAATGAAGTCCAGTTATAACTAACAACATGTGAATTTAGCATTGTTTCCTTCATAACATATACTACTTTTAACACGTACCAGCTGACAGATGGAAGATGGATGGCTTAATATTTAATTTGTAATTATGTAACCATGCTGTTATCTAAAACAGCACTTTTGACTTTTTAAAACTTTTTTTTCTTTTGCATGTGGGCTGGATTTATTCAGATATCTTCTTGCCGTGGGCAGCCTACAAGCTATGTTCCAGAGATGAAGACATGTTAATAAGATGGAAATCACTGGAATATCATCTGTGAGGAATAGTGTCTTTAGTGTCATCATCATTCTCTGGATGTCGTGTTGGGCTTGCCAGAAGGTCAGTTTAGGTTATGGAGGAGGAAAGAAGACAAAATTAATCTCGTGCAATGACTTCAAATAATGAGTGTATGAGGCTTACGACTGGGGAAATAATAGAAGCCAAGACACTTGAAGCTAAGTCAAGCTCCATTGATTTTACTTATTGTACAAGTTAAAATAATAAAATGTGGAGGGAAAAGGAGGAAACTGTCTTACTGATACACTGATGAAGGTTTGAAACTTCAGCAGTGATTTAGATAAAGGCAGTTCTTGGTTTAATCAAGATGGTGTTATCATCACCAGAAGCAACTCAGCAAAGCATATTACACAGAAGGTTACGTTTTTGTAAAGTTTTGATGTCTTAATTAAGCGTGCTGTATTTTTCCCCCTCAAAAATCCATTTAAAAAAAGTTTTAAAGTCAGCCCTTAAACTGTTGCCATTTGTTTATTTACTATTATGGAGATGTTTCGAAGTCACAAATTCATTAAATGGTGGTTATAAAATTGTCGTTTTAAAAAAAGAGTACATATATGAGGATTCAATCACTAAATGTGGGTGTGTGTGTGTGTGTGTGGGGGGGGTGCGTGCACGTGACAGAAATTAAAGATAAAAACAAAAAAAAAATACATTTCACTTGTCCGCCAATATTTGTGGGAGTTTGAGGTTGTGTGTTTGGCATTTAGTTGTAGCAGCCACTGTAAAGGCTAGGGGTGCAACGATATTCGTATCGATATTGAACCGTTCGATACAGTGCTTTCGGTTCGGTACGCATATGTATCGAACAATACAACATTTGTAATTTATTTTATCAACTTTCCTTCTGACGATGCTGTCTGTGTTGAGCGCTCAGTGAATCTGCGTTCGACTACTCCGCCTAGGCTGCACTGTCGAGCGCAGATCCACTGAGCGCTCAACACAGACAGCATAGTCCGAAGGAAGAGCGCAGGGCAAGCTAGCAAGACAGAAGTTAAGCTCTCCTTGCAACATGGACCTCCCCCACCCTCATTCAGATCTGGCGTTTGGAATTATTTTGGTTTTCATGTGACGTATGACCCTGAAGGTAAGCGAGTCATGGACTAAAGTAAAATAGTATGTTGGATGTGCCATGCAATGCTCAATTACATGGGTGGGAACTAGTGTGTTAGCGCAGTTAGCTCGTTAACGTGTTGGCCGTCAAGCCCCATGCACGGGGCGATTGGCGGTAGCTCGTTAACGGAGATTTGCCGTGTTGTGGCGTTAAGATCATTTCAACGAGATTAACCTGAAAGCACTAGTGGGAACACAACGAATATGACTGCACATTTACGCCGACATCATCCTAGTGCAAAGACAAGTGGAAGCAGAAAAAAACAAGCAAGCATGCTACTAACTTTAGCCGAGTCATTTAGACAGCTGTTAGCACATGATTCTCCTTATGCTGCTGAGAATATAGCCCAGAAGAAGCGGATAGTATAGCTTTTATTTTGGAAAGAGCTATTTCTCTGTAATAAACTCTCTTTTCCAAAGATGAGTGATTCCTCAATCAGATACAGGGCTCGCAAAATCGCTAGCCCGACGTCCTGGGGCTAGCGATTTTTTTCAGACGGGCTACCCTGCCCGTCGGGCTATTGTAGGAAGGAAAAATATATGTCAATGCTTTTGCATTCTTTCAGAAATGTAGCTGGGTAATTATGTCATTGGCATCGGTGAGCCACTGTCAATATGTGACATATTGAAATCGTTTGAATTTGCGCTTGTTTTTTTTGCTTTCACTTTGCAATGACAGCACTGATCTGTGAGTGATGATAATTTGTGCACCAATTCCTCTGACATCGTCTTATTAATCATTAGCTTACTATGCAAACATGACAAGTGAAATCTCCCGCAGCAAGCTTAAACATGTGAGAGGTTGATCGCGCAGAGAATCGCTGAGCTTATGTGAGTGCGTGTGTAAAAGCAGCAGGATTTATATTTCAGTTCTGCTGAGCCAAATAAGACAGGTCAGGGTGAAGAAGTGACAGCCAAAGAAAAGCTTACCACAAAACAGAGAAGTTATGACAAATCAGACTATAAGGCAAAAAGAAAGTGCAGCTTTATGGTTTCATGGACAAAATAATTTCTGTGGCTGCAATATGACGAGCTAAATAACCAGGGCTGCACATAAGTGGTCCGCAGGTGCGCATTCGCTGTCAAAATAAAAAACGCGCACAAGGGTTAGGGTTAAATTTAAAAACTGTACTTTTGAGTTAAAATATATATTTATAATTTTAATAAATGACAAATTAAAAAGGCATGAACATTTTTTTTGTATCGAAAAAATATCGAACCGTGACACCAAAGTATCGAACCGAACCGTGAATTTTGTGTATCGTTGCACCCCTAGTAAAGGCACGTGTGGTTGAAGCCAAATGATCAGAAATTCCCCCAAACTTTCTGAACAGCATGTTTGAAAAGATCAGATAGACAGTTGTTAAAAAAATATAGATGACAAAAGCATAGAAAGTTCTCAGATATGGATTAAGATATTTAACAGTTTCAGTCATGTGACTTGTTTTGAACCCTGGAGGAGAAAAAAAAAACTATAGCACAAGAGCAACAGAGCATCATTAATACATTATTTTTAATATATTTTTTAGCTTGGCAACAAACCTTATATAAGTTGTTACTAATGTTAGTTTCAATGGCACACCACTGATATCCTGGTATGACATAGTTTTGAGAAGTGTAATTACATGCAGTGCCTTACGCTACTTGTTGTTTTGCTATACAAAAGTATGTGGTAATTTTGTATCTGATTTAAAAACTATCCAGCATTTCAGTTAAACAAGCCAGTAAAAACTTTTCCCTGCAGGACAACATTCAAATAATGATGTGAAATCATTATAGAACAAGTTAAATGTGTCTTTTAACTGTCCACTTTCCATCTGAGACCCCACATAATATTTTATTTTATTTTATTTTTTTCCCCTGGACCAACATTTCTTTGATTGATGGACAGTATTTTTTGCGCACTAACAAGATCATTTGTCTCTTTTCAACATCGAGCTATCCTGAATCAGCATGTAACAATTCCCAGAAAGGCATTTTAATCTGCTAAAATAAAACACCATAGTAAGCTGCTGTACTAGAAAGTAACTTGGAAGAAGTTTGAGTATGAAGAGGTCCCCTTGCCCTCAATATCCTCTAAAGTTTATTGTCTGCTCTCTCCTACAACCCACAGGCCTCTGCTTATGAAAGTCATTCAGAACAATTTAGCTGCCTCGTCCCTCAGCTCCATTGTTCACTACACTATGAATACACTGCCACCCAAGATAATGCTAGCGCAGCAAGCCAATCTCCACAGAGGGACACCTCAAGTGTGAATCAATACCCATGACTTCCATGAGACAAAAGCTAAGACCTTGCCAAGGCAAGAACCACTTTGCCAGGGACATGCACTCATGACTTTCCCATGTATGGCAAAGTCCCAAAAACACTGGATCACCTACTTCATCGAACAGTGACAATGCAGGGTTTTTTGTGTCATTCCATTCAGGATACTCGGAGAGATGTGCATGTGTTATATATTTGAATATTGAATGTTATTAGTGTATTTGCTCATCATTTTAAATCACAATATGAAAAATTGAGACTGATTGTTCCTTTCATTATTACGTGATTTTTAGTTGGTCACCTTCCTGTTTTCTGACTTTGTAAGTTGAAATAAACTATTGTGTGATGTGACTTAATATAACAGGATTTCACAAAAATAAGGCTGCACACAAATGAGCATCCACACAGGGACAGAAGAGACAGAAAAAGAGGGAAACCCTGGAAAAGTAAGTCATAAAACACGGAAATCAATTTGTGGTTACTCCCAGGGAATTCATTAAGAAGAAAAAAGGAAGAAATACTCAGAAAAGCACAATAGTTGATTTTTTTTATTGAAATTAAGTAAATTTAGTACAGTTTCAATATTGTTCAGAAGTAGAAGTAGTTGCAGTGGATCCCAGTTTCTCAGACAGTGACTGCTTGTCACAAGTACAAAAAGTGTGTGGGAGATGTATGTGTGGGTGGGTGCGTGGGTCGATGGGGGAGCCACAAATCTGGGGTGCTCTGATGAGTTTGTTTGGAGTCCAGCTGTGTGTTTGCCTGTGACGCCTAAAATCCATTAGAAATCTGCTGGGGGTCAGGGCTCCACTTCGACTGCAATGGCTCTGTGCCTTAGAGAGGCCCGAGTAGCCTACCACAACCTCATTTTCTCCACAGAGCGGGGGCTGTAAGGCAATCAGGCTCCACAGGACAGTCGCCCAGAGAGCCAGAAGCATCAAAACATGCTATCCAACTATCTTTAGAGAGCTGACACAGAATGGCTGGCTTGAAAAAGATCTTTAGGTGACGACTGATTATGTGGTGTTGTCTCCATCTGATGCATCAATAGCTTTGTGGAATGTAGGGTTTGAAGTCTTTTTTTTTTTATTCTACCTGAATTTTGTTTTGAGAGTTTGCTTTTAATTGCTTTTAGTCATAGCTAGGACGAACAGATGTTTATAGGAGTTTTATGCGAGACTGTGCAAATGTTTGCATCCAAATATCTGCACATATATGGTAAATGTAATCACAATAAGATTACAAAATAAGAGAATAATCCTGATATGAGAGACTTTCAAAGTTTCCATGATGCTTGATAATTGTAACATTATTATTTGTATAACATGTAGTATGGTCTTCATTACACAAAAAGTTTGATTTTCTTTTGAGGTAAAATTGGTTGTGAAAAGTGTAAAAGCACTTTTCACAAAATGCATGTTCTCTGCATGTTTTCCTCATGCCTGAGTGAGTTCTTCTGTACTCTGCTTTCTCCACACAATCCAAAGAAATGTTTTTAGGTTACTTAGTGATTCTAACTTGGCCATAGGTATGGCTATATTAGCTCTGCATTTTCAGGTGTACACTGAAAATTGTGGACCGACAAAAATATTATAAGCTACTATTAGAATTGTGTTAATTTCATAATATTCAAACTACATATCAGTTTTAACTTACTTACTTAGTAATATTAACTTACTTCTGAAGTAAGTTAATAACTTCACAGATGCATATTGCAGAAACTACAAGAAAAAAATAATACAATAACCATCAGAACATTTCCATTCTCTTGCCTGACACAGCTATTCAGTGGTCACCTGAATATACAGTACAAATTTCCAACTTCTATTGTCACTTAGCACGTGATCAGTTTGTTAGAGACAGAAACAGTTGCTGGTGTAAAATGGGCTGAAGTTTAAATCCAGTCTAAAAATCCAGACACACAATGTATGACTACATTCTGATCACTAAAGCACAATTAATAAGAGCACTACAGAGAGAGATAGATCAGCTGATTATGTTGACATGCAAGTTGACTGACTACTTGCTTCATGCTTCAACACTTGGTTATTGGCAGGACCAGTGGCTAAAGCCAGATGTCCCTGGACAGTTCTTGAGCCATCACTGGGACTAATGACAAGTGAGGGATATGTGCAGGAGCCAATCAGTGCCACCTGCCGTGCAGAGAAGGCCGAAAATATTGTTTTAGGAGAAGCACATTTACTGGGAGTCCTCCCGTCCGTGTTGAGAGCTGGTAAAATGACTAGGTCTTGACAAGACTTCAATTCACGGGTCACAAAACATGTCAGAGTAATGGCAGAAAGGTTGAGAAGCACACTTAGCTTGACAGGTTCCTTTTAATGCTAGCTGCCTCCAAGCTCTGATCCACGTGATATGGTGCACATACAGATTAACTTTCAGCACACTTGGTTTGCATGTCAATTTCCTCTCTCATGTCAATCTGAAGCAGTGGAGGGGTGAGTGTTTTTTTGCCATGGTAACAGCATATAGCTATATTGAATCTTTAAAACCATATAAATTGTTGTAATAAAAAAGAAACACCAAAACTGACTTTCAGGAAGAGATTAAAAGCCTTAAAAAATTACTTTTAGATGTTAAGTTTTCTCATTGCAGGATCACCAATCAATGGTTAGCCACTGTGGTTAGACAGCAAATGATTTCTCTCTCATCTGTGGCCCTTTCAGAGGTGACTTCATCATTGGTGCTTGAAAGACACCGTGCCCCTGAGTAACAAATGATTACCTCTGAATGAATCCCTAAAGTCTTGCTGCTAATGCAGAACAATAGGTAGTCAGAAAAGGGAGGCTGTGCTTTGCTTTAAGATCTATTTTTTTATACTCGGCATCATTTTTTGCTTCACTGATCTATCACTAAACAACAGCTGCTGAGCAGAAGCCAGAGAGACGCACTGCAGGGAGGACAAGGCAAAGTGGGAGAGGGAGAGACACAGAGAAAGCCATAGAGAGGGAGACGAGAAGAGAAGAGAAAAGGCATCTAAAATTGGAGACAGAGGAGTTTTAAGATGTGAGGTCACTGGTGATAGCCTAAAGCTCTTAGGCAATGGTGGCCCACTGAGAAAGAGAGTGAGAAGAGGGATCCTGGCAGGTCTGCCTCTCTCATGACGGATAACAAGTCACCTGAAATGGCTTCCTGGGTGGCAGCCATTAGACAGACAATTTGCAATCATCCCTGGCCCAATTTCTCTCACCTTCTCTCCCTCTCTTTCTCTCTCACTTTTTCTCATATTACTCTGCTTCTCGCTCTGGTGCCCCATGGACCTTGGCAGCTTGAGTGACAGGGACTTAACTAGTCTAGTCATACAAATGTGAGAGGGGAAATGAGGAAAAGAGAGGGGAGAATTTCATTCATCTCACAAATACCAAATAACCTCTGCCGCTCATTTACATATTCTCTTCACATTCTCTGTTGGCCAGGTGCACTATCCTGTTTCCAAGTCTTCTCATCTGGAACTCACCTATGTCATGTGACACCACAAAGGCAGAAAGCAGAGGTGTAACTACAGTAGCAGATGTAGGAGCACAAAGGCCTGGACTTGTGTCCGCATCATCACAAATACAAGATGCAACCTGTAGGATATAGAGCTGCTGCACTCGAATGCAAAACACTGGTATATAAACATTGTTCCACAGGTATATGGACAACAAGATATAATATATAATACATCTTTAAATACAACATTTACAATATTTAATTGTGTAATATTTTTTTTCTGGATATTTTCTAGATCGTAACTTTCTGAATTGTCATAGTCAGACAGTTTTATTTGCTATTGTCGAAGTTTAATGATGTTCTTTGGTCTGTTCCTTTCATATTTGTAGTTATCTGTGCCTGTTTAGCTAGCTGCTAGGGTTTTAACTGTACTCTCCATTTTAAACCTATCCATGAAGGAAGCTCCGGAGTTATGGTTGTGAAAAAGCTGGAAGAGAAGTGACATTTTTCTTCAGGGTCCCCAGGCTTGGTTCATTTTATGAAGTATAAAGTTAAAGTACAAAAATGTTCATGCATATATTAAACACCATGGAATATATGAAATATATATTCTTCATTTCCGGTTAATACTTGTACAGCTGCTGTTATTGTGTATATATTTATTTATATTTTGATTTCTTCATACATTCTTATATAGTTCTATATTGTGTATTTTGTTGTACAGTTATTTTATTTTCAACTTTAATTTATATATTTTATCTTATTCTTCCCAGTTAAATTTACCCTTCATTCTAATTTGTGTTGTACAGTTATTTCATTTTTAACCTTAATTTATATTTTATTCCTTCCTAGTTAAATTTACCCTTTTTAATTTTTCATATTTATTTCCTATCTTATTCATAGCCTTTTCCTTTTTTGTTTTCTTTAGGTCACGAGCAGTTGTCCAAGCATTTCACTACATATCGTACTGTGTATGACTGTGTACGTGACAAATAAAAATTTGAATTTGAATTTGAATTTGAAAGAATGTAGCATGATTGGTTGCAAGTTTTCTCTGCAAAATGGGCACTGATATGTATCTGCACCTATTTTTCAGCAGATTACAGTAAATGCCCCTGCCCAGAGGTGAATTTAAACCTTATGCCTCCATATCTGAATATACCGGTACAGTTCTTCTACATTCAGCAACTTTAGTAAGGTCACCCACTGATCTTGAGTGATAAGTTCTGACTCACTAAGTTCCAGTTTATTCTGAAGGTCTTTGATGCAGTTGAGGTCAAGACTTTTTGGAGGCCTGTCTGCTTTTCAGCCACATCAAACTTGGGAATATTTTCTTTATCTCCCAGTGAGCATGGATCTGTGATGATGTTAAAACAGAAAAAGGTGTCCCTGAAACGGTTACTACCATGTTGAAAATGGAATTGTGTTGAATTTATTAGGCAATGAAAACAGTGGCTTCATATCATATATATACTCACAACTAAGTGAACTGCGGCAAAAGTACAACTTCAGGAAAAAGTACTGTATAGTGTGATATGATCAGAACTCACTGAAGTGGTCTGCAATCTACCAGATCTCATTACCTTTTTAATAAAATGTTCACATTTTAATTTCAATTGGTACCAGAAGAAAAATGACATCTCCTTTGTCCAGCTAATCCCTGCTACTTCTGAGAAAAGTAACTACACAAACACAAAGAACCAGATCATTATCATTTGATAACCTGAACATTTCTAATTCTGACAAATTGTAACACGCTGATTGTGAAAATAGGTTTTAGGGCCTTTAGAATGTATATGCAAGGTGTTGTCAACAAAGGCAATTTACTGAAGTGCATACCACATCACCATCCCGGTGGCCGCTAGGATTCTTTAATACAGAGTAACATGAAATGTGATAGGCGAAAATTGGTTGTCAAAAACTATGGGAGAGCTATACTGTGAAGTGTCAGGGTGCAGGCTGGGCTGAAGTGATGAAACACAAAGAGCCAATTGCCTCCTTTACCAAACAGTTTTTTAAGCCAGTGAAAATAAGTTCCATTCTTGCCTACATTCAGTGGCCAGTTTGACTCCCTATCTGTGATAAAGGCCACTTTTGAGAAATACTAAAAGATGCACACTGAGACAAGAGGCTTAGACATGTTTGAATAATCAGAGGCAGAACTCACTTTTTTAAGAAGCCAGAGCTCCATGAGGTGAGAAAAAAGATCATCTGACTCAACTTTGCCAGATGTTGTCCTGTTAGTCAGTCTGTTACAGCACTCTGCGGAGCTGACAGTGTTTCATCTTGTTGGAAAGAAGCAGTGTGATTATGTTTGTGGTCTTATGTGGCACCACACTACAGTGGCAGCGGGCATGTCAGCAATGTGCACTGTAGTGATAAATCTCACTTAAAAAGAAGAAAATCGCTGGCAGTGAAGCCATCATAAAGTCTCGAGTGATGAAGATGTTTCAACAAATGCACCAAATCATGATCGGAGCAAGTCTGACAGTGTAAGTGAAGGCCAAGGTTTGGTGCATTCACTATTACCAGAAACAGGGACATTTTGCTGTAAAAGATGACAATTTAGTTGTTCACCTGCTTTACTTAAACAAACAAAAAATAAAATCCAGCTGTTTCAAGCGTATCTCATGAAATGTCAGATTGCCCTGAGCCAGAGGACCAGCCATCAGGGCTGATGTAGTCTTACACCAAAGGTTCAACCGTCTGTCGCTGCCTGCTGTTGCACTCTCCCACACACACCACACCTACATGTTCCAATACTCCTATCTTCACACAACAGACGTGCAACCGTGCTTGTTCACAATGATGGTAATTTTTAGAGAACAGCAAGCAAATGTTGGGCAATGGATTAACACATCATTAACACCTGACCCACCAAAATGTACAGTGCACTGGAGGCCAATAGTTATTTTTCCCCAACACGATTTTCTCTGTTCTCTGACTTTTAGGAGGTCTGCCACTTTTTCTCCTCCCCCATGTTGTGTGTGTCAGAAGAGAAATGCATCACACTCCAGACTGAGTCATACTCGTCTTCCACTTTCAAAACAATTCAGAGTGTTTTATAAAGGAACACACTGCGCTGTGAGTGTTCATTTCCTTTAATAGCACTTGAGCTCTGCAAAATAGGGGAGTATGAACACTGTAGGAAAACAACTAATAGAGCAAAATGGCAGTTACAGTAACAACAATGTTGACAAAACACCCAAGAGAAAGACACAAAGAAAGTGAGAGGTGCGAGGAGAAAATAACACACAGAGTGACAAAGACGGTGAGAGGGAAAGGAAGTGAACGGTTTTCCATTAAGACCAAATTAGCTTCTATTGTCCAGATTTCTTTGTGTGGATTTAAATGAAATTGAATTCTATGAGAATTGGTTTTATGCTCTAAACAAGAATACAAAGCCATGGGTCTACTCTATGGCTCAGTTATATATAAATTACTGCATTTACATGTGAGCTGTAACACAGGAAACCAGATGAACTTTTGTGCAAGGCAGAAAAAAAGTCTAACAGTTCCTGGAAAGTAATAAGCTGCGGAACAACCTGTCTTTACCATAGTGCTAGTCAAAATAGCATATAAAGTAAGAACTCGCTAATGGAGATCGGGGAGTTATTATCTAATAAGTGTGCTAAAATGATTTTTTTTTCCTTCATATGGTTTGCTTATTTAACAGTGTGAGTTTTTAATCTAACAAAGTTCATTGAGAAATTACAATAATAATACAGCTGCTGTACGTTTGTTTTGTTTTAGATCTGCCTGCTCACCTTTTAATCCACATGCACATATACTGGAACTAATCCTGCTGATTTTGACAGCTGAATGTAACAAGAAAGCAGCTTCAACCAATGTTTCCATTTTAACAGTGGGTACCTTTGCTAGGTAACAGTGGGTAACATTCTATGGTGTTTATTTGAGTGACACTGCTATAATTTTCACTAAAAGCTAATAGGTTTCAAGACAGAGCATGTTTCAGGGGTTTTATTACAAAAACAAGAATATATTAGGCAGGCGAGGCAATCCTCAGGTCAAGTAACTTCATGTAGTGTCTCACGGGTTAATTTCCCTATCCAAACTGAATACTTGGAATAGACCCCATGAGAGGACAGGCTGTCACACTGGAGAGGATGTAGATGAGTTCTGGTAAGTGAGTTGAATCGAATGACATATGGATGCCTGTATTAGTGGCAAAGAAAGAGAGAGATGGGAATCTGGTGAAGATTGGGTGGCTGAAGCAGTACCTAAAAACCCGAGTGGAAGATGAGCTGATGGAACACAGGTGTGTCACACATGCACACACACACACTCATGCAAAGGACTGGGAATGGGGATGACAGTCAGAAACAAGCCACTGGAGGCACCAAGGGATCCATTACAGATACACTGAGGTGCAAACTCTGATTCTTCAGTTCCTCTGACAAAGTCTATAGTGGTTTTGTTTTTCTGGCTAACATCTTTTTGGCACTTTTGGATTGTTTAGAGGCTTTACATGAAGCATAAAAAACATATGGAATTGCAATTACCTGATTACCTATAGCCTGATTTAGAAATGAAGTTCAGTGATTAGTACTGGTGCCTTGAAGCAGAAGGTTTTGTGTTCAAATCCACTTGCTGGCTTCGACCTGTATGGAGTTTGCATGTTCTCATTGCGTCTGCATAGGTTCTTTCGAGGTACACTCCAAAGATATGCACGTGAGTCTAGATTGGCAGCAGTTGTGACTGTAAACATATGTGTTAGCCCTGTGATAGACTGGTAACCTGTCCAGGGTATACCTTCCCTCTTGCTCTGTGACAGCTGGGATCAGCTCTAGTCCCACCATGAACTTGAAAAACGATTAAGCAAATAGAAGCTATGATAACAGACAAGTCATTATGGATTTTCAGATAATGTGTCGTTCCATACCATAAACCTTTTGCAAGGTGTATACTGCACTATAAAAAGAGCTTGGTATACATAGACATATTTAAAATATTAATTCTGTTGTGTTCAGTCTATACTCAATTCAGTGTTAATAAATAATAGAGCATTTACTCATTAAAAATCCAGTTATTTTACTCAAGAATTGGATGTTAGATTTATAATTAACTGTCTGTATATATTCCCTATAAACCAAGAGCAGTCAGTGTAAATCTCCAAAAGTTGTTTATTTTATGTAGGCTCAGGGTACACACACACACACACAAAATAAAACTCTGTTTAAACATTAAATAATGTTTTGTAGCTTCAGTGGTAAAAAAAAAAAAAAAAAAACTGCCCACAGTACCGTGCTGATTATAAAGTCTGCTGGCAGTTTGTTACTCACAGTGGTTTTGTAGAGTTGGCTCCAAACATACCATAGCATTTTTGGGAGATGACATGTTAATTGTTGCTTGTTACTGAAAAATGTCATGTTGCTAGTTAAAATTCAGTCGAAATAATAGTAAAGATTAAAGTGAAAATGTTAGGGAAAACAGTCTTTTTATTGTCTAACTTAAAGCTTCAACTGTCATGACAGAGTCACTGACATGCGTGAGCGTCAAAGGGCTGGCCACGATCCACAGTGTGTTTGCAAACCAGCCCTAGCCAAAAGATGACACATTGCACAGATATTGCACTTGTCTTGGTTCAATTTGCATTCAGTGTCTTATTTGGAGACCACCCACTGCAGTGCAGGCAGGGGGTCTGCTTCCGAGGAATATTTAGTGAGCATCTGGCACTCCCTGATGTCACTGTACTATTTAGCTGTCTTTTAAGGACTTAAACTTACACCCGTAATGCTTTTAATACCACCTTAATTAAAGTCAACAGTGCTCTCTACAGTGATCCTCTAGCACACTACAGTTGTCTCATGCTATTTCCGGATCTATCTATCTATCTATCTATCTATCTATCTATCTATCTATCTATCTATCTATCTTATATAGATAGATAGATAAAGTCTTTGTAGACTGTGTGAGAAAACATAGCATCATTCATAAATAAGCAATCAATTAGTCTTCTCAGTTTAATTTGTCTCCCTCATTCTCCATAAAAGACTCCCACAACATGGCAGCATAGCAAAAGTATGTGTTTTCCTACAATCAGGCTCTTTTTAATGCTTTTATCTATCGGTGTCTATCAATTACCATTGCTAATCGATTTTAAGTGTATGGCACCAGGACAGATCTGCGGATTAAAATAACATGAAAGCATTTAACATTTTTATATTTTAAGCCATACACGAGAGAGACCTGTTTTTAAAAATTCATTTTTAAGCCTCCCACGCTAAAAGTTCATGCACTCACAGTGTTGTAAAGCACTTTTGATAAGCATCTTCAGTCCAAAATGGCAGATATAAATGTATTTGAAAATGTGAGTCTGTAGTTACCAGGTGATATGTGCTTCTGATGAGCTGTTTGATAGCTTATGGCTCCTCTCAGCACATTATTAATCATATCTAACGACTTCAGATATTGCTCTAAACAGTTTGCCCTACAGGATTTCCCTTCTACTGCAGCCACTGCTCAATATGCTGCCCAAGGCATGACTGTTACACATACCAAAATGTGTGTGAGTGTGCGTGCTTGCATAAGAGTGAGGAAAGGAGAAAAGTGGTGAGGAAGAGAGCGCGAGGAAAGTCTAAGAGATAGAAGAGAGAGAGAGAGAGGAGAGTAAGAGAGCTGCCTGATCTCAAGCGGCAAATTAGGGCCTCTCTGAAATCGATAACAGGGGAGCCATGCACAGATTTCATTAGTTGGAAAACATGTGCGGCTAAAGGGATGCAAACGGATATTGATGTTTGAGATTGATTGATCTCTTCTTTTCTCAAAAATGTACACGCTGAGTTGCAATGCTGAGTTTGTTTTGGGTTTGTTTGCGCTCCGAGTGCACATTCAATCTTAAATGCGAGTTTGCCCGTGACCTTTTTTATTCAACAGATACTCATCTGTTGAAAGCTGATATCACACATATCTAAAATAGACTTCCTAGGTCAAATGACAGTCATACCCATCCTGCCCCTATTCTCCACCACCAGACACAACGTTTTTCTTCTGTGAGATTCAAAAGTCAATGAACAAATGTGACATTCAGGCCTTTTGCATCTTAAGCAAGCCCACCTTGTCACAAAGGTGGCATTACAAAATACATCTAAAGCACTCTTTCAAGTAAATGTAACAGGTAGGCGTACGTGGCTGAAATACAATTTCCCATTGCCTTTTTTCTTAATTAGATTCCAGATGGGTGTGGTTTGTCACAGAGGGAAAACACAGAGGACTAGAAAGGTTTGGTAATCACAGGAGAGTCTATAAAGAGTAATGTTATGCGATGGACTGCTCCTTTGATATTATCTAAATTCCCCACCTTAATTAAAGAACACTCATGTGGTAGTTAGAACAGGTTTAAGGAAGGTGCAAAAAGATTTACATGAATGAATCAAAACACTGGTGTCCAACAGATGGGAAATGGGAAATGTTACGTATAGTAGAAGTCAAGTGAAAATTGTAAAGACAACGTCTCAAAGACAAAATTTGAGACAACCTAATTACCACACACTACAAATCCAGGTTGTTTCCTCTCCAACCTTGGTGAAATCAATGCCAAAACTGCAGTACAATTTTGGGAGGTACCAGTCCTCTGTGTCATGTCCCCAGGTCAGCAAATTGATACATTTAGGGCTACACTATGGATATAAAAGTCAATTGTTTTGTTTTGTGGGGCATTTATTCCTTCTGTTTATTTATTTTCTTCTGCTTATGCAATTCACGGTCACAGGGGGACTGGAGCCTATGCTAGTTGCCACAGGGGGAGAGGTCACCAGCCTGTCGCAGGGCCAGAGAGAAACAGACATCCATTCCCAGAGTACCCGGACAGAACCCATACAGACAGAGGGAGAACATAGACAGCACACAGTCAGACCCAGGCCAGATGGTGGATTTCAACCCAGGACCTTTTTGCTGTGAGACAACAATGCTCCCCCGTGTTGCCCTGCCATTTATTCATTAATTTTATTCTTGGCAAACCTTATGTTGCACTTTTTTATATGTTTAAATTATGATGTAATCACCAACACAGATCTACAATACCTGGCCAGGTGTGTTAAAAATGTGCTATTTCACCATCTTCGCTTTTCTTTATTCTGGTTTCCATGCAACAGTCTGATAAACCTGACAGTGTGATCATCTTAAATGATTAATTGAACTTGAATACATGCTTTAAAATTTCCATTCATTATGATGTGTCACATTTTATCTGCTGTACATTTAATCACTTGCCATATGCATATTAACGATTAAAGTGGCACCTGTGTTATGGGAGTGAGTCACTTGTTGTAAATGTGTGCTTTGTGCAGTCGCACTACCCACAGCTGTGTGACACATATTCCCTCATTGGAGAATTCTCACCTTCACTGTTTTGGGTTTTTTAAATTATTTTGAGATGACTAATAAGATTCAAATCGTGTTTGCTGCAATCCTATGTCTCACTGTGCATCGAACTTATGTGATTTATATTTCCATTCTTTACACTTCTGTTTATTTTAGAAACCTAAAAAACAATGTTGATTACTTTCATGGTTTATCCCAACACAGACACCAAGAAACTAAGAACAACAACGTGTATGATGGTATGGAGCACGTGTCTGAGTTTTCTGGTTTGTTTTTTTTCACTCTCTCTTTTTATTGTCTTCTTTTTCTTCTTTTGTAAGCTTAGGATTATAAGCAAAGTACTGAGTCACTGTCTGTATTGGTTCTGGTGCCACCTGTTCAATTTTGAACAGCCTTTCTTGAATTAAAATCTTGCCACAGCATCCTGTTTCAAATGGAAATGATCAGAAGCATGACACCATTATGGAATATCATAAATAAGGACAATACCTTAAAATTCAAATATAAATTGCCTTCAGATTGAAGGAAGGAAATCTATTTCCTCTTTAAATGTATTTGAATAGAGGAAGGCCTTTATAAGGAAGGTGAGATTTCTCAGTTTGCTTTCATAAATGAAAAACAGGAGAAAATAGTGAGGGAATGATGATGTGGGTTTGTATTTATTAGTTTCCTAACTGACCATAAATTCTCGGAGAGAAGCAGCTCTATCGTCTTACCTAAGGTAATAACGTTTGATTTTTTATTAATGACAGAAGTGCTCTGTTACCTGTTAATGGATGCCACTATTCCAGCAAAACAGGAATGATTTCGTGACAGACCTTGTGTAAGGTTAATTAATTAATTAATTCTCTCTTCACAAAGTCTTCACAAATGAATCTTTGAAACAGGTTGGGTTATAGCTCTTCACTTTTAAATTATTTTACATAAAAATTAGAGATGGCACGATTCCACTTTTTTATGTCCGATACCGATATCATAAATTTGGATATCTGCCGATACCGATATGAATCCGATATAGTGTGTTTTTTAATCAATAAAACTGTTTTTTTTTTTATATCTTGCTGCATTTTGTATAAGTTCATACTCAAGTTAAAAAAACAAACACTAAAGCTATTCTGTTATGCCTGTATGTAAAAAATATACTGCACCCAAAATATTTCATAGTTCAACAAAACTGATCAATTTAATAAACTTAAACCTACTCCATCCTCCCTATTCTGGTATTTTAAAGAGTAAGCAACCTAACTAATCGGGTTGCAAACTCCCAGAAAAAAATAAATTAAAAAAAGGGAACCACCCCCCACCTCATGATGCTTAATTGACGTAATCAACTTTAATTTAATGCAGTGTGAAAAAAAATGCACAGAAATCAATTATTTTTCAAGAATAATTAAATAGATTCAACATCTTTCTTCAACAGAATTGCAGACTGCACAGATGGTACCTTCCCAAAGGAAAAAGTACTATAGCTTACTAGGGTATATTAGACTTAATAGTTAATATATACAGTAATGGACTTCTATACATTTTACATCAGATTAAAACTTTGGGTGTAAGATTCAGATAATTATTTATTAAACGCTAGACATTTTAAATGACAATAAGAAAGAAAAGTATGTCTTTAACACTGGATGACATTGTAGTTAGGTTTTTCACACCTGTAAGCACGCATAGATTAAATTAGATTTGTTGAAAGGTAAACAGTAGAAGAGACCATTAATTCCATTAAGAGGCACCCACAGTCTAGCCCGATCGCAGCATCAATACATGCAAGATTGTGTGCAGTAGGCTATAGATGCATACAAATGTGGCTGGCGCACTCTGAATTAAACAAGCATATGCTGTTTAAACCATAAAAGTGCTTTGTCAGTTTTTAATCCCAGCATTTATCCACTTTAAACAGGTGTTCCATAACTTTTTTCATTATTATTTTTCAGTATTCTTTTTTTTCGTGATAGATCTTTACATAACGAGCATCTGACTTTAAATGTTTATTATTTCTTGCTACAGAAAATAATAAAACTATAGTTCAATACCATATTTTAACTCCTACATTGTGTTAAAAGCAGTTAGTACTCTGTTCTATAAATACAAGTAGTTCAAGAACAGAATGTATGACTTAGTTTCCTAACAAAGTTTCTAGTAAGTAAGTAAGAAACTTGAACATTTTGGTATTCAGAGTTCTCATATTTGTACTTATACAGTCCAACAGATGTCTGTGTCCAGCACAGCACCACTGTGTTCTCAGCATCCAGGTTTCCCTCAATTAAAGCTTTCTCATATAATCACAGTTTAAACATGCACAGGCACTCAGTATTAGATTAAGCAATTAGATTATTGTCATCCTACACTGTTCTGCAAATACAAATTATTGTTTAAGGGCACAGCTGTGGGTGTGCAAGGGTGAAAACATAAATGATATGCCACATAAGCATTTAATGACAAAGTAATTGCATTTACATTTTTCCTCTAGTGGTGTAAAAACAATAACCATATTAAACACATCTTGTACATTCTGTGTATTCTTTATTTATGGATTTCCACAGATGCCATTAGTGGATGCATGGCCAGAGCTCTTTGAAGCAAACAATTTTCAACTATTATGGTAACGCTATCATTTCAGGTTCCCATTTTATTTGAGTAAGACGACATCTCACCTCCTCAGTGAAAAGTACAGGATGAGACTTAGGGCAGTAATACAGACAAAAAGCAACAATAAACAACTTCATTAAGATGAACAATAAAATTGTAAAAAATAAAGACAGATTATTTTATGCAATTAAAAGTAAAATATTTCTAAAAAATGGGCAGTAACAGTCAACATGAACTGAAAAACACATTAACTGAAAAGTGTGCACAGCAAGTCGTTGCCTTGCAGAAAGCAATCATTTTTTTAGACTGGGATGCCTTCTGCACGTCTGACTGTGTGTTCGGTCTCTTGCAGCTGAGATTTTTCTTATTTCCAGAAGAGCGCAGAGGAAAATAATTGATGGTGACATGAAAATCAGGAGGTGGGAATAGAGAGCGGCAGGGTCTGTGGTGGGGTGTGGGATAGAAGGGATGAATAAGTATTTAGCCTGAGTCAGAAGCACCACCACCCTCACCCAAAAGGAGGAAAATTTTCTTTGTGGGACATCAATCCCATTTCTTTGCGTCTCCTGCTGTGCACAGGTCAATTATATCTTTATTACAGTAAAATGCAGATCATATTCCTGCAGAATGTAGGCGCAGAAAGACTGATGATGGGGAAGGTTGCAGAATCTCGTTTTTCTCAGATACAGTATGTGCCACTCGTACAGTAGGCACGGTGCAAACTAGGAGTTCATGGTGATAAACAAAGGCAGGATTTCGCTAATCTAATTGTGACCTACTCTGAAACCAAGCCATAACCTCAAACTACATTAGTGAGAATTTAGCTTGACACTTTGAAGCATCAGCACCTTTGCCTGGGTTGGGTGTTGTTTTTGGCACCCCGCATCTGGATTGATGCCAGGTCTCAAAAACTGCGGATGGTTCATTTTATTCATTTCAAACAACGGTGAAAGACTATGTAAAATTTTGGAAATTTTGAAGGTCAGATTGTTTTTATTTATTTATTTTTTATTTTAATAACCTTTTAATAGGCTTTTGTAAACTTAAATGAAATCTAGACACAAATCTAGTAAATTTAAGATTTTCTAAAAAATATCATCTACTCTTTAACCGGTCGGTTTACTGCAGCATGTCCAGCTTTCTCAAAGTCCTAGAAAACTTGAGAGATTCAACAATTATGTTACAGCTCTGAGAAAAACAAACACTGGAAAGGTCATGACTATGTGCTGATAATGTTTGTTTTTTTCTATTGTGGAAAGTGTTTAATGTCAAGCTTGTCTGCTGGTAGATTTAATTAGTCTTGAAGGAATAACAACCCATAAACACATTTCTGTTTACAAAATGAGGCAACAATGCCCTAAACATTCAGATGAATACAAATATTGGTAATGGAGATTACTGCTCATGTCAGGTAGTTTTTATGAAACAGTCTAAACTTTCAGGTGCTGCTCTGTGTGGGTCTATCTTTTTTTTTGCTTTGGGTTTTATCAGACCAGCAGATGATGAGACAGCGCTCGTGACCGTTAGTGAGCACATTATCCGTTCATTATTTTCATCTACTTCCCCAACATACACAGGGCAGGAGGCACATATAGCCAGAAAAACAGTCACACCTGGAACCAGTTGAGAGTTTTCAGCTCATTTAAAACACTGCGAGGCTCTTGCTGGTCCTCCGCAACAACATTTGTTGGACAAGTTGCTCAAAATATCTAATTTTTCACTCATTATATTTTATACCATAATGAAAAGGTAATTACATTATTACACTAATTGCTCATCAGCAAATGTAATTAGCTAGATTACCCACTGAATAACTTTCATTACTCTGCACAGGTTTACCAGGGATTCTTTTAAACAGCTTAAAAGCTTTCAGATAAGGCTGCTCGATTTTGGCAAAAAAATCATTTTCACAAATATTTTGTGAATATTACCATGATTAGTCACAAAAACTGGAAAATGGTTGAATTATTTGAGCTGAAAAAATATATAGTTGTCTTTTGTAACTTTAAAGAAATTCCACTGTTATCATTTAACTAAAAAAATAATAATATTAATCACTAAATATGAACTGAATTAAACCTTTCATACTGTGATAGGATCAAACTGAAAGGTAAAATATTATTGTTATTACATTTTGCTGGTTTTTCTATGCATTTTAATTCCTTTCTTGTTACGTACATTTACACTTTTGCAGGGACATGCTTTTAAACTGCTGTGTCTAGGAAAACAAGGCTTTAACAAAAGTCCTAAGATGGAATCCCCCCCCCCCCCCCCCCCTATACTCTGGAAACTATTTCATGTTAACACGACCAAGCCCATACGGAAATGAAAGGACAGGGTCATAAGTTTCACTGGGATTGGGACAAAACTGCACGTATAAAATCATAACTCAGATTTGATACAAAACAACAACAGTGAACTAACTGAAGTTAATAATTAACTCTCTATATTTCTGAGAAAAAATAAAAAAGACTTTCCAATTTTGTCACTGGTTAATGACTTAGACCTCAAAGTCTAAGTCAAGAAGAAGAATATAAAGTAAATGGCCTGTATTTATATAGCGCTTTACTAGTCCCTAAGGACCCCAAAGCGCTTTACACATCCAGTCATCCACCCATTCACACACTGTTGATGGCAGCTACATTGTAGCCACAGCCACCCTGGGGCGCACTGACAGAGGCGAGGCTGCCGGACACTGGCGCCACCGGGCCCTCTGACCACCACCAGTAGGCAACGGGTGAAGTGCCTTGCCCAAGGACACAACGACCAAGTCTGTCCAAGCCGGGGCTCGAACCGGCAACCTTCCGATTACAAGGCGAACTCCCAACTCTTGAGCCACGATCGCCTGTAAGTATGTTACAGAACGGTGTTAAATTCTACTTTGTGGGTCAGTGAAAAAAACAAACAGCATGAGTGGCTCATATATTGTCTAGTTATGATACTATGAAGCAGACGATTGTCTATTTGGATCTTGAAATTCTCTCATTAATTTCTAATTACCATTCTTTGAGTGCCAACCTCCACTCGGTCTCGGTCTCAGCAAGTGCCTCAGTCGAGGTCAGCCGTTTGTTCTTAATCCATTTCTACAGTTAATTATTCCAGTTGTTTTTTGTTTGTTTGTTTGTTTTGGGGAATGTTTTGTATTTAGTTTGCAATGTTTGGACTCAATTATTTAAATGAAATATATTTTATACTGCATTCCTGTCACACTCAGTGACAGTGTCAGTGAGGTTATAAGAGGTGACTAATTCTAAGGAATAAGTTTTATCGGATTATAAAAATAATAATTTAAGTGTATTGCCTTTAAAAATGACTCTATCTCCCTTTAGGATAAATAATTTGGGACAGATCAATGAACAGTTAGCTGTGCTTTATTAAGTGAACTGTCCTAGTATATAATTGAACTGCCTTAATTCTTCATGGTATAGATTCAGCAAAGTGCTGCAAATATTCCTCAGAGATTTTGATTCATAGTGACTTGATGACATCACACAGTTGCTGCAAATATTTTGGTTACATTGTTGGAGCCATGATGGAAATATCCCATTCTACCAGATCCCAAATGTGCTGGATTGAGATCTGGTGACTCTGGTGGCCATTTGAGCACAGTGAACTCACTGTCAAGTTCAAAACACCAGTTTGAGATGATCTGAGCTTTGTGATATGGTGTGCTGTCCTGCTGGAAGCAGCCATCACACGATGGGTATGCTGTGGTCACAAAAGGGATGGAAATGGGGACCTGGCATTTAAATGATCCTCATTTGCTACTAAGGGGTTGAAAGTGTGCCATGAAAATATCTTCCACTACTGCACCACTGCCACCAGCCTGAGCTGAGGCAGTGGCAGGATGGATCCATGCTTTCATGTTGTTTGTGCAAAATTCTCTCACTGTCCGAACGTCACAGCAAAAATCGAGACTCACTGGAAACAGGAAACATATTTCCAAGCTGCTATTTTTGATGAAAACTGTCCATTTTCGATCTTAGCTGGCAGGAGTGGCACTCAGTGTGGTGTTCTGTCAGTGCATCGCGTCTGCTTCAAGTTGGCCATGTTGTGTATTCAGATTCTCTTCTGCGTATCTGGGTTGTAACAAGTGGTTATTTGACTTACTGTTGTGCAGAAAAATGTCAGGAGTTTTTTGAATCAAAGTTTTCGTCCTGATTCTGATACTTTGTTTGAACTTTTAGCCATGTCTAAATGCTCGAAATGTCTAATGTCTAAATGTGGAGTTGCTGACATGTCATTGGCTGATTAGATATTTGTATTAATAATCAGCTGAACAGGTTTACCGAATAAAGTTTCAGGTGAGCATATTTGTATGTGTGATTTTTGTTTGTTTATTTTATTTTAACTTACTAAAGACGGGACAGACTTGACTGGGGAGAAAGAAAGGGGAGAAAGAAAGGGAAAGAAAAACAGCGGTGAAGAGGAGCGGTGATAAAGGGCAAAAAACAAAAACCAACAAAACAAACAGACAAAAAAATACATCTATCAATCACCTGGATCACCTGTTGAGAAAGAAAAAAGAGAAAACAAGCAAAAAAAAGAGAGCAATATAATAAACAAGTTCATTGCGATGATCTATGTGAATATAACAGTAAATACTAAATATGGAATAGTATTGTGCAGCACGTAAGATCGACAGCGCACAGTGTGCTTTGAGGTAGGAGCCAAAATGGGTGTAGTTTGTTTGTGTGAGCACAGGTGTTCACAGGTGTACACATGGGTGTACACCTGTGAGCATGAGCGCGCTTGTATTTAAAAGGTTCCTTCATGTAATGATCTGCTAGAGGGTGTGGGGAGCCACAGCCCCGTCCTCCAGGGCATGAAGCAGGTATGGAGGAGATCCAGGCTCCAGACATACAGAGGCCCCCAGAACACAAGAGACCAAGGAAGACCAACGGAGGGGCAGCCGTGTCACTATCCCAGAAAGAGCTGAGGAGGGCCCCAGATGAGGGGTCATTTAGCAGCCGCGGAGCAGAAGCCAGGGGGGGTTGCAGTGACGAGCCCGTGAACTCCGTGATTTTGTTTGTTTGTTTTTACTTTTTTGAAAGGTGAGAGTGACGTTTAACGTGAGGTTGGTGTTTTTATTCACCAGCTTATTACATTAATCTGTGCTAGCAACACTGAGTCCGCATTGCCTCGGTGCTGCTGTTGCTACCTTCTTGTCCTTGTTATGCCAGATGCCTCATGCACTACAGATGTTTACTGAGCACGTGCGTCAGCCTCCCCACGGCGATAGAGCCAGTATGAGGATAGATGGAAGATGGAAAAAGAAAGCCCGCCTGCCCCTCCCGTGCAAGGTTAATCTCGTCCTCAGCCACAACTAGCATGTCACCCTAATGAAGCCCCAACAGACGAACACTTAATAAGAGTTAAGAGTAAATTAACCTTGAAGACTTTGCACGCATCTCTCCTTTTTTTATACATTTTATGCATCCATTTCCCATGATCAAGGACAAGCGTTCATTTAGCTAGAGGAGGTCAGAACAAAAACATTCCCTTGATGGTTGCAAATTTCTCTCTGACATCTATGTTCCAGACAGAGCTGTGAGGAGAGGATGAGCCTCTGTTTTCCTCTTTAATGTTGTCTGAGGCAGATAAAAAGCTACAAGCTGCTCCCCCACCCACTTACTGTTTTTTCTTCTTGCTGCTGATCAATGCTCTTAATGGTGGTAATCAATCAAGAAAATGAAAGATTTACTCTCCAATATTAATTTTGCTCAGCATCGATTGAGGAGTGAAGAGTATTACTGCCGTTAATGCCTTTTGAGGTGCTGTATTGAGTTGCTTGCTTCTGAAAACAAGTCATTTATCTTTCATTTCAACAGTTTTATTACACCTTTAAACATAATTAGAAACAGATAACAGTCACCTGAGGTGAAATTTACTAAACTCTTTGATAATCTTGTTTTTTTAGTTTTAAGATAATTATGCTAAACTCAGATGTCGATTTCTTTGTGTAAATGTTCTGCTACACTGAATTTGCTCATCTGGCTAAAATTCATTTTGGTTGTGTTGTGCAGGCATCACTACACTTAGCAGCCTGTTATCTACATCATAGCAGCTTTTCACAAAGTAAAACAAAAGTTGTGTCTGTAGTGATCCATTTTATGCAGTTAATCAGGACAGAGGTTGCACATTTTACTCAATTTGTAAAGGTTTTGCTTTGACAGTACTACTTTTCTGTCTGCCGCTTCAAAATGCATGCGTTGTTACCAAATGAATCTGAGTCTGTAGTGCTGACTTGGGGTACAGTGATGACAGCCAGCACTAATGATACGCCACTCATCGAAGCACCAGGGGCAGAAAACATGCCAAACCAATGAAAGCCTGCCTGCTATATGGTGACAGGTTATGATATCAGTTGATCAAAGGCTGATAGGAAACTTGAAAGCTCTGTTCAGCCTTTACTGGCATTTGCACAATTTAAAAAAAAATGTTTTGCACTTTGAGCTTTGTGGAGGGACACCACTTGCAGTCTATGCTGCAGCTGTCTCATGGCCGCATAGAACAGAAAATCAAGCGAGACGACAGATTTGTTTACACGTTCACATTTTTAGTTAGTTGTTTAGCTTAGACCAACTTCATTAAAAGTAAAATCTGGAAATAAAAACTTTTTGCTTCCGTAGACATCAGTATTCTGCAAATGTACCCAGTTATCATCACTTATCTTATCGTGACATGGACAGAGTATCTTTTCACTGTTATTCGCAAGCATAACACAACATAATACTTTTAAGCCAGGTTGCCAGAGCGTCTTCTTTATCCTCGTCTTTCTTTTCTTTTGTCAGTAGTATACATGTTCCTCAGCCAGAGTGAGAAAAGTGGAGCAGGTTTTGTTGATGACTTAAGGGATGGAAAGCACACCGGGGCTTCTAATGCACCTAGTATTTAAATAATCCCCGGGTCTCCTCCATCCTTTTGATGCCTTTGTTCACTTTGAAAAGTTATCACCATACAGCCTGTACTGTTGGCTTGGGGATAAAGCGAGAGAGAGAGAGAGAGACGGAGAGGGAGCGAGAGCGTGTGTGTGTGAGAGCGAGAGAGAGAAATAGAGAGAGAGAGATGTCGAACCATGCCGCCATACCTTTTCTACTGCATCCAGTTCCCAGAGCGTGAAAGAACATCTGAATACACATTCGAAATCTTATCTCACTCCAGCTGTACTGCCGAATTCTTCCTTTTCCAGGCACTCTAGAAAGCAAAGGCAAAAGGGAACCCAGGAATAATCAGCCATGCTTATCTTCCTGCAGTACTGAGGGGAGCTATAATGAGACTCACTCATCCATAGTGGAGAGCTTAATAATTCATTGTGGTAGCTTTGCAGGTGAACCCTATCACATTACAATTTAAAAGCTCTAAAGCCAGTATTGCTGAGGGGGAGAGCAGCCAGGATGAATGCTAGACTGAAAAACCCTCATGCATACAGGTACATAATACCTCACATAGTCTCACACATCCACACATGTACACACACACACACACACACACACACACACACACACACACACACACATTATATATATATATATATGTATACCCTTAATGAGCTCCAGTCAGTTTTCTCTAAACAGACTTCAGACTTCTATTGCACTGCGCAGGCTTCTTCACAAGACAATCTACACCATAAGCGACAACCAAGTGGTACTTTAAAGTGGTAAACAAAAACAGTGTTTATTGTGAAGTGGTCCTCCCTCGCTTCTTAATTTGAAAAGCACTCGGCATATTAGCAAGCAGAAATCAGTCTTCCCGCAGGAACAAAAGTTAACATTCTGTCGGCACAGAAGCTGAAGAAGAGAAAAGAAATAAAACTAAGCATTTTACTCGTTTTTCTCTCTCAAGGGCAAAAGAGTTACTGTCCCGTCTTTTTATAATGCCACCAGCCGCACCCCGTCTCACCCCTCTTTTGGCAAGGTGCCATAAAAACTCTTGCAAGGAGGGGGAACATTAGTATTTCTGCGAGTCAACACCCTTGTTTTCTTGTGGACCTTTGCTCTGATTAAGGATCTTGAACAGTCTGCTGGCATTTTTTATTCCCTCCTAAAACTCATTTTCTCGCAGGGAACCTTCAGACATTCTACAAAGATGGGGTCGGCTTTGTCAGTGACCTCTGGCACCGACTGTCTGTGGAGCGCATCCCAGATGGGTTGGACTCTGGCCCACACTTCTTCCTGCTCCCTTGCTCGCCCTGTGTCTCTCACTATCTGTTGCTCTCCCCGTCTCCCACCCCCTCTCCACTTCACCCTCCCGATAGGACAGAGCAAAGAGCTTGGGTCGCTTGGCACAACGACTGAATACTGGAGTGACCTTGCAGGGCTCCCTAATGGAGAACTTGGCATTGTTCCACAGTTTCTCAGCCAACAGGCATGCATCCCTTTGCCACCACCGCCACCTCCTCTCAGTCTATAGATCCGGGCTATACTCACCTCTACCCCATCCTTCCTCCGTGTCCCCGCCCGAGAGCTGGAACACATCACATCAGTGACATTAATTGTCACCAGCAACAGTGGCCGATAAAAGCTCCCTGCTCCCCTTTCGCTGCAGGGATACAATCGAGCCACGTGGGAATTCAGTTCGCTCCAAGGAACCTATGCAATAAGATGACAGAATAAGAGACTTTTGTTTGTCTGTGTGCGAGTGTGCATTTATGGTTCTTTGCATGTCTGTGTTTGTGTTGGAATCTCGTTAGCCCACTGTAACCCTCAGTCAATAAATGTGATGGGATTAACCGATAAGTAGATAAATCGTATCTAAGAGTATTATGTCGGGATAAAACAGTCCTTAAGTCATCTTGGATGATGCATTCCTAAACCACACTCCCTACAGTCAACCAACAATATTATTATGATGTTTCCTTCATGCTGATTGCTTCTCAGAGCTTGCACTTAACATGAGTGATGTATTGTAGCAAAATGTGGCAAATTAAAATGAATATTTAATAGCTTAATTAATAGAAATGTACCTCATTGCACATTCATACTATAACATACAGGAATGGTTAAACATTAGCAAATAAATCAAGCTCTAAAGCCAATAGCCTTTGCTATATACTTAAACTCTATTAAATGCTCAGATCACACTGGCAATAGATTGATGTGGGGTAGATTTAGGTTTCTAGGTAGTAATTTAAAACTTTGAACTTTCTTAACTAAAATTACATGTTGAGTTACTTTTTTTGTAATAATCATAAGTGGGACTGCTTGGTTTTATGCCAGTACTTTAACAGGCTGGCTTCTTTGTCCTGTCAAAATCTGTTTTAAAGTACTGATGGAGGCTGAAATGTGATCAGCTAAGATATATCTGCTTTTATCATCAGCACTTTGATTGTGCTACTGCTGCAACACTGCTATTAATTCAGAGCACAGCTGATGGAACTGGATGCAGAGAGGAGGCTAGATGCTGTTAAAACTGGTTCTGAGTCTATGAACTCATTTTGATTGTGCAGCGATGACTCCACAACATTAATTAAATAATCACATTTTAAGCCAAGTCTAGTGCCGGAAAGATGTAGTACAGTTAATATCACCTTAGCAAAGATAAACTAACCATGTGCTGCATTTGTTCACTGCAACTGCAATTGACATTAACCTCTATTTTTGTACTTACTTGTTTGTAATGTGGTTTTGTTTTGTAAGTCTTGTAACTTGATGATTCCTAGATTACATAAATAAAGTTTGTAATCCTGTTTTACGTGTGCACAATAGGGTCACATGTTTGGAACATAAGTAACTTGGTTACTTAGTGTGGACAAATGACCTGAAAAGCAACACCCAGCAGGTCATATGAAAGCAAGAGTTATGAGCCCCCAACAGAGTGTCCTTCTACAGTCTGTCTGGAGTATCCCCTTTGTGTCACCTGTTTAGTGTTGTATGAGAGTGCATTTGTTGACAGTGTTACAGGAACACTGGACGTCAATGACGAATTAAAAGCAGATCAGGAATATCAAGAAAATGTTTCTTCCTTTTGGCTTAAGGTGACCTTTTCCATGCTTGATGCAGAAACAAAAAACTTCCATGTACATTTAAAAAATCACATAAATGTAATGAAGAAGTAAAAAACTTGATTTTAAGGAAAAATTCTCTATCCACCTGGGCAGAGGACAAAATGTTATCTCTGAACAAGTCTTGCTTTGCTCTGACCTTATGTGGACCTCTGGTTCAGTGCAGTGTTCAACACTGAAAGTGAAATTAATGCACTATTTCTGAATGACTAACGGAACAAAAGAGCTGAAGAAAGCTTGTTTTGTCCAAAATAGCTGGCAAGAATTTTAATGAGCCTCTATAACCAAATTTCCCTACACTCTTGAAGATATACACGGAAGTAAGGATTAACAGTGTCCAGGGCCACTCCTATTTTGAAGCCAAATATTTTCAGCTGCACTTGTATACGTGTTTCCGACAGGATATGAACATCAGACCTTTTTCTATACTACTGACATATTTAGTTTAAAGAAAATCAAAAGTTATTCTTTTCAATCAAGACCTTGGAACAATCAGAAGGACCAAGCCCGAGGATCTCAAACTGTGCTCTAGCTTGCACAGGACTTCAAGGATTGTGATAGCCACAGGACATAGCCAGCTGAGCCATGAAAGTAGAATCTTAAAAAATCAATTCTGAAACTCACAGGTAGCTGCAGTGGAGATCATTTCTCCTTCAAGCATTGCTGCAGCATTTTGGAGGAGTTGTAAGGGGGAAGAAACATTTTTCAGAAACTGCAGAGAGGAACAGAGTCACAGTAATCCAAATGAGGGAAAAATGTGTATATATATATTTATTTATTTATATATGTATACAGAGGACAGTCTCTAGCTGTCCCTGGGATGAAAAGGCCTCAGTTTAGAAACATTTCTACTGTCAGCAGGTGGCTTGCTTGGATGTGCAATTGGCCAGCCAGGTAGACAAGATACAGCTTTGGCGCACTGTCACTGTGGACTTGTTGGGAAATCACTAGGGTGTTATAAATAGGAAAAGGTAAATGAGCCAACCATTTGACACCTCACATTTGATGTAGCAGCACTTTCCTTGTGATTTGTGATTCCAAGGTTTCTCTGTAGCAAAAAACAGAGTAGCTAGGCTCCCTTTCTTTCCAGAATATGTCCAATCTTGTACCAGTTTTACAGTTAAAAGAAAAAAAAATACGATTCAATGAGAAATAGCACCTCCAAAGAACGAAAAAAAGAAAAACCAAACATTATCATTACTTATTTTTTGCTGACAGGAAAAATATGTAATGATAATGTTTCATGCCCCTGTCCCTACATCAACTGCCAACAGTGTTGCTCAGTGACAAGCTAAAGTTGAAGTAGAACACGATGCCCCTTTCTTTGAATGCTCAGAATGCAACATAGAAAAGACATTCTACATCTGAGCATTAAACTAGTTAAATACAGATGTGAGTCTGCATTTGAGATACTTTTTAAAAATATAATAATAGCAACAATAATAGTAAACAACAGTGACAAACACTCAAAATTACAACTTTTGCTGGTAATTTGAAAAAAAGAAACTGCGTGATTGTCAAAGGAGCTTGCAAAGAAAAGCGTCTGGACTTCTTTAAGTTGCTTGAAGACGTTTCACCTCTCATCCGAAAGAACTGAAGACGCTTCTTTGCAAGCTCCTTTGACTACGATAACCTGGATGACTGAGAACCTTCACAGACAAACTGTGTGATTCATTTGTTTTCTTAAAAAGAAGATTTTGCCATTCAGTTTCTACACTACTGTACAAAAGCCTTTAGTCACCACAAATTTCTATATAATTTGTAAGGAAAATGGAACATAGGCACAGCAATTGGTTGAAACTTGTGCAGTCTTACATGTAAATACATGGAATTTCAAGTGAAATTCCATATCTTTTATGGCCACATTTATCCTTCACCACAACATGAACTCAGGCGTTTTTGTAATTTCTTTCAATAGTCTTCAGGAACAGTTCTCTGGGCTTAAATGACACCAAAGCGCTTCTTTTCATGTTGGCTGCCTATCTTTCATTCCTTGTTTTAATAATGTTTAGAGTGTTTTTCTCTGGAGGGGTCAATCCATGAAAATGTTTCATTGTGTGTTTTTCTTATCAGCTTTTGTTTTTACTGCATTGGCTGTATGTTTGGAAGGATTGTAATGCTGGGAAGTTAAGCTGTTACCTCCTGACCTCTTAGGAACATACTGGCAATGATGTAAACCACATATTTCAAATTTGGATTCATCACTCCAGAACAATGAATAATAACAGCATGAAATTATACAGTCTTTTCTTGTTTTCCCACTAATTTTCAATACAGTACTTTGTAATTTGGCATACCTCATCTTTTTCGCTTGGTTTTTCTTCTTTAAGAATGGCTTAAGATTTTTTTTTCTGACTTTGACTGTTCATTTGTTTTTCTTTACCTCTCCAACTTTTTAAGATCTCCAGATAACTATTGCTCAATATCACCTGAAAACAACAAGATGTAAAAACTGCTTTTTGTGGCTAAATAATACAGTAACATTTTGAATAACACTACTTTTTAAACTGTTTTCTTCCAGTGTATTTTACATAATTTTCATTAGAAAGCAAATGAAAATTTTAAATCTGTGTCTGTATGTGTGTTTTTCAGTGTGCACATATATAACAGCTAAAGTTAAGTCACAGATGTGGATAACAAAGGTTCCCATAGAGATTTGGCTGATTTGACCTGTTTTTATGTGCATATTAAGTGATATTAATGAACCTGCCTCTGTTTACCTGTAAGACACCTCTTTCAACCTGACCTTCGCAGAATATTTTAAATCACATAACAACACAAAGAGCAAAGAAAACCAAAGGTTGCATTAACCTAATCCTGTAGCTTTAGTAGGTTCACCTGCTAGATTCTGGACACAAACCCATGCAGGATTCTCAGCTAGGCTAAGAGCATCATCAACCACACCACCTGCCTGCCCTTCTGCCATCCCCTCGGACCTCTGCCTTCCACGTCTGAGCCTCAGCCTCCTGCCCAAGTAAGCCATTCCATTCCAGCAATCACTATTGCTCCAGCACCAACCCATGCACCCACTAACTCCTTTCCTCTCTCTCTCCCTCTAGTAAGATCAGCGAGCACCGCATCAGCCTCTGTTTAAGTAAAATGCCTCTGGTTGCTGTACTAGGATCACCTGCCCTGTACTATATTGTGTGTTAAGCCAAGGTTCTAGGTTTTGTTCCTGCCCCACACTAGCATTCCCCCCACCAAGCCCATTGTATATCACGCCATGCCAAATTCCTAGGTTTGTCTCTCCTTGTTTTCCTTGTGATAAATAAAACCACTACTTTAGTTCAACTATCCTGCCTCCGCACTTCGTCCCACACTTGGGTCCAGTTTTGTACTGGGTCTACACTGTGAGTCTGAGTCTACACTGTACACCTGAGGGAGAATGCAAAGGAGGATCACCTGAGATACCATTGACTTTGGTAGCATAGAACCTCAATTCACAGCTGAACCAGCATTCCTAAAACTGGCCTCAGACTGAAGAACGGAAGAACCTTTGTTACTGCCTGACATGCCAAAAAGACTTTTGAGCACAAAGTAGAAGACGATAAGAAGATAACTTTGTGTGTATCTTATCGATGTCTCGATGTGGCAGAAAAGCAGTGTGACACTCTGGGATGAGAATGTGATGACTATCCACTTGCTTGAGTGAATCTATATTTTTATCATCTAACTGTCTGGAAAGCATTTATGTACTGTTATGTGGCCAAGGACTAAACAAAGCAATAAACCTAAAAAAGAAAGCTTCCAAGAAGCGTAATGTATTAAACTCATGTTTGATCCCTGACTCTCACACTGCTCGCTGGTCATTGTAAATGAATGTTATAAGTCATGAATGATGAAGTTATGTAATCCAGCATGATATCTGTTAAAACTCTATACTTTTATGTTTGTTTGTTTTTATGTTTCCAGCAGCAGGTTTTATTGTCTCATGGCCAGACACACTAGTTTGCATTTGAGTAATGGCATGTTGTGTTCAAACATATGAATCTATACCTTAAAAATGATCTTGCCTTCAATTTTATTGGAAAATGCCTCTATTTAGATAGATAGATAGATAGATAGATAGATAGATAGATAGATAGATAGATAGATAGATAGATAGATAGATAGATAGATAGATAGATAGATAGATAGATAGATAGATTTTTATTTCAAATACGCAAATATAATTGAAATAACAAGAGAACAAAAACAACACTTAAAAATCATCAGGTTTTCATGTATATGTCTATGTCTACAGAATTTGTGTGCTCGAAAATGAGTAGGATGAAGTTTACACTTTTCCTGTTCCTACCCCCTTATTTCAAATTTCATTGTTTACAAATCCAGATTCAGAATTCAACATTATTTGATCCATATATGTTTAACTATGTACAAGTCTAACACATTGAACATACACAAATAAAACCATTTTCTGCACGTAAACCAAAACAACAACAAACTACATTTTTACATAAACGAAGCACGCAGTGTTTAACACTCGCTTAATCTCTGAGCTTATTTTATATCTCTGTGAAAAACACCTTAATGAACACTTAAGCCTGGGGTTCTCTGTCCTTGATCTATAAAAATGAGGACACAACGAGACAACTCAGTCACTGAGAGGAAGATTTCCTATATTCATGCAATTTATTATTTTTGAAAAATCATGTGAATTTTTTTATTGATGTACTTTTCTTGATTTCATGTGTAGAAGTGTCGCACACACGAGCTCCTCTGACTGTAATGCTGTGATATTTTACATTTGTCCTTACTACTGGCTTGCTGAACACAAGGATTCCTCTCAGGTCATGAGTATTTGGTCTTATTTGGAACAAGTTCTGAATGTTGTGGGGCAAAGATTTATTTGCTGCTTTGTACATTATTTGTGCAGTTCTGAGGTCAACCAAATCTTTAAATTTGAGAATATTTAATTTGATAAAAAGTGGATTTGATGGTTTTCTTGAAGTAGCTTTATTTATTATCCTTATTGCTCTTTTTTGCAGAGTGTATATTGAATGGGTGTGTGTTTTATATGTGTTTCCCCACACTTTCTCACAGCATGTCATGTACGGCAGTATAATAGAACAATAGACAATGACGTTTGATTCTGTGAAGACGTGTGTGTGCCAACAAAGACCTTTTGCACATACAACAATAATAAACCATGGTTCACTCCTAAACTCCAACATCTTTGTAAGGCCAAGGAGGACGCCTACAGAAGTGGTGACAGGGCCCTGTACAAGCAAGCCAGGAACACACTGACCAAGGAGATCAAAGCAGCTAAAAGCATCTACTCCCAGAAGCTGGAAGAACGGCTCTCAGCCAACGACCCAGCGTCAGTGTGGAGGGGCCTGCAGGAAATCACCAGCTACAGACGCCCCCCACCCACTATTGAAGCAAACAAATACCTGGCCAACGAGTTAAACACTTTCTATTGCAGGTTTGAGACGGACAGACTCCCACGCCTCACCCTCCCCTCCCCAGGGACATTGCTTCAGACATTGACCCCCAACACACCTTCCACCTCTCCCCCCTTCACCCTCCCCCTCCCCAATCCAGCCTCAACGACCACCCTCCCCAATCCAGACCTAACGACCACCACCGCCCTCCCCAATCAAGACTCAACGACCACCCCCACCCTCCCCAATCCAGACTCAATGACCACCACCACCCTCTCCAATCCAGACTCAATGACCTCCACCACACCTCTCAACCCCCTTTCCTCCTCCCTGAAACTCAGAATACACACTCAGGATGTGAGCCGACTATTTCAGAAACAGAAGCCCAGGAAAGCCCCCGGACCAGACGGCGTCTCACCCTCCTGCCTCAAAACCTGTGCTGAACAGCTGGCTCCCATCTTTACTCGCATCTTCAACAGATCCCTGGAGCTGTGTGAAGTTCCCTCCTGCTTCAAACGCTCCACCATCATCCCTGTTCCCAAGAAACCCCCCATCACAGGACTGAATGGCTACAGACCTGTCGCCTTGACGTCTGTGGTCATGAAATCCTTCGAACGACTGGTGTTAGCCCATCTGAAAGACATTACAGACCACCAGCTGGACCCTCTGCAGTTTGCCTACCGGGCAAACAGGTCGGTGGATGATGCAGTAAACATCAGGCTGCATTACATCCTGCAACACCTTGACAGCCCGGAAACTTATGCCAGGGTCCTGTTTGTGGACTTTAGTTCGGCTTTTAACACCATTGTGCCTGAACTTCTTTCCTCCAAACTCTCCCAGCTCAGCGTGTCACCAGCTACCTGTCAGTGGATCACCAGCTTCCTGACAGACAGAAAGCAACAAGTGAGGCTGGGGGAGATCACCTCTGAAACTCGGTCCCTCAGTATTGGTGCCCCTCAAGGATGTGTCCTCTCACCACTACTGTTCTCCCTCTACACTAACGACTGCACCTCCAAGAACTCGGCTGTCAAACTCCTAAAGTTTGCAGATGACACCACTGTCATTGGCCTCATTCAGGATGGTGATGAGTCTGCATACCGGCAGGAAGTTGAGTGGCTGGTACTCTGGTGCAGTCAGCACAATCTGGAGCTGAACACTCTTAAGACTGTAGAGATGACAGTGGACTTCAGGAGACATCCCTCAACTCTGCTCCCCCTCACCATATCAGACAGCCCTGTGTCAACTGTGAAGACCTTCAAGTTCCTGGGTACAACCATCTCCCAGGACCTGAAGTGGGAGACCAACATCAACTCCATCCTCAAAAAGACCCAGCAGAGGATGTACTTCCTGAGACAACTGGGGAAGTACAGTCTCCCACAGGAGCTGCTGATCCATTTCTACACTGCGGTCATTGAGTCTGTCCTGTGCTCCTCCATCACAATCTGGTATGGAGCAGCCACTAAACAGGACAGGAGCAGACTGCAGCGGACTGTACGGGCAGCAGAAAGGATCATCGGCACCCCCCTGCCCTCCATCCAGGATCTGTACCTCTCAAGAACCAGGAAACGGGCAGGGAAAATCATCACAGACCCCTCACACCCTGGACACAGACTTTTTGATCTGCTGCCCTCTGGCAGACGGTACAGAAGCCTGCAGACCAGGACCACCCGACACAGGAACAGTTTCTTTCCCCTCGCCATCTCCCTCCTAAACAGTTGACCTGTCACTGCCAGACTGCAGCTGCACCTTATGTACATTTTGTAGTATTCATTCCACCTCATTCATTTCTGTATTTTATGTATATAAGTTTAGATTCGTTATTTATAGTTGGTTTACACAGCTTTGTGTATGTATGTGTAATGTATATATAGACATGTGTGTGTGTGTGTGTGTGTGTGTGATTTACATTACTGTGCTTGAGAGCCACCATCTACCGGAACCTAATTCCCTGTATGTGTCTGCACATATACTTGGCCAATAAACACGATTCTGATTCTGATTTATGAGATCCTTAACCTTGTAGAGAATTGCCAGAGACTTTGATATTTTGCCTTTGATATGAGTAATGTGGGGAATCCAGGATAGTTTGTGTTGTATTATCACACCAAGGAATTTTATTTCAGATATTCTGTCTAATACTTGGGGCGACCGTGGCTCAGGGGGTTGGGAAGCAGATCTGTAACCGGAAGGTCACCGGTTCGATCCCCGGGCTCTCTGTCCTGGTCGTTGTGTCCTTGGGCAAGACACTTTACCCTACCACCTACTGGTGTTGGCCAGAGGGGCCGATGGCACGATATGGCATCCTCGCTTCTGTCAGTCTGCCCCAGGGCAGCTGTGGCTTGCCTCCACCAGTGTGTGAATGCGAGAGTGAATGAATAGTGGCATTGTAAAGTGCTTTGGGTGCCTTGAAAAGCACTATATAAATCCAATCCATTATAATGCAGTGTTATTTATTGTCAGTTTACTATTGGTAGAATATTGTCAAATATTATGAATTTTGTTTTACTCAGGTTCAACGTTAATTTATTATGGTCAAACCAGGTCTTCAGATTATTTAATTCATTTTCTTGTTCATTCAGAAGTTTTTCCAAGTTACTTCCACAGCACAGTAAGTTTGTATCATCCGCAAATAATAGTATTTTCAAAGACATTGAAATTGCACATATCTCATTAATGTACAATATGAAAAGCAGCGGCCCTAAAACTGATCCTTGGGGAACCCCACACACAATGGGTTTCAATTCTGACTTTATGGCATTTATTTGGGGTTTTTTTAAGGTTTTTAAGGTAACTGTTAACCCATGATAATGCCACCCCTCTGACCCCATATGTACATAGTTTAAGTAAAAGGTTGTGATCAATTGTATCAAATGTTTTCTTTAAATCTAAAAAACTCAGACACCATATTCTTTGTTTTCAATAGCAGTTGTTACTGTATCTATAAACTCCATTAAGGCATGTGTTGTGGTCCTTTTGGGTTTAAATCCATACTACTGTTCATATAGTACATTGTTTTTTGTGATATAGTTATATAATATATTGTAAAATATTTTTTCCAGTATCTTAGAGAACTGCGGTAGTAGAGAGATGGGCCGATGTTTATCTCCAGCTTTATATATTGGAACTACCAATGTAATTTTCATCTTATCAGGAAATAAACCACTTTGTAATGACAGATTACAAATGTAGGTAAATGGTTTCATAATACATCCAATAATATCTTTAATTAAGTCCATAGCAATGCCATCACAGTCATTTGATTTTGAGTCATTTGAGTTAAAGGATGTAACTACATCCATAATTTCCTCTTCATCTATACACTCTATAGGGAATTCCTAAAACAAAGAACAAAAGATGCTGAAAATAAATATAAAAAATACAAAAATAAGTTGACCAATATTATACGTGTATGTAGAAAGGAGTATTATAGTAAAATATTGAACAACAATAAACATAATATGAAGGGAATATGGGATGGGTATCATTAAAAATAATTCTGGACAACAAAGTTATCCTCAATACTTTATCGACAATGGCAATATTATGGAAAACACTGCTGATAAGGTCAACAGCTTTAATCATTATTTTGTAAATATTGGACCAAAACTGGCAGAACAAATTCCTGAGTCACTGCCATCAGTAGACTGTAGTGAAAACCTGATTGATAGGAACCCTAACTCAATGTTGCTCACATCAGTGGAGGAAAAAGAAATAATTGACATTGTACACATGTGTAAATATAAAACATCTACTGATTGTAATGATATTGACATGAAAATCATCAAGAAGGTCATTGAAGGAATTGTAGGACCTCTAACATATATTTGCAACTTATCATTTCAGACGGGGAAAGTGCCAAACAAAATGAAAATAGCTAAAGTTGTGCCGCTGTATAAAACTGGGGATAGACGCCACTTCACAAATTACAGGCCTGTTTCTTTACTACCACAATTCTCCAAAATCCTAGAAAACCTGTTTAATAAACGATTAGACAAATTCTTAGATAAATATAAATTACTCTCTGACAGTCAATATGGATTCAGATCAAAAAGATCAACATCTCTGGCATTAATCGAATCAATTTGAGGAGATTACAAATGCTATAGATCAGAAACAGTATGCAGCTGGAGTATTTCTGGATCTCAAGAAAGCATTCGACACAATCAATCATGACATATTAATTAATAAACTGGAACGGTACTGGATCAGGGGGGTTGTACTGCAATGGGTGAAAAATTATTTAAGTGACAGGAAACAATTTGTGAAGCTGGGTGTCCATTCCTCATCATGCTTGGACATTGCTTGTGGTGTTCCACAAGGCTCTGTACTGGGTCCAAAATTATTTATTATTTATATAAATGATATTTGTAAGGCATCTGATATATTAAAATTAGTTTTATTTGCAGATGACACAAATATTTTTTGTTCTGGGGGGAATCTAAAGGAGCTGCTGGATACAATTACTTCAGAAATGTGCAAAATTAAAAAATGGTTAAACAGGAACAAACTATCGCTAAATCTAAGTAAAACTAAAATAATCTTATTTGGAAATTCCCTTAGAAATGCACAAGTGCAGATTCATTTAGATGGTGTGGAAATTGAAAGAGTACTTGAACATAAGTTTCTTGGTGTGATTATAGATGATAAATTAAACTGGAAGTCTCATAGAATTCATATACATAACAAAATTTCAAGAAGTGTCTCAATCTTGAGTAAAGTAAAACACATTCTGGACCACAAATCACTCCACATTCTCTATTGTTCCCTGATTGCACCGTATTTGAATTACTGTGCAGAGGTTTGGGGCAATACTTACAAATGTTCGCTATCATCAATCTTTATATTACAAAAAAGGGCCATAAGGATAATCCATAAAACTGGTTACAGAGATCATACAAATCCACTATTCTTAAAATCAAAAATTCTAAAATTCACAGATCTGGTTCATTTTCTAACAGCACAAATTATATATAAAGCAATAAATAACCTGCTTCCTGACAATATTCTAAAAATGTTTTCTAAAAGGGAACGGCGATACAATTTGAGGGGGAATTAAATTTAAAACATCCTCGTATCAGTACAACATTAAAAAGTTTTTGCATCTCTGTGTGTGGAGTGAAGCTGTGGAACAGACTAAGTAAAGATATGAAGCAATGTCCGAGCATGGCGCAGTTTAAAAAGCGGTTTAAGGATATGGTTTTTACAGGGTACAGGGAAAAGGTAGAGATTTGATAGGGTGTTCTTGTCTAATATTTTCATGTGTGTGCAGGTGCACGGGTATGTTGGTATGGGTATATATATATATATATTTGTAGGTTGTGTATCCTTGAGGTGTTAATGGGGTTATTGAAAATGTGTATATGTACGTATGTGTATATAAGTGTGTATGGATAGATAGAAACATATGTATATATATTGAAAAAGAAAAATACACATGACATATAATGTAATTGCAAGGAGGTATTTCTGTAGTCTATTGATACTAGATAGTGGAAAAGGGGTGGGATTAAATAAGCTTACAGTGGGGCAAAAAAGTATTTAGTCAGCCACCGATTGTGCAAGTTCCCCCACCTAAAATGATGACAGAGGTCAGTAATTTGCACCAGAGGTACACTTCAACTGTGAGAGACAGAATGTGAAAAAAAAATCCATGAATCCACATGGTAGGATTTGTAAAGAATTTATTCGTAAATCAGGGTGGAAAATAAGTATTTGGTCAATAACAAAAATACAACTCAATACTTTGTAACATAACCTTTGTTGGCAATAACAGAGGTCAAACGTTTACTATAGGTCTTTACCAGGTTTGCACACACAGTAGCTGGTATTTTGGCCCATTCCTCCATGCAGATCTTCTCGAGAGCAGTGATGTTTTGGGGCTGTCGCCGAGCAACACGGACTTTCAACTCCCGCCACAGATTTTCTTTTTTTTTTTTTTTTTTTTCTCGCCTGTCCCATTTGGTTCTTTAGCCATCAGAATTGTTGTCTGAAGACCAACAAGGATACCCAATGGATTTACTTTGCCAAATGGATCATCGTGGCATTGCCGTATTGGTCCATTTGGTCGATCTTTGTTTTTATTATTTATTATATTTTATTTTCAGATGTTACAGACGGGACAGACATGAGTGAGAGGAAAGGGAGAAAGAAAGAGGAAGGAAAGGAAAAACAGAAGGGGAGAGGGACAGTGAGAAAGGGGGGGAGAAAAAAAATAAAAATCTCCTGGATCACCTGTTGAGAGAAGAATAGAAAACAAGTAAAAAAAGACAAAAAAAAAAAAAGCAACATACTAAACACAACACCATCGCATTAATCTAGCTAAGTGTAAACAGCAGTAAATACTAAATATTCAATGTTGTTGTGCAGCACGCAGGACAGATGTGCTTCAAAGTAGCAGCCAAGAAAGGTGTAATTTGGGTCTACGAGCAGTGAACACCCGTGTGCATACCTGTGTGGATCAGCTCGCTTGTATTCCAAAGGTTTCTCCATGTAACGATCTGCTAGGGAGTGTGGGGGGGCCACAGCCCCGTCCTCCAGGGTGTGAAGCAGGTATGGAGGAGATCAAAACTCCAGACATCCAGAGGCCCCCAGAACACAAGAGACCATGGAAGACCAACAGAGGGGCAGCCTTTGTAACATAACCTTTGTTGGCAATAACAGAGGTCAAACGTTTACTATAGGTCTTTACCAGGTTTGCACACACAGTAGCTGGTATTTTGGCCCATTCCTCCATGCAGATCTTCTCGAGAGCAGTGATGTTTTGGGGCTGTCGCCGAGCAACACCGACTTTCAACTCCCGCCACAGATTTTCTATGGGGTTGAGGTCTGGAGACTGGCTAGGCCACTCCAGGACTTTCAAATGCTTCTTACGGAGCCACTCCTTTGTTGCCCGGGCGGTGTGTTTTGGATCATTGTCATGTTGGAAGACCCAGCCTCGTTTCATCTTCAAAGTTCTCACTGATGGAAGGAGGTTTTGGCTCAAAATCTCACGATACATGGCCCCATTCATTCTGTCCTTAACACGGATCAGTCGTCCTGTCCCCTTGGCAGAAAAACAGCCCCATAGCATGATGTTTCCACCCCCATGCTTCACAGTAGGTATGGTGTTCTTGGGATGCAACTCAGTATTCTTCTTCCTCCAAACACGACGAGTTGAGTTTATACCAAAAAGTTCTACTGTGGTTTCATCTGACCACATGACATTCTCCCAATCCTCTGCTGTATCATCCATGTGCTCTCTGGCAAACTTCAGACGGGCCTGGACATGCACTGGCTTCAGCAGCGGAACACGTCTGGCACTGCGGGATTTGATTCCCTGCCGTTGTAGTGTGTTACTGATGGTGACCTTTGTTACTTTGGTCCCAGCTCTCTGCAGGTCATTCACCAGGTCCCCCCGTGTGGTTCTGGGATCTTTGCTCACCGTTCTCATGATCATTTTGACCCCACGGGATGAGATCTTGCGTGGAGCCCCAGATCGTGGGAGATTATCAGTGGTCTTGTATGTCTTCCATTTTCTGATGATTGCTCCCACAGTTGATTTTTTCACACCAAGCTGCTTGCCTATTGTAGATTCACTCTTCCCAGTCTGGTGCAGGTCTACAATACTTTTCCTGGTGTCCTTCGAAAGCTCTTTGGTCTTGGCCATGGCGGAGTTTGGAGTCTGACGGTTTGAGGCTGTGAACAGGTGTCTTTTATACAGATGATGAGTTCAAACAGGTGCCATTCATACAGGTAACGAGTGGGGGACAGAAAAGCTTCTTACAGAAGACGTTACAGGTCTGTGAGAGCCAGAGATTTTCCTTGTTTGAGGTGACCAAATACTTATTTTCCACCCTGATTTACGAATAAATTCTTTACAAATCCTACCATGTGAATTCATGGATTTTTTTTTCACATTCTGTCTCTCACAGTTGAAGTGTACCTCTGGTGCAAATTACTGACCTCTGTCATCATTTTAAGTGGGGGAACTTGCACAATCGGTGGCTGACTAAATACTTTTTTGCCCCACTGTATGCTTCTTCCTGCTCCTTTTTGAACATGAAGGTTATTTGTAGTTGTGGTTGCTCGTTTCCCTTTTGTTTTGCTTTGTTCATTTGTCTCTTTTAATTCTATTTTGTTGTACTTTTTCAACATGTTCAAAATAAAGATTCAATCAATCAATCAATCTACTCCTCTCATAAACATTGAGTTTGCTACATTAATAGTTTTAGTTTTAGGAGGGTGCACAGTTTTTACAATTTTTACAACTTCTTTGTTAGCCATGGTTTTCTTCTCAGTTTTCAGTTTTCTTTGTTTTATTCACCAGGGGACAGTGTTTATTGTAAAGAGTTAATATTATTGATAAGAAGTTTTCATATGCCACGTCAACATCTTGAACATAGATGTTACTCCAGTCTTGGGTGTTGAGCTTTCTTGAGGCGGCAAAATCGCTTCTTGTGTTTTATGTTAATTAATTTCTTATTAGGTTCACATCTGTTAATCCTGGTGTAGCTCTGTACTGTTTCAAAAACTGGTAGATGGTCACTTAAGTCATTTATTGTTAATCCACTTACAACATTCATGTCAGCAACATTAGTGAAAATATTATTGATAAGTGTAGCACTATGTGAGGTTATTCTTGTTGGACGGCAGATTAAGGGATAAAGACTAATGCTGTACATTGTATGGATGAAATCAGTGATGGCACTGTTCACAGTTGGATTCAACAAATCTATATTGAAATCACCACAAATAAATTTCATGTTCTTGTTGTTAACGGGATTGTACATCTTCAGCATTTCCTCTGTGAACATTTTTATACAAGATCCAGGGGTCCTGTAGATACAGTTGATTTGCAGATTCTTTGACTTTTCAGCTTCTATTTCAATAGTTATGCACTCCATTATGTTATCCAGTGCTAGTGACAATTCACCCATGATTCTACATTTGTAATTATTATCAGTATACAAGGCAACACCCCGTCCCTTTTTTTTTTTTTTTTGATGCAATACCACCAATCTTCACTAAGTTTTGATTCCCATCTAACCAAATCTCTGAAACTGCAATGACAGTGAATTTCTTAGAAAACTGTGCTAGACAGTCCAGGATTTTTTGAATGATTTGAGTTGAGGCTTCTACTATTAAAATGTATGATTGATATTACATTATCCGTTATTATATTTTGATTAAACTGCTCATTTGTATAATACTCACATTTTTGATCATGCTTATGGGTATAGAAATTGTTTTCAGGGTCTATATCATTTTCCAAGTCCCATGGTCTGTGATCAGTATACTCAAGGGGTTTTAGTCCAAAATCCTTATATACAATGTTCATATATGGGTAAGGTTCATTTTCACCTTATTAATTGGTAGGCCCTTAAAAAATGCACCCTCTAAAGGCCCTAATGGACCAAAACGTCCACCCCCCAAAAAGTGCAATAAAAAGATTATATATTCATATTTTTTTCCACTTTAAATTGGTCAGTCTTTTAAAACTACTTCTCCCTGAAATATTCATATAAAGTTTTAATTACATTTTCGTTGTTTTAACCCTTTAAATCCCAGGTTTATTACATGAGCGCCCTGTTTTTTTAGGCCCAAAAAACAAAAAAACTTAATATTTTCAAAAAAACCCATTTGAAGTAATATTCGTTTGTTATTATAATTAGGCCTTTGGATGGACTAAAGATTGGCACCAACAGTCATTTCGATCGCCTTTTATTTTTTTTGCAGGAGCGCATTTCATAAAATGCACACACTATCGGTCCTAATCGACCACACCCAAAAAAGTGCTATAAAAATTTTATATATTAATATTTTATTCCACTTTAAATTAGCCAATCTTTTAGACCTACTTCTCCTTGAAATATTCATGTCAAGTTTTAATTACATTTCGCGGATTTTAACCCTTTATATCCCGTTTTCGTCACATGAGCGCACTGCTTTTTTTGCCCCAAAAAACATAAAACTTGAATATTTTCCAAAAAAAACATTTGAGGTAATATTCAATTGTTATTATAATTAGGCCTTTAGATGGACTAAAGATTGGCACCAACAGTCATTTCGATCGCCTTTTTTTTTTTTTTTCAGGACCAGAAAATGGTCTCCAGACGGCAAATGCTCCTCCTCTAGGCCGAAAAAAGTGCATGTTCCCGGGGTAAGTCGCGACGATGACCGGGGACTCCTTTTTCCAGCACACACGTTCGATACCACGTGACAAAAAATACGTCATTTCCTGTTGACTAAAAAAAAAAAAAAGCACCCTCTCATGGTCCTAGGGACCGAAAATGGTCCCGCCAGATCAGCGGGCGAAGCCGCTGCTGCACGCCGGAAATGAGGCTTCGTTTCCCGCAGGTCTGTTACGGCAGCCCGCTGTTTTCCAGCCCGGGGTCAAATGTGGAGCAAGGGCGCCACCCGGTGGACAAATAAAAAAATTACAACTCTAAGGCCAATAGACCAAAACGAGACGGAGACATAAGTAATCACCAGGACATTAACGGTAATAATTCTGCAGTGAAAAATAGCATTTATAATGGAAGTCAATGGGACGAAAACGTCCACTAGGGCTCTAAGAGGATGTGTATTGTTAGCTTAGCCACTGAAGCTAATTTAAGGAAGTCAGACTTGAATTTTGAAATAAAATTATACCAAACTTTTTTTTGGAGAATTTGGCTATATTCAATTAAACACAGTGCAAATGGCTTGGAATCGAAAAATGCAAAAGCCACAAAAGGTCCCCAGGGCCTTTCAGGTGCTAAGAAAAGTGATAGCCAGTGGTCTATGATGTTTTCTCAGAAGACTTACAAAAATGGTGTGCTTCTGCTAAGACAGCCTGGGTAAAGTCTTAAAATACTCGTCTATAGTCAGCAGGCAGACCTGGCACTAGTCCAAACAAAGCAATGAAGAAATATTTTTCAACAAAGTATGAAAAAACAAAGTAAGACTACACTAAGCTGATGATCAAAAGCTGAGGTCCATCTGGGACTACAGCAACTCAAGAAAAGTTGTCCAAGATAGTTGCACTAATCAATTTTACATGAACCATGAATAAAAAAAACAATGATGTATTCACATGAGAAGTGCCACAAAAAACTGTCACTGATAAGCTCTGAACTTTGTGGAGCAGTTTAGTCTTCTTCAGTGCATTGTTTCAGTCACGGTATCACATTTCTCCTTCCAACCCCTCTCCAATAGCAGGCACCTGCCCAGGATCACACTGCAGCCAGACAAACACATTTACTACTATTACAAATAAGGTCAAATGTACTTTTACTGCTATAGTGCTTTTCTACTCTAAATGAGCACTTAAGAGTCCTTTTACTACAAGGTACAGGCACTCTTTTCTACCACTTTATTCAACACCTTTAAGATGGATGCTTTCTAACTATCATACACACTCACAGTCTGTTTAATGCATTTTGGGAATAAGGTGATCAATAGTGTATCCTCGTTTCAGTTCCAATTAACTCCTGAAATTATTTTGACATTCTTAGTTACAAAGAACCCTGCTGCATTTCCCTGGTTAGTACTTTGTCTTACCTTTTATACTGAAAACATGAAATGTGTTATTTCAGTTATTTCAAGTGACCTCCTCCAAAATGTATGCACATATTTCTAAAAATCATTTGGTGGGTATTTTTTCTGATCAACATGACAATCCAAAGAAAGCAAAACCTGCAGTTTGTGCAGCTCAATCAATAATGGAATTAGTGATGGATCATTGCCCATCAATAATTCTATTCATTATACTGAGCATGACACAGATGCCTTACCCCACAGTTGTCTATTTTTCATCTCACCTTTACCTCTTTGTTATTATTTGTAACCTCTGACCAATTTAAAGTCTAATAATAGTAATATTTTTTTCCTTGTGAGCTCTTACTGAAATAAGAGATCAAATACAATGTGCACATTACAGTTTAACTGTTCCTTTAAATCAGACACAATGATGTGCAGGTGCAATGCATGCCAAGTAAATATTAATGTTGTTTCGAATCTGCTTTACAACCCTAAAGAGGTGATAACATGTCAGTACTATGTTTTCAGCTTGTTGCGGTTCCCCAAGTGGTTAAGAAATCCATTAATGTAAGTTTAAATATTCATTATTTTACCACCCCGGAGCAGAAAAATGTGCTGTCAGATTGCAGGCTGTGATTGGTTGATTGACAGACAATGGCTTATAGCTTACCAGAATCATTAATGTGACTGATTCCCTCCACTCTAACAAACAGTCAAGCATGACAAGCCATTTGCCACAAGCACTGCCAGTTCCAATCAGCATTGGTCAATAATAGAAGAAATACACTTCGGTTATAACAGAAGCTAAACAGACACAAATGTTCACAGTATTTCTCATAAGGATGACTTTGCTGTTAGAAGGATTTGTGGGTGAAAGTGAAACTACAAGATCAAGAATGTCAGGGGATGCCAATAAAATCACTTGCTTACATGTATTGATATGCTGACAACCCAAACAATGGCTTGTTTGTACAAAGGCTTACTATGAATCAATAAACTTGTCAAAGTTCAGTGACATTATGTTCAATGACCATCACAGGACTTAATAATGTATTGCTGCACTGCCTTCTAAATGTATTTTTGCCTCTGTTAGAACCAGAGACAGAGATTTGGTCACACTGAAGCACCTGTATGTGTAAGACAGATTCATCTACAGCCAGTAAATTAAATCAATCAATCTACTGACTAATCTGTCATAAGCCTGCTATGGGATCCAGATAATCTCTGATGGAGGCTCAAAATCCCAAACTTGGGAATGGTTACAGAATCTATGTGCACCTAATATCCCCTGTGCTGTATGAAACCCCAGGTCTAATAACTCAGTGCAGCTATTTTAAGTCTAATATTTTAGAATGAAATACTGATAAGGGCATTTGTTTCAAAGCAACAATCAATCTTTTACTTTATCGCTTATGCTTTCTAAGAGTAGGTACACTCTCATAAGTGGACATCAGGTCTAAATGCACAGTAATTTGTCACATTTAAATTTCATGAGCTATTTATTAAACATGCATGTACACAACTTAAAAGGGACACACTGTATGATTTAAGCCTGTTCTCTGCTCATGACAGTTAAAATAAAAAAAGGTTATTATTATTATCATTATTATTATTTTATAATGCATGGGCATGTTCTTCATCAACTCTTGATAATTGATCCAAGAAAAATCCATCCATCCATCTTGGCAACTTATCCCACTTTCAAAGTTGGAGGCTTTCCCAGCTTCCACAAGGCAAAAGACAGAGTATATTTTGGACTGATTGCTGAGCCAATGCAGTAAATTCAATTCAATAAATAAATATGGAGACAAATAAGAATCTGGAAACTGAAAGAAGAACATAAAAAAGTCATCAGAAATTACATCAGGCTACAGGCAAAGGTCCTTTACAATGATTAGCCCAAATGTTATGACCTTCCATGGCTTAATGTGCTGTTTGTTCTCCAAGCACTGCCAAAACAGCTCCACCCCACTGACACTCAGTCTCTATGAGAACGCTGAATATCCTCTGTATCTGAAAGATTAACAGCACATCCTTTACAGTACATCTGGTGAGTTTTAAGGTGAGCCAATGCAAATGATAATCGTACCAGTAAATTCCATGTTACTGGTTCATGGTTTGTTGCTACGCCTATCCAGTGCAGCCAAATGGTTAAGTTATGCCCCATTCAAACATAATCTCAATAAAGTGAGAAGAGAGAGAGAAGACAAAGGGACTAAATCTTTGATACTGGAAGTTATTTGGTTGTTAGTGTTTTGTTTTTGTTTTTTTCTTTTAAAGTATGTCCATATGCATAAACAACGAGCCCAAATTATATATTCCTTCTGTACCATCCAGAGATACATACATTGGAAGCACCCCCAAAATTTCCCATTAACCTCAGAATGAACAAACTAGCCAATGCATTCCGAAAAACAACAAACATCTCAAAAAGGCGTCAAGATTATCGCAAAAGTTGTAGTTTACTCTATGAGTTAACTTACATTTTATTAAAATGTGACATTGTAATGTCCCAATCATTGTTCTGTCTGTACTATTAGAAAGAAAGAAAGAAAGAAAGAAAGAAAGAAAGAAAGAAAGAAAGAAAGAAAGAAAGAAAGAAAGAAAGAAAGAAAGAAAGAAAGAAAGAAAGAGCTACACCACATTTGCTGCATTTTCCCTAAATAAAAAAGGGGGGCAAATGCTAATGGAGCCTGTTCTTCATCTATGATTGAGACTTCGGCACAATCCAAAACCAAATGGCATTTTAATAGCATGAATCTATTTTCCTATTCAGATTAGTATTCAGTTATAGCTGTGTGGCAAAATCCTCATAAAAAGCATACACATGTGCCCATTATCATGAATTTAATGTGATGTTACCAGAAAAGAAGGCTTCTCTTCACTAATTTATGAGTGTCTTAATTTGCAATGGTTTTAGAAAATGTGACTCACATTTCTAGACTTCTTAATTAATTCATCAGAGAGTTTGTCATTAAAGCGAGTTGTGCTTTTAGCTCATATAGATTACATTAATGCAATTAGAAAGTGAAAGACAAAATGTTCCTTGCTTTGAAATGTGAGGGATAACAACATATAGCGCGATCTTACAGACACTAGACTTATTTCGGATGTAAATATTGTGAGAGGAAGTGATGTGCCTGGCAATCTAATTTTACCAAGAGAAAAATCAATGCAATTTCAGCCTGGACAGCAGAGATGTATTTTAATGTCAGGTTTGAGAGAAATCAGACTAAATCTTATGTAGGCAGAGGCTGGCTCATGTACAGCAAATGTCGGATGTGTAAGGTGACATTGATTTTTATATATATTCAGAGGCTCACAATATCAGTGCATGCTTTAGTTATTCTGTATCCAAATGCCATCTGTCACTATTGTAATGTATCTCATTCCTGTTCGATATTCCGGGTAGTTTTTTTTTTTAAAAATCTCAATCTAAACACATGCTGTAGTTAGCTGAGCGGACAGGTATTATTCCCCGTCATATGATTATTACTCCAAGTTTGCAGTGAGGTTTGCCAGACCTAATTATAAAACTGTGAACTTCCATGGGAGAAAGGCCGACAACATGTCAGTTTAAAACTCATTTATTACGGTGGCAAAAAGGCTTGAAAAGCCACAGTGCAAAAGGAAAGGAAGGAAACAGAGAAGATGAAAGAAAGGAAGAAAAGAGGGAGCGAATGAAAGGGAAGTGGCCCTCTATGGATGGCTTGTCATCTGAGGTGAGACTGAACAGAACAGAGGTAAACAATAGATGTTTGGTAAAAGGCAGAAGCAGTCAGTCAGGCAGTAATAAAAAAAAGAAAAAGGGGGAAAAAACAGCCTGAAGTCTTTCTGAGGGGAAGCTGCCAGACTCCATTTGTCTGAGCGTGAAGCACACTCTGTCACCTGCCATAACTACCCATCAACCCCCTGGATTTTTTAGCCCCAACAATTCTGTGTAGCCCTGGTGAGTTTTGTGTGTGTGTGTGCATATAGTCTATGTATATGTGTATCAATAGATCAGTGTGTGTGTGTGTGTGTGTGTGTGTGTGTGTGTGTGTGTGTGTGTGTGTGTGTGTGTGTGTGTGTGTGTGTGTGATATGGTCTGGATGGTCTCGGTTAGTGTGAGAGCTTGTTTGATGTGTTTGAGAGAGACGCAGGTACTGATACCAGATGACAGTCTTGACTGTGTAGCGCCTTGAGTGTTGACCTGCTATGATGGCTGTGCCAAGTCAAGGCTTCTGTCTGGGCTTATCTAGACCTTCATTTCCTCTTGCTTGGAGACAAGGAGTGTTTGTGTTTTCCTTTTCTGAAGATGAAAGTATCGAATGAAGGACTGTGCACTACCAAAATCAAGACAGCGTTAAGCAAACACGATAACATGTGCATTTACGAAGTGAGCATGAATATCCATCTATTTTCTTCTCTTTGTCCAGTTCATTGTTGGAGACTCTCTCAGCTGTCACAGGAAGAGAGACGCGGTACACCATTGGGCCTGTTGAGCATCACTAACTAAACATAATTCCAATGAAACATAATTGATACAACTTCTTACCTCTAATCAAAAAAAACTGTTGCTTTTACTTTGTGGTTAAAATTCAAATCTTTTATGTCACCTGTGGTAGAAGTCATTTTTTATCACAACATCTAAATGAAGACTTGATTAAAAGCGATCAATGTCACAGGCTAAATTGTGCACTGTATTCTAGATCCCATAATGAACAGTTATGGCCATCATTAACATTAGTGAAAAACACAACACATCTATTACGACCACTTTACAGTAACAGATCAGTAAAATAACTAGCAATGTTTAAATACAAGCAAGTGAGGCTTACACATTGCCATATAATGCAATGCTGAATATTTAATTTTTACATTCTACATCTTGACCACTTTTTTTATTTTTAATATTAGACCATACTTGGACGAGAGGGTGGAGTGTTACAGTTTTAGCATCCATATACTGTATAAGTGCCTCACATAGCTGCACATACTTGTTCATTTTTGTTAAGCAACATAGAAATAATACATTACAATAATTACACTGGCTTGAATGTTCTTTACAAAGAAAAGAATACACGTTCACATCATTTATTTCATTTAGCTATTAATTAGTCTTATAGTTTTAGTGTCATATCAGCTACCTGTCACTTCAGGAGAGTATCACTCTGTGAACTTGCCTTTTACTGAGTGCAAAACTTTTTTTCAGTGTTTGTGACTGAAACTCACTGTAAATCTGTTGTTAATCTGAAGCTATATGCATCTGTAAGTTTCTATGACTTACATGCACGTCCATATATTCTGTGACAGGCTGCTCCCTGTGTCTAGACGTGTTTACCTAATGTCCTCAAGGATGAAAAAAAGAGAGAGAAAGGGATTTCTGCAGACAGGCTTTAAATAACACATCTAGTGTTTTCTTTCATAGCTTATGATAGTGAATGTAGTCCTCACCCACCTGGTTTGTTCCTGTGAAGGACAGCAATTCCAGGTGCAACAAGAAGCGATGCAAATCAATCATTTTATTCTGAGTGAGATAATTTATGATGTGCTCGGAGGGTTACGGATTCAATCTCCACCATGTTCCTACTGTCATGTCCCATGTTTAGGGCTGTCATCAGTCTTCATCAGGCTCCCCGCTCCACTTCTGCCACCCCTATCTCCAGAGTCACAATTTATTCCACAAATAATTGATTATGACAGGTTGCATGCAAAAAGAAAAGGAACTAAATGTGATTAATCACTTTGTTCGATTAATTACAGCTGATTATGCATTTTAAGCGCCAATCTTACAGCAGATGATCACTGGAGAGGTGCCCATATATTCATAGACCTTCACCTGGGATTTAGTCTCCTGTATGTGAAAAAAGCAAAGAGCTTTTTGTAGTCTGTAGTGAAGTGGATAATACGATTTTTTCCCACAGTTTTGGTAACCTGACTTTTAAAAACCTAACACATTAATGTCTTTAAAAAAGAGAGAATAATTTAACTTGTCTTTTTTGATAATAATAATCCTTGAATCCTTTGAACTGTATTTAATGCCATTAAAAGTCCAAGAGCAAAAATGTGGAAAGCTTGTTGCCCTGTCTGACTTTCCTTGATATTAAAGTAATACAATACCATTCCCACTGAAAATTGCAAATCAGATCACATAAGCAGGTTCACAAAAAAGCAATTAAGATTCAGTGAAACATGTAATTTAATCAGACAAAAGTGAAGTATTCAGCCTTTTTTCCTTGACTATTATTCAAATGAAGTCACCATGCAAATAGTGATTTGACAAGCACACACCTGTCTGGAATGACAGACAGTGAAGGCTGATTGGACACTTAACTACTGTTCACATTTCATGCTTTCATAGTATGGTTTGGGCCAGTTTCAATCCAGGGCAACCGAGGCCCTCATAGCAAGAATCTATACCAAATTTGACCTGCAGATCTATTCAGATATATAAACTGACTTTAATAAATTACTGTAATAAATAATTACTGATTGAACAATGACCAATATACCTAGACTGTGGGGCTACACAGAGGAAACCTGCACAGTTCCAAGGAGAATATACAAAACCCCTGCCAGGATTTGTACCAGGAACCTTGTTGCTGTGCCACTGTACTGGCCTCTGACCTCTGACCACTGTTAGTTTTATCGAAACAAGTTTAAAAGACAAGAAAATAACCAAAGCCAAGCACAGGCTGTGTCTCTGAAGTCAGAGTCTCCAATAACATGAAGAAGAAAAGTGGTACCCAAGTAGGTTGTCAAGCTTTCAGTTGTTTCATCGCTTTTTCATTGAGAATTCTGCTACAACACTCAGCATCAATTAAGCTTGCCTTAAAACAATCCATATCAGTAAAATGTGTTCTTGTTGGACGAGGCATTAAGTCGATTCCTTCCAAATTACAACAAATTAAAGGAAAATAGACATCAGCTGCCGATATAAATAGCTTCACTAACTTCTAATTGTAAAAATAGACTACTGAGAGCAGTCTATTTGATGAGCATCAATTCTTCAACGGGGATTGGCTTGCCCACCTCTTCAGAAAGCTGTTTTGTGGTCTTCCACAGAGAAAGACAAAGTTAAGAAAAAAGGTAGCTTCATAAAATAACAAAAAGGATTGAAAATTCATGAAGACTTTGAGGTAAGTTTTGTGTGCCTTTTTTGTATGTGCACACACATATATATATATAGACAGTTTAAATCTCATGCCATCAATTTTTAAGTACATTGACACATAGTGTAAGTTCTCTCTCACAGAGATCATTTAATGCTTCTGTATCGATCTGTATAGTTTCAGGTAATCCAGTTCTTAATTTTATCACCTCTCAGAACTGGAAGTTCAAGGCAAAGATGGACAGAAACAGCAGCAAAAAAACTCTAAGAAAAGGAAGCCCTGGACTATAAATTAAGTGGTTGTTGAGAGGATAAGGAAAAAGCTGAGCGCCTGTCGTCTCTCGTGAATGCTCCAGACTGCTGATCTAGTGAGTCTGTGAAGTCTGTCTTGAAGTCGAGTCCTATTCCTCAGAGTCTGTCACAAAGAGCCAATACTTAGTCCCATCACAATGATAGATGGAGGTATAATCACAGACTGACATTCTTGACTGAGAATCTCACTCGTAAAAACACTTGAGTCAGCTCGATTGATCATGCGTTTTTGGAGGCTGGATACTTGAGAGAACTTTGTTTGTGACAGATTTCCTTTGTAAGGTCATCCCACTCAAGCTAATGGCTGCTACATCACCAATCTGACCCACCTTTTAGACAGTTGGCTGTATGATAAGAACATGTTAAGGTTAAAAGGATTTTGTTAGACTGACTTTATCTGCTCCGGCTGCATACATCTGCCAAATCTTGACAGTTATAGATTTAACAAAGCTTGAACAACATGAAGAGTAAAAATGACAATTTTTAAGATTGGAGCCTTCCAGTATGTTATATTGCAGCTTTGAAAGCAATGAGGGAAAATGAACAATTCGAAAGATTATAGTGAGCGAGAAAGCTGTAGTGAATCAGTCTTGTTTGATGACTCTGTATCGATCCACTATGCCTCAGCAATGAACCTTTTGTGCTGTCTTGCAATGTAAGGCACAATCTCAAGAGACTGTGGATCAAAACTCACATGTGTTTACTATTGTGAAATATTAAAGTTCAGTGTCTTGAAATATTGAAGTAATTTGCAAACATAAACATGTCTGTTAGATTTGTGCACACTTTTCTGACTAAATAAGTGCAAAGGGCACAAATATCCTTAGAATAAGCAATATGCTACATAAAGCTATTAACTTATCAGAATCAGAATACTTTATTGATCCCTGGGGGAAATTATTTTTTGTTACAGTGCTCCATTATAAACCAACATTAAGACTCCAGCAGCTTCTGCCTGTGCTTTATTTTTATGAAAAAATCACTAAAGCACCATAATGTCACAGTATGGACCATAATTAAATAACATCTGCATTTTATAAAGTAAACACCTGCATTGTAATAAGCGAGCATAATTTAGTATAGATTGAGTTAATACAAAGGGTGTCCGTGGTTTATATGGCTAACAGTTAATGTGGTAAAATACAAAAGCTGGTAGAGTAGAAAGGAGAGGTCATTCTGTCATTCACATAAATCCAAAAAAATAAAGTCTGAGAGCTTTGGTGTGTTAGACTTGAAAGTTCCTGGCTATATATCCGTGCTGGAGGCAGTCCATGCACCCCTCAAACCTGCAGAAGGACCTATATACACAAGTCATTCATGTTTGGCAAGGGTTAATGCATGTTCTTTGTTTCAAATAACAGCAGGAGTCAACTGTGTCTTTCCTGAAGTCTAAAACATGATTTATATTACAGTAACATCCAACAGTGATTCAATCCATGAATCAGTCAAGCTTTATTAAACACTAAATGTCCAGATAAAAGACAAACACTGCATACACAAAAGTCATCACATAATCGCACATTTTACTCCATTAAAAGATTTCTCAAAAGAATTACCGTGCAGCTTAAAAATGTCAGCATGGTGACCCTCCTTCAGATTTGATGTGTCTCATAATGGCAGTGGGTACTAATGATGAAGGAAAAAGCCTTACAGTGGCACAGGCCCATTTCATCCTCAATTATAAAGCAATGTGCATTTGCAAAATAAAAGCAGGCATTTATTCAAGAGCATAAAAAGTCAGATCAAAAGGAAGCAAGAAAGCAGCAAAACATGATAAACACAACAACTAGTCAACCTTATGATCCCGGAGAGATGTTTGAAAATACAATTAAACACCAGGAACAAACCAACATGTCAATCAAAGCCTTACGTCTTTGAAACCCAGAAGAGAAAATGCTTTGTAATAACTCACTGAAGGCAGAACAGAGCTGGCGTATTTATAAATGTACTTCAGTTTTACTGGATAACCCCTATCCTTTTTTTAGAAAAAAGTGCTGCTGTTTCACAGTTCTGTTTTCTTTGTAACAAAGCAGTTTTTTTTTATTTCTGCACCAACCTTGAAGTATCATTTATTATTTTCCTGTTTGTTCACTATTTCTAATATCTACCTAATCCCAGTCAAGGGCAAAACCAGTTGGTGAAAACAGCCACTTAAGACAAATGACATATTACAGGGGCTTGAGACACAAGCATTTGACTCATCAGATTAATAAAATCATTAAACTGCATAAAAGCCCTTGCCATTCAACTCGGGTCCCCACAGTGTTTCACCTTGTCTGCTTGGCAGCGAGGTGCTCTCTGTCTTGTTGAGAAACGAGAGGAGGTTAGTCTCGGCTCTTGCAGCGCTCGACGAGCCTCTCCGCCGGCCGGCACGTCTGCCTCGCTCAACGCCATTGATTACCTGATGCAAGCAAAAGCCAAGTTTGCAGCTCTGATCATTAATCCTACTGCAGACCCACTCTTAAACAACACTCCCCCCTTTCACTTCTTTCCCCTTCCTTCCCATTTCTGGCATTTATTGAAGCTAACAGGGGCATGGGCTAAATGAGGTCTGAGTGATGGAACCTTTGCTGATTTTTCACATGCGGGAGGAGGAGTTTACCATCGTCTGACAAGTGCTTCACATATTCATAATGCTTCATGGCATGGAGAGAAAATTCCCACTGAAATCAATAATTCATGGCAGTAGAGAATCCCTGCTAGAGCAGCTTTGTAAACTAATTTTAACACAGAAATGTAAAATATTCTTTTCACAAAAAGGTGAAGTGAAGCATATCAAGAACTGCGTGTATTTTACTTCTGTGAAGTAGACACCGAAGAATCCGTTAAAAAGCCAGTTTAATGGAATTCTTTACTCTGATTCTTAACAATAAGACACGCTAATCAAGCTACTTAACCAATCTGTAGCAAGCAAAGGAAATAAACTGAGGAAACAAAGGAGTAACAATAAGAAGATTTCTATTTTAATAATCCATAGGCTACTCAAAGTATTCATGTTATCTATTGGGGAGGAAGCGCAAATTGATTTTTTTTTATCCTATGTATTTGTTGTTTTCTTGGAATTCATTTTAATTCAATTCAATTTTATATATAAAGTTGCCTCAAGGCACTTTATATTGTAAGGTAGACCCTACAATAATACATACAGAGAAAAACCCAACAATCATATGATCCCCTATGAGCAAGCGCTCTGGCAACAGCGGGAAGGAAAAACTCCCTTTTCACAGGAAGAAACCTCCGATAGAACCAGGCTCAGGGAGGGGCGGGGCCATCTGGGGAGTGAGAAGGAAGACAGGATAAAGCACATGCTGTGGATGAGAGCCAGAGATAAATAACAAGTATGATTTAATGCAGAGAGGCCTATTAACACATAGTGAGCGAGAAATGAGACTGAAGAAGAAACACTCAATGCATCATGGGAATCTCCCAGCAGCCCATTGCAGCATAACTAAGGAAAGATTCAGGGTGACTTATTTCATTAGTATTTGGGGCCTAAAACTAACCATCCAGTGAAAGCAAAAGTAAAAAAAGACACAACGTGTCCACTCATCATTGGACACCTTGTGTCCAATGATGAGTGGACGCAAGTATTTGACACTATGTATGAGAAAGCAACCACATATACATGGAAATGGACTCAAAACCCCATTATTGACTTTTTCAATAGCTAACATTTCTACTGCCAAGCACTGCTGATCTGTGTCTGTGTGTCTGTGTGTGCCACTGTGTTAAACTGTTCTTCTGAAGACTCATACTCTAGCAAGAACTACCACAAAGGCAGTTAAAGAGAACTTTGATATAGCTTTGGTAAATTACCTGTCTTTCTGTCTCTCTTTCTGTCTATGGACAGATTTTATCACAAAAGTATCACAACAGTGCAAGATGTAGAGACAAATCTTCACAGGTATGTAGTTCAACTCACAAATCAGTCTCAAGGGTTGCAACGACAACATGTTAAAAGGCTCTGCAGCTGGTGTGATCACATCCCAAATGGCTGTGGTTCTTTTTGACTGCTGCTTTCTGAAGTTAATGTCAATGTCAGTGGATACTTTAGTTTATCTATTTTTTTTTTGTCAAATCATTGTAATCTCCCATTGTTTTAAAATTAAGGCCACATAATGAATTCATAATGAAGCTCTCAGTGTTCGAAACATTTTATTATTGCAGGTGTTCCAGCATTACTCAGGTGTCTATTTTAAATCCTACCACATAGTTTGCCACTGAAATTATTTCAGGTATATTATGTCAAATTTGAATTTGAATTTCTAGTCTTATTTGTACACAGATGTTTCAGAGAATACATGGTCATGACATTTAACAGGAACATTAACTTTATCAAGTTTTACAAAACTATTTATTGGTAAAAGGTGTCTAAGCTCTATAACAAAAAAGACAGAAAGAAAAAGAAAAAACCCAGATGGTATATGTTTTAGTAAAAAAAAATTAACAAATAACAATAATCACTATTTTTATTATTTATATAATGGACATTTGACTGAAACGAAAGCAAGAGGAAACCTGGACAGAAAAGAAAATCTGAGAAATTATATAATAGGAATAGTTTATTCACACACTGACAACCACAGACAATGATATTTCATGGAAAGTGATGGCAAAAAAAAAAAAAAATTGCTAGTGCTGGTTAGGTTGTTTTTACACTGATAAAAACAATGAAAAAAAACCAGCCTTCCTTCAGTCTTAAATGAATCAGCAGTTTGAAAAAGAAAATACAATTAAAATAAAAATAACAAATTAGTTCATTCTTGTGATCTTGAAATTAAACGTTGTATTGTTTTAACTTCGGTTCAGAGTCAAAACATAATCTGGGCTATTGTTTTGAAAATGGAAAGGAAAAAGGAAAATTTTGAATTACTCGATTACCCCAAGGAGGGCACCTTCAACACCCACATCAACACAGTAGCCTTGTTGCATGTCCTCAAAACCACAGTCAAATATGAGTTCTGTAACACCCCCACATCATGGTGGGTACCCTAACTGTGAGGAAATTTCACACCAGGTAATTATCTGCTGTTTTTCTTTGCCTTTGGGAGGAAGGTGGGTGATGCTGGCTGAGCAGAGAAGGGAGGGACTGAGGGGGGTGAGGTCTCCCTTACACCCTTAGATGTGACGGTGAAAATTACACAGCCTCCTCCTTGGGCTTGGAGAGCCACCAGACCTCATCAAGCAGCAGGTGAGCGCTTTTTTGCATCTCTTCCTCAATGTCGTCCCATTCAGTATAAATAGAACAGTATGGCAGCACAAGTCACATCTCATTTGGTGTGTTGTGTTTCAGAGCACCTCCACTGAGACTCCGGGCAGCCGGGGCAGCTGGGAAAAAGCATAGCTTCGCTAATGGACAGAAGTTGGGCTCGAAATTTACAGTCCCCACCGAGAAACCATTCGTTGAGCCTTTCAGTTGTGCCCTATTGTGCACAAACACACAATGAAGAACACTTTGGACTCTTTTACAGTTTCATGTTGGTGGAGAGGAGGCACTATCTCAATGAAAGCAGCAATCTTTTTTATGTCCGCTTGCAGTGACAATCTGTATGATAGTGTTAGTTTGCTTATCAAACACAACAATGTATTTTTTTCACCAAATTCAGACACCAGAGCATGGAAAACTGCAGGGTTTTCAAGCTGCAAAATCAAGCTGTTAGATTGGCCTCTGTGGTGAATTTATTAACAAGAAATCAATCAAGTTTGATCCATTTGTATTTTAATCATGACATGAAATGAAATGTGATCGAAATGTTAATGACCTCATTAGTACACACGATATGGGGGCAAATGTATCAGCGTGCAAGCTCTCTGAACCTGTTTGATTTTGATGTTCCATTTCTCGTGACATGTCTGCAAATCTAAAAGGAAACACACCTCGTTCAGCCTTTATCATCTGGGGTCAGATGACAGCAGGATCGCAGGACTGCAGAGCTTTTTCCGTCTTTCATTCTTTGCTGATCAACGTGATGCTTGCTTTACATTTATAGTTTTGTCTTGAATTCTGGCTTTACTTTAGACTTTAGTTTAATCTAAAATTCAAAGTCAAAATATCATCAATAAATAAGATAAACATTCAGTATTGTTTGAAATGTTTAAATGTTAACAGTAGCAGAAAACTGATTTATATGCAAGAAAAAACAGCTGAAGAAAATCTGTCTAACCCTGACAGCATTCCCAGTGATACAAGATAATTGGATTCCGTGTCTGTTTCTATGTTTAACTTTACATGTCAAGCACATTACATATAAAAATGAAAGACTACGTATGAAATAAAAAGTCAAAGTATCACATTGAATTAAAGGTTTATGTCTTGTAAGAGCTGTCCAGTTTGCAAAGTTTTAAAAGTAATTGGACTACCTGCCATCTATCATTTCTACCTTGTAGATTACAGTATGTCATGCTATTCTTTAAAATGATTTCTTTAAACTCCGATCTGACTGAAAACTTTGGGTTTACCTTTTAAAGTGAATCATAGTTGGAGTAAAGAGGATACCACAGCTGTTAGAAGTTGGTTAACCAAAATCAAGAGTGTTTTTCTTTTCTAACATAAGCAGTGAAAATGACAAATTTTCACTACTAACATGCTTTAGACTGAGATGCACAGGTATTTGCTTCACAAAGAGAAGCATCTCTCTGATTACACAGTGAGTCAAGAATGCGTTATGAATGTGGATCTAGGCATTTAGGTGTGTTAGAGGACTATGGTCCTGAATTTACAGCCAAAGCAACTGAAGAGCTTTTCACGGTGAAGGTGGACTATCATGAGCCAGCTAAGCTCCACTTCCACTTTCTAAAGACCAGTCTAAAGAAAGAATGAAGCCACAACAAACAGGAGCTGAAGGTGTCTGCAGTGAATGCCTGGGAGAGCATCAGCAGGGTAGATTCAAAGACTTTAAATAAGTCTAAGGATTGAGGCTATTAGGCAGTCGGGATTTCTTTTTCTTTTCTTTTTTCATTTGTTTTTTTACAAAATATGATGATTTATTTTACTCCATATATGTCCAGTTGTTCTCTTGCAGACATGCTGAAGTTTCTTTGAAATAATATTGTTTAAAAACACTTTGAGATGTGCTGATAACTTCTAGCAAATAATTATTCTTTAGAGTATTTTCAATGATAGAAATGAAATATCAAGAGTTTACAAGATCCTTCTCTGGTGAAGCATATATAAGCAGCTAATGCCAGTGCTGAAAATCACAAAATCATAGTTTTTACCAAGACAGAGTGCAGAGGACCTGTACACGTTGAAGTGAGAGTGAAATCTGAAATAGCATAAGCTGCTGGAAAGATTGTTACACATAGTTGAGTGAATACAAGAAGCTGCATTCAGTATAAAGTATAGCGTATTTTGATTACACCGATTGGCACTCGATCAAATTCAAATAAAAAAAGTAAAACAATCAAACTGCCCAAAATTACATTATATTGTAGCTTTCATCTGTGTGTTTTTGGAAGAGATAGTGTTTGTGTTGTGTGCCACTGATAGCGGCACAAGAGCAGCAGAGGTAGAATCAACAACTGTTAAAAAAGACCGTGGTCATTTGGCATGTAATTCAAGAACACTCCACTACCTCCATGTCTATGAAGGTTCTCAGTCATCCAGGTCATCGTAGTCTAAGGAGTTTGGAAAGAAAAGCATCTGGACTTCTTTACGTTGCTTGAAGACGTTTCACCTCTCATCCGTGAAGGACTCTCCACCATTTGACCCTAGAACTGAAGAAGCTTCATGCAGAATATTTCTTTAAGAGTTCAAAATGTGTTCATTACATAAATAAAATGTAGTTTAGTTTTCTCTGTAGCACTTCATGGATTTCATAAGCAACACACTTTAGTTGTTCACACAAAGCATAAAGGCAAAAAAACAATATATACAGTGTTATCTTCATTTTAGATGTCAAAAAGTATTTCTGGCTTCCAGTGTTTTCCTTTGCGTAGAAACCGGGTCCAAATGGCTCTTTGGGTGTTAAAGGTTGCTGACTTCTGGCCTAGTCAAAGACAGATTTGATTCCCACTGAAATGGTGTGGGGGGTTTGAAACCAACCTGATCTCCCCGGAAAAAAAAACAATACCAGTCTATTCTTTTTCGGGGGAATTCAAACAGTTGTTTAGTAGGTGACCCCTTTCAGCTGTGTGAATATGTGAATGAAAAATATCTCAGCACCCCATAAAGGTGTTGGTTTGTGACAGTTATGAGAATGGAGAAAAAATGTGGTTAAGTTTTTTGTTTCTTTAAACCTGCATATTTATTTTTTCATTTATTTATTTTTGCTTTTATACATTTTTGTACATGCTGTGCGAGTATATGCTTTAGTGTTGTTTAATTTCTGTTTAACTTGGTGTTTAAGCTGCTACAGTTTGTTTGATTGATTGATTGGTTTTTTTGATTGATTGATTGGTTGGTCGGTCGGTCGGCCGGCCGGCCGGTCGATCGTTCGATTGATTTGATTTGCAATGCAATGGCACCTTTACTTTAACAGATAAACACACACACATAAATAAAAGCATCCTATCAATCCACACCGAGTCAGTTTACCCAATGGTTGCTGGATTCCTTTACCTTTCATTTGCTAAACACTGAATCTCACATCTTTGGCATGTATAGCAAGGAGCCAGTGGAGAGTTGAAACATCAGCCTCCATCATTATGTATATAGTAGGTGCAGAAGAAAACAGAACAATAGAGGACTCACCAGCATCTCAAGAGGCTCCCAGCAAAACATGGATTAGGTGGAGATTATTAAATGTCAGCTCTTAAGACGAATACTTTTTACAGCCTCAAAGTAAATCAATACTACTTATCTTTGATAAAAGAGGCAGCGTAGATGTGCCAGCATAGGAGCCTGACAGCACCTTCTTTCTCTCTTTCTCCTCTAAACCTTTACTAATACAATTGCAAATACACTAAGATAAAAATATATCTTAGTGCATTTGCAATTTTTACATATATGTTTGTTTCTTTTGTATACTATGATGCAAAATCTCTCTTTTCAGCTGTGGCTTCTTCTTCTGCTACCTGTCTCCCTCTTTGTTTTTATTTGAAAATGGGTTTTGTAAATCAAATTTGAAAATTTGCTGGCCTGCTTCCAGCGTGCAACACAAAATACTCCAAATCAATCATTTTTGAGAGAACTCATTCAGGATATTATTGGGTAGCTTATAATCTCTCTCTCTCTGTTTGTCTTTCCTGCCTGCCTGTCTGTCTGCCAGCACGTATCTACATCACACATACACACATACATGTGTATATTATATGCACACACACACACAATAAATATATATGAAACAATTTTTTTCTTAATCTTAGATTCATGCCGTCCTAACACCAACGATTTCTCTGAACATTCTACTTCATGCTGAAAAAATCCATTTTCTCAAAGGCGTCCAGATTGACATCTGCAAATATTGATGGTAAACAAACCAATCAGAACAGCTCTGTCGATGGTTATATGGAGCTCGCTCACGGACCTCATCTCCTTGCTTTCAAAAACAAGTGCCAAATGCAACGTACTGCACCCGCTCCACATTACTCCTCCAATGATGTGGACATGGGCAGTTTGAAGTTTCGAGTGGTTCCACCCAAAGAGTATGTGCCATTACTGCACCTTTTGCGCTGTATGTGTTCCAAAGTTTGTGTCTGTGTGTGTATGTGTGCATACATTTTTGTCCATTTGCAGTTCGCCCTCAGTGCTTTCACAGTGTCTGCATCCAAATCATAATTACAATGTAATATCACGCGTAAGGCAGTGCCCCCACTGTTGTTTCACTTTCTCCTCCTCTTCCCTTCTATGAATATCAAATGCTCTCATGCTGAGCTCTGAAAGCTGCACAGCTCTTTCTCCGACACACACGTGTGTGTATGTGTGCTTTAGAGGGGGGTGAGTAGTTGGATAGCACTTTTCTCTTCTGGCTTTGACAGGAAAAGCCAGCAGTGGGACCTCAAATTTAAAAATACGCATAGTTTCCCACTGGTCTGTTGTTATCCCTGTACAAGCAAGACAACCTTACATCCTATTCAGCTGTCCTCTGTTGGGTGTACATGATATTTCATATTCATGTCACATAAACTGAAAAATCACAAAGGCTATCTCAGATGCAGTGTGAGGCTATATGCCAGAGTCTTGGCATGGCTGTGCTATCGGATAGATGAAGCCTGCAAGCTGTAGCTATGCCAGTGGCTTAGAAAAGAGGGCATCTGTCAAACGCTCACTCAAAAGAGCCATTCTTTGTGGAAAAACGAGCAAAATGCTACTAGTTTTATAAATGCAGTGTTTTTGTTTGTTGCTCAGTTGTCAGCTGTGTACAGTTCTGTGATTGCCGTTAGTTTTCCAGCATACATTCTCTGCTAAATTCAAATTTTCTTTTGATTTAAAGGGGCTCATTCCCTCTGTGAATCCATTCTTCGAGCGATCATTTGAGTGATGTTGTCTTTTCAACTCACTAACATAGTAAAGGAAGAAAGCAGCACTTCAAACCCCCCCCAACTTGGCTGTGTTTATTAAGTAAAGCACTAATTCAAAGAAACTGCCTCGAGCAGTAATATAAACAGATTATCCATTCAACTCTGGACTGGGGGGGGTCTCTTTTATCTACGAATCAGAAACGACAAACACATAGAACACATTTTGATGTTTGCTCTGCAGGCAACAAACAGATGCGACCACAAACAAATTCAATAATGTTTGAGGGCTAGATAATATCAATCCGAGGGAAATGGAAGCATGTTTAACTGTGTTAAAGTGGTAAGTAAGTAAGACAAAGCTATTTTATATAGGGATCAATACACGTTTAAAATCACACATATAAGTAAGGGACACATCTGATGAAAAATGTATTCATGATGATTATGCATCAGGAAAAAGCTGAGTTTATACTATTATTAATTATAGTAAAACATCAAGTTTTTCGCCAAGTAATTTTAGTATACACATAATTTAATATGCCATCAAATTTTAAAGCTTTGGTTTAGATGGATGTGTATATTTAATATATTGTTTTTTATTCCTCTAATTAAATTATCTATGGAAACCATACAAGCCACAGCAGAAAGGAACCAACTGCTAGCTTGCTGAATTTTATGACTGCAAAGACATTAACTGAACCTTGGAGGATTCAGTCATATGACAGAAAAGCTGTGGTGCGAGTCAGAATTCATTTGGCTGTGATTCAGTGGAAAATGCCAGAATATCGCATCAGATTAATCTAATGAGGAGCATTACGAGGGAAAACATTCACACTGTACTTGGCTGCAAACATATAAACATTCTGGCTGTAATTCATTGCTCAACCTGCTTCAACTTTGGAATGTGCTTGATGGGAGACAACATGTTAATAATCATCTGCGTGTCCCCTAAAGCTGACTGAGTGATAAACTATTACGGCAGCACCGATTGCACACAGGTACAGGGTGATTCTTCTGTCACTGCTCGCACAAGCATTCTTCATTAGATATGGAAGATATGGAAAAATAAATCAATGCCACAGCATTCTCGACATTAGTAAGGTGTTTCTGCTGCCTGCTGTCTCATGGGAACAAGTGAGATGATGGCTGAAAATTAATTTGTGACACTCGGAATTGATTTTCTAATCCCGCATGGTATTTGATAAATAACCCTTCAGAAAATGAACACCTCAGACGATAAATACAGTTATTATCTCTTAGAGGGATAATTAGTGCTTCCTGCAAAGACAGAGCACCCTTGGTCCTCTGTCGCATCACTGCAACCCCAAGAAACACAACTAATAAAAGTTACATTACTCAGTGATCCACAAACAAAAAGAATATAATATCGTTTCAGCTTCTGGTGACGCCAGGTCATTGGTCACAGGTGGTTTGGGAAACAGGCACACAAACAGCAGCAGCAGCTTTCCCAGAAGGTAGGAAAATATCAACAGTAATATTCAACCAATTATGAGGTGTGATTTAAAGATGAGTTATTAAACTCACCTGAGGGCACATACTGAAAAATAAGTTTCAGATGCTGTTGTTAGACTGTTTTGCTGCGCCTCTGCATTCTCATTAATGGACTTGTGCCATATCCTGGCTATCTTAATTGAGACACTGTTTATTTGTTTTTTATCTGTTGGCACCAAAGTTATGAAGTCAAATAATCTGTAACAGTCTCATTAACTCTTATAGTTTTGTTAACTCTCTAATCTCACTTTAGGAACGACCACTTTAGGATGTTTAGTGGTGCAAAAATTTAATAAATAAATACATTTTAAAAATCACATTTTTATTAGATTCACAAAAGCACAAGATTGATTATCTTAAAATGTAATACTTTTGTTCATTTTGTCAGGTGTTTCATGTAGCGGCCTCTACAGTTTTCTGCTATAAACCACTGTAAGGTTAACTCTTATGGTTTTGATTGAATTATCTGGGGTAGTGTGTCTTGGCTCATTACAATAAACTATGAAAACCTAAACTTCCACTTCGATTATTATTGGGTCACAATTTTGAATTGCCTACTGCTTTGTTTTTACCGCAACTTGATTTCCATTTCTTTGACAGCTATTCTCAGTGGTTAATACTAATACTGAAAGGAAATGTAAGCATTCACCCTAACTTGACAACGCTGTCATAACAAAGAATCCAATAAACCGTTAGGCGTAAATGTTGAGTTATCACAGAGTTGTAAGATTTGTCAGACATAGCCCAGTAGGGTGGCTGTAGCTCAGGTGGCTGTAGCTCAGGTGGCAGAGCAGGTCAGCCACTAATCAGAAGGTCGGTGGTTCGATCCCAGGCTGCCTCCAAATATCCTTGGGCAAGATACTAACCCCGTGTTTGCCTACTGGTGGTGGTCAGAGGGCCCGGTGGCGCCTGTGTCCGGCAGCCTCGCCTCTGTCAGTGCGCCCCAGGGCAGCTGTGGCTACAATGTAGCTTGCTATCGCCAGTGTGTGAACGGGTGAATGACTGAATGTAGTGTAAAGCGCTTTGGGGTCCTATGGACTAGAAAAGCGCTATACAAATGCAGGCCATTTACCAACAAATTCCAAAATTAAACAGGTGGTACTATTTCTGATTGAGTATACTTGGCCTTGAAGTATAGTTGTAGCCTCACACAGCATGCTTTGATGGGTCTGCCTTTCCTTTGGTTTACTCACGCACATGCAGTCGAACAGGTGAGCAAGTTTCAGATAAATGGCGAAACTGCAGTAAACGTCCTCAAATACTTTCTATGAGGCTCCATTCGAGGGGTTCTTGAGTGAAAAGAAGTTCTCGAATACGTTAAGTATATGAATTCTTCTAGTTCCTTGTTTAAAATTCATAAGGAAAAAATTCCACTTTGCCACTTTCGACACGGTGAGATTTATTCTTTTCCATCCCGCTTTCCAAATTATGCTTCTTATTCTAGTAAAGACTTTTACCTTAACACTAAATTAGTGTGTCTCATTCCTCCCCATTGCTACAACTATTATTTTACTCTCTGTGTTGTACAAAGTAGCAGACGAGAGCCTGTGAGGGGCTTTGCCCAAGTGGAATGGAGCCTCACTGACAGTATGGCATTCACTCTAAATGTAAATTAGAGGGTTTTAGGACTGTGCTGGTCAGGTAACATGCCTAAAATACAATGTGCTCCTTTAGTCTGGACTCGAGAATGAAAAATGCTTTTACCAAGCAGGAGGTCCAGCAATTCCTATCACACATTAATTTCATATATGAAGGCATGCGGTGTAGAGACGAAGCACACGATGGGTAGACAGAAAGGTAAGGATTCAGATGCAGACATGTGGAGAGATTTTTTTTTTACTGCAAGGGAAAACAATAAGGTATTCATCAGCACTTAAACAGACACAAAGTTTTCTACCCACACACTCTGACAAATGCATCTCTACAGAGATGCATTAAGAACAAGCCCATACTCTCAAAATGTCCTCTGATAAAAAAAAGCTCACTGCTGGTATTTTCAGATCACAGCAGGAATAAACACCTGTAACACACCGGTGTTTTAGTTAAAACTGGAATCTTCACTGCATCTCAAAAAATAACTCTTTCTGTCCATTTTTATTAGAGTAGAATTGGAGGTTTGCAAGACTTTAGTTTATAATTTTGCTGAAATAAACAAAATAATGAAATTTCAATGTTACTGATGTATACTGAATTCGAGCCCAAGCTGGTAAGACAGCATTATATATATATGTATGTATATATATATATATATATATATATATATATATATATATATATATATATATATATATATTAGCTATAGTAAACATTTAAAAGAAAACCTACATCACTGGTAATATGTGATGAAAGAAGGCTAACTAGTATTCAAAACAATGCAAGAAAATAAATGTTATGAATGCAGGTCAGTGGATTATAAAGTGCTTCACAACATAATCTGGATCACATCTGATAGAGTTGTATTGTTGATTGTCATTTATGCTTAGAAACATTTAACCATAGATGCTTAGAAGTGTATAATTAATTGTGTAGTGATAAGTTGTGTGATCTTTAACAGGCTACAGAGGCTTGGTGTGCATTCCTGGAATGCACACCTGCATCTTGGGGGCATGGGAAAAGTTTGCATCTTGCCTTATAGTTTTATGGTAGGATTAACGTAGTTACATTTGTTCTAGTCTAAGTGCTTTTCTGTTTAGATGAACTGCTGGACTTCCTTACCGGGGGGGTCTAGTCTACCCTCTTCCTAACCAAGGATGTTTGCTTGTGTGCTTTTATGACCCTTTGATCAGCAGTACCCCCCCCACACACACACACACACACACACACGGTACTCTTTGTGTGTATGTAGACGTCATATGTTAATGACCCTGTGCATATTCATGTAACCTCAATAAAAGGATAGTGTACGGGAGAACGGACGAGAGCTACTGGGGTCAAGCGAAGGGACGGCGCTCTGTCCAGTCTCTCCCGTGCACAAGTACCATGAAGAAGTTTGCCTACTTGCGTCTTGCTTGCAGTGTAATTATATTGTCTTAACGTTCCAGCGAATAGGTTCAAGCTACAAACCTAACAACATCCAGCAGCTCAAAATCTTTTAAGTTACCCACAAGACCCAAAATCTCTAAGATACATGTTGGCAAAACTAGCTAAAGAACTGGACCTCTTGACATCACATGGAAATCTTAGCTGCTGAAGAATTAAATGCTGATGGTTCAAATGAAGAAGAGATCCAGTCCTGAAGGTGAATGTTTTATAGGTGCAGAAAAATGGACACTTTTCTTAATATATACTCACAACACATAAAATTTCAAACAATAAAAAATAAAGAAATTTGTGATTAATTGCAAAGAACACAAAACCATGCCTTATAATTAGCATATTTAGCATACTAAAAAAATAAATAGAGTGCAATATATTAAAATATGTGCTCTGTTTCTCAGAACGTATTGTGGTATTCTGTTGAGCTGGACATCTGTTCATCCTGAAGCATTTTATTTTAGAGGTAACATTGCAATATACCTTGTAAGAAGAAGGAATATTTATATATAGTTCTTTTGAGACACTTTGAACTGCAAGTTGTGTTTAAATTTTTAATGCATGTTAGACACATTTAAATGGTATTATACATCATTAGTTGTTTTTCCAGTGATGCCCATTTAATAATGGCTGTGGGAATTTTGCTTGAGCAGTTCCTCTAAGTTCAAATTTGATCAAAAAAACTTTAGGTCTCTATTATTCTAGTCACCTTGTTGGAAGTATTATGTTGTCATTCTGGCAATATCTTTTTTTTTTAGACCAAACTATTCAAACTATTCAAAAGAACAATGGATGAAAAGAAGAGAAGGTTATGAAGAGAGCAGTAAAGTGGGATCATAGAACTGAAATGCAGTTTAAATTTTGATAAGGGATAATGTTCACCGACTGAGATGCAGGAGATAGCATTTTGAAAAGAAAATACATCTATAGATTCAAGGTGACGATGCCATATCATTGTAAAACTGGAAAATATTGTACACCTATATGTTGTCATGGATATTAATAAAGAAATTACAACAATAATCATTTATATTATTATTATGAATGAAATGCAAGAACAAAACAAGGAACAATGGGTTGGAAATTAGGTGCAGCACATCAGTTTCATGCTCCATACTGGAACTAAGGTAAATTGCATTGTACTTTTTAAATAAATTGAATTTAAAAAGTGCTTTGAGTGCTCAGGTAGAGTAGAACAGTGCAAGAGAACCAGCCCCTTTAGCTCTACTGTCTCCCAATGCTTTCTCTGTCTTGAGCCATGATATGTTTTCATCTATTATTTTGTGTTGTCATTCTTCTTCTTCTTGTTAAACCTTTCTTTTGTTTTTAAGTCATTTCATTGTGGTCAAGATCTATTTTTCCAGAGAGTGCTGTATAACCTGGTAATAATATTTTCAATTCTATTCTGAAAGATACAGGGAACCAGTGTGGAGATACTAATGTAAAGTGCTCTGTATGCTGGTGTTGGTTAGAACTCTGACAGCTGTATTTTGTTCCAGTTAAAGCCTGTTTATTGATTTTTCAGGAAGCCCAGTTAAACAAGTATTTCAGTGGTCAAGCCGAGAGGAGACGAGGGCATAAAAAGACAACTCTGAACAAAGACACAGAAAACATACAGAGTCCACACAGGATGCATCCAGTATGTAAAGCAAACTATTGAGTCCCTATAGTCATTTTTCTCCCTTTACTACACAACAAAATCTAACTTTGCTGCAGTTTAATGAACTACATTCAGAATAAATAGCATTTCAAGCTGTAAGGGGGTAGACTGGGGTAGTAATATTAGCACAGCTGAGTATGAGAACCTCAGGTTTTTGGGTTTGTTTGTTTTTTACCAAGATAGGAATTTGCACTTTTCTGGTATCTTATTATCAGTGATGCCCAAAACAAATAACTGTAGTTGGTAATCATAGACCAAAGAATATAACTCCTGATTTTAGTTTCCGTTAATATCAAAGCAATTAAAAATAGCTGTCAGGGCATTTAGTGGTGCATAGCGAGGAGTATCTGCTTACATAATTTTAGTAATGTAAAGAAAATTGGGATCATAACTCACTTAATCTCTCACTGAATCTTTTTTGTGTCCAGCAGCTTAAAGACTAAGGTGCATAATATGTAATTGCAACATTCACAGTTGACCTCCCAGGCTCTTGCTTCATGTCATACCCCTTTTCCTTCTGCATTTGCTGGCTACCTCTACTCAAGTTACAAAGGAGCATATTAATGAAACATGTCAATTAAAATCTGCTCCACTTTTTTTTAATAATAGCTCAGCTGAGCCTGGAATCATGAATGACATGTAAATACTAAAAGGGGGTCTAATATAATACTTGACTGCTCCACTGTATCTTTGCATAGTCACAATTAAAATAGGGAGAATTCAACAGGCTCAGATATGGGAATTCTGGAGGGCTCAATTTCAGTCTTATTTCTTATTGGTGTCTACCGTCTACCACACACTGACTGCCAGACTAATAAAAAGGGAAATGCATCAATGAAGATTTTCTGAAACATCAAATCTGAGGGATCCGACTGGTTCACTGTTAGTGTGGCTTGGAGGTAAGCACGATTGGGGAAAAAAGCAAAGTTATTTCTCTTAGTTAGTTCTCTTGATAGACTTCCCTCATCCTAGAGTATACTCTATTGTATATAGCAATTCTGGCTGCACCAATGGTAATGTTATAGTTACTTTTTCAGAGTTGAGAGACATACAATATGTACTTTTTACAGATGGTTCCATCATTGACAGATCAGAGCATGGTGAGGTTCCCTGAGGGCAGGACTGATATAGATAAGATAATCTGCCTGTGCTGTAAAAATGCATTGTGTGATGCAAACAAATGATCAAAAAGCAGTACGCTGAATAGAAAAAACAGAGTGAAGCTTTAATGCAGCAGAGGAGGCTGGCAGGCAGGGCAATGACCTTAACCGCAGGTGTTATCCTGCTGAGGGGAGGGCGGGGCGCAGGATGTAGGGGTAATGGAGGAGCTGAGCCAGGTAGGAGCCAGCCATGTGCCAGTGGAGACATGTGCTTATAAATGTTGTATGCGTATGTGTGTAAATGTGTTTTCACAAGGGGTAAAAATGGCAGCACAAAACATATAGACCTTCGCTGGAGGCAACCACATAGTGCTGGGAAGGGAGGTGAGTAGGGGTAGACCTCATTCCAGTTGCCATCAGAGCACCACCTGCAGGAGAAAAAAACTTTAAAAAAAAAACTTCTCAAACACACATATACACAGTGTCCACTGGCACAATGATTTACACACACACACACATACATGCTGAGGCCTCCTCTGGGCACCTTTTTTCAGGCTGTCAGTCTATTGGCCCCCTCCCTTTTTCAGCCCATTGGACGGCATAGGAATTTTAACTTGCAGGAGGCACCTAGATGGGACATACACAGCATCAAGTCTGAAAAAAGCAAATTTCCCAACATAAACAGCCTGTGGCTAATCTTAAAAGCTCAAATCAAACTCTAGGGAGTATCTAATACAAACACAAGCTTGTTGTGCCATGCTGTCAAATGAATTATATGTATTAAGGTAGTGCTCACAGACAAAATATACAGGGAGTGCAGAATTATTAGGCAAGTTGTATTTTTGAGGAATAATTTTATTATTGAACAACAACCATGTTCTCAATGAACCCAAAAACTCATTAATATCAAAGCTGAATGTTTTTGGAAGTAGTTTTTAGTTTGTTTTTAGTTTTAGCTATTTTAGGGGGATATCTGAGTGTGCAGGTGACTATTACTGTGCATAATTATTAGGCAACTTAACAAAAAACAAATATATACCCATTTCAATTATTTATTTTTACCAGTGAAACCAATATAACATCTCCACATTCACAAATATACATTTCTGACATTCAAAAACAAAACAAAAACCAATCAGCGACCAATATAGCCACCTTTCTTTGCAAGGACACTCAAAAGCCTGCCATCCATGGATTCTGTCAGTGTTTTGATCTGTTCACCATCAACATTGCGTGCAGCAGCAACCACAGCCTCCCAGACACTGTTCAGAGAGGTGTACTGTTTTCCCTCCTTGTAAATCTCACATTTGATGATGGACCACAGGTTCTCAATGGGGTTCAGATCAGGTGAACAAGGAGGCCATGTCATTAGTTTCTCTTCTTTTATACCCTTTCTTGCCAGCCACGCTGTGGAGTACTTGGACGTGTGTGATGGAGCATTGTCCTGCATGAAAATCATGTTTTTCTTGAAGGATGCAGACTTCTTCCTGTACCACTGCTTGAAGAAGGTGTCTTCCAGAAACTGGCAGTAGGACTGGGAGTTGAGCTTGACTCCATCCTCAACCCGAAAAGGCCCCACAAGCTCATCTTTGATGATACCAGCCCAAACCAGTACTCCACCTCCACCTTGCTGGCGTCTGAGTCAGACTGGAGCTCTCTGCCCTTTACCAATCCAGCCACGGGCCCATCCATCTGGCCCATCAAGACTCACTCTCATTTCATCAGTCCATAAAACCTTAGAAAAACCAGTCTTGAGATATTTCTTGGCCCAGTCTTGACGTTTCAGCTTGTGTGTCTTGTTCAGTGGTGGTCGTCTTTCAGCCTTTCTTACCTTGGCCATGTCTCTGAGTATTGCACACCTTGTGCTTTTGGGCACTCCAGTGATGTTGCAGCTCTGAAATATGGCCAAACTGGTGGCAAGTGGCATCTTGGCAGCTGCACGCTTGACTTTTCTCAGTTCATGGGCAGTTATTTTGCGCCTTGGTTTTTCCACACGCTTCTTGCGACCCTGTTGACTATTTTGAATGAAACGCTTGATTGTTCGATGATCACGCTTCAGAAGCTTTGCAATTTTGAGACTGCTGCATCCCTCTGCAAGATATCTCACTATTTTTGACTTTTCTGAGCCTGTCAAGTCCTTCTTTTGACCCATTTTGCCAAAGGAAAGGACGTTGCCTAATAATTATGAACACCTGATATAGGGTGTTGATGTCATTAGACCACACCCCTTCTCATTACAGAGATGCACATCACCTAATATGCTTAATTGGTAGTAGGCTTTCGAGCCTATAAAGCTTGGAGCAAGACAACATGCATGAAGAGGATGATGTGGACAAAATACTCATTTGCCTAATAATTCTGCACTCCCTGTATAAGCAACAAAGAAAATTAAGTTTAAATAAAACATATACATTAGACTGTGAATAGGTAGAATATCACAACTTTAAATAGCTATAAGTAAAGGCCATAACTGATTGTTATTAAAGGGAACGACTGAATAAATTCCTTAAGAGGACAAACTGTAGCAAGCACCACGATGGAAATATATTACGTTTTACTCTCATTTAGGACTGTGCTGTTTGTCCCAGTGTGCATGTGCAGGGTTATTGTTGCAATGGAAATCAAAAGGGTCAGGTCCTCCGGGTACCTTTGATGGGAAGAAGGTTTAATCCAAATTTATGCAGCTCAGGTAGAGCTTTAGGTCAAGGACAGTGTGGGCTTGGATCTGACGGCCATGTTGTAAACAGAGCAGCCATTTACCTGCCAATCACCGACCCATCGCTGAAGGACCGGACACGGATCTGCAATATCCACAGTCAGCAGGCAAACAAGAAGTGTGTGCATCTATGTGTGTGTGTTTGTGCACGCATGTGTGTGCAGAGAGAGAGCTTTGCATCCAGAGTGCTTTTGACCTCCAGGGTGAGACAATTTGGAGTTCCTTCAAGCAGTATGAGTGGAGACGGCGTGGCAGACCTCACTGGCCCCGTCCTCCTCTATCACACCACCTCTTAGTCCTAATCAGAACCGACATATTGTCTGTCTGTCAGTTCATTCAGTGGCCATGTTGGCTTCAAAGTTTGCACTATTGCCAGAAATTGCTTTCTGAGCTAGGGGATGAAGGACAAAAATAAAGAGTTACAGCATGTGACAGAAGAGCTATAAATTTCCTGTGCCTGTTGTGTTTTAAGGTTTTGTAAAGCGGCATAAAAGCCGTAATGCTAAAAATACAGATATGAAGAATACAGCTTGCATAAAGGCTCTGAATTTAATGATATTTGCATTAAATTCAATAATGTTCCCATGCTAAATTAAAATTGGAGGCATCTCTCCAGTCTCACTTGTCTGGCCATGATTAGTTGATGGGATTCATTAAAAAAATCCAAATGCAATATGCCTTCCATACATTTTCAGAGAGATGAGTGACTATTACTAAGAACACAGTAAATAAGAAAAGTAACCTTTCTGTAGATGTAATAAAGGCTTTATCGAAGCTGGAGCTTTTAAATCATTAGATGAGAGCCGAGCTCTGTGCTTTGTGATATTTGCATTTTTATCTTTGATTTAAATTCTCAAAAACCTAATCATTTCATTTCTGCAAATGTGGGCCATTCATAAAGCTCCTGCATGATGAAGCAGCTTTCCATAGGCAGAGAAAGGACTAATGACCAAAGGTACTCACTGATTTTTATGTATTTTTTATATTATGCAGATGCTTTTTGCAGTGCAGAGAGTGACAAAGTGTGCAGAATGTTATTCCCAAAAATCCCCACAGTACCAGTGTACAAGGCACTAAAGTTGCATGAGTAACACAAAAAAAACTGCTAAATAACAAATGTTTTTAGTCCACTTGCAACTACAGAATAAAAACTTTAAAGCAAATTCATTAAAATGAAGTGAAATTATTTATTTCCTTCAGGGGGGATTAGTAAGAAAATGGTAATGGAATTTATTATAACTGGAAATGAAATGTTCTTCTCAATGAAGATGTCGTAACAAAGTTTGGAAGTTTTAAGTGCCCTTCTTCACTAGAACTAAAACAACATTCAGTCATTTCTATGATTTACTGGGTCTCAAAATCAAATTGAGATTGCATATCTGTATAACAGATCTAGTCATTATTACCATAGAGAGATACAAGGACACCGAGTTCCATTCTCCTACAGCTCCAGTACAGCTTTCATCTCAGTGTGATTGCTCAATTGCATGTTTATCATCCATGACATTGGTGAAATGTTTCTTTCTCAGAGTCACCTCATAAAACCCTCATTTACAAAAGTTTAGCTGAGATTAGTCCATTAGCCAAATTACCTAGCCAAGCAGTTGATTTCCAGACGCAGTGTCTTCAATCTGCAGCACAGCATGGGATCTCGCTCTCAGAAGAAATAAGAGGGTAAGTGATAGACAGAGGAAGAAGCCCAGAATGCCCAGAAAACGCTTGTGCCGGGGGAGCAATCTCTAATCTCTGCAGCTGTGTGTGACCTTTACCTTTTCCATGGACTCAACCTTAAGGAGTAAAACACGCATTGCTTATAATGTCAGCTACCTTCATAAAAGCCAGACCAACGTGCTTCTTGCACTTAATTGAAGGATCACAGATGAAGTTCATCCTGAGTGTTCTTCAGGGTAAGTGTCAGAATGATGCTGGGTGTATGCGGCGTGGTTTTTGGGCACTTCTTTGACTACACGTCTGATTCCTGACTACATGTATAAAGTGGGAAGGGACACTTGAATGGGGTTTCTTAAGGGCTCTCATCAGAATATGTCTCAGTTTGGTTGCCCTCATATTAAGTCAGTAAGTCGGTGTTATTGCAAAGGCACAATCAAAACCTCGCCTTGCCAAGTCTCAGCGCCCTTTTTGTACTTTTTCATTATCGCTCAGCGGCTAAGGAAGAGATTAAAAGGCATTAATTCAGAAGGACAATTACTCAATTTTCTTTCCTCAACTTCCATTCAATTTCCCCTTCCTGCTCTGCTCCTTGGGACAGGTCTTGTGTCTAAAATAAGGCTTGACCCCCTATTTAAATAAGTTAATGCTGTGGAATGTTTACGGGTAGAGAAACGGGGGGAAGGCTGTATCAGTTCCATACAGTTGGCTCCAGGGAGAATTTGATTCCTTTTCATCTGTCACTCTCAAGGTGTCATTCTCCACCCCAGGTTGTTATCGGAAAGCGGGCCCTGACAGCTTCAAGCCGCTTCCTCAAGGAAAAAAAAGAAAAGAAAGAAAGAAAAAAAAACACGTTGCAAAGCTCAACGATGAATGCATGTGGAAGGAGACAAAAATGACATATCGTTTGCACACAGACGTGGATTGATGCTGCATTACACACCTTTCTAATAAACAGAAGAAACCAAAGCACACTGTTCACTTTGTGTTACTCAAGGGTAATTCTTTGATTAGTTTGTAAAGTCGTGCTAATACCCACTGTAAGTCCTATTATAGTATTATGACATGCTTACAAGTCCAACATATACAAAGGCATTCACTGGGTAAGTCAGATTTCTTAGCGGTACAATTCCTCTCTGAATTTTCGTTATTGACTGAAACCAAACAGCTGTCCCATGAGAATAATCTCACTTATCAATCAAAAGATATATCCATCAAGGGCATGCAAAATAGTGAACCAATATGGCCTCTCAGTTCATTCTCAAGCTAGACACTAACCTTGTATTTGTGTCATGTGGCAATTTGCAGGTAGCATACAACGGGGATGCTAAGCTTTTTTGGTAAAAACTGCATCCATAAATAATGCTATAAGTAAAAGACTAAAGATGTTTCAATGTCACAGTGTACTGTAAGTAAAATAATAAAAAAAAATTAACAGCTGGGAGCAGGTGAGTAAGAATAATTGTCCTGGGTCAAGTCTAAACTGTATAAAGAATTTAAACACACAAGGAACACATTTCTCTGCTCCTATAATAAGTCATCTCATTGAGAAAGTGGAAACATTTTTATTCACAGAGTCCATCTCATTTGCTGTGAGGGCTGCACTGATCAAAATGCAGTATATTGCATCAATCACCCTTGGGAATCCTGTGAATTAATTCCAGCACACTAAATATGCATCACATTGCATTCATTATTGATAACTACAGTGATCTGATGTAAGCTACCTGAATAGAACAGAAACAGAAAGCCTGCTTTTAGTTACAGACTGGGCATGAAGCTTGAAAATGCAACAAACATTTATTCTATTTCCGATCACCAGTGTGAACTGTCATAACATCAGTGCCCTGCTGAATTCCTCTGCTGTCTGATAAGAATTTAATAGCATGCTTCTGTAATGTTCTGTTAATAAGACATATATTTGCAATGTTTTTGAACAAATAATGGGGTTTTAGACATAAAATTCCACAGCCTGAATATAATCCTCTGTAAAGCAGTGTAGGCTTAGTGACTGTGCAACTGCACCTGATTATAAGTGAGCCACAAATCCAAGTGAAGAAAACCAGGGTTAAGTTCAGTGTTTGCTTGCTCGACATGGCTAAGGTAACACTGATTGTCACCAATCTTCGAGCGCTGCCAAAGGTCAGCAATAAATGTTGTAGCAGCGTCAGAACAGCAGTAATAGTTGCAACAACAGGGATGCTCCTGAAACTGTCACATATCAGTGTGTGCAACAGTTTTGGGTGGGGTTTTTTTGGTGGACATTTTGCTCCTTCAAGTTTAGAAATGCACACAATAAATCTGTCTAACTTATTAACAGTGGTTTGCCAGTAACTCAATGTGTCTGTGATTGAAACACTTATGTACGTTACTTTATTCAGAGCTACTGAGTTAATGTTGTAATAAAACCGCTACTAAGTTCAGAAGTTTAATCATTTAGATTTTTGAATTCTGTTTTGGTGCTCCCTTGATTTCTCATCTAAACTTCCAGCTGAATTGAAAGGTTTACCATGAATTTAACATCAAAGTTAATGGTCTTGGAAATGTCTTACATGATGTGTATTCATCCATCTCTCTTTATGCACATTTTCAATTTCAGCATGATGCACCGTAAATGAAGCTTTCACTCTGCCAGTGAAATGAAAAATGGTTTGAGCTTGTTTTTTTCTTGACTTTACTTTTTTACATCATCCTGCCATGCCATCCTCTTCTGAAGTACAGAGTCAGTGACACCAGCTGTTTATCTTACCAAACCAACTCCTATTTTTTCATAAATATATTATTGTGCACAAGGGTGAAGTTAATGGTGTTACATTTTTATGGACATTTTGACTGTATTATCAATCATATATTTTATAGAGGTAAAGTCCTATTAATTGAATAAATCAAAAATGTTGATTGCACCAAAAACACAGTTTGTTTTTAAATTAAATCTATAGGTGATGTAACAAACCTGCTCTGAAATGATATTAAGATAGGAGTACATAAAGAAGACAAGCTGTCATGACAGTGGCCTTGTCCATGTTTGGCACATTTGTGGTCTGTGTGAAATTGTCTGCTATTCAAGAAAGAGAATGTCTGCTTCAGCAGAGAATCCTTTTTCTGCCCTCCCTGACACTTCCATTCCTTCTTCATATCTCTCTAGAAAAAAAGAAAGAAACAGTGACATGAGAAATCCCAACACCCAGAGATTGTAATAATCTCTTTTTTACATTCTTCGACTCTAAATATGTTCCTATAAAACAAATTTATGGTAATCCATTGCTGTTGTCAAATCCACATGAGGGCAGCCAAACATGTTTTTTTCTCTCTATTCTATATAAGTATAGAAGCACAACAGCATTGGACTCTGTAATAATTACTTCAAGCACACTATTTGTATTCACATTCCTAAGCAGTCCTATTTGGATTTTGGATTACCGTATCACTGCAGTGATTTTGAAGTTCACATAATTCAAAAATCCCTGGGTCTAATTCCTTACAGTGTAAGATGAACACATGCTAATCTGCTTTGATGTTCTAGAGATGTATGTACATATGTATAGTTCACACAGCAGACTCTGGTCTTAGTCACAGCCAGAAACTAGCAGACTGGGGGAATCAACATACGAGGATTGTTGTCTATTATTAGTGGAGCCATACTGTTGTTGACTTGGCAGATTGTGGTTATAAGCTCAGATAACCATGTGCAGCCAAATGTGTCAATGCATGCAGTAGCACAGTCTCCAGGAAGTTACTGGTCCCAGCCAAGAAATAAACCGGTATATAATTCTTTTGTCAAAGATTAAAGAAGCACTTGTAAGGTGGTTAAGTTAAGCTAACCTAAAATGGCGTTCACACAAACCTCTCCAAAATTACAAAAGTACCTTTTATATAAGGTGCAATTTGACTGTTTTTATCTGTAATTTCACATTTGTATCACTGGATCATCCACAAAGACACAACTTCACAGTGAACATCAGTAGGTAGGTAGAAAAACAAGTGTTGTGTGTTGTTTTTTGTTACTGATAGCGGTCTTTCTTCAGAGTTTTTCATGTACCTGCCACATCAGACAGTGAGATCCACATAAACAACTTCAAAGCTGCAGAGTTATAAAAACAATTTTTTGGAATACTTAAATGCAGTGGAGAACAGAGTTGGACAGAAATGGCACGATCCAATCCCAAATGTAGTCCCTATGTTCTTTTGAGCTCTCATAAAATGGCAACTCAAACTACAAGTAAATCAACTACTGTCATGGCGGTAATCCAAGAACCAGAAGGTGAATACCAGAGATGATCAATCAAGGTGAAGAAGGAGTTTTATCTGGCTTGGTTAGCTTGTGAGATTCCAGAGGCAGCTGACATATACTCACACAAGTGGAACGCAGCTCTAGCAGTGGCTGATGCAAAAACTCGGGTGTGGGAGGAGTTCCGTGAGACTATGGGACAAGTCTTTCAGCTGGTTGTAAAGCAATTCTGGCAAACTGTCAGATGATTCAGGAGGGGGAAAAGGTGCCCTTTTCCTTTTCTCCTACTACAACTGAGGATCAGGCAGTGGAAAAAACATTTCCAACTCACTCAATCCCACTTCTGTAATGGAAGCAGAGGGTATGAGGTGTGCAACTCACTATCAATTCAGTTCAGTTAATTTCAGTTCAATTCAGTTCCATTGACGTAGGACCAAATCACAACAGCAGTCACTTCAAAATGCTTTATACTGTAAGGTGTAACTCTACTGTAATACAGAGAAAGCCCCAACCATGAAATGACCCCCTTTGAACAAACACATTGAAATCTGGGAGATCCGAGGTGGTGTCTCTGGACTGGCAGACTGAGGTGGTGGTTCCCCTGTTTAAGAAGGCGGACCAGAGGATGTGCTACAACTACAAGGGCATCGGATTCTTTAGCCTCGCTGGGAAAATCTATGCCATGCTAATGGACAGGAGAGTCCATCCGTTAGTCGAACCTCAGGTTCAGGAGGAATCTAGTCTCAGAATAATGGAGCGACTGTTGTTTGTGGGAGTTTGCCCAACCAGTCTACATGTGTTTTGTGGCCTTGGACAAGGCATTCTACCACTGTTGGGAGTGCTTCGAGTGTATGGTATGTGTGGCCCATTGTTATGGGCCATTCGGTTTATGTACAGCTACTGAGAGCTTAGCTTAGTTTAGATTACCTGCAGTGTGTGTTGGACTGTGCCAGGGGAGCCCATTGTCACTGATTCTCTTCATAATTTTTGTGGACAGAAGAGAGGGGCTCTACTTTGTGGTTCATTTGGCTTCATCAGATGGCGATCTCCAGCTTGCAACAATTCCAAGTCCAAGACCATGGTTTTCAGCTGGAAAACTGCCAAGTTACTACCCCAGGTGAAGACAACAACCCACCAAGAGGGAAAGTGCAGCATGAGTTTCACAGACGGATGTGTTGGCAGTGATGCAGACACTGCACCAAAACTGTCAACCAGTTATGTCCAGCCCTTATCTGAGTAGTGATGAAAAGAATGAGGCTGCAGATACAAGCAGTGGAAATGAGTAACCTTCAGAGGGTGGCTGGGTTCTTCCTTAGAGATCGGGTGAGGAGCTTGGTCATTCAAGACAGACTCAAATTAGAGCCGCTACTCCTTCCCATCAAAAGGAGCCAGTTGAGGTGTTTAAGCATCTGAGTAGGATGCCTTCTGAACAGCTCCTAGACGAAGTGATTTGGGCATGTCCTACAGAGAGGAGGCCCTGGGACAGATGCAGGACTTAAGAGATTAGATCGCTCTGCTAGCTGCTATTGTCCCCCCAAATGTTGCCAGGGTGAGGGAAATCTGTACTTCTCTCTGCTCAGACTGCTCCCTCTGCAACCTGAATCCAGATCAGTAGTACACAGCAGTGTAAAGCTACTGTATTTACATGGGATAAATTTACTTGTAAGATCACCTTACAAGTTAAGTCGATAATGTCATTGACAGGTGGAAGATAAAAAAAAAAAATAGTGGATTTCTCTGCCATCGAACATTGTTTGAAACATTTGTGATAATATAAGTACACACTCCAAACGCTCACCTGACTGTATGTCTATAAGTGCCTGCTTGTTGTACACCCATTTGTTCTTGTTTTTGTGCTCCACTCTGCCGTCCCTTTTTTTTCTGTCTCTCTCAAAGGTGTCAGGGTGATCTGCTACGCCGAGCAGCTGCAGTCGATCCCCAATGATAAAACATGGCCTCTGGGCTAACCTACTGCTTCAGTGAATTAGCCCATTCAATAAATATGTGTAAATTCCCAATTTTGCTTGTAGTCATTTCTCGGAAAACTGAGAAATGTTACATTTTTAACACAGTGCTTGGTGGTATTATTGTGCGCAATTTCATATCAGTCTTTGTGTACAAAGTAATTGATGGTTGTGAATATGATGCTGCCAGAAGTTCTACAGTGTTAGTTTTTACATACACCTGAGCTGTGTATGTACTAGCTACAGATACTTCTGCTAATAGGTTTCTTGTGAGTGGCCCTGCTGCTACTCTCCAAAGGTAATATGTCACAGTCCAAGTCCCCCTGGCCGTGCGGCCTGTCCTTCCGCCAACTTGCAGCACTCCATCAAGTCGTCCCTCTGCACAGACTAGCCTCTGGGGGAGACGTCTGCCCAGGAGTGTCTTTTGGTAATGCAAGATAGAGATATAGAACTGCAGTGGTGTGTGTGTGTGTGTGTGTGTGTGTGTGTGTGTGTGTGTGTGTGTGTGTGTGTGTGTGTGTGTGTGTGTGTGTGTGTGTGTGTGTGTGTGTGTAAAAGAGAGAGAGAAAAGCCACTGTGAGGCTTAATAGTGTGTACAGCAAGCATTTGTGTGGTTAAAGAAACCACTTCCCACAAATTGCTCTCTTTTCAAGAGAGCATGTTACTTTGACTGTCAAATAAAAGAAAGAGACAAATCAAATAGGTCATTATTGTAAGTACTCACATTCAAAACCATATGCTGCTGTATTTTTATTTTTGTTTTTGAAATCATTTGAATCAGTTTTAGGGTAATTTAAAAACAATAAAAACACATACACAATATGTAACAAACAAGGACTCACCTATTTGCTTACACGTGTGCTGTGACCTTTCCACAGCAAAACCAAACATTAGCAACTGACATAAAAGTACACACCATTAACACATCACACCACTACATTCAGTAGAAGTGGATCTGCCACCATTACACCGCCAGGTTTTCTGGTAGGAATACAAGATAAAAAAAAGGTGCGAGACGGCTCAATAAGCCTGCAACAAACATTAGCAAATCCTATAATATCTCCAGTTCACCTATTAGCTGGATCCAATACAAATCCCTGTACAAAGACAAGGCAAAAATAGCAACACAGTAAAAAAAAAAGAGGAAAACTAAGAGAGAATATGCCTATCAAGCAATGCCTATCAAGCAATGCAGCGTCTTGCAGCCAAGATCTAGTTCCTTAGACAATGCTATCTCAAAACACCCTGCAGTTGTTTGCAGTGTACTTTCAGTATGCACTCTTTGTTATGCCTTTATTGTGATAAGCTCCAGCAAGTTTCTCCAACCTACACAGCCTGGACAACAGGTTGCTTGAAGTGCTTTTCAGGAGACTTGCCTGTTCTTGCACCAAACTGGACAAAAAGCATCAAGAGTAAGCTCCTGAGTGTTGCCTGTACACATCAGTTCTTAAAGGGACAAAATAGTCTTCAGGTCTGTGCCTGCCACTGAGAGAAGGGGTTATAGCTTTGATAGAAATAGAAACTGGTATGGTGGCATTAGTTGTTGAAAGCCTACCTATCACATCTGACTAAACTACATATTGGAGTCTTATCAAAATGAATTTCTCTTATATGGTATCATCACAGTAAAGATTTGAAAGATCATAACTACACAGGTCATCATAAAAGAAAGCTATGGTGTACTTCAGTATAGATTTTGCTGAGACATTGCTAAAGAAATAGGAAAAAAGAGGTTCAATAAGACATTGTTAAAAGCTAAAAGAAAATTTACAGGTTAGTTTATTTGTAGGCTAAAGGAAGTAAAACACCGCAAAATTTAACCAGACACTGCATGTCCAAACTGGCCTCCAAATAAAGTGTCATTGTAGATTTTAGAATACACATAGAATGTAAGCTGTTGGACCGTGTTCATTGTCTGCCAGCTAGTCTAAATGCAGCTGCTAAAATATTAGACACCCACAAAATTGTATCTTGCCACAAAATTATGTTGATTCATTGATGTTCATGGATGGAGCTGTACTGTTTTCAAATTGACAGAGCAAGAAATCCATGTTAAGAGGAAGGATGTGGTTGCATACAAGCTACTGGTTAAATTAATAGATTACATTTCCAGTTCCACACTGGACCAGTGATTTTACCCTTAAAGTGGGGCTAATATGCCCACTTCTAATGCCATATTTTTATTTTCAGGCTCTAGTAGATGTGCATGAATATCTGATCAAAATAACTCTTATTTATATCATACTTAATGCAGCCCCTCAGTTCACAAACACCTTCTTCTGATTAGCTGTCCCTTGGACAGAAGGTGGGCTTCTCTGTTCAAAGACAGAGCTGTGTACATGAAACAATGTTGTCACTGCATCACATTCACTGTTATGTGCAAAAACATGAATGCACACAAAAAATTCTTCTGGTTTATGAAGAAAAACTGACGTACTCAGTTTTGTTCTAAACATCATACATATGCTACTGAATAAAAATCATTCTCAAAGTTCATGCTCACTACCTGCAGTCACAAGTCGAGTTTTCTTGATAATGAGAGGACAGGTCACACATAGCCAACAAGATGCTTGTCAGTTGTTCAGTTACCGTTAAGCCTCTGTTGTCTAAACACTTAATGCAATATTTTTGTTAAAACCCATGAATTAAAGCCTAAAATCTGCAATTCATCCACATCTTGATTGCTGATTTAAAATCAGCTGCAGCAGTGTGCAGAGGCAAACTCACAAGAAAAACAAGAAAAAAAACGATGCCATGGTCTAAAAATGTCTTTTACGGTTAGGTCTATACAATGCAAAGATTAAATAACTGGCAAATCAGTGTTGTGGGGTTCAATATGCAGTACATTTAGTTCTCTGTAGATATTTCTCTTTCATAGACATCCAGCTGTGTTATTGAGACTCAAAAACTATCATTTCCTACTCATCTTAGGACAGTAAGTAGTTGACACAGAACAGCAACATCTGAACAAATGACTAACTAAAAGAAATGTCAAACACATATGCTGTGTCTCAAGTCACTTTCTACCATAATCTCATTTGGTATTTGCATGTTGGTATTTGGTGTTATATTAGAAGTCAGTGTACTTGTCAAGAGTAAAAAGTTGAGTGTGGAATGCTGCACGCGGCTCACCTCCAATAGCCACCATCTGGGTTTCATTGCAAAAAGGGAAAGACTGCCAAACAATTTTCAACAGTAGAAGGTCACGTCATCAGCATCACACATTACCTGATGTGACATTGTTTAGAGTTTACTTGTTATGTTAATTTATGCAGTGTATTGTCTGGTTAGAGATCATTTTCTTCACAAAACACAAAAGCTAGTAGGGGTGGGCAACATAGCCTTAAAATATATCACTTTAAGGAAATTTGTGATATTGATGGGTAGTACGGGAGGTAGCACTGTTGCCTCACAGAAAAAAGATCCTGAGTTTGACTCCAGGGGTGTTTGGCCAGGGTCTTTCTGTGTAGGATTTGCACGTTCTTAATGTATTTGTGTAGGTTTCTTCCTCCCAGAGTCCAAACACATGCACTTATTGGAGTTAGATTAATTGGTGATTCCAAATTGCCCATAGATATGAATGTGAGAGCGAATGGCTGTCTGTCTCTCTGTTAGCCCTGCCACAGGCTAGTGACCCGTCCAGGGTGTATGTTAGCTGAGACAGCCTCCAGCACCCCTCCAACCCAGATAAGCGGAACAGAATGGATGGATATTTATGACCATGTAGAACAAAAACTATTATATCTGTCAGTTCAGTCAGCATGTTTTTATAAGTGCAAGTAAACTAAGGACATTTTCCATCCTTCTTTTATATTAGCTACTGTCACTGATGACAGACTACCTAATTCAAAATCTGACCTGCAATAAGATGCCAGGAACTCCAGCAATGCACAGTACAATATGGTGACAAAGCATATGACAAATGTAATCACAACAGTAAGCCTGGTAGTGTTTTCTCTGAACATTTTAAGTAAAAGTATAACATAACTGCTTAATGCTTTAGTCACTTCACCTTGTAAACTGCACAACAGCTGCGTACAAAAGCTGTACAATAGTATCACAGAATCAAACTGGAATTGAAAATGTTTTCCACCTGGAATGTTGTATCTTGGGTTGAGCTTTCTAACAACAGGTCCTTTTTAGTGCCATGTGACAGCATCAGTAACTTCATTGCACCGTTTCCTCTTCCTGACATATGACGTAGTGAGTACTCCAAAAATGCTCAGTTGAGTCATTTGTTTAGTTTTGAGTCTCTCATCACCAGCTGCTTTTATTTTCTGTTTTTATCCCTTGGGTGAAAAACATTTGCTGTTTCCACCATTAGCAGAAATTGTTTTGCCTTGTTGGAAGTTACTGAAGTAGCTCCCTTATCAGGTACTAAATTGTAGCAGGAGACTGACATGATGCTCTTGCTCTCAGACATGATTGGGCTTGCATTATTGTACGATCTAGGGAATGTAGAGGAATAACGTCAGTGTGTCTGTAATACTGTGAGATGCCATTAAAACATTAATACAAGTTACAATATTGATAATGGGCAGTGTCATATGGCTAGCACAGTCAAATATTATTTCATGAGACGACACTACAGTGTGGAAAATCACATGCTACACAATTATATGCTAAGTGTATATGGTCTGCTATTAATTCACTTTTTCTTTTAGCTAAGACGAACTCTCTTTTCCCTTTGCCTGTATTTCAATTTCAGCCACAAGGAAAAGTTAGCTACTGTATAATATGTAGGCTCAGTGTTTTGGGCTGCAACTCTTCCTTCACGGGTCTGCCTGTGCTCGATCAGCCGCCATTTATTACCCCGGAAATCAGCATGTCATGGCTGATGTGTCGGTAACGAAAACAGATGCAGGTTAATTGTTGCTGTAACCAACACCTTTATCTGCCAGCAGCGGTATTAGGCAACACACCCTTACTCTGACTCTCCCCTTTCTTTCATTAGAAGCCTTGAAGTGGATTGATTCTCTCCGTCTCTCTTCAGCAGAAGTAGAGGAGGGCGTTGATTCCCTCGCAGCTCAGGCGAGACCAGCCGCTGTGTTGCTCGGCAAGAGGCAGAGGTATAGTTGAGCGAGAGAGAGGTCACCGATATGATTATCCCCTAGTGTCAATACAAAAGGGAGACGTGAGAAAGGTCCCCGCTGAGCTGGAAAATGAATGACTTTGACCTCATCAAACCTGCGGAAGCATCTCCACTTCCTAATTAAGATTGAGTGGAACAAAGTCATCAGTGTACAGGACCGGCCATCTTAGCTGAAGCTAATCAAGCGTACTACACTGCTCTTTGTATTTATCACAAATTTCTGTCCAGGACAGGAATGAAAAGGGGTGATGTAGATGGCAACATTTTTTAACTGTGATAACGCCACCTTTTCAGTAACAACACTTTATACTGTGCTTTTATCTTTTGTATGAGAACCACTGCAATAGCGAGTGCACTTGGAGCATGTGCCCATTTCACCCACCTGGTAAGCGAATGATGTCCCAATAACAGCCTCGTTATTCCCAATTAAACTCTCTACCATCCATCACAAACTGCCACTGTAAACCAAGCATAGGGCCATTATTGGCTCCCATTAATACTGTATATACAAGCAGATGGCGAAGGAGGGAGGACCGTGTGTATTTGTATGAGAAAGAACAAGAGAGGGTGTAAAACTACATAATCCAACTCGATATCTGTTTAAATATTCCAGAGTTTGCAAAGCCAAACATTTTGATTTATAACACAGATGCACATAAAGCCACATTATAATATGCACTGAGTAATTAGTTCAACAAATAGCCTGTCATCATCCGTGTGCCAGCAGCCACAGAGAGTGAGGTCTCTCCCCTTGGTTAGGAAGGCAAAATTCCCTGGCTGAAAGCTCATACAACACCATCACCCTCCCTTCGACACCTTTTAGAAGCTCTCAGTGGGTGTCTTGCTTTCACCTCTGCAGATATGTAGTAATCACACTTCCAGCGCCAAAGTGCACCGCCGCAGCCAAGAGACACTACCGCTGCCCAGCCTTATCAGAGGGAGAAACATGGATGACCCTGATCACACGAGGAACTCAGTCATCCTCGAGGAAGGTGTCCTCTTTACAAGGTGTTCTGTATGAGTAATGGGGATATTGAAAGCTCGATCTGATTATCATAACCCTTCTATGCGTTCCCACTGCCTAAAAAAAAATAAAAATAACAGGAACCGTGTCAAAGCTGCAGTCAGATGACAGCTACAGCAACACAGTGCCCAAGGCAGCCACCGGTCCGTTCTTTTCGTTCGCTTTTCTGAAGGTCAATCTTCAGCTGCCCTCCACGTGGCTGCAGTCCTGTTTACCTCTCTCCAAAAGCCAATTACAACGCTGCAGTGCTGTGCCAGTCAAAGCTGTTACATTTCACACACAGACACATGTAGGCTTGCATCTACACAGATGCGCCGTGCACACCCACTCACACAGACAAACACCTGCAGCAGCTACTCTTCTTAGCTGCAGCAGAAGGCATGGATAATGCCTTTTGACCTGTCTGTGGTGAAATATATCGATGTGTACACATAGAACGATTATTTAGAGCTCAGGCACATCATGAAGTAAGTTAGTGAGTGAGTGCATGAAAAACGATGGTTTATTTACCATGGGGTTTTATATTGGGTTGAATGTGAGATGATTATAAACCTGTCTTCATTATCTGAAAAATGGAGAGGCCTTGCTAATGTTTGCTGATTTATTCTATAACCTCGAGGGTTTAGTTCTTGATTTATGTTAGTCAATGACAGCTTGTGTAATCATACAAGTGTTGGTAAAATAGTGATGGATGGCAGGTTGCTGTCCTCAGCAGTACTTTGGCTTTTACCTATTACACTGAATGATGGAAGCTTTAAATGAGGGTGGAAATCCTTATGGGGTTTATCTTTTTCAGATCGTACCTGCTTAGATTGAAGAAATTTCGTCATTTTATTATAATTTCCAGCATTTTGAATGCGATTGAATCAGCTGCGTTCAGTTATAAGCTGTGTGATAATGGCCAAAACTCAGATTAGTGTTCTTCTCTGCCATCTACAGACAGTGAAAGGGAGTGCCAGACTGCCAGATGAGCATCTGAAAAGATCCAGATTGCACTGTGTGGGTTTATTTTTTTTTAAATACTTTAGCCTCCTTTGCGTGTTCATATCTGACATCCAAGTAGTCTCTATATATTGCATGTTGTTTTATGTTATTTAATATTAAATGTGGGTATGAATCAAGACAAGCAATTTCTCTGATATTCTGTAGCATCCAGCAGAAGTAGGGCAGCAAATGATTTCACATTTTCAAACCAGATGACCACCATCTGCTATTTGTGGAGTTGTTGCTGTAGGAAGCACAAAGCAAATGCACAGCTTTCTGTCAGTTTTAATGAACAATGTTCTGTTTTGCAGCTTTTCTGTCATCGAGCTCCAGGTAACCTTGGATGGAAATTTCTGAGGCATTATGATGAACACAAACAAGAAGGGAGTATTTGCTGCATTCAAGAAGAGTGTCATAAAACAGCAAGTAATAATAAAGAAAAATGCGCCTTTATTAAAGTAAGCGGCTGTAATAACCTTCCCATGATTTCAGAACAATTAAAACAGATCACTATATGACCAAGAGAGCATTTAAAAGAGATGAAAAGAAAGAGGTAAAGTACCCCTGTGTGTGTGTTGGCTGCAGCAGTGTAAACAGGTCTCGCTCTACCTACGCAAACGGAGAGAAAGAGCCCCGGGGTGGAGCAGAGACGACGGGCTCCATCTGGTGCCTGGGCAGCCAATGAAAAGAATAGAGTACTGGGGGAGCCAGGAAGAAGGGGAACATCATGAAAAGCTCCAATTGGATTTGTCGTCCAGTTCATTGGCACCGGCTGCAAGGTGGCTAACGAGGTAGGTGGCTTAACAGGAAGGAAAGGTATCATCTGCTGCATCAACACTACATGCAAATGTTGCTTTTTCTGATGTGTCTTTTTTAAATGCTTCAAAAAAATACAAGTGGAACTGGGTATCTAGAAAACAATTAGGGCTTCTGCACAGCGCTTGGGCTTGTTCGTTCCTTAAAAATGAGCACCCTCTAGCTACTTTCTTCCCATGGGGAGACAGAGCGTAATATGTGCTCCGTGCGCTGCGCTCCTGAAGCATTATGGGAGAGGAAACGATCGTAAGCAGAGAGCCATCTGCTTTGCCACTTGCCATGTCTGCCCATGCCAATACCTCTTGCTTCCTTCTATTTCTCAGGTGGGGAGTGAAGTGGATCCACACTGTCTGTGGACACACACGTTCACACTAAAGGATCCTTGAACTTGAAAGTAACAGATGTGCCAACGCAGATCCTACATGTGGAGGAATCCCACTTTTTTTTTCTTTTGGGGTGTGTGTTTGTGTGTTCACACATCTGGCACATTCTTTTATGCATTATTCTCTGGTGTAATCAACAGCTGGAGGTGATGAGAGTGCGGCGTGTTATAGATAGATTCTTCCTCATTGATAAGAGAGGTGACAGACACAAAATACCAACTGCATTTTTCTTAACAACCAGTCTGTTTTCATTTTATCAGCGCAGGAGTGCAGCAGAGACAGGCCCCAGTGTCCTTGACAGTGGTGACACTGAAGAGATGGATGTACAGGCGGTCAAAGGAAAGTCATTTATTTCCGTTGACCCACTCGGTCAAGTGGATTGAAGCTGAGCCTTTTGATTTGGCTTTTACTTTGCCTTTTTCCCCCCACAGATTCCACACTGCTCCTGCAATTACTGCAAACAGAGAAGGTGATGGGTCTAAGATTTTGTCCAGATAAAAGAGTCAGGACCCTATCTCTCCTGTTGACACCATTAAGCCATCACTGAGAACTAGAAGCTGTAGGGGAGGGTGGCACTGAGGAGCTGTCAATCAAAGCTTACCACCCAGTTCTTGTTTAAAACCATCTGCCACTGAACTCCCACTGGCCTCTTTGTATCTGATCCTAAAACCAGCCACAGCGGGCTGATGGTCTTCATCACTGGGAGGAATATTCACCACTTACTGTCTTATCAAATGCAGGGACTGCAGAAATGCACATATTCTTGGATTGGGGTAGTGGGTGGAAAGCGCTTTAGGGTTATTTATCAAACCAGGCAGCACTGACTGCCAGCACCAGAATAACGAGAAAAAAAGAAAAAAAAAAGCTGTTCCAAATAGCAGTCGTCCAACTGAGCAAGCTAAAACAACTGCAATCCAGCTGTCACACTTTAAAAATGCATATGGATGGAGGACGGTCATGTGAAAAGGTGCGGTTAATTTTGAGTGAAAAGCTCTGGAGCATGACGTTGGTGTTCGTTTGTTTGTTTTTGCAGCTTTTCAACTGTTTCAGGCTAAAAAGTGATATGCAATTTAGTCACTCCAGCACAAGTTCAACCCTAATCCAACTTCAGTGTCAGACAGCGCACCTAAATCTCTTCATGGTGGGACTTATCAAACAATAACAGACACTTTGCAGATCCATTTATAGCTGTAAGAGATGAATATTGTGTTGTGACTTCAGGGAGGTTGCGGCACATGTGTCAACTTGTTGTAATACCCTAATACTTGATCTATTGCATAAATGTATGAGGGGTTGTCACCAGCATTTTATTTTCACATTTTGTTCAAGGGCTTGTGAGAAGATTATGTTGAAAATTGAATCGCCGATTACACTTGAATTCATCTAATTCCACCTCAGGTGACAATTTGGGGCTGAGAAACTGAAATAAAACAGAAATCTCAGAAAACGTCCTAAGACAGCTGTCTCAAATCACAGCAAAACACCCACTTTTTCCTTTCACATGGAATCGCTCCATTCATTGGTGCTTTTCTATTTAAAGTTGTCTCTGTTTGGAGTTGTCATAGTCATAGAAACTAAAGTTGCACAGAACACTTTGGTGTTTGAAACGGTATTAGAAATGTCTGTTTTTATATCAGCATGGGTGGTCATGGATTCTCTGTAACATTTCTGACTCCTGCTCAACAAAAACATCAAAGTGCATGAGCAGTTTAAATTTCTGTACAAACAAGTGTCTTTCAAAGAAAGCACCATCTGCTGAGTAAAATTAAACAGCCAAGACAGTTACATGAGTTACAAATTATCACGTTCCGTTTTATTTATATTTTGCACAGCATCCCTGCTCTTTTAAAAATAGGCTTGTACAGTTTACAATGAATAGCTATAGTTAAATGACAAAGCTAATGCTATTGTCCTTGTTTTCTTATTGTAAATGCCAGCCCTTTTAATTTCTTTTTTGTCACCATAGCAGCATTATTCTTCGGGTGACAGTATAGGTTGGTTGGTTCTACTGAAATATCCCATTATTGTATTCTCATGAAATTTAATGCATTATTTTTTTCGGATTATCATTGCTACTTGGGTGATCCCTTAACTTGCTATTCAAGGAGCTGCTGCTTCTTCTCACGTTTTAAGGTACACTTAGGGTATGAGGAAAAACAGCACCTAGTAAACATGGTGGCACAAGGGTTAGCACTCTTGCCTCACAGGAAAGAAGATCCTGGTTCAAGTTTGCATGTTCTCTTTCTTTCTCCACACTTCTGCATGTTTGATTTGGTAGATTTTTACTGGATGGATTAGAGTGATGTAAATCTAATTAAGCAGTCTTTTATGAATGACAACTCATCCATAATTCATGTCCAACAACAGATTATAATCTGGGCCTTAAAGTTGTGCGTGTAGTTGTTTTGATGGTTACTGTACCAGATACAAGTCACTGACCTGAAGCTCAAAACTTAAAACTTAGCACTTCACTCTTTGGCCTAAACATGGACTCCAAAATGTTTACATGACCAAAATGCTAACACTAACCAGAAAACATAAAATAAATCATGATGGCTTTGTCCATTTTTATATAAAGTCTGCTTTTTTTTTCCTTCTTCCTCGAAGATATGACCTCACTTCCCAGTATTGGACTCTTGATAGACAAGCCATTAGAAAGTAAAGATAAATGAGTGACAGGTTCTCTCCGTCTCCTATGAGCTGCACCTGTGTGGACAAACCTCATACAGACTGTTTGCTCCTTGATTTCAAATCAAAACCAATATTCCATGTTTTCTTGTAACTGCAGTATTTTAGAGAACATTTGAGGCATGAGATGTGGCATGCTGTTGCTGAATCTGGCTTTAGGTTAGATCAACATCTGCAAGTTTTGCACTTTATGCAAATGGGGAGTGGATGACTTAACATTTTGTCATTGGAAATATAGTGCTACCAGAGTGAACAGCCATGAGAAACAATGAATGTGAAGCGTGGAGTGATAGCATATGATAGCATAGCTAATGACCTAAATATTCATTTAACTATAGTCTTTGATACAGTCTTTCATATTGGCCATTGTACTCAAAAACACATAAATAAGCCATGCAATTACAGTGTGTGATGTGCCAGTGCATTACTATAAACATAGACACAGTAGTTTAATTTGAGTCAAAAACACATACCCCGTCTTGCAGTAAATAGCTGTAAAAACAGAGAGTTTTGGGAGATAAACACATTTTTGCTGATCTTTTCCTGTGATTTGTTGAGCAAAAGGGAAACATTGAATGGTATCATATCCCTTGAATAAACATCTTGCCATGGTTTGACCCCATGCAACCACACACTTGCACACACAGGTTCTTCTTTTTTTTTTTTCAGCTGATTACTACAAGAACAAAAATAAAAGGGCTTAGATGTGTGTTCCAAGCTAGAACACCTTTTCATGATGAAAGGCAGAGTGAAAGCGAGAGAAATGAGACCATCTAAATACCGTTGCTGGTAAAGGAGTCAGAGCAATATGGCATAGGATGAGCCTCTCCATCTCTTGTGTAATGAAGAATGACTGAGAGGGATTGCATAGGCCAAAAGCATCTGAAGACGGGGCCATTGCTATGCACAGAGCATTACATTTCAGACTGAGCAAGTTGAGACCTACAGCGCGTGAGGTTAGATTGCAAAAAGACGAGAGGAGCGGGAGGTTAAATGTCTCTCCTCTCAGTCTTTATCTCCTAAATGACATGGCTCATTCATACAAGCAGCTCTCATTCAAGGACACTAGCAGGACTTGTGAAAGAAAAGAGCACACTTGGATAGAAATCTCGTGAAGGCATTGAAAGACTTAACAGAAAGCGGCAAACAGCTGGCAGTATTGGTAAAATTGCATTTAATTAAAGACAAAATCTTCATTACAGTCTAATAACAGGACAGGGGGAGCAGTTTTCTTCATGGGTTGAAGAAATGTAGTTCCTATTGGGGTTCTTCACAGAAAAGATTTGGAAAGCAATACATTTAAAAGTCATTTTAATTCTAACTCAGATTCTTCAAAACAATTGGCAAATGTATGAGACTTTCAGTTTGCACAGTTGGTAACATAAAACTCAGCTCTCTGGGCGCTTTTGCATTTCACACTAAATAAGTGCTGATAAGCTAATAAAGACCATAGCAAAATGAAATTCATAAGAGCTAGTGTGGATAAGAAAGAATGCTTGTAATCTATGAATATCAGGCTTATGGCTTCATAAACCTATGAGCAGGCATACCTGTGTGTAGTGTTTGGAAGTGTTTGATATGGTACAGTCCCGGAGGAGCTACAGCAAGTCACTGGCTTGTTATATAGAGGAATAACTAAATGCATGCTGGCTGCAGGCCTTTCTCTTCTACAGATTTCAATCGTGGTAACCAGAATCATTTATTCACATCAAGAGGCTGCTTTGTAAACTACCCAAAGGGGATGCATTTGACAGTGAGTTTATTCAGTCATAATACATTCCAACAGATGCTTTCACAATAAGTGGATTTGTGTTTTTTTCCTAAACCTGCCTATAGCAAGGTGTTCTTAAGCACATCTGTGGTTGAAAACTTTCCTACACAATTTCCACGAGTAGTTGTAATATGACATTTTTTCCTTGATTAGAAGTCCTTTACGGTAAAATGATTCCATTCATTGTAAGAGGTAGAGAAATAATTAAGGCCAAATTCACTAAGGATTTCTCTTCTAATTGGCCATATGGACTGGAAAGAAAAGTTTTAATTTTTTCTTTTGTCTTTCAAAGCAGATGTCCAGGGTCTTAGACTTTTGGCTTTAGCTACTCAGTCATCTCTCCCCTGGTGATTCCAGCCATAATTACTATTCCACGTATTATGCTATTTTAGTCCATACTAAGGTTAGAAAGTTAAGTACAGTCACAGTTTCCATTGGTGCTTCCAGGTGTATTTACTTGTCAACAGGCTGCTCTGAAGAGGAATTCTGTACGCAGATGTTAGTGTGATGTACTAAAATGTCAGACACCACCTATCCTTGCTGCTCTTTCACCACTTTGTATTCAAGTCAATCAAAAGTTACCCACAATATAAATATATACCATGTTATATATGTGGCAGTAGCTTGGGCTAGAGTTGTCAGGGTTCTAACCACAGCCAACTAAACAATTACCAGATACTTGACATCAAAAACGTGTTTTTACTCATTTATTTAGGCTTGCAGTCTCTCTTGCTGTCTGTTTGATCTGGTACAGTGGAATCCCTGTATAACAAACCAGTAAGTCATTACTGCAGCAGCCCAATCCAGTCAGGTGGTAAGCTCCAAGAGATGCCAGTAGAGAAGTGCCAAAAGGCCACTTGAGATTGGCTCTAAAGGCAAGTCATTACCCATTATATATATATACATATAGCTGTCAGAGTTCTTGTTGCTTCTACAATTTCTGTAACCCAGGACATACTGTAACTGCACTAATTCCCCCAACCAGTATGGCCACAAACCTCCCTGATGCAGTCTATTTTTAGTTATGATGTAATTTGCTGTTTTGTTTCCTGTGGCTTACCACAGCACCTGGTCACAAATTGCCAGGGCTCCCTGCATCCCTCCTTGAGGAAAACATAAGTACTCTATTATAGTACTGTTGCCACATATTTTTATATAGGCTGGAACTCCATGGTATTTTTACATTGTGGGCAGAATGCCCATGCAGCAGACTGTTGTTTTGAATGTTTTTAACTATAATTTTGGCTTGTAAAACAGATTAAGGGAGTATGAAGGGCCCATGTGATCCTTCTATAACTGCTCAGAGAATGCCACAAGCAAGACCTGAATAGAGATTAGTCCCATTTCTTCGTCTTTGATGTAGGGATTCAGAGCCAAGCCAGCATTTTAAATGACTGTCACCTGCTGTGCTGCTGTATTTCCCCCAGGGATTCTGTGATCATTGACAGGTTGCTGCAAATCAGTGAGACACTTGACTATTTCTCAATGACAGAACTGCTAAAGGGACGTTGGTCTTTTTATGTATCTGTCTTTCTGCATGGATCACAGTAAGATTATTGGGTGTCCAGCATAAACACATGTATACTGTGCTGATAGCACAGTGTTCAACAAAGTGTCAAGCCTTATACAAAAATCAGTATTGATTCTTTTCATTGGTCTAACCAGCGATTCACAGGGACAAGTTGTGCACATGTTGGCAACTCAGTCACATCTTCTTTGCTTATTTCCCTAATAAAATTATGCAAATCAGGTTGTGGTGCAAACAAGCCCTGAAAAGTGCAAGCAAATGTCTCCTTCATTACCAATTACAAGTGCAAATTGCCTCAGCTTTAAAATTAATCCACCAAGGCTGACACCTTTGCACCCCAAAGCCTCTTTACAAATGAAGCATTCTCTGATCTTATCTGAATTCCTAGGATGGGAAAACTGCTCTGATGCTTACCTGACTTGCTGGTGACAATACAGCATCTTGGCAGCAATGGTTGGAACATTTCTGAAAGGGGAAAAAGTCACTGTCAGAAGTCTAAGAAGTGTGGGTGGTAAGTGGATTAGACACAATCCGAATTTGCCAAACCTTGATTTAAAATTACTATTAAGCAGAAAAAATGAGGAGATTTACATGTAATCTACATACACTTATGGGCTACTTTGTTAGGTACACCTGTTCAACTGCTCATTTTCCAAAAAATACCTAATCAGCCAATCATATGGCAACAAGTCAGGCATGTAGACATGGATGTATAATAATGTTTTTATGTAAATATTAGACAACATGGCATTCACTTTACACACCATTGCTGTGAAAACCAAAAAAGGTTCCACACTGAATTGGCAGGTTCGTGATCTTACTGAATTATTCCCTGATATTCATGAAAATGCAGTTATCGCTTACTTTCAGTATTTTCCAACATTTTAAGATTATCTCTTCATCAGTAGCTTTTAATAATGGTGATACTGGGGGTTTATCTAGAGAATATGAAATTTTATCTAACCAATATTATCTTAGTCCTTATTTCATTTCGAGTGGCAATATGATATCATCATCAATATCATGAAGTTGCCAACAATTAAAACCAAACCTTTTCTCTGTGATTGTGTTTGAGTTGACATGTGCATGTTTAGTTTCCTTGCATTTTAAATGCGTTGTGCAGCATGATCATAGAAAATACATCGAAATTTGTCAAAATTTCATTTTCAGCAACTAAGGAAGGATTGTATTGGTGTGGGCACTAAAACACGAACACAGTGGCACTTAACACAGATTTAGAAAGTCGTGTCAGTTTCACAGACAGAAGCTGATGTTTGTTCTTTGTGTGCATTTGAGGTCCGTAACAAGACTGCAGTGAGAAAGGGAAATCCAGTAAAATGGCCAAAATTGGCATCAGATATGATTTTTAATTTTTGTGGATGGACTTGTGTCTTTTTGTGTTCAGTGGAAGGGAGCATAGAGGTATTTGGGCAGACAAAGTATTGCTTCCTTAAAGGTGAGGGTTAGTTTGGAGGCAGAGTCGGGGTCTTAGATAATAATATCAAATTCAATTCATTTTTATTTATATAGCGCCAAATCACAACAACAGTTGCAAAACATCAAAGATACAAGAATATGTACATTGTTTTTTTCTTGTTGTCTTTGGCTTGTGTCCTTTGTGATTCCTTGCCCAGTGTTTTTATTGTTTACTCCCCCCTCTGTTATTTAATCCTGTGTAATTGTAGGATGCATGCTTCTCATGCTTCTCGTGCTCATTTTAGGTGTCTTTGTTAGACTTTTTTGTTTTAGTTTTCATCAAACAATATAGACTTAATTTTGTTCATTCTACATTTGACTTCTTTGTTTTGACCGTGACATTTGTGTTAGTGGAATAGGACAATATTACATCAGTTGTGCCAATTGTATACTCACAGTCATTGATCCAAATACAGCATTTCAGAAAACGACTGCTGCTATATTTGGGGGAGTGGGATTTTGTGTTTGTGTTTATTTTTTGTTTGCTTTTTTTAGTTGCTGTTGGGTTTGTTTGTTTTTGTAGCAACATGTCCTTAGCCATTATTCACACAAGCTGCAAAGACAAGTATATTGTTTTACATCCTGACCAAGTGCAAAGAAGTCCAGCAACAGTCGATCCAGTTTGCAATGACTGTGGGTTTTCCACTCCTGACTATGCATTTGCATAATGGAATTATGGGCTCAGCCATGCTATGTCTTTAGTGGACCATTAGGCAGGCCTTTACTGGATTGTAATTAGTGGCTTCTGCCCTTCACCTTCATTAGCATGCAAATGAAAACTCTGAACACCAAGAAATATTTGGCACATTGAGAGAAAAATGCCAAAGTGATTAACAGGCAATTCTGAAGTGGAATTGTCTATTTCTATCTATCACAGTTTAGAGTGCTTGAAATGAGACATTGCAAAGTGGTTAAGTACTAACAGGTTGATCTGCACAAGCATTTCAAGTGAACTGTGATGACATGACTGGGAGTTCATTTTGATCAAAGAATATTTATGCATAATCGGAGAAAAATCGACCAGCTGTTCTGCCTAGATACAATATAGTCCCCCAGTTCATGCTATTCTATTTCTGATGCGTCCCCATTGTGCAATATACATTTCTGCTACTCCTTTCTTCTATTCCATTTACACCCATGTGATCCCACTAGATATTTTTTAACCCCACTGTACTTGAACTTATAAACCATCTACTAGCATTTGCAATTCTAATGCTCTCATTTGAATTAAGCACTGATTACCATGAATACAATTGAACTTTCAAGACATGTCAGACAAGACCCTGCCAAAAGAAGCTCTCGGCACATACACATTAATCACAGGAGATGGCCACTAGGCTGGCAAGTCAGAACATCCTTTCAAAGGTGTCACATGCCAGAGAGGGGTGAATCCTGGTGGCTGCTCTTCTTTTGTTAACCCTGTCTAATTAAGAATCCCATGCTAAGACAGGGAGATACACTGAAATAAAGTTTTCTAGTGAAATGATGTGAACTGCTGTCCCACAGCTAAAAACAAGGAACATTTATGTTTACCAAAAGACAAAATTATGTTTGATTTAGTAGAATATACATGATACAATGTAAATAGGCAAATCATTGTAATTGTAAATTTCATAAGTTAGTATTACACCCTTGTTATATTAAAGTTACTTTAATATCAAATTATGTTAAAGTAGCTTTATTTGTACTTGTACTTGTAATTCTACAAATATTTGTTCTCACTTTTAAATTTTCTGTTCTCCAATACACCACACATTTACAGGAACATAATTTTATTAATATTTAAAATAAAATAAAAAACTGAACTAGAACATTGCCTTAATCTCTACCTACTGACATTTACTTCTTGAAAACATAAAAATGACATTAAATGTCACCAAGAATTCTCAAAACAACTGAGAGATAATGATTACATGATCAAATTAAATATTCTAAAACAATAGCATTCCACTGGTTCTTTGCGCTCACTAATGCACAAACTTTCCAAACTTCCATCTATTCATCCACTCTGCTTATCTAGTCAGGATCCTGTTGTGGCTATAGCCTACAACACAGATTTTGCCGAGACAGGTGACAGGCAGGGCTGACACACAGAGACAGACAGCTATTCACACGCCACCAATTAACCTAATGTGTCTAGTTTTGCTTTGAAGCAACAGTTCTAACCTCTGTATGAAACCCTAAGAAAAAAATAAGATGCTTGACATTAATATGTAGTTATGTGGCAGATTCTGTGCTGCCAGTACTTTGTTCAGTCTAGAAAACTGGCCAACTCTGATCTCATGGCCTTTTCTTCTATTGTGTGACCAGGTCTTCTTTTGAACTGTGACAAACTGTGTTAACTCTGGTCTTATCTGTCCATCTGATGCGCTCCCTTGCTTCACCTCTCCTGTAGCTCTTTTGCTCTCTCGTCTGTCCGTCACATCCTTGGCAACTTTGCTTTCTCCTCCTGTTTCTCATCTTTCTGTCATGCTCATAAAAAGATCTGATTCAATTTCTGTTACCTAAAATCTGAACAAAACTCAATTAGTCTTATCTCATTTGTACACACACACACACACACACACACACACACACACACACACACACTTTAACCATAGATTTAACTAATTATTTGAGCACACCAGCTAACATTAAATGATGAATAAATAAAACAAATTCACGGTGCTACCTGTGTGCCCTCATGAGATGAACAGGTGTGCCATATATTGAGAATATTAAGATATTTAAAGTACTGGCAACAAAGAAAAACAGACTTGTGGCATGTGTGTCTACAGAATCCATCAATCCCATGTTTTCCATTCACTTATTTTTCATGCTTTCTGGCAAGTGTTTTAAGAAACACATTTCACTAAACTCAATTCATAATGCGAGAATCAGTTTGTAAATGAGGCAGCAGGTTGGTTTTACTTTAAAATCCAGGAGCAAATAATTAATAACCCATTTGTGCAATAAGGTGCAACAAACCCTCATATGTCTTTACCAAAGACTGAATATGAGGCTGAATATAGGCAAATATTACCGAACACTGAATATAGGCATGCACCGCGAAACCAACATGGAAATGCAGGGGCACACAGGGTTGATAACAGACACTGAGACAAAGACTGAGTGGATGACAGCACTATTTCTACACAAAAGGGCAATCAGGAAATAGGACACAGCAGGGTAATGAGACACAGATGAAGATAATGAAACAGGAGGGGAAGTCAAACTACACATAAAGCACATGAGACAACTATTAAATTAAAACAAGAAGTGACAGTTAGTAACTAAACAGCAAAAAGTAGATCCAAGAATAAGCTTAAAGGGGAACTGACACAGTAGTGATAGAACAAAAAAAAAGTAATTTTACACTGCGGGTCACATCCAGCCCACTTTGAGCTTAAGCTGGCCGGACCAGTGAAACTCCTCTTTTGTAACTGTAGAGAAGTTAAATATTTAACTGTTTTTCTACATGATAAATAAAAAGCTGCTGTAACAAAAAAAAGAAATCTGTCAGGACAACTCCTTGGACTTAAATTGTAAGAAAATAATAGAAATTGTGAAATTACAGAAAAGGTCCTGGTAGCTCATTACCCAGACTGTCCTGTGTTTTTTAATTTGTTGTTTGTGTTTGGTATTTTTTGCTTTTTATTGTAGTTGTAAAAAAAATAGAGATTTCTATAGTAGAAAGTGAAAAACACAAACATTTCTGTTTTTCACAAAGTCACAGAGGTTTTATGACAGACATCGGCATAATTTGACAAGAAAGCCAAATTTTTGCTATTCCAGACCAAAAATATTTAAACTTTCACAAAAGTCATTTTTTGGAAAAAAAAAAAACAACCCAAAAACCAGCGGCTAACAACACTGTACACAACAGTAGACTGGTGTGTAATAAACAAGCGAATAATGGAGAAAATAGAGATTTTTGATGGGAAACTGGTCTTGAAGCACACAAAGAGAGAGCTGTACAGGACATACAATTTTATCATGGAAGCAAAACAACAAAAGTCAAAGGGAATACATCACAATGTTTCAAACGTGAAGCATAGCTTTGGTCTTCTTTTGCTGCTGGAGTGAAGAAACATCCCATTAAACCAGATATTCTCTCTCTTGCCCCCGTAACCGGGAGCACTGGGGTTCAACAGGTTAATCGTTTATTGCATAATTACTGTGTGTAGTATGGATAGCTATAAGGGAGGTTTTTATCACTAGGAAAAGCTGGGAATTGCACAAATTCTTCCAATAGTAAACTGACAATAAATAACACTGAATTAGACAGAGTATCTGAAATAAAATTCCTGGTGTGATAATACATCACAAACTATCCTGGATTCCTCACATTACTCATATCAAAGGCAAAATATCAAAGTCTCTGGCAATTCTCTACAAGGTTAAGGATCTCATAAATCAAACGTCATTACATACTCTCTATTGTTCTATTATACTGCCGTACATGACATGCTGTGAGGAAGTGTGGGGAAACACGTATAAAACACACACCCATCCAATATACAATTTGCAAAAAAGAGCAATAAGGATAATAAATAAAGCTACTTCAAGAGAACCATCAAATCCACGTTTTATCAAATTAAATATTCTCAAATTTAAAGATTAGGTTGACCTCAGAACTGCACAAATAATGTTTTTTCTTTATTTTCATGACTATTTACATCGTAGAGTCTCACTGAGGGCATCAAAACTATGAATGAACACATATTGAATTATGTAGTAAACAAAAAAGTATGAAATAACGCAAACTATTTTTATATTTGAAACTTTCCAAAGTAGCCACCCTTTGCTTAGATTAGTGCTTTGCACACTCTTGGTATTCTCTATTCTTCGCAGAGATGCTGAGCTCTGTTGGCCCTTTTGCCTTCATTCTGCAGTCCAGGAAGAGATATTTAGAGTTATTTATCATTTTTTTCTTTGCTACATAAGTCCATATATCTTGTTTCATTTATTTGACCTGTTCAGTATGTATCCACAGTGTAGTAAAAATAAAGTAAAAAGGTGTGTCCAAGCTTTTGACTGGTATTGTATGAAATTGTATTGCGAGCTGTAGGTTTGATTATCCTGGCTTAAACACACAGTGAAAAGTGGAGCATGACAGTCCATTGTATTCAAGTCACTGGCTCCTCAGTAAAAACAGCGCTGATCACCTTATGCTCTGAATCAAAAGTCTGGATAATTTCACAGGCCATGACCTACATTTCTATTTCTGATTACAGCATTTAATGCTTTTAATGGATTAGAAAGTGTTTTGATCATGTAGTTACAGTACATGTACATTTAAGTACAATTTATATATCTTTTGTGTCTGATAAACAGATATTTAGATATTAAAACAAATATTAAAAAATGTATTAAAAAAATTAAAAAATCAAGCATGTCAAACCATACATTGTAACACTGTGACAGGATAACTGTATTATTACCAACCACTCTACTTGTATCACAAACGTAAGAAAGTCAGTGATTTCAAGGATGCTTGGTTCTTTCAAGTCAAGCTACAATACCGACTCCTTCACTAGCCTGCTGTGCATGTATTACCATACTTAATACACCCATTGGAATAGATGAAGTCCTTTGAAACTACTCGTTTATTTATTTATTGACAATAACTATTATAATTTATTCATCATAAGGTTTTCTTCATTGTAATGCTTGCTATATTTACTTACCAATCACTCTGGGAATGTCTTTGAATCTAATGCAATGCAGTAGAACATCTCTCACATATATGTAATTTTTTTAAATCAGATTTATTTGTGTTGATCAATTTTTAGTAAAGCTGTTTTGAACTATATAAGGGTGGACAAATCATGAAGTGCTTAGAAAGTATAAAAATCCTAAACCTGGTTCACATAAACACACATAAACTTGACTTGTCTTGGCATTTCTTTGGGGGGAGCATAATCAGACAAATTTCCGTCAGCACTTTTCACATATTTTCTACATGTTGCAGACTGAAAGTTATCCCTGACTGCTACAGCATACATATCACAGTAACATCCGAAATACAGAAAAAACAAATGAAGAAAAGAAGCCAGCAATAACCACTGGACTGAACTGAGCAATCTGAACACAAATGTCTGTTGCATATGTGCAAGAGATTTGTGTGTTCTAACAGCTCTGCTGGATAAATCGTAGGGAAGCTCAGAGCTGCAGTGAAAACAGCGTTGTACACATGGCCTCTGATTAGTATTTAGGCCAGCAGCTGCCAGCCAGTCAATCTGGGGTGCCAGCCTAACTTCGGTGTGTGTGACGGCCCTTGACCATGTTTGGTCCACCAGCCATTCTAGACTTTGACTGAATGTCCAGATAATCAGTCAACCACTTTGACTACTTTTTTTTTCCAGTGTCTAGAAATGTTATGTATCACTGCAGTAGTATGGTCAATCACCTTTTAACTCTTTTTCTGCCCACTGAAATCCTAATGAGCAAAGACCTGCAGCATAATTAAGAACTACAGATGATAAGAGAACAAGTAAAGGAGGCGCATTGTTTCTCTGACCCTGCAGCCCTTTCTTCCATCTGCTTGGTTCAAACTGTTGTCAAGTATGCATACAGATGTCTTTCTCTCTCTCTGTCCCTCTCTCTTTTCCCATAATGCAGCAGCACAGTGACTAGTTCTGTGTTAAACTGGAGATTGGCTTTCACAGTCAACCTATATAGTAAATAGGCACTAGTTGGACTGGAGTTAAATATTTAATATGAAAAAGTCATCATGCATACCCATCAGTCAGAAAGTAATGTAAAGTTGCCAGTAACTAATTTATGTCAGCTTACAATCACGTGTCATGGATAGGGGTTACATTTTTATAGATTTTCTATGATGAGTAATCAGCTTTAATTACATGTCTTTTCATTATAAATCTGAAACCATTAATTGGATTCATAAATGCAAGAGGGAAAATCTATATTATACAGCTAAAGCACTAATCACCACTTATTTTCCTTTCTACGTCCACATGGTTTTCATTTTGTAGCTCCCGTATCTCCCTGAACATCTGTCTCATCTTTATGTATGTTTATTGTCTGTATTAATGCCTTTTCAGTACAATATCTGGTTTTTAAAAGGTTTTTCGGGGTTGAATAAAAGTTAATTTACGATTAGGGTGTTGAAGAATATGATGAGTTGGCAACCGCGATGGTAGTTACTCCCCTAAATTAGAGTCTGGACTGCCCAGATGAGAATATTTAAAAAAAAAAAAAAAAAAAAAGGCAAAAAGGAACATAATGATTTCATAGAATGAAATAGGTTAGATCTAGCTATCAATCAGTCCTTCGATGGTCTCTCATTATGTAATTAAGAAGTCATAAAGAAATCTTTAATCATCCACCACAGTAAATTAAGTTAAAGAAAATTTTAAGTCCAGTGGGTACATTTTGTTTTATTATTTATTTATTATTATTTCTCCAAAAGTCCAATTGCACTATTGCTCACAATGGACAGCTTGCTCAATAATTCATACAATTAGTTTTTCTCCTTAAGCAAGCTCTCTTGTTTCGATAACCTGCCTCAACCTTCGCACTGGCCCCTGTCTTATTAATCAGTCCCCATCGATTTAGTGTTGAAACTAATTAAAGCCCTGACATGTGCAGTTGATTCCAGACATCTGTATGTGTCACGAATGCAAAAGCACGCCCTCTCTGCCACTCTCTAACTCACTGCCATTGACATCCGCAGTATAACTTGCTCCACTTAAACTAAAGAGAAGCGATGCAGTTTCTGTTTTTCAGCAGATTCATTGGCACTTTTAAACTCTGTTTGAATACTAACAAGCACCTCTGAAACTTTTCTTTTGTGTCGATTCTTAAAGAAAGACTAACTAAACAAGATAATTGGTAATTATATTCCCTGGCATCCATTGTAGCACTACTGCTATATTTCCAGATTTTAGGAGTTAAGGTGAGAACAATACTGTTGCTAATAAAGTTTTAATAATAAAATAATAAGTCCCTTTCTTTTTTAATCCACCTTTTACTGTTGAACTATATTTGTACAGTTTTTGGGGATGGTGGATCATGCTGCCAGCTGCTAAGTATATAGAAATCCCATGTCACTATATTTATAACATCTATATTTTCGCTCTTATGTGTCATACTACAAAAAGTAAAATTTGTGTGTGTATATAACTCTGCCACTCTGTCCATAAAATTATTAGTTTTAAATTTGTTTATCTCATTTTGTGAGAGAAGATGAAGTCACGTGGAGTTAAAGAGCAAAAAGAGAGTGAAGTGTTTGTGTTTGTGTGGCCGAAAATAATTTGTTCCAGCCCTGCATAACCCAACAGCATCCACCACAGTTTCAGATGAATCCTCTTCTTTAATACCTCAGGATGTTAGAGTAGAACGCCACATTTGACTACCTGGAGAACAAATTCAAAGCGTGTAACCTGGTGAATGAGGCAAAAAAATACCAGTCATGCTCCTGGTCAGAGCAATGCACACTCTTCTTCTGATAAACTTCTGTCTGCTCAAAGTTTTTCTTTATGCAAGTTTGGGATCTCTGGTGACTATCTGGTGTCTACTATCTTTAAATGCCGATTTTAACAGAATTTAAAAAGCATGTTTGCGGCCCAAAAATAAATAAATAAATTATGCCTCTATTGATATTTTTCCCCTTGACAGCAAATGCAGCAAATTTATTTAAACTATGTTTTGGGGTTTTGTTTTTTTTTTTGTTTTATGATTTCTTATGCATTCAGATAATTTTAGGGCTGAAAGCTGCTAAAATTATGGCTGCTTTGATTGACGACTGTGCCGACAAAAGAAGCTGTAGCTTCATCTCCTATAACTCTACTTGCTAAACTGGAATTCTTCACTATGTTTGCATTGTTGCTACCTTTTGGAGCATCTTAATACAGTTATCTGGGGGGGGGGAATGTAATTAACAATGCTGCAAAGCATTTAGAAGTACTGTGTTTCAGGTTTGTTGAGTAAAATTCTAGTATTTTATTGCGCAATTACTTAGCACTAATTTGCAGGTATCTGTCTCAGTGCATTGCACCTTTACAGCTTATCTACGCAGCTTGCTAACAAACTATCTGTTGTTAACTTATAACTTGTTTTCAAGGTTCCATTGTGGTGGATATGTAAATCTTTTTAATACTGCCTATAGTTCGCATGTCCCACTCACTTATTTGAAATAAATGAAGCTTTAAAGTGGCAGAGAAAATTACCAGCTTTAGGAGATAATTATATGTCAAATTCTGTTTATACATTATTTACAAAGTGAAACTTTAACAACCTCATGAAGAAACTCTAAAGCGAGGAGGCTGTAAGATTTGCAGTGTTTAACACCTGTAAGCATCCAATAAATGTTTCAATCTAGAGTCAGACATTAAGATTATTTTTATAAATAAATCTACATACTGCATCATCAGTGAAGGCATTTGTGTGTTAATAAACTGCATACCGAGTAGTTAATGTGTAAAGAAGCTGGCTATGAAATGCCCTCTAAAGAAAACATAATTGACTCCAGTTCAGTCAGTTCATCAGTTCCTCTCGAAGTCTTTAAATTCTAAATTGTTCACATTCAAAATGCTCAGAGCGATTTTCTACAGATTCACAATGCATTTAAATATTGTTCTGTTGGGGAAACTGCTGACTCACTTCAACTGAAAAAGGCCACTGACAGCAATAAGCAGTTATACAGTGCACTAATTTTCTCACATGCAGAATAGAAGAAATGATGTGAAGGCTAAGCTGAGCCTTTGCTTCGGGCTGTTTTACACTGGCTCTGTGTCTTTTAAAATGTATAGTTTGTGTAGTAAATGTTCCTTGCCACTATAAACACTCAACACCATTCATTAAGTAGTATAAACACTCATAACTAGACTTCATGCCCCCAAAATGAATATGTGCTACTTAAAGTAGCAGTGGTGGGTAAACAATTAGCGTATTCAGCCCTTCGATGATGAAGCGTCCCACTACCACTATTAAGACATGGCATCTTTATACAGTTTATCCCCGCTGTTTCATGAATTCACAATTACACCTCATTAATGTGTCATTTGCATAATTACAAGGAATGGGGACACCGTTCACAGTGGGAATACACACTACCTTGAAGAAAAAAAGATGCAACACAATGCTGTGTGCTACAGCAGAATAGATATTTTTATACTGTTCATGTTTTTAGGTGGGGAACTTATTAATGTTTTTACAGTTCCAAAGCTGGAACAAAATTCATGTAAGGATTCTTATTGCAGCCGTTCTTGATTGACAGGCAGAATTCACAAAAAGATACCTTTCTTCATATTTTTCCCCTAATATTTTCAAGTGCATTAATTCCCAAAATGCATTTCTGTCTCATTACGGATGATAGGTTTGTAGCTTGAACCCATCTGCTGGAACGTTGAAGACAATATAATTACACTGCTAAGCAAGACACAAATAGGCAAAGTTCTTCATGTTACTCGTGCACGGGAGAGACCGGACAGAGCGCCGTCCCTTCGCTTGACCCCAGTCGCTCTCGTCCGTCCTCCCGTACCATTGTCCTTTTATTGAGGTCACATGAATATGCATAGGTTCATTAACATACGACGTCTACATACAAATAAAGAGTACCTTGCCTGTGTGTGTGTGTGTGTGTGTGTGTGTGTGTGTGTGTGTGTGTGTGTGTGTGTGTGTGTGTTGCTGATCAAAGGGTCAAACATCCTTGGTCAGGAAGAGGGTAGACTAGACCCCCCCCCCCGGTGAGGAAGTCCAGCAGTTCATCTAAACAGAAAAGCACTTAGACTAGAACAGACGTAGCTACGTTAATCCTACCATAAAACAATTAAGACAAGATGCGACCTCTTCCCATGCTCCCAGGATGTAGGTGTGCATTCTAGTGTGGAATGCACACCAAGCCTCTGTAGCCTGTTAAAGATCACACAACTTATCACTACACAATTGATTATACACCTCTAAGCATCTATGGTTAAATATTTCTAAGCATAAATGACAATCAACAATACAAACTCTAACAACGGACATGAAATAAAGTGTGATCTCTGCAATAAAGGGCTTTTGGAAAATTCAGGAAAAGAGCTTATTTGGCCTGCACAGGTACTTTAACCCACCGTCTCTGGGTTATTTGTAAGATAAATGAAACCAGAGAAACAGATGACAGGTCTTTAGCTCAACTATAAAATGCAATTAACCAGCAAATGAGGCCAGGCAAGCCACTCTGACCATTCGGTATGAGCAACAGCTAGAGGGGAAGGAGGAGAATGGTAATTCATACCCAATCTGCAAACTGCTCTGCTACCTTTAGTGAGTTGATAAATAGCATTTGACATTTTAACTGCTGCTGATTTGGATATTCAAAGGTACCTAATTATGATTCCCAAGATTTTCTTTCTCTTTGCTTGCAATCTTGGATGATAGTGTCTTTTTGAAATCTGCTAACTAGTTGGCTAAGAATATCAACCTGTCGTGTGTGTGTGTGTGTGTGTGTGTGTGTGTGTGTGTGTGTGTGTGTGTGTGTGTGTGTGTGTGTGTGTGTGTGTATAGATAGATATCACCCACCTGTACTTATTGTGTCAGGCAAGGGCCCTGGGTTCAAATATAAGAGTAAGTCAAATATTATTTTGTGTTTGAGTTTTGTTATTCATTTCAAATATGCTATATAACTATAAAAATGTAAAAGTACCACACTTACGAATGCTCAGTACAGTGGTCCCTCGCTATAACGCGGTTCACCTTTAGCGGCCTCGCTGTTTTGCAGATTTTTTTTTTAAGCTCATTGTGTTCTGCGCCCTGATAGAACATTGTCAATCAATCCCGTGCCATGTCTCCTGTACAGGACAGAATGTGTCCAGCTTATCAAATTTACATAATTCTTCGATCGCTAGCAGTGTGACTCTGAAGTGCTGTACTGTATGTTTGTAAGTTTTCACCCCAACAAACACATTAATGTCAATGAAACAGTTTTGCACCATCACCTTGCAAACGTTTTGCAAGGCACCTGTGGTTGCCTTTGGTTTCATTCTATAATACTGGACTTATTTTTCTACGAAGGTTTGACCTTTGAGGGTATTTAAACGAGAGAGAAAATGTGTAGTGAGGGGTTTACAACCTTAAAACAGCAAACAAGTCTCAGAAGATGAACTTAAATAAAACTCTTTGGAAAGCAAAACATACACAGTTAAAGAAAATGCTAGATTACTATCTGTTGAAAATGTCACTTTAAGTTTGGATTTAAATGATCTAAACTACCATACCAACTTCAAATGAAATAAAGTAACACACATTTCAGGCCTGAAGCTGGCTAGCTGTTTTAGTTAAAGAGCAAAAATAAAATATGGTACCTTATATTACCAAACTGTCAGATTTTATGGTCTTTGAAGAGCAGGATGAGAAAGACAGCATGGGGTAAAATCCCTCTGAGACTTTAATTAGACTCAGTGGTGCCGTGAGGTGAATGATATAATCAACATATTGCCATGCTTACAAATGGCTCTGCAAACATTTTACCAAATTTTCCATAATGTATATTACAGTTCCAAGAAAAGGTTTTGAGGCCATTTCGACTTACAGGATTTCTGCTTCTATTAATTATCAAGATCTTTATCCAAGTGCATGAACAAGATTTAACTAAACAAAAGAGCTGTACTGTTGTCTAAAAGCACAAAGCAATCATTAAAAGTGAGTGAAACTCCAAAAAGACTTACTTGGGGTCAGGTGTTCCAGTTAAGAAGGCAGGTGCATCCCTCCACATGCAAAGTCTGCTATTTTCAAGAAAAATTACTTGGTATGAAAAATGCCCTAGAAGAAGCTTTATAGAGATACACAAAACAGGAGATGTCAGTCCAAATGCATGGGTGATAATGTGCAGTAAGACAGGCAATCTGCAAATGGAGTACAGTGCAAAGTATGCAAAGTATATTTTTCCAAATTTCATCATGTTACAGCCTCATTTCAAAATGGATTAAATTCATTTCTCACCTTTTAATTCTACACAGAATGCTCATAATGACAACGAGAAAGAAAGTTTGCCTGAAATTCTTACAAATGTTTTAAAAATAAAAAAACAAAAATATAACATGTACATAAATATTCACAGCTTTTGCTCAATACTTTCTGAAGCTCACTTGGAGCCAATTACAGCCTCAAGTCTTTTTTGGTATGATGCTATAAGCTTGGCACACCTAATTTTGGCAGTTCTTCTTTACAGAACCTCACAAGCTCCATTAGGTTGGAGGGGGAGATCTCAGATCTCTCCAAAGATTTTCAGTAAGGTTCAAGCCTGGGTTCTGGCTTGGGCACTCAAGGAAATTCACAAAGGGGTCCCTAAACACTCCTTTGTTATATTGGTTGTGGGCTCAGGTTTTTGTCCTCTTGTGGCAGATGACCCTTCTCACCAGTCAGAGGTCAAGAGTTCACTGGATGTCTCTGTACATTGCTGTGTTCATCTTTCCCTCAACTCTGACTACTCTCTCAGTTCCTGTTGTTGAAAAACATCCCTACAGCAATGTTGCCACCGCCATGCAGGAATGGTCTTGGCCAGGTGATGAGGAGTTCCTGGTTTCCTCCAGATAGGACGCTTGGTATTCAGGCCAAAGAGTTCAAACTTTGTTCCATCAGACCAGAGAATTTTTATTTCTCATAGTCTGAAAATATTTCAGGTGACTTTTGGCAAACTCAGCGTGGGCAGTCATGCCTATATTACTGAGGAGAGGAGAGGAGTGGAGTGCTGCAGAACATTGTGAGAGTTTTCCTCTCTCAGTAATGCTTGAGTTTTGTCAGAGGGACCACCGAGTTCATTGTCACCTCCCTGACTAAGACCCTTCTACCCTGGTAACTGAGATTGGACAGCCAGCTTTATAAAATGTCTTGCTGGTTCCAAACTTATTACATTTACAAGTGAGGGAGGCCGTTGTGCTTATTGGGAGATTTAGTGCTGCAGAAAGTTTTTTGTAACCTTCCCCAGATTTGTGTCTCAAGACAATTGTGTCTCAGATGTCTACAGACATTTCCTTGGACTTGACAGTGCATGTCAGAGCACAAACCAAGCCCTCAAGTATGGCACCTTGTCTGGACAGGTGTGTGCCTTTCCAAATTGTGTCTAATTAACCGACTTTACTACATGTGGACTCCAATCAAGTTTTAGAAACATCTGACAAATAATTTCTGGGAATACGATGTACCCGAGGTCAACTCAGGTGTCATGGAAGAGGCTATGAATACTATTGTTTAGAAAGGTTTTGACCTTGAAAAGATTAAAACAGTTACAAGCTCTGTGTCTGTTAACAAAATGACATCACAAAGGACGGTGAGAAAAAATATATATATAGTAGAACAGCCAGGTGAGTTTCTCTAACTCCTAAATGAGATGTTGCTATATGACAAAAAAAGTTATTCAGTCAAATATTACAAATATTGATTAATTGTTCAGTGATGGTCATTGTTCAAGTCGCATAAGTAGCAACAGGAAATGTCTGGTGTAGACCGTTAAACTAGGTCCTACAAAACTGATATCTTTCCTGCCTTGCTATGTATGGTTACTCACTGTGTCCTTTTTTTATTGTTACCGAACTAAAATGTCTTAAATCAGTAAAAAGGTTTCTTCATAGCGCTGGATTATAAGTCTATGGTAACTTTAAACACTATGATGGTGGCCATTCATCCAACAGTTAACACATTATCTCTTAGCCCTTTGCACACCCTTTGACTCAAAAAGTTATTTCGATAATGCAAACATTTTTAATGAAGACGGTAAGTGATAAAACAATATCAAATTTAAAAAGAAACACACAAAAAAGCCATCAAAACAAAGAAATATTTTTTCTTCATTTGAAACAAAAACAGAGACAGTAAATGTGTTAAAGAAGTAAATGAATTAAGACAATAAAGTGTATATTGCATAAAAGCAGAAGTGGGGGAAACATCTTACTCAAATGCTAAACTAAACAGATGTCTTTAGTGGACTTTAGTCAACAACCAGCAAACTTAGAGGTGCAGAAGGAGCCTTCCACAGGTCTGGCACCACACCCTCAAAAGCTTGATTACCTCTTGTCCAGGTCCATAAGACAGGTGTATAAAAAGACCACAAACAGTATGTGAAAGTTGGGGAGTCAACAAATAAGTTGGCTATAACTTTGTTATGCCTCAAATTCTCTACAAAATACCACTAAAAGTAATTTAAACTGTGGTTCCAATGCTTTGGTGGACTGAAAAACAAGCCAATTTTTTCAGTCCCCATGGCCAAAAAGATCCCTGTTGTTGTAGTAGAAATTAAGAGGATCTGATAATAAAACTTCCGCACAGTTGCCTTTTCATCATTCACTGTGTTTAGAGTATAATCTGCAATCACTACAAAGGATGCCTGCATTTCATCAGGGAAAACGTACAGCTTAGTGGTTCCGCCCACCTAGCCTATCCACAAACAGCCCACAAGCCCCAGTGGTCGGATACCTTGCCAAGGCCTTTTGTTCTCAGCCATAATACATCTTTATTAGTATAATCCCATTGCTCCTCTGCTTTACTCACACGCCATTAGTCTTTATCCAAATCATGTAGTTACAAACAGACTGTCATTGAAGGCAGGAGAAATACTCTCCGGACATCATTGATGGATAATTGCTTTAACTTTTCCACTAACTGTTTAGCGCATCAAGTTTGAAAAAGCCTTTGGCAAGGAGACAACAAGCACCCCACATTCAGAGCTAAGCACTGAAATGAAAAGCCTCCTTCTGACATTTACACTGTCTCCATATTGAAGAAACCTGGCTCTGCCTTTCTTTCACTCCCCTAGACTGGATACAACAATGTGCACAGAGGTCCTGAGATTTATGGGAGCAGCTCAACATAGCTGGGGGGGAAGTCTTTGGGGTTTTTTACATCCCTCCATTTGTTTTGCACATTACTGATGTTTCCCTTAATGTGCTCCGAGCATTCCCTTGAGAAGCTTAGATGGGGCTGTTCTCAAGTTCAGGCTTCATTTAGTTTTCCCCCTGTTTTTCTCTGGAGATAAAACCTGACATACAGACCTCTCTGACTCTCCTGAGGAGCTATTAATACAGGAAAGGGAACAAAGGACAGGATGTGGCAAGCCCCAGATCCACCTGGCAGACCGAGCAATGCCATGTTTATTTGGATCTACATGGAAATGGATGAATAGGCAAGCGACAGCTTTTAGTAATGCTGGTAAACTAATAGATCTGAGGTCCCCGATGAGCAGAGGAACTTTTTGCGAGCCAGAGTTCTCCCTCGCTAATCATCATATCTCTAAACATCATTAATACAACTGTGAACTGCTTAAATGATATATCACCCTGGAAAGGTTTTCTAAAATTGTTGCTAATCTTTGATTTACAATCTTGGCTGTTTAAGTGAGAGTACAGCGTAACAATACATTGGCTGGATTTCAGCTACTGCATGAAACATTGAAAAGAAAAAAGATTGTATTCTTAAAAAAAACATGTTCCTGCTTGCAAATATCCAGGCATAGATTTATATCACTTCCATGTATTTTGTATTAAAGGTGATGACCTCATTCTCCAGTTTCATCTCCTGACATTTATGTGCAATAAACATGTAACCTCTGCTGATGAAAATTTAAAACTGTATTATTATATATTGTATTATTCAGAAACAATGCAATGTGGTGTCAGTGAGCGGTGGATTCCTCTGACCTGAATGTACTCTTGACTCGACTGGTGTTGTGGTCATAATATAAATGCTCCTCCAGGTAAATCCCGCTCACAAAGCACTCACACACCATGCACTTCTTGTGGATTAATTTGAGCAATACTAAAAGATTTCATGTTCTTAACTGATCATTAACAGCAAAGGACTGAGCAAGCTTAGGATGTGTAATTAGACGTGACGGTTGACATGAGCCTGTGAAATTAAACCCAAAAATGCTAAAAGAAAGTGCAGTATGAACAGTACACCCCAAAGTAATTTGTTAATGTTAGAAAACCTGGCAAATGATGTCTTCACATATGTCAGATTAAAAACTGAGACCCTGTTTTGTTTAACCTTCTAATAGCACCATTTAAAGTTGATACAGCAAGTACTTGATGCTAACCACAATCAGAGTTTAGCTTAGTAGGATAGGTTCAGCTCTTTATTTGCTTTGGGGAGGTTTATCTGGCCAACTTTCACCAAAAACAAATGTATATAAATGCTTTTCTTTTTATTACATGATTTAATAATATTCACCATGTGAAAGCTTAGTTAGTGGTGGCTATTTGCAACTAAGGCTATGTTAACAAGATCTATATGCACATTATTCCATCCATCCTTCTTCCACTTATCTAGTTCAGACTCGTAGGGTGGGCTGGAGTTGTACCAGCTGTCAAAAAGAAAGAAACAGGATTCACTCTGGAAAATGTTACCAGTCCAAAGAAAGGCTGACACACAGAAACACAAACAACCATTCATGCACACATTCATACCTACAGCTAAATATAGGTACAAAGTGTTCTCTTTATTTTTTTATCCGAATCAGTCAGAGATACCAAAACATCATCCAGAAGTTTAAATGAAAAACTTGCTTTCCTCAACATCCACTGATGCAGCTCTGTCACATGTATCACCTCCAACAAACATATATTTTGGCCAGACAGATCAAAAACGTCCAAATCACAATCAGTATTTATTTTTGTCTTGAGCTGGTGAAAAATTCAAACAGAAATATCAGCAGCCTTTCTGATTCCTAGCACAGAGCGCATCCATACCCTGTAGTGGACACTACTCCTATAGTATAAATGTGTGTGTGTGTGTGTGTGTGTGTGTGTGTGTGTGTGTGTGTGTGTGTGTGTGTGTGTGTGTGTGTGTGTGTGTGAGAAGAGGAAACTCTTGCAAGCTCAGGGAGAACATGAAAACCCCACAATGAAGGGCAGTTCCCAGGATTGAACCCAAGACCCTCTTGCTATGAGGTAATAGTGTGGGTAGTAGTTAAGTTCTTCTGCATTGCATTGAGTTTTATTATGAATTGCACTCAAAAATAATAACCTATCGGAGAAGAGGAGCTTTAGGATACTAGGGCACTTCTCTCACCACTGGACTACCTACCTACAGCTCGCACTCCTCATGCATTATTTCTCTAAGCCCACCAGGCTAAAACTGCTTTCATCTGAAATGAAGGACACATTATTGAAGTTGCACTTGTTCTTGATATGTTATTGCATATCATTCTAATGTTGCGTTCACTCACTCATACATTGTGTCAGTCTCTGCCCTGTTGGCCAGGTTACTCTTAAAACAAAAACTCAGTGAAGCTTTTATTCAGATTAATAATGGATGTTAGTTGTATTTCATACTGTTATTGAACAAAACATATGCTACTCTAACATGTAAGGCTATTGGAAACCCAAAGTAAGCTGGAAAACTGAAGCTGAGTTTGACAAAACAGCAAAGAGTCAACCAGGAATATTGTCATACAGTAGTCTGCTTCTAGTTTCACAATATATCTGCATTAAAGGGAATTTTACTTAATTATACAGTGGAACCCTGACTTACGAATACCCCGTTTCACGAAAAATTCAAGTTACGAAGGCACTGAACGGCAATATTTTTGCCCGTGTTATGGCAAAATGCCCGAGTAACGAAATCCGCTGGCTCTGATTGGCTGAGCCTACAATGCTCACAATGCCTTCCGAATCATGCGACAACCCCTTGGCTTCCGTACTTGCGCTTCATTGTTCCACTTGAACGACGTATTGTTGTTCTAGTTAGCGATTAGCCTATAGCCTATCGTTCAGCATCGCCTCAGTCAAAACGCGCGATGGGTGCTTCGACTTACGAAGATTTTCGACTTACGAAAGACCCTCGGGAACGAATTAATTAAGTATTAATTAATTAAGTCGGGGTTCCACTGTATATGCTCCATAAATGAAGTTCACAAAAGTCTGTCCTTGTGATTGTCCTTCCTGGTCTTGTTAAAAAGATTTCCTCAACTGACACTAGGAAGGGCACACACTGTTCAATTCCTGGCAACCCATAATACCTTAGATAAACATGCGTAGATACTGTTTAGATACATAGAGAACCATTTAGGCTATATTCATTCATGCAGCCTGTCTTTACCACTCTCTCAAAACTTTGCCATGACTCAGTCTCCCCTGGCTAGCTGTGCAATGCCTTAACATAAGGACAATGAAGAGAAGGTGATAAATCTTTATTGAAGCAATTATAGAGCAAATGTTATTTACACCATGTAATTGGGCGCGGGTATCTCTCTGCTCATAGAAATTAAGGCTCGGGGGAAGTTAAAATGGACACCAATTAATTTTTGCTGACAGAATCAGCAAAACAGCAAATGGCAACAAAGGGAGTTTCCCCAGGAGGTAGTGACTTTAGAGAGAGGTGAGAATAACTCCACTAATGTAGTCACAACATCACACCATTTCCATATAAATAACTTCCTAAGAAATAAGAAACTCATTTGCAGGGATAAAAAGAAATCAATTATGGCAACAAACAGGCTAGTCCCATTCCCTTAGACCTTGAACAGTATGAATGACATGGTTATAGTACATTGTAATGCTTTGCGCAGGTTCTAGTAGAATATGCATAATGTGCACTGACGGACAGGGAGGGGTAACGTCAGCTAGTAAATGTCAAGTACACATACAGGACCGCACACAGCTTATTAAAAAGCTGTCACTAGGAGGGAAGAAGCTAACAGGATGTACCAGACTTGATGAGGATTTATTACCTACTGCCATCTTTACTAAATGGCATTCTTAGACTCTCTGAGTCTTAAAATAAATCATGCTACCAATGAGAGTATGTGTCTGCATGTGTATATGTGTTATTGGGTCACTTTTGAAAACTTGTTTTCTTCAGCATAATCTTTGACAAGAACAAAAATTACAAAGGCCACATTTTTTAACTTCTGTGTCATTGCACAGTATATCAAAACAAGAGTAAATGTGGTAGTGTCAGCTTTTCCCTCATTGTACTTCCAGCACTATTTGATAGTTGAATTGGGTTTGTGCATTGCTACCACTTGAAGAAACATTGCACACAGTGAGTGGTGGTATCCTGAAAAGTTCAGGGGGGGCTGAGCTAAATAGGCAACGGTTTCAATAACTATTAAAACCTTTCTATTTCAAGGATCCTGCAGAAATTAAAGCAATCTTTTTTTTATTTGACAGACACAAAATCAATCTCATAACAGTTCAGAAAGTAAACATGTCTCAAAATTGGATAGCTTAACTCAGAAAAAAGAGAGCTGTAACTGTTTAAAAAGTGACTGAATAGACTACTGCAACCAGGTAGATTGACCTTGAAGCACAATACAAATTGAGGGCAAACATATCCCAGTCAGATTAAGCACTGAGATGTTGCTTCAGTTTTCACCTAAAGAGATCCATAAATTGGCACCTCTACTGTAGCAACACAGTTTCCAACAGTTTTCTCTAAGCCTTCAGTTCCAGGTTGATGACTCGTCTCTTGGGGCCAAACCTTCACCTGTTAGGAAAAGCCCAAGGGACAGTGTTAACAAAACAGCTTCATAAAGCGCTGACAAAGTGCTTGACATATTAGAAGACTGAATTATATCATGACTCCATCTGCTATGTTACATACCTTCTGGCCCCTTACTTCCAATGCATTCTCTTCCCAGAATGTGAAACACTGTTTCTGTCAGAAGGAAACCATATTCATTTCCTGTTTGTCCTGACGGTCCTTTTCACTTGTTGGTTTAGGTTTAAAAAAAAATGATGCACTTTCACAACACTAACCCTTGCAAGTGCCTACTGTTAACCCAGTGTGTTTATTGCCAAGGGATTCTTTACATGTGTCCAAATGTGACCATGTGGGAGTGAAACATCTGACTATTGCCATCAGTACATCTAGCCCCATAGGTACTAAGGACTCACTGTGGACATTCATGTGAGATCTTTGGCACAGAAATGCCAAAAAAGCAGCATGCCACAATCCACCGTGTAACCACATGATGTGTCCTAGAACACTAGGATCTCATTCACTAATGTCTAACTAAAAATGATTTTAAGCTGAATAAAAACTATTCCTCAAATGACACTTGAATTTATAAAATGTGCACAGCAGCCTATTTTGTTTTTACCACCATGAGTATAAGAGTAAAGAATCTATTGAAATCAGTAGGCTTGTGCAGTCTACATACATTCTGCAGGCTTTCTGCATACTGTATAGTACATAAAAAAGAAAAAAACCTTTGACATCAATGATATGATAACAAGAAAAGATATCATCACATGACTGTTTTTAAAAAGGAAAACCAGTGGACAAGGAGCATATGACCTGTTAGCCACAGATAAGAAAGTCACCACAATAATTAAAAAAAATTAAAAAGCTTGATGAAAATGGGATTTTTCTAAGATTTTCAAGTCCTTTGACAATATACTGAAGGGATGTTGCATATACCTGCTTTCTCGGTGCAATTCCCTTTTTGGCCATAATTTCATATATACCATGAACCTTTAACACATGCAGCTGAATGAGATATATCAATCAAACAATATTCATTCAAAACACATTTTCCGTGTAAAATTAGATAAGATTATTTGACATCAGTTTATGTTGGATGCGGCTGTGGAATTTCCGCATTCAATAACTTTAAATTGAAGTAACCGTTGTGTCAGCTATTTGAAGGATAAAGTGATGGAAATCAATCTGCTGAACAAACTGGGAGCAGTCTTCATTTGGAGCAGAAATGAGTGGAGCACCAGTGGGAAAAAGCAATATTGTCTGCTCTTCCCTCACTGGACAAGGTCAATTAGAGAAGGACATGGATTGGCAATCAAACCTGACACCAAAGATTGACTATGGTGATTATAACCATGCAGATGGGGGGCTTTAAAGGTTATTAATAATGATTTATGGAATTAATTAAAGAAGTGAGATAGGATTCCGTGCTTTAAATACATTATATAAGTCCAGCTGAGGGAACATTTACCACTTGCGGGAACTCTTGCTATAAATGCAATATGTTCTATGACTGAATGGATTGTCTTCTGGGCTGCACTGGAGTTATGATTGTGATTATAGTGAGTCAAGATTGATTAGTTGAAAAGAACAACATAAATGTCAGATATACAGTTCTGTTGTTTGGTTCCGGACATATTTGTCTCAGCATTATATATGTATCGTACTCTGATATCCATCAGGTATTTACAAAGACATTCTTCATAACTCATCTTTATTATTGGCTTACAGCAGCCATCTTGTTCTTATCTTCGGTGGCATGTTTCTGCACGTCAGACGGTGGCCACTGTTTGTAAGCTAAGCTATATTTTCAGGTGATTTTTTTAATTATGGATTTGAGTTTCAGTGGATGCTCTTCTTAATTTTGTTCAGCTGTGAACTGCAACTAAAGTTTGTTCCATAAATATATAGGACTAAACATAAAATAGTGTATTACAAAATGTACACTCTTTAGTGCAAAGGACACCTCATGTGTTTTCTATTTCCAGGATAATGAACACATCATTAAAAAAAAAACCTCTGCAGTATAATAAAAAGTTTTCACTCTGGTAGAAAAGTGCATGTTGGTGGGCAACTTTAAAAAAGACACATTACATTTGGGTTTTTTAAAAGCTGAAAGATAGGGCTGTGGCTACTTTGATTGCTGTGTTGACAGCTGTAGATGGAAGTTGCAGACACTAGATATCTGCTAGACAAATGATGTGTCTTACTCTGGAGCAATGTTCCCTCTAAGCTGCGCACGTGCACAATTGCGCACTGCTGGCACGGTCTCTGCGCACAGAAAATCTGCATTGCGCACAAAAAAAAATCTAACCTGAATTGCAATTAAAATTAAAACTTGAACAATTGTGTTTTGCAGTGTTGGTCAGTAAGTGACTAGCGACTCACGTATGGGATTAGAACGATGCCACCTTAGCCCATAGTCCAGCCAATGATGTGATTCACATTCGTATATATGCAGCTAATCAACGTCGTTGACAGGCTATGACAGCGTTCTTATGTGCTGACACCGGTGTTTTAGCTAGCAAAGCAGCGTGGCTGATGTGGAGTGAAGCCACATTAATGACAACGTGTACAACCATTGGAGATGTGAGCAGGACAGACGGAACAATTGATGGAAAAAGTGTGGACTTTATACCAGTTTTTAAATTGTGTTGTTGTTTATATTTACTGCGGGAAGAAACGGTAAAAACAGCGTTTTAGCTCGAAAGCACTCTCCGCCTGTGAGCAAAAACAAAACCAAAAAAAACCCCACCCTAGGGCTTTGGAGTTGACGTAACACCGCAATGCATTGTGGGAGCGCGGCACCATTTGAGAAGGCCACAAATCAAAACAAACACACTGTGTTGGAAGGACGACTGCCAGAACCATGCTTAAAATCAGCTAAAAAGTCAAAGGCCTGTATCGAGACCCGTTGCGCCCGGACGCCAAGAGACCGTACTTGGAAAAAATAGCATGCATTGGTAATGTGGACCCGTATGATGAAATACGGGAACTGTAAGTGATAACTTTGGCACCTGATATAAATTTAGTTTTAGTAGTTTGACTAAAATGTGTAATAATTTTAGTCAAATTACTTTGACCAAAAAAAAAAAAAAAACTGGCACCACCCGATGTTCTCTTGCTATGTCCCTGCTAAACATTGTAATTTACATAGCTGTGAGTTTAAAGATATGTTAAGTCACTCCAGGCTTCAGTGTAGTCTGAGCTGACCAACCTTGAGATAAACCAAAGACGTATGAAATGAAGGGCATTCAAAATATTTGGGTTTACTGTGAACATTACATTCTCCATATCTATCGTAAAGAAAAAAAAAAGGTAAATGGCCTGTATTTGTATAGCACTTTATTTAGTCCCTAATGACCCCAAAGCCCTTTACACTACATTCACACACTGGTGATGGCAAGCTACATTGTAGCCACAGCTGCCAGACACTGGCACCACCTGGCCCTCTGACCACCACCACCAGTAGGCAATGGGTGAAGTGTCTTGCCCAAGGACACGACGTAGACTGTCTGAGCCGGGGCTCGAACCAGCAACCTTCCGATTACAAGACGAACTGCCTTGAGTCACGATCGCCCCATCGTAGGATGCTTCTACATTCCAAAAAGAAGGTCCACTATCTATATTATCTGCATTACATTAGATTATCTATCAGTGCTGTCAGCATTCATATGAGCTAATGTATGATACTGTATATCACAGGGTCAGTTGTCCAGGAACTACAGTATCTGTGTGCATGTCTGAATATTAAAGCTCAGCAGTGACCCTTAAAGCCTCATTTCCTCGACAGAAGACAGAATCTGTCCGTGTTCTTCTTTCTTTAATTTAAAAAATATAAAAAAAACCAATGAAATCCCTTTTTTCCATGCACCTATTTCAGACTGCAAGATGACTCTACTAGCTTGTTAATCATTACCCATGCATGGTCAAAACTGACATGATCATTTGATGCATTACTATGCAATGCTCCAGTAATTATTCTTTCCTTTAACGAGGCAGGCAAGCAAAGCCAGGCTGCCCTCTTTCCCTCCCATGTCTCAGTCATTTATTTCTTCATTTTCTCTCAACTTAGGAACAATCTTATTTGTACTGAAGCATGGAGGAAATGTGACCCAGGGAGTGCTACTCTTTAGCTAATCTGCGAAGGCTAATCAGTGTTATAGCACACTAAGCTACACTTTGTAAGAGACTTGATTATTGTTAAGGTTTATGAATCCAGGGAAGCTTGATTTAGTGCATAGATTATTTTTATACGTAGAAAAACAATGTACACCCACATGTATGAGCAGAGCAAAGTCAAAATATGTCTTCTATTGTTGCTCTTGCTGCACTGGCAAAGATGGTGGTTCAGGGGTCTTGCTCAAAGGCACCATAATTGGCAGTATTTTGTTAGAGGTCAAAGTGGCTCATTGTCTTTCTACACAGTGGTTTACCCCTGCCAATCCGAGTATTTGAACCAAATGACCTCAGTGTTACATGCTTGCTTTTTTTCTGTAAATTGTATTTCTCGCTGTAGCTCTCAGGTGATTGTTAGAAGTGAAATAAACTGGATGTTATTGCAGGTCAACCAGAAGTTGTAAAACATTGCATTCCTTTAATTGCCCAATTGTAGGGAATTCTAACTAACCTTTCTTACCCTTCTGTAGAGCTGCAGCTTGGAAGGATTTATTTAGGGGTTACGGATCAGTAAATTAGGGTGGCACAGTCACCTCACAGCAATAAGGCTTTGGGTTGCCAAGGTCTACCCCACCTCTTGCCAAACGTCTGCTGGGATAGGCCTCCCACAGCTGCAGTAGTTGTTAAGAAAACACATCATTGGATCGGTAAATCTTCTTATATTAGGTAACAGTTATATCGTGCACTATAGATGGACATGGATGAGTGTCTGCCAGGTTGAATTAGACTAATAAAATATGAGCATCTATACTTAAAGTATTCCCAATATTCAATTAAAAATGACAAATCTAAGGTGAGCAGTAACTCATAGAAACTATATAGTCAAAATATAATTACCTTGACTAAAATAGCATTTGCTAGTTAAGATAAATATTAAAACATACTGACATAATAGATATATACTTTTGTCCACAAGCACATACTTCAGTATTTTGGTGTGAAATCTGATGAGAGCCCAAACTGGTGACTTTAATTTGCATTTTTAAAGGGTTTTTTTCCCCCATCATTTGACCATGCAAGCATCATACATCTATGGGTTTCAATCTCTTAGTCAGTTGGTAAACTGATTTCCTCAAGAGTAAAACTTTGCAGTTTTAGCCAGTTTTTACAAGGCTCCTGGTGTAGCCAGGCCAAGGCTTGCCTGTTTTCTTGATTTTGTTCAGAAATACATGAGGAGATGAATTCAGGGGCTATGATTTGGTGTTAAAGGTGACTTCATACACTGTCTATCATCTAACCAATGGCAACTTTGGCAGATATAGTAACTGCTTATTGCACTATGCTATAAACCTATTAGAATCCATGTGACTGCAGTGTTTCTCTTCTTAGGAATATTGGAGAGATCATTACAGAACAATAAAATATGAATGATATGAATATTATTGGATCCTTCTGCCTTGAAACGCTAGGAATCGTCTGCATGGAAGAACAGCAACATCCAGAGGAAGGACAAAAAAAACACAGCTTTAAAATGGTTGAGATTAGAGCTATTCAGCATTGAGGTGTCTGCTTTACTTGAATTTCATTACTGTTCAAAGGTCAATAACAACAAAGGAATCAAGACTAGCACTAAGGATCTAGGTAGTCATGCTTTGAAAATGACTAGTGTGTGTGTGTGTGTGTGTGTGTGTGTGTGTGTGTGTGTGTGTGTGTGTGTGTGTGTGTGTGTGTGGCCTTGACAGAATAAGAAAAAGGAAGAGTCACAGGGAGAGAAAGAGTGAGAGAAGAACAGGTAAAAATGAAAGTAGAGGGGGTAAGCCATTGAGAAACACATCCTACATGGTTCAGGAGACTAATTATACAAGAAGGCCATGCTAAGTCGACCACTTCAGAGAGTCTGCAGGCTACACAGGGACCAAGCGACATGGATACCCCATTCAGAGGAGGGAAACAGCTTCTCATGCATGCCTTATTACCCCAAAGACCTGCGTCTGTGGCAGATAAGTCACCTACTCCTTCTAGCCTTGCTCCTCTGCGGACACAGATCCTGTAATGATACATTTCACTTCTGGCTATTTCCAGTTTGATGGGTAGAAATGTGAAAACAAAAAAAGTAAGAAGTGTGCAGTATGGGACATCATCTCTGACCTCCATCAAAGAGTTCTCTCGTCACATCGTGAGGTACGGCGACATAGTGCCAACCCCTCATTTTCCTGCGGTCCATCTCTAATGGGATTTGGGTTTTATATTAAGTCCACCTTCCCCTCCCACCCTCCCCATGTCCTGACACTGTGGTGTGAGTGATTTGAATTTAAAAACTGGCTGAATCCACAGAGTAGACTTCAAATGGGATTGTGTGAGGCTTTAACTGTTAAACAGGGCCTTCCAGGTAAGCCCGTCCTGTAAAATGACAGAAAAGGTGAGGGGTGCAGTTATGTAGGGTACCGCTACGCTACATGCTGGTTCACAAGTGAATCCTGCCTTAGATCGCATTGTATAACTCAGTAAGGCAGATTGTCTCTCTCTCTGAGGACGGCTGTCATCACTTTTCATCCAAGGGTGCCAGAAAATTGTCACTGGGGGTGTTCATGAAGAGAACATGCACAGCATTTTGTACATTGCTTTCATTATGCACAATAATGGAGGGAGATGATATTCTGATGAATAACAGACTCAAGGTCAGCTACGTAGTAACATGAGTTACATGAAGCATTAAACTGCCTTAAGCTTTACACTCATATCATGTGGACCGTTACAGACGTGTTCTCACTGCATGATAGCTTGTTCCAAACTTAAAGATATGTGGCAGACATTCACGTGTATAGAACATTAATCTTTAGAGTAGTCATTTGTAGAAAATAGTATAGCAGAAGGGGTCACTGTTATTTCTGTTAAATAGCCCTGGATGGTGAGGCCACTTTCATGATGTAGCTATATGTGTGTTTTAATACTGACTAGGGTACTTAAATCAGTGTAGAAGACACTGCCAGGCACAGCTATAGCATACACATTATCCAACCACCAACCTGCATAATGATCGGCTGAAAATTCATGTCTTGCTGCAGGAATCAAGCCTCCAGTTTTTGCCATTGCTGTTGTCCAGGGGAGGGTATATCATAAGAAGTGTTTGAGGAAGTGTAACAGAGTGCACGATGATTGTGGCCAATGCTGGGGCTAAAAACATATCCCATCCAGCAATTTTGTCTGTCATTATCCAGCACTCTGACTACTTCACCATGCCTTGCAAAGAGGTAGGGATAAGACCTTTAAAAAAAGATATTTTCTGTTCAGCACTCTTGCTTCACCCCATGCTGGACTCAGGGCAGATAGAACACTAGGATAAAGCTATGCAATCTTGAGGTACTACCCCGGTTCCAAAGAAAAGTTCAGACATGCAAAATGCAAAATCTGAGATTTACAAATTTCATAAACTCATAATGAATTCACAATAGATGATAGAAAATATATCAGATGGTTGAAAAAAAGAAAATGTGTCATTTCTAGGGGAAAAAAAGAGATAATTTTAAATTTGATGGCAGCAACATGTATGCATACTGTGTAGCATCCCCAATTTGTTTAGCAGTCTTTAAACATCTGGGAACAGGAGACCATTTGATGGACCTTTGGTAGAGGACTGCTGTCCCTTTCTGTCCGATATAGGACTATAGCTTCACAACAGTCCTGAGTCTTCTTTGTCATATTTTTCATTTAATCTTGTTTTCAGTTGGCAAACGGTCTGGACTGCAGGCAGGCCACTTCAGCACTTAAATATTTTACTATGGAGCAATGCTATTTAATAGCTTCAGTATGTGGTTTACCATTGTCTGGCTGAAATATGTAATAAATTCCCTGTAAAAGACATGTAGATGGGATCATCTGTTGCTCTAAAACCTGCATATCCATTTCAACATTGATGTTGCCTTTCCAGATGTACAAGCTCCAAATTCCATAGGCACTAATACCACCAAAAATGCAGACTTTGAACTGATTGCTGCTTCTTCTCATTAGTCTTCTATGTAATTCATCTGACAACAGAACAGGTTTTTCTTTTTGTCTCCATCCATTTTAAATGAGCAATAAAATTATACAGTGAGGAAGAATACTGGATTTGGATTATGTGGAATACTGGATTACATACCGGATATGTTCCACAAATTGTCTTTTTGTAGACTGATGAATCTCTACGTATTTTTATTTCTGAGAAACTGCCTCTGATGCTTTTTTATACAGTCTTGTTGCTGATCTAATTATTCCCAAAATGTTGCTCCAGTTGTTTCTTTTTACTACCACTTACTCTTCTAACCTTTTGATGTCCCTGTGTCAACTTTTTGGGGATAATTTGTGGTCATCTTTGTGGCTACTGGGACACGCCCAAAAACAATACTGTGTCCTTTGCCATCCAGCCTAGCAGTGGATAGTTGCTGTGCTATCGGATGCACTAATCAAAGTTTATTTATAGCTGCCAAAAAGGGTGTTTAGTATAGCATCAACATGTGAGCACACCTCTCATAACCCTGCCTTACAGACCAGATCACACCAATTCCTGCTTCTCCACAGCAGCCCAGGCTGTCAGTGGCTCATTTAAACTGTAGGTATGATTTACCTGACATTGAAAAATATTGTGGCCTTTACTGTTATGACACAACATTGATGTGGCAAATTAATACTACCTGTAAACTGTAAATGTTTTTACAGTGAATAATTTCTTTTTCTTCACCCTGTTCTTTCTCTCACACAGCAGCATTATTTACCCATCCAGCAAAAATCTATGCTGCTGGAAGCATTCATCCTGGCAGCAGTGTAAGATGAGTTATTCTCTAAAAGATACATGTATATGTCACCAAACTTGGCTCTGCAAAAGACATTGCCAGTTGGAGGGATTTAAATAAAGCAGACGGGGCAGATTATCGATTACAAGTTGTCAAAACTGGTAGTTTCTCTGCATCTCTTTGTTTTTTCCTCCATGGATAGATGATCGAAGTAGTCTTGGATTGAGACAGGTGAAAAAAATACACCCCTCTGTCCTGCAGTACTACTGTCTGTCCACTATTGACCATCATGACACAGTAATGTTTTGCCTGCCAGAACTGTGAGTGAGTCACATGACTGTAAACTATGTCTTGTGAAAATAATTTGGGTGATAAGATTTACAATCATTGCATTCTATTTGAATTTACATTTTACACAGAACCCCAATTTTTGTTTCTTTTGTAATTGGAGCTGTGGAATTATGTTGGTTGGCTTCAACAGGTATCTTAGTAACATAATATCATAATACCATTATTAACAAGCCATAGTATTGTTTGATCACATTCTTTACAAATTTAATGATTTTATGATTATCAAAAGCTCTGCTTAGGTATATAACTATATGTAATTCAGTACATGAATAAATAAATAAATAAAATTTATTTATTTATTTATTTATTTACATGACTTCTTTCGGTCTATTCATCTGTAGACATATTCATGACACTTTATCAATTAGTTGTGGAAATATTTCACTAAAACGAACTCATGGTAGCTTTCCAATATTTCAGTTTATGCCAAACTGTTGTACCAACCCACCAGGATGTGCAGTACTGCCCAACCTTACAATGAAAAAATATCTATTCCTAATTTACTGGCATGCATCTGTCAGCATGTTTTTTGTCATGCATTCAGTCTAAATTTGCCTGACATGTACTGTGTCTAAGCTAATTAGAGAAGTAATACATTGGTCCATTAGTAATTGCCTTGACAGCGCAACTCATTTTTACCATAACTAGCTGGGACAATTGCATTGGTCTAATAGCATGCACGAAGTCATGCCTTCAGCTAAGAATACATTCCAGTGTGGCAAGGAAATTGTGTGTATTTGAGGTGAACACTCTATATTCAGAGTTATGATGCTCTAAAAATAATGCTGCCATCCCATTCTGTCTGACAGATTTTTGTGTTGTATTCTTCTTATTTTTCCTGGATTTTTGTTGGTGTTGAGAAAACAGAATTAAGCAATGACAAAAAAATATATATATATTTTATGCTGTATTTGTTCCAGGTAATTATAAACATAGGTTCCCTTTTCCCCACAAATGGTGAAATTCTGTCCCCATTAAAAAGTCAGACTCTCTGTTGTCAAGATATCAATTATCTGTCACCTGGCCAATGTTCCTCTGGATGGATTTCCTTTTTTATCTTGTTCATGCAATGATCCTGCACTTTATAAGACAAGCATTGTCCTCCTGTCTCCTGTCACAGACCAGCATGTAATGTTTGCACTTCTTTACATAAGCTAAACCCTACTGACAGTCCTATGAGCAGCAGATATCATCAATGATGATATCGTGGAATTTTAGACCATTATTAAACAGAACTGCAAACTAAGACTTATGAGAAACCTTGAAAAGTGGGGCTTCTCTTTAAAAAGAAACAGCTCCTTGATTACTGTCATCGGCAGGACTTTAATGAAGCCATAGAAAGTGCATTTTAATTTGATAAATAAAGTAGTAACAGTTAATTTTAGTTGCTAGGAAGCAACACAAAAACAAAGAAGATTTTCTAGTTAATAACTGGTTAATAAGTAGCTCAATATGGCATATGATTATATGATGAATAATGTAAATACTAATTACTTTTTTTTAATTGATGGTGATTTAAAATGTGGTAATTAAGTCTACAGATAAATTATGACTGTTAAGTTGTTAAACTTTCTGTTAAAAATTCAATATCAAGAAATGTAATTGTAGACATGTTTTTAATGATGAAAAACTTGGGCAATTGTAAAATTGTCCGTTGGGGTTGCCTCACTTCTGGAATCACCTTCATGTGGCCAGTCTAGGAAATGCAATTTCTGGTAATGCAGAAATGAAATCCAGGATGCCGCCATAGCTTATCTGCAGGGGCCAGCGTTGGAGTCAGGCCCAGACCATTTCTTGCATTTCATTACCCTAACGCTCTTCCATATTTCCAGTCTGCATCGTCTTATGTATTTAAGACAAAAAAAGACCAAAAATAAATCCTAAAAGTTAAGAAAAGAACATTAAAGAGTTACTGTTCTGCATGTTTACAGATGAAATTCTTAAATCCTTCTTTTACATGTCTCACAATTATAAAGACAGTAATTGCTTTTTTTTTTAAACATAAATTAAATTTAGTGCTAAATGTAATAAAACATGCATCCATGGCATCTAATACATGTACTTTGGTTTCTAATCTATCAAAAACACACAAAATAGTCATTTTCAAGCATATACTGAGTCGCAAAAGTTCATCTATCTTTGACATCACAATGGGTGAAGTTTCTTTTACAGAGGCTTCCTATTCACCCACATCCAGCCAAAGTAGACCTTGCAAGCCGAAAGACCTTTTCCACATCTATCATGTCTGAGAACTGAGGGCTGCTTTCTTGCTTTCTTGAAGTTGTCACCTTCAAAGCCTATGTTTGGGAGGATGGAGAGATGACTGAAGCAGATGTTGCTCGAACTGAGATATGTGTCAGGAATAATGCAGTCTTCCAGTGTCTCCTCCCATGTCTTTTTCTTTTTCTCTAAGATCAGATTGTCATGACATATAAATTCAATCTTATCATTACATTGCAAACAATGCCAGAATTCCCATGGCAACAAAACTCTTTTCCAAGAAGATTATCACATAATTTCTGATCCTCATTCAAGTTGTATAGAACAATTGCAGATATAGGTAAGATCTTTTTGTGTCTTTACAGACAAATCCAACAGTGTGAGGGAAGCTGGTGGACAATCTGTTGTCCAGTTGTTTTAGTCACTGTTCTAAATGTGCCTAGGTCAAAGTGGTGCTCCCTGCAGTGCTTTTGAGCCTCAAACAAGGTTATTTGGAGCAGCAGATACGGAAGCGTTTTTGTGCAGCAGACGAGGGCTGCAAGATGAAAGACAGATGAAAGATGAAGTTAAGAATGACACAAAAGAAACTGCTACAATTTGTCATTACTTCCCAAAGCTGGCCTACTGTATGGCTTTAACTATCAGATGACCATTGTCTACACTGTAATGTCTGTTTAACACCTATAGTTATATAAGAAATGCTCCATCTACACTGGTAGTGTAAAATCAGCTTTTGCAGACTGAGTAAGTTGCTACCATTGGTTCACCGATAAAAATACAGTGGAAAGAGCAGAAAAAGATCCAACTATCCATTTTCTGAGAAACCATATGTCAAACTCACAAATTATGTCACCTGCATTAAAAAAGGGTTGCATCAGAACATACGTGAAATCTCACCCAGGGAAGAAAGTGTTCTGTTTAACTGAAGAGTTAGTATAATAAGAATATAAAACAATCTTTTGTGTGTCATATGATGCAATAATCTAAGGAAAGCAGAACAACTGCTATAGCATGAAATGTGTGTTATGCAGCCAGCAGCCAAACAGTGGAGCATAAGGTTTTGTGGTTTGCAATAACCATTAGAAAACACTGAGCCATTGAACTGCCATCAATGCAGCTTGCAAAGACACAGACAGAATGACACACATAGAAGCAGAAATGTTATTTCAGGTTTTTTTCCACTTTCTTTGAATAGACAAAGAAGAGGCGATGGAGTCCTAATGCAATAAAGACTGCAGTACATATAAACAGATCAACGGGCGGCATCCCTATATAAATATATATCCTATATTGTATGTCCTGATAGATGGTGATTTTGCCCACAAATTCATGGTAGGACACATTCCCTCAAATCCAAACAATAACTATACATTTTGGCTTTGGCCCCTTCTATCAAAAACATGATCAAACTTACTAGAGAAAAAAGCTCTGTAGAAGCCTATTTATTCTGCATTACCATTGCAAAGAGTTTCACATTCAAAAACATGAAAAGAGAAATGAGAGTGAAAGAAATCAATATCTTGTTTTGTTTTGTTTTTGTTTATTTAATACCAGGTTACAAAATGAAATCAGTTTTAAGGGTCAGGACTGTCAGAAAGGCTAATCTCATAGTAAAAGGTAAATAGAGTGTTTCTGGGTAAAACCAGCAAAGATGGCCTTCTGCTATTACAACTCAAGCTCTCGCCTTATTCAACAAATACTATAGGGCAACAAGTTAGAAAGGTAGTCACTGGCTGAATAACTATTTTTTTATTATAATTCCTTTATTTATCCAGGTAAAAAAGCTCATTGAGATAAAAAAAAAAAAAATCTCATTTCCAAGAGAGACTCGGCATCATGGCAACAAAAGTCAAAATACACGTACCACATAAGTATACAACATTTAAAACAAATACAATATCCCGTACAAACATGTGAAAGATATACAATAACAGATCAAGATAAGAGTACATTAAAAACAATCACACTGAGTAGAAGAGTTATTCTCTCGTTCCTTTAAGACAGACTTAAACTCTCCCAAGGTAATCAATTCTGATCACTTCAGTTCCATCTGCAGATTATTCCAGGAAGCAGGGGCAGCGTATTTAAAAGCCTTTTTCCCCAATTCTGTTCTGATTTTTGGGACAATCAACTGTATGATATTGTAAGAACGAAGGCTGTATTGGTTGTGGTTTTTACACATATAAACACATAAATAAGATGGAACCAGCCCAAGGAGAGATTTATAGATAAAGAAAGTAGTAGTAATAACTAAAACCTTGCACTGAATTGTAAATTCTTCTCACAGCCAACAGAGAAAGGCTGACATTGGACAATTTGCTTCTGTGCTTTGTCCTTACTGGATGAAGGGCTTCAGCATTATGAACTATGTGCAGACAGACTAAAGCACCACAGCTGAACCAGCAGCAGAATGCTGAGTATCAAAGTGACAAAGCTTGAGTTTAACAGCATTTTTTAATTAGAACTATGACTGATCCTTGAAAATTTTTCACTGCTGAAATATATGTTCAAGGTTTTTGCTGTGAACTGGTCTTTTTCTTCTCTACTTTCTTTCACGGATGTAGCCATCATGCAGTCTATTGTGTAGCTAATGCACTCCAAAATGTACAAAGATGTGAGTCGTTGTTTTTTTCTGCATTAAAAGCATGAAAAAAAAAAACCAGACAGAAATTATTAAAAAATGGAAAAGAGGAAATGGAATTATTTTCTTTTTTCTTTCTTTTTTCACTGGAACTGAATCTCGACGCTTTAAAACTGGTTTGCCAATCTGTAGGTATACGAATTCAGCAAGCCACAAATGTACTCACAAACTTCACTTTGTAGAGCTCAATAATTCATAACTAGAACTTTGTTTTGAATTCTGTATTTCACCAGAATCTGATTGCAAGAAGCTTAAGCTGTTTCTTTGTTCCTGTTAGAAAATATGCTGCAGCCCTTTGATCCACCTGCTTACTGATCATCGACTGAAACAGAGGCATGTTGAGTTATAGAGTACAGATGTCACAAAAGTCTCAATTTGAAAGCATTTTTTAACATAAATCATGGCTGATCCTTGAACTGTTGCACAAGGTGCATACACTTCATACAGTAGAGTTACATATAATCCTTAAGTTTATTATAAGCACACAGTGACACAATAAAAGTATTTGAAAAATACTTGCAAAGAGGCGGGAATACTTTGACCGTTATGCCACACAGACTTTATTCCATAAGCTGACGTTTCAGCACAGGAGTGCCTTCTTCAAAGCTTATCCACATAATGCCCTGCTGCCTGTGTCACCATGATAAATCCAAATCTTTTAACAAACCTAAGACAAAATCTACCAGCAAGTCTAATTGTGTTCCTCTAACCTCTCAACCTTCACAGTTTACAGTTTTTTGCAGCCTGTTTTCAGACCTAAAAACATACTATATAGACTTACCATATAATAAGAAGCATATAGCATCACATAGGGTTGTAAGTTGTCTCAGTGCAAATACCTCTCCATGCACTATTTGTCAGTGTAGGTCAGTGTTAATAATTTAAATACATTATACACTTGTTTTCAGAATAAAGGCTTAGAAGGAAGAGGGGGACATTTTTTAAAAGCATTTGGTTAGCAGCAAACTAAAGAAAGAAAAGATTGTGTGCTCCAGAGAAGGACACCAGTTTTACCAGAGCATGTGCTTGGATGCAGAGGGTATAAAAAAAAGGTTGTGGGTTGTGGCTTCCTCTGATTCATTGCAGGGGGGCTTTTTGAGATCCATAGATGCCCTCTCCTGCCCTTCACCCCAGGGTAACTTACTTTTATTGGTAGTGGTGAGACAAAAGGTCAAAGAATTTGAAAAAAAAATGTATATATAGATCAGTGCCAGCCCACCAGGGCTTAAAACATCCATAACTGTCAGCTGGTTTTATGTGCCACCCCGCAGTTGCCTCCATTTTGTCCTGTTGTCTAGAATCACTCCCACTGGGCATCTGCTTTCATCATCTGAAGGTGTTCTCCACGTGAATGGATGCTCTTGGCTTTAGAGTGAAGCTGACACCAGACAACTTTGTCTATGATGTCTGAACAACCCAGGCCTCTCCTGAGGCATGTCTGTTGGGAGGATGACCTATAACTGTGGCGAGTCAGATGCCCGCCCTGTTCAAGTCTTTCTCATCCACAGCCTAAACACATTTTAGAGAGAAATACATCAGTTCTGTTTGTTTGCCATCAACTTTCTGGCAGAATGTGGTCTGGCTTTAAAATTTGATTTTTATGAAACAGCTTTTACTCAGTGGGAACTTTTCGCTGAATTTAAACAGTTTTCACCATGCAGACAATTTAACTGTTATCATTTAGTCCAAATAACTGCCAAGTTTGACAATTAAGTGTAAAAAATGTTTAAAGTATGGAGTCAGGATGTAAAAGAAATTTAAAATATTGCTATGGCTTTGCTTTCTGTTAAGATCTTGTAGAATTATGGATACCATATTTTTTTATATTCACGTATTTGTTATTAAGACAAGCAGGTCCTCTTAACTAACACATTCCCCTGTTCGTTTTTCTAACAATAGTACTACTCCACAATTATTGGAGGTTAAAGGATAACTAACAGGGAAGAAACAATCTGGTCTTGTGGCCGTTCATCCTGTAGTAATAACATTTAATCGAATGATTGGTGGTGTTAGACACAAATTTTCATTGTTGTGTGTGTGTGTATGTGTGTGTTTCTCAATGTGAATTTCCCAAAAATATTTATTGTTCCTCATATGGAGGTCAGAGGGATGTTTGAGCCCTATATCATCTTGATTTTCGCATCAGAGCTCCAGGTTTGGCTCATGTTAATAAAATGTGTCACCTCACCTCTGTCAGTGCGCCCCAGGGTGGCTGTGGCTACAATGTAGCTTGCCATCACTAGCGTGTGAATGTGTGTGTGAATGGGTGGATGACTGGATGTGTAAAGCGCTTTGGGGTCCTTAGGGACTAGAAAAGCGCTATACAAATACAAGCCATTTACTTAGTTGGGTTTATCTGTTACAAGTTCTTGTTTAAGAAGTCGGCAAGCAAAAAGATGGATGGATCGATAAATCGGTCGATAAGATCAGGCATTTAAAATTACTGGGTAACACGAGGACAAATATCATTGATTGGGTTATAACACAATGGCAGCCTTGTCTTTCAAATCTTTATCTTTCTGGTTGCCATGGTGATACCTCCCTTCTTTCTATGCAAAAATAAATGTGCAATTCAGACACTCAATATATTTCCTATAGAAATTAATTTCTTACACGTCTGCATTCACTAACACACATACAAAAAATGTCATACTTTGTGTTTATGAACACAAAAATGTAGATTCATAATTTTGTGACTCTTCCGTGAACTGCCACGAGACCAGGCCGGGGCAAACTACATGAAAGTGAGGTAAAGCAAGTTAGAGAGTGTATTGTATCAATACGTTATTAAACTGAAATAATAATTCAGACACAGTGGCATTCGTTTGGTATGAATAACAATACAATGTCTGCTGTTGATCATATTGTTCTATTAAGTATGACTGAATCACTATATTATGATGCATACATACATTTACTAGGGAATCATGGGGAAAATATTGTGACGCACTTGACTAAACATGAATTATGCAAATGTTAATTCTACACTTCTTAACATAGATGAAACCAAAGAGAAACATCCCCATAAAGATATGAATGTATGTCAAGTATGTCCAACTCAGTCTAAACTCAGTGAAATGAAACCCATGATATTCATGTGTGCCAGTAATCAGCATGTGCTGCAGCGACTTCTTTTTTTAACCAAGTCATTTACACATTACTAAAGTCTTCCCTGCCTGTGGCACTTATTAAACCTGCAATATCTGATTTTTTGCCACTCTTTACAGGCTATCATCCTAACAGTGATGTGACCTTTTCAGCTGATAATGGCGTGCTTACAAAGATTTCCTTATTTACACACCCAGGGTAACATTGCCTTTGGTTAGAGTGTCTGGACAAAGGTGAATTTCTTTGAGCTTTGTTTTTGGTTTCTAACAGTGCTGAGGGTTAGCATTTGCCTCTTTCTGAGCAGGTAGATTAAACCTGTCTCACAAATATTATTTGTTATACCTGCTGTACAACAAAAAGTTTGAAACGCGGTAAAAAAATCTTGAAGTAGTGAAATGAAAAGATGATTTTACAAATAGCTGGTAGAACACAATCCAGACTGGCCATGTCAGGGTTGGGTTTATCTATATTTATTGCCGATTTTAAAGACAAAAAGATGCTAGATTGCATCCCCTGAAACACTGGCACCTTACTCCTTCTAACACTGAACTGATCTTAAGATTCTTCCCCTTTTGAACTTAAGCCTTTCTCATTTCCGATACAACGTCTTCCCCTGGAAGGCAAACACATGGGCACATTTTGCAACACCCACAGGTCATCACACAGGATCTATGCCTTTTGCTTGACTTTCTAATACCTCCTGGCTTTATCAAAGTGCACAGATGGTGAGTCTTAGCATCTTTTGTGTGACCTTCTACATTCTAGCCTGATGTGTATTCCTGCCTACAGTGACAAAAAATGGAGATGGATGACTTTTTACTTGTTTGCTGCCTTCTCTGTCTTGTATTAGTTTGACTTGGATCTGAAATAGAACACAAGAGCTGCCAGTGCATTTGAGCTTGGTCTCACGAAAGAAGGTCATGGTTTCTTGTCCTGCTTCAAGGTAGGCCTCAAGCAGCTCTACATGCAGTTCCTTGACCCATACACTGACCTCTTCATGCAGCATGCAACAGAATTGTTCAAGAATGAGAATCTCCTCACTTTGTGTCTTCTGTGGTTCTGCTTGGCCACTTCTACTTGTGGTAGAGTTCCCCTTATGCCACAGATCTCCTAGGGGGCCTCGTCTGGTGTGATGTCAAGTTTTTGTGGGTTTCAATCTGAAGTATTTTATGCTTTCCAAACAGGACTGTGTGATATATCTCTTTTTTCACCACATAAAGGTATTTTGATTTTGCAATTACACTAATTTGATATCTTTGGATAATAAATAAACCAAATAATAATAAATAAATGAACTCAGTATTTCAGTATTGTAACAGTATACTGTTCAACCTTTAATTGAGACATTAATATGTAACTTTTTAAAGTCGCAGCAGTCTTCAGCAGTGAAGCAGTTCAGATTCAGGGTTTTGAGCTCATTGGCACGACAGCTGAGAAAGAGTTACCAACCTTGGTTTTATCAAAGCTTCTAAACCAAATGTTCACTCATATGGGATATGAAGGGAAATATATGTAAATGAAAATCCCTAATATATACACTGCAAAAACTCAAAATCTTACCAAGTATATTTGTCTTATTTCTAGTCAAAATTATCTCATTACACTTAAAATAAGACACAATCAGCTACAGGGCAACATTTCAGTAAGCTAAAGGAACTTGTTTCAAGACAGTGAATCTTGAAACTAGAGAAAAACTAGAGATTTTTCACTTGTTCCACTGGCAGATTTTTTCACTTATTTTAAGCTAAAATATCTTGTATTAAGTGAAAAAAGGTTCTCTCCGGGTACTCCGGCTTCCTCCCACCGTCCAAAGACTCTTTTTTTTAACAAAAAAAGTTCTGCAAGAAAACTTTTGTAGCAACTAGAATGTTAACTAGAAATGGATCTTCAGATATGTTTCCCAGACTTGAGGTAGTATTTCAGACAAATGGTTATGGGGGTTATGTTCACACTTTGCTATCTTTTATGTAATTTATGTTGCAATTAATGGCAGCTTTCTGTGCCAATGCAATAAAAAATGAAGTATATATAATGACAAAGAGTTGTTTATAGTGACGATCCCACAGAGACTTAACGCCTTGTTTTGCATCAACAAAAAATTTTGGACTTTAAGCTCATTCTTTGTATTTTCTGTTCCCCAATAGCTCTGAACACTACCCAGCCAGCAACAAACAGAAGAAAGGTAAATATATGGGTACTTCAAGCTGCTTTAGAATTTCCCATCAAGGTTTTGTGAAATAGTCTTTGCTACCACTCAAACAGACCTTTTTTTAATTGTCAAACCCCAAACCACTGATGATAGAAGGTTATTTTCCATGACCAGTTATTACCTCACATTCAGTTTAAATCATTGGCAATGAATATGTTTGAAGAGGAATACTTTAGTTCTGATTCATCAGAGTATTTATTTTTCATATTATCAAACCTATTATTAAGCTGTATATTTTAGCCTTAGGGTTGATAACTTATGGTAACAATGTTGACACCAGTTTCTAGGATCAACACTTTTTAAAATAACACTCTATTTAAACTAACGCTTTTGTATTGCAAATATGGCAAGCGCACACAATAAAATACAAGTATTTATGTGTCAAGGTGAAGATGTGTTGAGTGACAGTGATTATGAGTTCAGAGATGAGAGAAGAGTAAATGACAGCCTGCAGAGAAGGAAATGAAGGGGGAAGGAGATTGCCAGTACCTTAAATTACTCAATAGTATCTGATAGGAGACAAGAAATGAGCAGTGGTTAATTCTAACCACAAAATAACAACAATGTGGTGTTTTATTGCACAACTGGCCCACATATCTCCAGTCTCTGCTCAGCTGCATAAAAAAACTAAGGCATCAGAAATATAATAGTTTCAGTTTTCACACATAGTTCCACAAACACATCCTTTAGAAGCAAATTGTTTTACTCACTGACAGGCAGTTCATCACACTGATGTCAGCGGATGAACAGCGGGGGTCAGGATGGGCAAAAAAACCTACCCTTACCACAGGCTGAATGCATCTCTGTGTTCATCTAGTACAGATGTTGTGAAGATGCATGAGACTAATGGCAGTGCTGGAGAGATAAAGCTGTTCTCTTCCCATCAGCTCTCTGCCACATCACCATTGTCTGGTTCCTCAGATGAGACTGGTGAGATGAGGTCCAATTATGATTTGTGATCTTTCAGCACCGCATATAAAAGTCACCTCTGACTGAGGATCCCAGCTTCATAAAGGAATTCATTTTAAGTAAAAGAGCCAGGTCATAAAGTGTGTTATGTCTCTACAGCTCTGGATTTTTTTTTTTAAGTACACAGTCTTCTCAGAGATTAGAAATGGGAGTTTTATAAAAGAGCAGTGCCTTGACTAGCAAGCTTTCTTTGCATGTACTACTTTTTTACTAGTATTTTCTCTTAACATCGTTTTGAAAGTCCTGAAGTCCATTGACAACACGTGAACCTGCCTCTGTGTTTAATCTTCTATTTCATTTGTTGAGTCCCTTTCAAAATTGGCCACTGTTCTGTTAACATTTTTTTCTGCTCAGTTTTTAAAAGCTTATGGTGTACAGATTTGATCAGATTTGATTGGGGTTGTGACATTTTGGTAGCAAATATTTCGAATCATAGAGCAAGATGTTAATTACAAACTTCATTGTGGATAGAGCCATCTGAATCTCTTTGTCGGCTCCAGTTTTGTCCTAATTGATGAGCTTGGTCTGCCCTTCATTTACTCACAGGTGTGTAGGTGTTCCCCAATGACTGACCCGCAAAGACTGTCTTGTATCTATTTAACCACCCCTCACCCAAAGCTTCTCAAATATGTTGTCTTCATTACTTTAATGATACTTCTGCAGCTAGCCATGCAGTGGCAAATATGTCGACTAACTCTTCCTAGTATTTAGTTGTTTCTTTGTTTTAATATTTCATTTTTAGACTTCAGCTAGCTCGCTAGCTGGCTTAGTGCTAACTAATAACGTTACTCTTTGTTGTAACATCTGCATGACCAGCTGATCACTTTATTTGTGCTGGAAACATTTTCTAATTCTCAGTGGGGCCTCTGTAGTTGTTTGCATTTGAGAATCAAAGTTTAATTTGGAAATGGCGCAAATATGAGACTGGCAAGCGATTACGGTAAAGTTACAATCTCGGAATAGGAATTTTGACAAACTCAAGAACGTGTGCCATTTTGCTGTGAGACCACTTGTGTACACATCAGATAAATTAAACCAATATCTCTCTTTTTCAGGATTTTTCTTCACTTTTTTGCACACACGTCTCATCCACCAATATTGTCTGCTGCAATATGTATAAAACCAAATTTGCTTTAAACAAAAAAAGACAAAAGAAAAAGAAATAATAGCATATAATGTTCTATTTTCTGACACCAGTTACCTACAGCAAGTGAAAATTTCATTATCAATTTACTACTTCATGGTTAAAAAAGGGTCATTTTTGCCTCAATCAGAAAGTGGTCAAAATATTCTGTGAAGCAACGACACCTCTCACAGAAACACTATGAAATAACACTTACTGTAATTCCCAATCAAAGACTTACAAGTAAAGCTTATATCTGTGAATACTAGACACCTCATTAGGCAAGCAATGTACAAGAGTCAAGTTCAGCTGCATCAGGTCCCACGCAATGGACCTAATAGTGGTTTAGCATCATTTCCATTTTGACTAATCAACTGAGTAAGGCATCTGCTCTTGCCAGTTTGAAAATGTGTGTGATGAACAGAGTGAACTGAATTACGCCCAGCTTGTAAGTTACAATTAATCTTGCAACATAATGCAGGCAACATCATGGAATATTCAGTCACACACTAACACACTAGCAGATTTAATGCTGTAGCCCTCAGGAAGAGAAACTGTTGTAAACAAACACATTTTAGAAGAATGGAACCAAAATTTATCTGTAACATCTAATAAGGATTTATGGAACGTTGCAGCGTGATCGGGATCAAATAAATTAGCCAATGAATATAATGTAGAATCTGTAAAACAATTTTTTTATTAATTCAGGCTATATAGGTTATATATTCCCTGCTATGCATTGTGCGCAACTGTAATAGTGGTATATTAAAGTTGGATACTATTATTAACATGCGAGATATTCATGCAAATATAAGATTAATATTATAATGTTAACTTAGGAGAAGGAAAATATCATAAGGTGCCCGGGGAAAAAGCGATCCAACTTCTCAACAGCTGTAATATTCTTAGTTCAGAGTAAAATATCACATGAAGATTAAAGTGGTCTTATAAAAAAACATGATTTGCTAGTATATTGTCATCCCAGATTTATCAGGCCAGCCAACATGACAACAGCCCACCAGCAGCCTTTTCGCTGGCCAAGATGAGACATGATCGCTTCTGAAGTGTGAGAACATTTCAGCATCGGCTAATTAATTGTAATAAGGCTGGCTGGCACATACGTTGGCAATGACAACCCTTGGGTGAGAGGCGAGGCGAGGATTCCCTACTAAAGCCGGTGTGGAGTTTGAACTGTCAGGCCGCTGTGCACCAGAGACTTGGTCTGGCACTCACCTAGATACACATCTGCTCTGATAAATCGCCTGCATCACCCAGTGCATACATTTCATTATCGGCTTTAAGTGGGCGAAAACAACAAGAATCGGGGCTTTGAGCAGAACTTGGGTGAGAGGGCGGATGAAAGGGAGGAACAGGAGCAGAATATGCTGGGTGTTTAAAGAAATGCCCTCCTCATTTTCCTGTTAGTCACATTGACCTCTATCAACCTCTATTGACAGCTATGTGCAACTACAGAATCACACAGTTTAATTGTCTTCCATTGTTATGGGCTGATATTAGTGCTAAATTATTTGAAACTGTTACATTAATATGAAAGCATAAAATAACACGGGTTCCATCCCCATTGCAGTGTGCTATATTAACTACTGCTGAGGATTAACAGCCTTCCTCAAGGGTAACTTGACAAAATGTTCTGAGGGTTTGATAAATTCTGCATGGTTTCTGGCTTTCACAGGGTGGGAAAACTGTATTCTGCAAGTAACACAGTTTAAATGAGAAGGCTTTATCCTGCACCACACACCTGATAAGGGATGATCACTCACTCTGGCTACATCCAAAGGCAATTCACCACGACTTTCTTGTCCATCAGCTCTTTCATTGATTTTATGATTGTTCATGTCCTTGCTTGTCAAGAGCAAAGCTCCTCTGAGTTTGGTCTCAAAATGTAAGAAAATCTCAAAAGCGTGTGTAAGAGCCATTTTTATTCACAAACTCTACTGCTTTTCAAGTCTACTCAATATAGAACAACACTGCCATCACTTGGCAGCTTCTGCTCATTACTCTGACTTGAACCCACGCCGACAATGCTGCAGAGGGCACCAAACTTGCAAGAAAGAGCAGAGTTATGCAGTCCTGCATGGAACTTGAAATTAAATGGGTCAAGGAGATTTAGATCTAGGCCATTATTGTCAAAGAGAACAATGGGCATGGATGTAGGAGTAATTGGTAGAAAAGGGTAAGCATTTGTCATGTTAGTTCAGACTGAGTTCTGCACATACTTAATAGGGTTTCACATGATTTACAAAGGCATATTTGCTTTATTACAGCCAATGCCAGACTTGCTGTCACTGAGTATAATTAATGTGTCACACTTTAGTTGCTTCCTCTTTCTATAGTTTAAAACACCGCAAACTTTAATAGTAAAAGATTTATTTATATAAATATCCAGCACTAGCAATTTCACATGCACTAATTCCATTTCAAAACAGATTATCAATTAATCAGACAATCTGGAACTCAATCTTTTTACAATTGCCATAACTATGAGTAATTCTGAATTAAAAAATTTTAGAAAAAATGAATAAATTGCAGTTTTTATTTCTTTCAAAAAGAAGAATGTGACAAAGTTAGAGGGTGTTGCACTTCTAGCTTAAAGCTCATATTAGCATGCTAACATACTAACTCTGCTAACATGCTATCACTGATATTGCCAAACTAAACAGATTGTTTACCGTGTTCACAATATTTATTTGGCACTATATTGATATATTATTTGTTTGTCTCCTTTTTTTTCTGTTGTTGTTGCTATACTATTTTAACAAGTTCAAAATAAAGATACATTCTAACTATTACCCAGTAAAAACTGACTGAAAGTCACAGGTGTGTAACCACAACTGGAGCTGTCCCCTCAGAAGTGATCCTGAGAGTAAATGACCCACCATGTAATCATGTAAGACGTTTGCAGTCACATGAGTCAAGTTGTGAGTCAAGGTGTGAGTTGTTAATGTCGCACGGGCCAAGGTGTGAATCCACTGTGAGACATTACCCTACCCCACCCCCATCATGTAAGTTACTATGAGCAGAGGATTGGAGAGTGGATTAACCACTCTCAACACCACCTCCCAGGGGACAAGCCCACTAAGGGTTAAACACTTTTAGTGCATCAGAACTGAAAAGCCTCTTGGATGAGAGGTGACATGCCTTCATAAACCAAAAAGAGGTCCAGTTCATTTCAAGTGCTTGAGTTTTCCAGGTCAGAAAACAAAGAAAGCAGCTTAAGAACAGACAATGAAATGCCTCAATGGAAGGAATCATGAGAGGTCATCATCGGGTAAACGAAGCACAATCCATCCAGTTTTTGGGACACTAAAAAAAACTGTACACTTCAAGCATGCTTCAAATCCTGATGCTCATCCATCACCTTAGAGCCTGAAGTCATTAATATAGTGTCATCAGCCCACAAAACCTTTTCTTAGCAGTGTTGTAGAGGCACAAAGCGCAGTGCTGCTTGTGTTTTTGGAGTTCATACTTAATCTCAGGTGTCCTTTCATGAAAACCTCCCCAGTTTAATGATGTCCCTTTACATTTTTTAACTTAAACCAGGTTCTACAGAGCAGGGTGTACCTTAGCGAGCCCCACCCAGCCACACACACAAAGAGAAAGAGAGACAGAGAACAAATAAAACTACAGATTGATTGGGATTCTCTGACTTATGCAGCGTTTCAGAAATAATTAAATGTTCAATCATAATGAATTATTAAATATTAAATATGAGCCATATTCATTTAAGCAAATTAAATTACATAAAAAAGAAATACGTTTTCACTGGTGGTCTCAATCATTTTACTTTGCTGTAACCATGACCAATGTCCAACAGACACATGGTGCTTCCTAGATCTGTTCTTTTCCATCACTGATCATACAAAATAAATCCAGTGAAAAATAGGTTTACTCATCTATTAATATTTGTCATTTTTAAATTGAAATGTAAGTGCATGATTGATTAAACTTACATTTTTTTTGCAATTCAGTATGGTCTGATCCATCCACATAATGTACCATCATGAACTCAGATACAGCCATGCAAATTTACACTCCAGGCACATCTCTAACAATTTCTCATATTCTGTATCTGTGTATGAGGGTTATACTTCTTTATGCGCTGCAGGTAGGTCCCTTTAGTGGAGGAAGAAACCCCTGTGACTTGCACACAGCCCAGCATGGTCACCGCCCTGCACTCTACCCCTCTCTCCTTCATGCTGACAAGTGGGATCCATTCTTCTGTGTCTGGGTTGAAGCACTCAGTGAGGGTGGTCTGGCCCCCTACCATGCGCAGCCTGCTGTTCAAAGACACCAGGCACATCCCATACTCTGCAGGGAGCAACAGCGTGACAATCATAGATTTATTTTAATAAAAAGGTTAAATTAAAAATAATGTGTCTTTTTGCACATACAGTCAAGAGCAGGCACTTAATACTAAACAAATCTCAGATAAGTTTGTCTTTTCTATTTGTTTTTTGTGACTAGATTTGCTAACACAGCTACGTGGATGTGGGTAATATTATGGTGGTTGAAATCCACTGTGAAACTTTACACCTTTTCTTAGATATAGTTGCCCTTGAAACCAAAAGATCCATCTGCTACATAATTTCAACACCTGACAAAATGTTAAAGAGAGAAAAGCAGAATAGAGATTTGATCTCTGACCTGCCTGCTAGCAGCCTGTGGGCTTCTTTCATCAGCAGGAGGGCGCGCATAGAGCTGAGAGAATGCTAGCATGTTGAAGCACTTGTCCACAACCAGGAGGGCCTCTCAGGCCCCTTTCACTGCTCAAAACTGCAGTAGGTCAGCAGCCCTTAGCAAGCTTTTCACGTTCAGCAAGGTTATGTTGACTCTGGAGGAGTAGACACGAGTCACCCAAGGCCAACACAAGCGCCGCGTCTGCCCCCAGCAGCTTGGATGAGAGAAGTAAATAACATCTTTACTTTCAAACTAAAATGTTTGTACACATTTGAGCACTTCTTATGAAAGTTAACCTCTAAATGCCAATCTCATGATTACATTTTTGTGAAGAGGACCTGCCCTTTACTTCCACACATTTATATTATTTGTGGGTTTCTTTTTTGTTGTTATTGTTGTTTTTACTGCATGATAGTTACTTTAACAGCTCCACTGTGTAGCAGTTTGCACATTCCTCTAACAACCAAACGATCCCTGCTTTGATCCTGGAAGGAGAGACTAATTTCTTTGTTTTTTTGTCAGGAGAGGAATCCTGAAAGGTGTAAAAGGTCTCCCAACTCTAAAACATGCAAGACGACCTACTTTGGTTGTATTGCTGTGAAAGAAAAATGGGAAAGCAGGTCCATTTGCATCCAGTTTCCTTTACTATGCATACCAAATGAGTTACAGATGCAAAAATCATATGTTGGAATGAAACTGACTGCTTCCGAACAATCTTTTGCCAAACTTTCCAAGGAAAATAGTCCAAATTCAGAAAACTTGTACCCAAGTTTGACAGCTTCAGTATTCAAGATGGCTGTTTCTAAGCATCTTCGTTTAATACAAAAATCCTCATCTAAACCCTCTTGCTACTGAAGAGTGAATTCAGAGAGTAAACAAAGCCTGCTTGTCTTGGACTGTAATACCAGGTTAGATCTTAGACAAGTGCAATTGAGTTGTTGGCCCTGATTCATACTCTAAATCTATGTTCCAACCGTGATGCATTTGTGCCAACCTACTGATGTGTGGGGGGCTTTCAGTCTTAGGAAGGAATATCTTTGCATCTCCACAGGATGTAACTGCCTCTCTGGATAGAAATGATAAATCAGTCCTTCATTTGCCACTGATTGAAGTCTGGGTGACAACAGCCCATTTGCATTTATTCATTTGGCAGACACTATAATCCGTACTGATGTACCGCTGAGGCACAATCCAAAGCACAGCAGATCAAGAACTGAGAAAAAAAACCCTTCCAGGTGTGATGTAATACACAAGTGTGTTGTAATTTTCTTTTTTTCTTTCTTCTTCTTCCTTTTTTTTTTCTTTTTTTTTTTTGGAGAAACAAGTGAAAAATCAAGCAAGAGAAATAGACAGAGGCAGTGCAAACTAGTCCAGTAACTCAGAGGCTGGGCTCCAAGCGAAATTTGACAACAGCAGCCTAAATTAAATTTGGTAAATCATTCCACCAAACCAATACAGCTCTACCATGAAGTTCTAAATACCCAAGCAGCAACCTCCAGGGCTGAAAAATGAAGCCAGTGAGCCAGTACCAAACACATTTCCTTTAATTGTAACCTGAGGTTGGCTCCAGAAGTGACTCAGTCCCCATAGAGGCCCATGTTAAGGTGTCCACCTCCAGCAATGAAATTATCATGTTTTTAAAATTACCAAGGCTTATGGCTTTGGCAGTGATGGGAATAATGGCGTTACAAGTAAAGGCGTCACTAACGGCGTTACTTTCTTCAGTAACGAGTACAGCGCCGTTACCGTTACTAACAAGAAAATGCGGTGCGGTCGCGTTACTATTTTTCAACAAACAGACGGTTGAAGCTGTCTTCAGCTTACTGCACCTTATATCAGTTGCACGGAGGTAGCTGTAAAAATACAGTTATTTCCAGTAATGACAATACAGTTTGTTGCGCTAATTTTACATGGGATCTTGCCTTTTCAAGTGATTTTAAACATTAAATTAGGAACATGTTAATGTGATTAAACAATGAAATTACCTATAAACAAGGTCAATGAATGTGGCAATATGAATCATAATACGTAAATGTACAGAAATATATAGTTAGTTTAAATATTAATGGATTGCATGCCCTGGGACAGAGGCGAGGCTGCCATATCGCACCATCACCAGTGAGCGGTAGGTGAAGAGTCTTGACCACAAACACAATACCGAGAGGGTCCGAGCCGGGGCTCGAACCGGCAACCTTCTGATCACAAGACAAACTCTCAACTCTTGAGCCACGATCGTCCTAAATAGCAATGATAATAATACTTATGTGATACTTGTGTTCTTTGGTGTATTAAGAGTTTTTTCATGTGCTATGTGCAGAGGTGTTTTTTTCTGTTCTCAAACTGATCTCCCTGTTGGAGCTCAGTCTGGTGGGAGTTATTTTTTTCTCTTTATCTTTCCTCATGTGGTGCATTTTCCATTGTTATACCTCTCTGACCTGTCTTCCCCATGTGATGTTTTGTGTAATGTATGTATGGTCGGAGGGTAAGATGGCGACGCCATTGCGTGCAATGGGTCGGCAGCCTTATGAAATTTCCCCTTGTGGGACTAATAAAGGTATATCAAATCAAATCAAATCCATAGCATTACATTTGAATTCAACAGTTCAATCTTTCAAATAACGGACAGATATTTGTGAAATCATGATACATTTGTGAATGTATTTTAACAATCTAAATATGCATATGTACAGACAGATACAGTTAATAATCATGAAAATTATGTTTTATTACATTACAGTGATTTAACATTAATTTACATTTGAAATGTGAAATCACAGTCTATCTACGTAACTTTAAAGATATTCTAGAAGAACAGAACAAAACTGTACAATGCACAGTAAAATACTTTTATATTAGGATTTTTTCCTACAGTACAGCCATACCCACGACCTTGTGGTTGTTAGTTCACATTCATTGGCCGATGCTTAGCGTCATGTTATTATGTGTCCCAACATCCAATGGCATGTCACATTGTTTTCATGGCCACACCCTCACCCCAGGTGCAGAGGCCTATTTCTGTTCAGGAATGTTGTGAATACTTTGAGATTTTTATTAATTGCAATTCCTACCTCTACATTTATTTTTTAAAATATATAATTAGCACAGCGTGGCCGTGCAGTGTTTTATATGTTTGTTTTTTTTGTTTTTATTCCTATTAATTATATTTTCACTTGTTATCTCTGAATCATTGAATCAGACCAAGATGACATGAAATTTTCAGCAAAATTATAATTGAAATACTCCTTTAATTATTGATTATTTTCATTCATTTTCGATCATTTTATATATTTTTCCATAGTATTACATTTGAATTTAACAGATCATTCTCTCACATAACAGACAAATATTTGTGAAATTATGATACATTTCTGAATGTATTTTTACAATCTAAATATGCATATGTACAAAAAATATATATTTAAAAAACAAGTAAATTGTGTTTTACTATATTTACAGTGATGTTATGTTATTTTACCTTTGACATGTAAAATCACAGTCTACTTATGTAAATTTAATGATATTCTAGAAAGACAGTACAAAACTGTAAGATATACAGTAAGATACTTTGACATTACTATTTTTTGGAACAGTGTAGTAGCAGCCTTCTCATTTCTTTGTGTTTTGTGCTGTGTTTTACAGGCCCACAGAGGAGGACAGCTCCGAGGCAGATGAGGGACAGGTCCCAGGACGGTCCATCGGCAGTGGAGCTGGCCATCCTGGTGTCCCTGAAGATGCCACGCCAGTCTTCAACGGAGCATTTCCTCCTCAGTCTTGTTCCTGCTCTGGAGAGCAGCTGGGTCCTTTTTATTCCTGTCTCTCTGTAAATTCTTATATTTTATATATTTATGTTTAATGTTTTTCTGTTTGTAAATTTTAATATTATTTCAAATAAATTTTTATAATGACTAATGTCTCAGTTCTACTACACAGCAAATGTTGGCACACGACTTGACACATGTAGAATTTATTTCATATTATACTAACGACAAAATATACTAACACAGTGGGATGCAAAGGTTTGGGCAACCTTGTTAATAGCCATTATTTTCCCGTATAAATCGTTGGTTGTTACAATAAAAAAATGTCAGTTAAATATGTCATACAGGAGACACACACAGTGATATCTGAGAAGTGAAAAGAAGTTTACTGGATTTACAGAAAGTGTGCAATAATTGTTTAAACAAAATCAAGTAGGTGCATAAATTTGGGCACCACAAAAGCTAGGGGGCAAAACAATCACATGAGTGCTGCTTTTTGACAGAGGAAGAATAAAGTAGTCATGATAAGCCAATCACATGACCACTTCAAGATGACAAAGCAACAAGGTGATATATACCAGTTTTTAAATTATGTTGATAGTCATGATAAACAATATATACGTGGCGTTTTTTCCTCAATAGTTTTGTCACGTTTACTGTCTAAGGACAGCGCTAGTAAGCACTCTCTGCTTATGAGCAAAAAACAAAACAAAACAAAAAACAGCCCGTCCGTGTTGGTGGAAAAATGCACCATGTCGACCAATCAAAAATAATATGGCAACATGACATTTGGTTGCTTAGGAACACGGAGAAGTTTTAGGAGTGAAGTCCAGAGAGAGAGAAAGGAAGACAGCAATAGAGAGTGAGTTTCGTGAGATTTTTCGAGATTGTGAGATTTGTGACGTTTAGCATGTTTGGAGTGTGTGTGGCATCTTATTGAATGCAGTGCGTGCCACAGGTAAATCGATTGCAGTGTCGCTAAACGGGGTGTAACGGTTTGCAGTGTTGTGTTATTTTTCGCACCATTTGTGTGGTAAGTCTCATGTGCATCAGCCGGATGTTTTGTAAGTCCTGTCTGGAAATAACTGGGAATTTGTATGTCTAATTAATGTAATAAATAAATTATCAATTTATTTCTTTGCCCCGTTTACTCATCCCTTGTCCTCGGTTACACAAACAAGGCAAAGTAAATAGTTTTTAAAGGTGAAATGTAGAGGAAACCTCAAAAATAGTGAAAAATGGTCAATTATACCCTGGACCCCAGAGGATTAAATATTTTGGGCTAGTGTTGGGCAAGAAAAAGGACCAAATGTTGTAGTCCTTGATAATGCATTGCTTTAAAAGGCGAGAATCTTAAGAGATGGCTGTTATGAGGAAGGGCAGCCCAGAAACTTTACTTTACCAGCAACACACATCATTGTGTGCCTCAACTTTCCGTCTTTTACCCAAGCTAATCTGCCATTTTGGGGGGGGGGGATTAGAGAGCTGATTTAGATTATCATATTAAGATTTAGGGACACATCATCAGTAGTGTGTGTATACACGTGTGTATATACACACACGTGTGTGTGTGTGTGTGTGTGTACATGTATATACGTATACATACATATGTGTGTATATATGTATGTATATATTAGGGGTGCAACGATACACAAAATTCACGGTTCGGTTCGGTTCGATACTTTGGTGTCACGGTTCGATATTTTTTCGATACAAAAAAAATGTTCATGCCTTTTTAATTTGTCATTTATTAAAATTATAAATATATATTTTAACTCAAAAGTACAGTTTTTAAATTTAACCCTAACCCTTGTGCGTGTTTTTTATTTTGACAGCGAATGCGCACCTGCGGACCACTTATGTGCAGCCCTGGTTATTTAGCTCGTCATATTGCAGCCACAGAAATTCTTTTGTCCATGAAACCATAAAGCTGCACTTTCTTTTTGCCTTATAGTCTGATTTGTCATAACTTCTCCGTTTTGTGGTAAGCTTTTCTTTGGCTGTCACTTCTTCACCCTGACCTGTCTTATTTGGCTCAGCAGAACTGAAATGCTTTTACACACGCACTCACATAAGCTCAGCGATTCTCTGCGCGATCAACCTCTCACATGTTTAAGCTGCGGGAGATTTCACTTGTCATGTTTGCATAGTAAGCTAACGATTAATAAGACGATGTCAGAGGAATTGGTGCACAAATTATCATCACTCACAGATCAGTGCTGTCGCTCTCTATACACAGTTCGCGCGATTGCAAAGTGAAAGCAAAAAAACAAGCGCAAATTCAAACGCGATTTCAATATGTCACATATTGACAGTGGCTCACCGATGCCAATGACATAATTACCCAGCTACATTTCCGAAAGAATGCAAAAGCATTGACATATATTTTTCCTACAATAGCCCGACGGGCAGGGCAGAGATAGATTTTGGTACCCCGACTGAAAAAATCGCTAGCCCCGGGACGTCGGGCTAGCGATATTGCGAGCCCTGTATCTGATTGAGGAATCACTCATCTTTGGAAAAGAGAGTTTATTACAGAGAAATGTCTCTTTCCAAAATAAAGCTATACTATCCGCTTCTTCTGGGCTATATTCTCAGCAGCATATTAAACAGCTGTCTAAATGACTCGGCTAAAGTTAGTAGCATGCTTGCTTTTTTTTGTCTGCTTCCACTTGTCTTTGCACTAGGATGATGTCGGCGTAAACGTGCAGTCATATTCGTTGTGTTCCCACTAGTGCTGTCAGCGTTAATCTCGTTGAAATGACATTAACGCCACAACACGGCAAATCTCCGTTAACGAGCTACCGCCGATCGCCCCGTGCATGGGGCTAGACGGCCAACACGTTAACGAGCTAACTGCGCTAACACACTAGTTCACACCCATGTAATTGAGCATTGCATGGCACATCCAACATACTGTTTTACTTTAGTGCATGACTCGCTTACCTTCAGGGTCATACGTCACATGAAAACCAAAATAATTCCAAACGCCAGATCTGAATGAGGGTGGGGGAGGTCCATCTTGTAAGGAGAGCTTAACTTCTGTCTCGCTAGCTTGCCCTGCACTCTTCCTTCTGACGATGCTGTCTGTGTTGAGCGCTCAGTGAATCTGTGTTCGACTACTCCGCCTAGGCTGCACTGTCGACCCTAGGCGGAGCAGTCGAACGCAGATTCACTGAGCGCTCAACACAGACAGCATCATCAGAAGGAAAGTTGATAAAATAAATTACAAATGTTGTATTGTTCGATACATATGCGTACCGAACCGAAAGCACTGTATCGAACGGTTCAATATCGATACGAATATCATTGCACCCCTAGTATATATGTATATGTGTCGTTAAATTCAATTCATTTTATCCTTTCATCTAGAGAGTCTAGAAGCTAGCTTTTATATTTGTCACTGAGTCGTAAAATTACTTTAGATTTTAGGACAACAATTAATCTTAATTAGTCTCATAATTGTCTCATTCTCAATTCTCATTTAATATTTCTAACGAGAAGCTTGTTTTCATCCATTTATGAGTCTGTATAGTCAGTACCCCTCAAAAATCTATTGGACTACATTTAGTATTTTTAGTATAATTGTTCATTGTGAAACACGATTTAAAGCAATACCTCACAATATAATGAAATCTCACCTCACCATCACAGTGTTACAAAACCATCTTAATTACTGCAGTGGAAAATATTTGCACTACATTAATTTGGAAATATATTGGAGATAATACTTTAAAGATATGGCCCCAATATTTTATCACTGCTGGTGAGATGTAAGACTTGCCTCTAGAAGGATTTGAGTAAAACCTGAGAAAAAATAATCAAAGAGGTAATTAATTTGATTTAATCACTGGAATTACACATTAACAACACAAAATATTATTTTATCAAACTGGCTTTTGACAGTGGCAACAGAAAGTCAATCAATGCATATATACATATATATGTCTCCATGAGCACGGCTGTTGAAATTGTACATAAAAACTGAATAGTCTATTCAGATAATGCATACTGGCCACAAGAAACCTGAGCAAAATCCTAAATGAGGCAGATATCAGCTGAGGTAAGTTCATGTAAAAATGTTACATTCAAAATGTTGACAAAAGCACCTTATTTAAAGTATGTATTAGTTACATTATAATGTGCCTTTTACAGACGTATTTTTAGTCAGTTTACACTAAGACAGACAACTTCATGCCATTTGGCAGTTTCAAGTTCCTGGTATGGTGCATGCTGTAACACTGTCTGGAGCATTTAAATATAACACACCATAATGCCATCAGTAACATCAGTGCTTTTCTTTTCAGAAATCAAAATGTCTTACACAGAATATAGCAGGGAAGAACTGGTATAGTGTTTTTCTCAGATTCATAAAGAAAAATTACTCAAGTTAGTAGGAGTGCTTTAAGCTTTCGGTCATAATGTGAAGAGACAACTAACATTTGTAAACTATAAACCAAATTTAATTAAATGCGATATCCAGAACCCATTGTTTGTTCATTGGTTTGGAAATATTAACATATATCCAGTCAGCCAGTTTCCCAAACACAGTCTGGTGCTCACAAAATGAATAAAATTTTAAAAAGAAAGAAAAGAACATCAGTGAAGGTCTTCACTGAGTAAAGAGTTTAATCACCAGGCTTAATTCAAGGTTGGGAAATTGAGCAAGTGTGTGTTGAGACCCACAAAACAAAGAATGAATTAAAATTTTTATCTTTTGGCCTATTATTAGAACATGTTTATTAGCAGCCTGTCACAAAAACACAATGATGTCCCCACTTCTGTAGTAAAAAACACCAAAGATGACACAGTTTGACAGGCATGAATTTGCATTATAGTACCAGTGAGCTGATTTCCAAAGTGTTTTTAGAAGAAATCCACATCAGTCAGTGTGTAAAACAGGAGGCTCTTTCGTGGTTTGGGGAAAATAAAAAATAAAATAAATTAATACCTTAAAAATTTTGAAAAGTAAAGGTCGTATCAAATATTAATAAAATGCCTTTAACATGAACCTTTCTAGAAACCCTAGTCCAGAAACATTACAATGGAGACATCTTTTAATTTTTCTTGTAGTCTGGGACTAAAATTAATCCATGTCTCAAATCTGCTCAGAAATTTCCCTGACTTCTACTTTATCAGATCAAGTTAACTTGCTGGTTCATCTCTGCTTCTTGGATCAGCCCCAACAACAGATCTTGAATACTATACTAAATATAATCTTAACTGAATTCTTACGTAGTATTTAACATACACTGCACATGTAAAAGCTGCTGTTGTGACACACTGCCTATGTATTGTTAGTGGTTTCAGGCGCCTCTATTTTCGATCACCACGGAAAATTAGAAAAATTGTAAAGATCATGAAGATAAAAGATAAAGGTAAATTTCCCTGCAGACGAATTACCCTTTTTAAAAGACTGGTTTACATGTGCAAATGCTGTCGTTTTAAATAAGTTAAAAATTTCATAAACTATTCTAAAATTTTGAATTATAATATGAAAAAAAAAAGAATACAGGCGGCACAATGGATCCTGCAGTGCAGGCTCAATATTTGTAATATTTCATGTGCCACGGCTACGACTGCATGCTTGCTTTCAGCTCCCGGAGAATGTCAGTGCCACTGCTCCAGGCAATGTTTTTAGCTCTTACAGAAAAGTTGCCCTCCTGACCTTCCAGTTTGGCTAGCAGCTTCTCCAGAGTGTATCCCTTTCTTGGCATCACAACATCACGGCCTCTCAGACAGGAAGTAGGGCAGAGATCATTCCCCCCATCCCCCGCATAAAAGATTTGCTCATACTCCACGCCGGCATCAGATTGCAGAGAAAGGTAAAGCTCCAGGACTTTTTTCTTGCAGAGGTTGACAGGGCATTGATCACAGGCGTGAGAATGATAGCACTGCACCTCAATGTGGCCCAACTCATTGAGCTTAGCTGGGTTGGTAAAAACCTTGTCAACAGCCGCCTGGAGTCCTGCAGCATGGAGAATCCATTCTATAAACAAGGTGTTGGAATCAGAGATGACTATGCAGTCAATGGCACTTTTATTCTCTGCTATAAATGTCAGCAACTCAGTCATTCCAGCTGTGAAGGGGATGGTCTCCATCACACTGCGAACCCTGTCTGGGCTCACCTTCTGCTCACCTGCGGGCATAGATTAGAAAATGTTGAAGGCAGATTTCAGGAAGTAGTAAAACAAAAACAAACAGCATGACAGACTCACCTATGTAGTTCAGCACCCTGCCCATGTACTCAGTCCAGTAGCCTTTTCTGTACGAATTCTCCACAGAGCCAGGAAGTGTCTTATCAGGAAGGCACCTGACACAAGGAATATATAAATAAGAGAAATCAGGATAACTCAGCTATAGTGTTTCTCTAATGGTGTATTAAGGTCCTAGTATAAAACAGTAATTGCAGAGTAGTAGCAGGAGCAGTGCAACAGAAAATCTTTGTCAAGATAATACATACAGATGACAAGAAACATGGAAAGAGCTGAAGTAAGACTTTCTTGACCTACCTGACCACCCAAGTGTCACTGTTGGCATCGACCACGGTGTGGTCAAAATCAAACACCATCAGAATCTTCATTTGGCACCTTAAAAGCAAAATAGCACACAAAACTAACTAATAAATTAAGCAAGATAATAGTTATTTTTAAGCTCCACCCTTCTATTATTTCGTTTGGTAACGGATACTGCTCTCAACCGGTCTATTTACGTCTTATCAGCTCAAAACACAAGTAACTGAGCCCACACTTCCGCTTCTTAAAAATTACCCTTCCCATTAAAGCCGATCCTTACTTGACATGTCAAATAAGATTTTTTAACAATATTTATTATTCCTTTCTCCATCAAAACTACGTTAAAACTAACGAACTTTTAAATGCCTTATTTTTTAAAGGAAGTGTGGTGTAAACTCGTCCCCTTACAAGTAAACAGCCCACGGGTAGAGCTAGTCAGTCAGTCACAGCGGTTCCTAACGTGCTGAAGACACGTGACTGGGATTACATAGCTTTCTGTAATAAACTGTAGTAAACTATACCCAAGATAAATACACATAAAACACATAATAATAATGTAAAATTTTGAGCAACTGCAAAATTACCGGTACGAGTCCTCCGTCAGGAATTCACCGATCTTCCTTATCTTCCTTCTCCTTATCTTGCTTTGCCGCAAAAAGTGGAACAAATCTCAGCTCATTACCGCCACCTGCAGCTTCTTTTGGATGTTGCGTTAAAACGTAGTAGTTCCTCTACTGCCAACAATGAGCACGTACTTTATAAGACATACCATTTTTCTACTTTAGGAAAGGTGTAGATCTTTCAACGTGCAACACTTTTGTGATAGTTTTTACTGATAAATACCGTTTTTTTTATTCATATATTCCACCATAGCACTAACAACAACCCATCAAACCAGACTTCCCATATTTGGCCTCCGGGTGGCAGTATCGCACAAGTGCACACACGAGAACGCAGAAGAAGAAAACGTCAGTTTATTTCCTGGTTGTATAGTCAGGAGAGTCCGTGCAGATTGTTTTTCCGTATCTTTAATTTAATCGATCGGTGTTTTTCCACCAACATGTTAAAAGGTTTAGGGACGTGGTTGGGTCTGGAGGGCCCGACCGTTACGGAGACGTCGGTTGACAAGGAAAAGCTGAATGTGGGGCAGGAAGAGAAGGTGGTAGAAGCACAAACCGAGGTAAACAAACAGCAGCCAGCTGACCAGGATGGAACACCAGAGGCGGAGCAGGAAAACTCGGAACAGTCCACAGGACTCGGCGGTGAGGAACAGCTCATATCTGGATGATTAACTCTTAATTAACTCTAAGCTACGTGCTCAAAGTTACTCAGCGTGACGTTAGTCTTTCTCTCTGTGTTGAACCCTGAAGGCTTTCCTGTTCATCTTTTTTGTATGTTCTTCACTCCCAGCAAGAGCAAATATGACTGCAGGAGAATCTGTTCTCTCATATATGTATCTTTTATTGCAGTGGCAATGGTTTTATTAACAGACTCTTTCTCCATTTGAAGGTTACATCTTCAGTTTTGCTTCCAGTGCCACCAAGAAAATCTCTGATTCAATGGTGGAGACTGCCCAGACCATCAAGAAGACAGTGGAAGAAGGAAAAATTGATGGCATCATAGACAAGGCATGTTGCTCTCAGATTCTTTTTGACTGGTTTTTCAGATTTTAAAAACGGCGTGGGGTTCATCTGTGCATTTGTGGGTTTGTAGGTCAGTTTTCTGTATTTGCTTTCCCCGAACTGGCACACAAAGCTGGTTATCAGTTCGCTAATTTAACCCAGGGTTTCTCCTAGAACTCTGAAACCTAAGATTACTGTCTGGCAGTCTAATAAGAAGATGAGCATAACCTTCTCCCAGCAGTTTTATTTTTGATATTCTCAGCTGCAAACTTTAAAGGTTTGAGAGTAAAGGTTTGTTTGTTTTTTTTATTCAAATATTGGCTTAGTCTACATAAGTTTCATATGAGTTCAGCAAGTACACTGTCGGTGTCCTATTTTAGGATCAGATATTAATACTTATAGTTTGTTTATTAAAACCAAAAGAATAAAGTTGTGTCTAGAAATCTATAGTATTTATTTCTGATTCTTATTAGGAAAACAAAGACAGTAGACGCTATAGAAGAAAACTTTAGACTCCTGTTTATGCACAGAAGTTTGAGGGATCTTCCAGGAATAGTGATGCTATTTTCTGGAGAATTGATTAATTAGTAGGCAGTGAGTTCATATCTGCTGATCTCTATTCTGGATCTTAACTTGCTCCAGATAGCGATTAAGAAGTGAACCACCTTCAAAGTACAGAAAACCCAGGGGTTAAGCCTGAGCTTACCTGGATAAGCAGTATTGTATTATTATTAAGTAGCATTGGCCTCTGGACTTAAAGGTTTGATTATACACATAAGCGCACTGTGCTTTATATAGTCTACACACCCTCTTCTTATTTTTGGCAGTTTGATCAATAAAAAATATCAGGGGCAAATAAAGCTTCCATAGATTAAACATTACTTAAAAAAATTTTCAAAGTATTTTTAAGTCTAAAAGTGTTAAAGTTTAAAATTTGTATCAAAGTTTCCAGATTTTTTCATATGCAAGTAAAATCCTGGATTTTATCATAACTTTTTCAGGACTTCCTGCTTTGTTAACACTTTCCATTTATGCATCAGCTTTTCCAATCTATTTATTTGTGTGTGTGTGTGTGTGTGTGTGTGTGTGTGTGTGTGTGTGTGTGTGTGTGTGTAGACATTTTTAGGGGACTTCCAAAAAGAGCAAGAGAAATTTGTCCAGGAGAAGAAGGCCAAGAAATCAGGTAAACCAGACTTTAAAGCATGAATGTTATTTACTGATGACCTCAAATGATTCGTACAGTCACCACATACGCTGATTACACACCTTTGGGATTACAGTGACAAATCTGCAGCAGCTGTGTGGTGCTATCATGTCAATATGGATCAAAATCGCTGCATGATATTTCCAGAATTTTATTGAATCTGAGCAATGAAGAATTAAACTGGTGCTACAAGGTGAATGAAGTGTAGTCATAATGTTTTCCAAAGTCAATTATTGAACCACTATGAAAATAAATATATCAATCAAAAGTTCAAATATTAATTTCTGAAAGCAAGACTTACACTTTGAAATTGACACACTTTGTTTAAAATTGGAGTCTTGTGAGACCTGACTGGGATAAACTGTGTAATCTTTATTTTTACATTGCGCCTGTGAGGGGCAGCAGAAATGATATTATCATGATTTTATCAGCATACGTCACTTACTGGCCAAGCAGCTTCTATTTACAGAGAGCCAGGTTTGTACATGTGTGCATCTCAGAGATAAGGATTGGAACTGATGGTACATGACTGAATGTGTGTGTGCACACATGCTCTGATGTTTGTGTAGAAGCAGCAGTGCCACCCTGGGTCGGCTACAATGAAGAGGAGACAATCCAGCAACAGATTCTCGCTCTGTCCGCTGTAAGCAAAGACATCATGCACAGTATATAGTACAAATGTATGAATGGGTAGCTATTTTTGTGGCTACTGTTTTACTTATTTAAATTTATAAATTATGCTTTGAGTAGAAACTGAGCTGTTTGGTTGCTGATTCTAGGACAAGAGGAACTTCCTCCGCGACCCTCCCGCTGGTGTTCAGTTCCACTTTGACATGGAGCAGATGTATCCTTTAGCTGCAGTCATGCTGGAAGAAGATGAGCTCCTCAATCGCATGCGCTTTGACCTGGTTCCTAAACAGTCAGTGCTCCTCAAACATTTTTTTGTGTGTGTGTGTGTGTGTGTGTGTGTGTGTGTGTGTGTGTGCGTGCGTGTGCGTGTGTGTGTGTGCGCGCGCAAATGTACCTGTTTTTGCCTCCATTTATAGCAGAGTCAACCTAAAACTGATATTTAAAAATGGATGGTGACATGTTTGTGTTTGACAGTGTGAAGGAGGAGATGTTTTGGCGGAACTATTTCTACCGGGTGTCTCTGATCAAGCAGTCGGCTCAGCTCACAGCCCTGGCAGCCCAGCAGCAGCGGAACGATAGTGTGGACAAAGGGGCCAGTGTTTCACCTGAAGACATCGTCCTAACAGGTCTGAATTTTTAGCTCTGCTAGAGAGGTAGAGATCACCAAGAAAACTTTGTCGTATCACAGCTGCAGGAAGGCAGGCGGATTTACAACCCCAATTCCACAGTGGAAAAATTCAAATATAGTGATTTGAAAATCTCTTTTCAAAATCTTTGGTCATGGCTTTATAAAGGTGGTTTATACAGTCAAAGACCTTCACAGTCCTGCAACTTAGGCTGTGTTATTTTACAGTTTGCAGGCACCTAAACACCATGTAAGAAAGAAAGGGGCACAGCTCTCTCTTAAAGTTGGAAAGATATCAGTTTAAAATGTAAAAGCAGATACTGTGAAAGGAGCTAAAAGCTATATTTATTTTGTTCTCTAGGAAAAGTTGGCAGATGGTCTGAGAATTCAAGAGTACTTGTACAATAAAGATTACTCAGTCAGATCTTTTGTGGTCTAGAGCCACAGAGAGCTTTATATCCAAACAGCAGTACTTTAAATTGTTCTCTGACACACTGGAATCGATGGCAGAAATTGCTGCCATGTGTTCTTTTCTTGGGCTTTATTGATACTCATTCAGAATAAAAGGAAGGTGTCTATTTGATGTGAAATAATAATGAAGGAAATGGAAAAACCCAATCATCTTAATGCATCGCTGAAATCTCTTTTCCTCCCTTATTTAAATGGGCACATACAGTGTTTGTTAAGACTGATGTGGAATTTATTGTCCTTGTCTGTTTGAGTAGCTCATTGGCTACAGAGAGAGAGAAATTGTAATCCAGCAAACACAAAGGCTTTCAGTAGCGCTGAGAGCAGTTGTCCAAAAAGCCAAGAACAAGTTACCCAACAGTGATGGTTTATGTAGATAGAATGCTGATTGGTTGATAAGCTAAAGGAACCAGGAAAAGGATGATCACCAGGAAGAGGCATGTTATGTAATGAAGGCTTCCTCTCTAAGCTAAAGGATCAAAACCGGTGGAAACATAAAGAGCAGCCCACATTACCAGTTGTTCCATATATTTTTAACACTACCCCCAAGTCACAGTACTTTGCTACAATGTATAAAATGGAGCTAAATACTGTTTTAGTACGGTTTGGGAAGCACCTGTGGACTTCCAACACAATATCTGAATGTCTGATTCAATTGTTTAATTAGGGAAAGAAATCTGTCTTTTTTAATTATTCAATATAAACATGTAAAACGTCATTTCTTTTTTATTTTCTGCTTGGTTGAACTGGTAAACAAATTAGATATTTTATTTAAGGACTGAAAGGTAAAGAAGTCATATCATATAGTATTATAGAGTTACCTAAATGGATCAGGCGGCATCCATGGTAAAAGCTAATAAGGTTTGTGCTCATATTTTGATAAATGACCTCAGACACCATCCAAAGGTCAGAGGTTAAAGAGTAAGTCCATTGTAATATCAGTGTGTTATTTCTTTGTAGACAATGTCAGACCAAAAACGCCGCCAGTTTCCATCAGTGACATACAGAAGGTAAAAGCACTGCACACGTTGAACTTTTCCAACCACCTTTTGAGAAGTTAAGAAAAAAAAAAACCAAGAGTCGCTCTCCTCTTTCTCTGCTGCCTGTTTTCCTCATAGCCAACACATGAAGAAGATGAGGAGATTTCAACAAGTCCCGGAGTGTCCGAGTTTGTTAGTGATGCTTTTGACTCAACGGCCATAAACCAGGAGGACCTAAGGAAAGAGATGGAGCAGCTGGTGCTGGACAAGAAGGACAGTCCTTCTCCTGATGGTTGGCTTTGGAAGAGTTCCTATCCTTTTTTTTAAGCTCAAAGTATTTCTTGTTCTGTAAGAGAATGGCTTTGCTCATAATATTTCCTCCCTTTCATATCCAGACGAATCAGCAGATTGGGAAAAGGAGCTGCAGCAAGAACTTCAGGAGTATGAGGTGGTGACTGAATCGGGCAACAAAGACGACCAGTGGGATCAAGAGATTGAGAAGATGCTCCAGTCTGATGACAGCTAGTGTGTTTGATGCGTTTATAGTCACTTGTCTGGGCTGAAATTAATGAATCGTGACCATTGATGCACAAGGGGAGGAACTTTACACGACTCTCATTTCTATCTCGTATCTGATGAAGTGTCGTAGATCCAATTATAGCAAGAATGTGTCACCTCTGCTGGAGGCAGCAGTCATTTTCTGGCATATTAGTGAGTTCATTGTTCCCTCCTAAATGAGTTTCCTCTATTTGGTTCTCCTAATCAGCTGTGTTTTTGATGAGAAATATCACTAGATGATACTCCAGTACAAGTACTATGAATTTTATAATGGAGAAAAACGATCTTTATTATGTTTTGTTTGTTTGTTTTTTAATCTTAGTTTTTCACTGCTGGTTCCTGGTGGCTTGGACAGTCGTATATACGTCTTGCTATAATCTTAGTACAGAGTACTAGTCAAAGTCAAATGTAAAGTAACATGTATGTAAATAAAGAAGACTGTAACACTAAACTGCCAGGTGCATTTCTCTCTAATTATATCTGTCTGTGTGTTTTGCTGCTACTGCTGTGTCATTCTGTTTTATATGTCAGCCTTTAATAAAAATGCATCTGTTATGGAAAATTATGCCTCATGTTCAAGGTGGACACAAAGTCAAGGAAAACTGATAACCGCAGCTGATAACCTGAAAACCTTCCTTTGGAAACTTCTAAACTATGTTACAAATCTTTTAAATCAGCTCTGACCTACTACATATAATGTTATTCTACCTTAAAATATTTATGTGTAATGACTTGACTATGTTTTTTTACTTTTATGTTTTGTGACTGTCTGCACAGTCGCAGGTATGTTTGGTGACTTTCAGTGAGGATTTAGTGCCCCCTCACCCAGATCGAACACTGGTGACACTTTTCAGTGACAGGTAATGGATTCATTTGTATATACATTCCTACTGCTTTTCACACAAGTGGTCACGCTTTATAATCCAGTTCCAAAATCACTGGTACAGTCTTTAGAATATAAATGAAAGAAAACAGCAATTTGCAAATCACTATAAATATTTAATCCTGTGTTGAAAAAAACAAAGCAGTCCTGCATATTAAACAGTTTTGAAATACCATATACTCAGCACTTTCTGTCTACACCCAGCTGAAGAGTATCCAGAGCAGATAACACAGTTCAGCCTCAGGGTGGAGCCAGAGCTACAACAATGGTGTTAGCAACCACATATCAGTTTATCTCATGCTCATTAACTGAAAGTAAAGTCTAGATAATTTATTGAGACTAATCTCAGGTTGCTGGATTACGAAAAAGGAAAGAAAATAATCAATACATCAAAGTCTAAGGCTTTATCAGTTAACTGCATGATTATTAGAGTCATTCCTGCCTCAACAGTAATTTATATTCAGTGCTTAAAAAAATAGTTTTCTTTAAATGTTTGTTTAAAGAAAGTTATGAAACATTAAAAATAATTTTGTTAAACTGGGGGGAGGAACACGAGTATTTCAGCAGAAAAAAACAGGCATTCATAATAGCCATCAGTCTAAAACAGCAAGAGATGTATAAAAAACAAACACACAGACAAATGAAGACAAAGACCGCAGACAGGAAAGATGTGCAACCGACACAGTCATGTAACCTTTGTTGTAAACATCAAACTCACATGATCGGTGTGCTTTACACGTCCTATTATCATTTTCAGCTTTCAGCCTAACTTTTGAAATGTTTCGAAATATTTCATACAGTCATGCCACTTAGAAGTCTATAACATAGAGGTTTTGGGGGAGTTTTTAAATGATGAGGAATAAAATCCACTAAATCCATTCTGACAAAAATGTGAAAAGTTTTATTTTCCACTGTCAGTGACGGTAGAAGTCAGTGATCTTTTTTTTGTTTTGTTTTGTTTTGTTTTGTTTGCAGTACAGTCTTAAAAACTCAAGAGAACCCTCCAGTAAACTAAATGAACATTCAAGTACATCATTAGTATTGGAGGCCAGCCTCTGCTTTCATACAGTGTCTGACTTTTTAATCCTATAGTACACTTGATGCTGTATTTGTTGTCACTGATGCCTGTTCTTTTCTATGCTATATTTGTGTAGAATGCAGAGAGTTTCCAAAACAGAAACATGCCACCAAATATTAATTATTGCAGATGAATAGATTTTTTTTCAGTCTCTTGTGAGATCCTAACGAATAATAATTTCATTTGTGTACTAAATGTCGTGTGAGAAACATGGCAATCCAATTCAAATTTCTCATCTAACTTTTCAGTACCAGGTCAAGTGCTTTTCAAATGTTCTTTTCTTCCACTTCAATATAATTTCAGAGGTCCACAGTGTTGACCTTGCAATTATGCCACATTCTTACATTCTTCCCACGAGAATAAAATGGAAGTTCTGAAGCCCTTTGAATTCCCAGAAATGCCCATACCTGTACCCCCTCAAAACTGAGTTAAAGTACTTGCAATATAATGTGTTGTTTCTATGTACAAACAATGCTTGTCCTAGCCAAATGTGAAGTGGAATTCGGAGTAAGGTGAGAAAAGAAAGTCCTTCAAAAGAGTGATTCAGTCAGCGTGGAATGATGTCCTGGATGTTTGGTAGTAGAAAGTCTGTAATCATGAAATGAAACAAACACATATCTCTGCTTGTGCCAACCAGACAGCAAACCTGCCCCAGCACGCTCCTTACAGTCTATATGAGACTGGAAGGAACAGATGCCACACTGTCTGTAGTGTTAATGCTACTCCTACCACTTTAAGGATGCTGAAATGAATTGCAAAATGAATGCTCATTGGGACTAGCAATCAATACAAGAATCAATAAACCCTGTATGTGAGCTGTGCCTTGTGTTTGAGGTGCTTCCAGGCAGTTTTATGGGTAGGCTCATTCTCAGTGCTGCTGTGTGATGTCTTCTCTCTTTGTTCTGTCTCTCATTCTAATTCACATACATGTCACTCACATCACATCATCACAGCTAGACTCCACCAGCTGGCCTCAAGTCAGCTGCACAACCATCACCATGGTGATAAAGCCCAGCAGATGAGGACCCATGTGTGTGGTTTACTGCTTGTGTGCGACGCTGCTTTAATAGTGTTTTAATAATGCATAGGGGCAGACTTGTCTGTGCGTATGTGTGTTGTTGTGTGTCTAGCCCCCATAGCCTGCAGATCTTCTGTCTGACTTCAAGATAAAGAGGATGAAGAAGAAACAGAAATGAAGAAAAACCCCATTGAACTCTCTGAACTGCACTTCACACTTCATGTGCAGCACACAATATGCTGTTATTACATTTTACTGCTGGTGTTCAGACATCCTAGGTGAGGACTGCAGAAGAAAGAAACATACAGAGGAGGTACTGTACTCCCAATCGTCTGCTAAAGGGTGGAGGCTGCTATCAAACAAAGACAACAAAGAAAGTTTGTTTGTTTTTTGTTTGTTTGTTTGTTTGTTTTGAAAGTATACCACCACTGAATTCATGTTAGCATAGAAATATTTCCTAAGCATATTTTTCTTTAAAAAACCTCACAAATGAATTCCTCAGTTTGAATGTTCCAAGTGAATAAGTTAATTTTTATTTTTCATTTATTTAAGTGGTAAGGTGATTGTTTTGCTATACATAATACACACTCTACTACACAATACTAATTATCGTGGTGCATGTTGTCTATTGTGTCTCTTCTCACACTTCCTTAATCCATCAACCTCCCCCACCTTGTCTCTAAGCATAATGCATTTCAGCATTGACTTCACCTTCACAGAATAAAATAAGATGCTTTCATTTATTGATTTGTTTGGTGGTGTTACAAAGACAGTGACCATATTTATTTTGTAATAGGCTGGGGGAGATTAAATCAGTAATCAAACATGACTGTTTTAGTTGATAAGGTTGAACTCCTGTTGTTATATGTGGGTCCACATGCAGTTCTGTCTTATCTAGAAGAATCAGTAAGAGGGAGATGGATAACTTTATAAGAAGCATCTTTATTGTTCACATTTCATCTCTACCACCATGTAAATTTCCTCCCTCTGAGCCCTTGTCCATGAACTAACCAATCAGGAGCTAGAGGCTTTTAGAATGAGGTAAAGGTGAGAAAACCAGGGACAGACACTTAACACAAATGTCAACCTTTATACATATATGGTCTGAATATCCTTTACCATTATCTGCTTTCATAATTGGACTTGAAGCATCTTGTGCAGCTTCTAATCTAAAATCCCTAACACCCAATTTTCATGTGCTAAATGTGCACATATGTCAAAGATAAGTCTTCACTCAGAGACACCCAGGGGCCCCAGCAAGGAACGTGGTAAACTGTAAGTTATCTTTCTAGACACAAGGTTTCCTTTCAGTCATCAGACACACTTGTCTGGTGGTTGGACTGCAGCTGTGGCTGGTTTCACATATGGTGCTACTTATTACAGTTTTTATTTTGCGCAATTCTGAAATTAGAGTTGAAGTTGTTAGAACGATGAGCAAACATTTTCACATTTTGTTGATTGTGCAAACAATTTGTGACTTGTCACTTTGTGACAAGTTATTATGCGCTAAGTAGCTTTATTCTCCAAGAGTTATCATCACAGTATTCAATCGGATATGCAGAGAACATTTTTAAGATATGATTTTTGTTAAACATACTTCCATACCTTGCAAGACAAACATCTAGATCGCGCATGGAAAAGCGTGCAAACAACAGATGTGACAAACAGCATATTTTCACTTCTTGCATTGTAAGAGGAAGGATTGATGAGAATCTGTTGATCTGGCGCTATGTGCGGTGATTGTCAGCAATATTTTGCTATTGTCAAGAAAAATGTGTAAAATAAGACTTTTAGGAGCTAAAAAATGGTGAACACATGCTTACTGACAAATCTAAAGATTTTGACTTTTCTGATTTCCGTAATGTCACCTGAAGTAGATGTTTTATTACATGTGACTTGTTCCGATTGCCCCCTGAGTGAGTTAGTGTGTCTTGCAGGTTAACAATAGAGTTTTGTATGAGCTCCTTTGAGTTTCCAGAAATGTGCCCAATGGAGTGAAGTTATACTGTAATATTTCTATTTTATTTTTATTTTTTTTCTCAATATGCTGTGCACACTGGCTTCCTAAGGAAGTTATGCTTACATTATTGTGCACTAGTTGAGAACCATTGGTCCAGCATACAGTTGAGGATAATACTTTTAGTATTGTTGAAACTGCTATCAATGCAAATGATTGCTTGGAAAAACCTTAGGTTGCTATTATATGATTTCACCTGATGTCGCATCAATTGGGGAAGGACCTGCTGCTGCTTCATTCTCTCTGGTTGTTTCTAAAAGGAAGTAAGTGGTTTAAAGTTGTGCTCAGTCATTTTGATAGATATAGTTTCATATCTGACAAGTTTGTTATTGTTTGTTTTATTCCAGGCTAGCATTCCAGCCATCGGTACCCTGTGTAGCCTGTTCCACTTTTCCTACAACCAGAAAGCCTGTATGCAGTGCTGATTTCCATTTCCCCCAGAAGTTGGATGTCTGATCTGGGAGTCATTTGCAAGTTGTCCACTTTCCACTCAGTGACTCGATTCTAGCAGTGAAGTGAGAAAAGCAAGAAAAAATAGAATTTGTTTTGTGCTTTAGCAAGGTAGCGCATCATTAGAAAGACAGCACAGTGCTTGATTTTGTGGTTAAAACCCCCCTGTAGCACATTCATGGATCATGTCTATAACTTATTTAGCAAGTCACAATAACACGAAATACACAAAGGTTGCAGTAGAGATTACAAGTTTTAAAGTTCTACTGCTGTTTATGGATCTGCTGCATTTGATCTCTGAATTTCTGAGTCCCAGTTTCCCTCAAGTTGGACTTTCAGCTCCACAAACCCCAACTTCACAGTCCAAAATGGTAGTCGTGCACATGAACATTACCAAAACTGTAAAAACTTGTACAATGCACTACCACTGTTGCACAGTTGTGACCAGGCGTCTTTTCTGAACTTGCGAGTGACATCACTCCCACCGCCAACATCTGCCTTCAGAGTCAATTGGGACAAAGCAGAGAATTCAAGTGCCTTAGCCCCATCCAATTAGCTAATTATGTGTCAGGAACTAACAACTTTAAGTTAAACTATCTTTGTTGTATACCCATTTGAATAATTGTTTTAAAATGGTGTGAAATGTACCGAGGTCAGATGAACTTGTGGCAAGTAGAGCTGATTCAGGACCCTGTTGTTTCTGCTGCAAAAGCTAGCTTCTCTTTTATGACAGAGCTATAAAGTAATTATTGAGAACCCCAGAAAGCTTTGACCATTGTTTCTTAATTTAACAAGAAAGGGGCCCCCGTGAGAAACACCTACCAAGAGATCACAAGCTAACATAGTCTGAGCAAGACTGAAAGTGAGAATTACATTTCAGAACACTTCAGATTTAGGTCAAGATGGTCGAACCAGTGAAACGTCACACAAGATGTGAAACAAGAAAAAACTTGTCAAGGCCTCACATGTAGCTAAATGTGTTACAGTTGTTAGAGCCTTACATTTCTGTGTGCACAGTGCAACAGAATGCCTTAGCAAGTGTCTCATTCCAAAGTGGTGTGTGTGTTTCCCCTACCACTACTGAGTATTTGCACAGTTACTTTTTATTGTGTTGGCAACATGTTTGTTCCAAAATAATACTTGAGCTTGAAGAGGATTTTCTTTTGGATCTCATTCTTTGGTAGCTGCTGGTGGGAAACCATAATTGCAGTACGATTGACTGAAACACAGTTTTTTGCTTGTCTGTTTTTCCTGTGAAGCTGACATTTGCACAACGTGACATCACCGTGTGCATTGTAAAAGTAATTGTCTTGCAGTTCAGCCTAGATTCTGACTGCATTTGGAGCGTTCCACAGGGGATACTATTCAGTGTATATCCAATACACTCAGGAGGCAGAATACGCAGGACATTATTTGATGTTGGCAAACATGATCAAATATTTTCTCTTCTGCTGCACCTTAGCCGTTTAGCACAAAGCCTTTAATAGGTCATGTATTAAGGAAGGACTTCAGCCACTCGAGTAGTCTGTTATGGTTTTGCATGGTGATGGAAGATAAGATAGCTAAGTTGCGCAGATGCGTAATGGTCTTACACTGCTGCCTTTCATCAGCATTTTCTTCCTCTTCTCAATTGTCTGTCTGGCACCCATTCACCACTTTCACCTCTACTTTCAAAACTGCACTGCACTTCTTCTAGATGACAAAGGTCTCTCACTTTTAGTTCTGTTCCTGTTTGTCCTTTGTGTTTGTCTTTGGGTGTGTGCATGATTCCAAGCACACCTGCCACCGCACACACAGTGAGCCCTTTATTACCTTAACCCACGCAATGCAGCTGACAAACTCAGCTCCAGACAAGAACACACACATGCACGTATTACCAACCAATCATGTAGACAGTTAAACTGAAAATAGGAGCCAGGTGCTCGACCAAGCCATTTCCTTCTCTCTTTCTCCCTTCTTATTCTTCTATATTTGTCTTTTCAGAGGAATACAAAAGCTTAAATTTGATATTTTAAGAGGTTTGCAGTGGAAAATAGGTTTTAAATTGTTGTGTGAGTACAAGAAATGGTATCAGATATCAGTGCTGGGGGTTTAAACATTAACCTGCAGCTCAAGATATTTCCTGGATTTCTCAGTTTTGTGCAATGCAAATCAGAGTCAAGTTCATTCAAACCTAATTTTATTAACAAGGAAACAGCATTGAGAAGGAAATGCTGCTTTAACCACAACTTCTTTTTTTGTTTTGGATATTACAGTAACTTGCAAAAATATTCGCCCCCCTTGAACTTTCCCACATTTTGTCACATTACAGCCACAAACATGAATCAATTTTATTGGAATTCCACGTGAAAGACCAACACAAAAGTGGTGTACACGTGAGAAGTGGAACGAAAATCATACATGATTCCAAACATTTTTTACAAATAAATAACTGAAAAGTGGGGTGTGAGTAATTATTCAGCCCCCTGAGTCAATACTTTGTAGTGATGGGATTTCCGGCTCTTTCGGCTCCAAACCGGCTCTTCAGGTTGTTTTGTTGCTTTAATTAATTTATTATTAACAATAATATAAAATTATGCACAAAAGGAATTACTAATGTAAAAAAAAAAGTGGTTTTATTTATATATGTTTATATATAAATATATGCGGTGGCCCCTAGAGACAAAACACGTACAAACTCCAAAACACATTTCTAGCATGAACTGAACTTCCAAAACAGAGCTACCTAGATCACTTAAATTACACAATTGAAAGCATGAAAGCATATGTGTATTGTTTGTGTATTTATACACAAGCATTCATATATAGTCAAATAATAAAAAAACAGTTTTTACCAGAAACCAAATCCGGTCGTTGGTACTGGCTGGCTTGTGTAGCCACTAGGTAACAAAAGTTCAACACTGCCCCTAGCATCCTGGAGCACTTCTGTTGCCTTTTGTACGTGTTTTGAGTTTTTATGTGCTTCGGAGTTTATACGTATTTTGGAGTTTATACGTGTTTTGGAGTTTGTACGTGTTTTTTTATGTGTTTTGGAGTTTGTACGTGCTTCAGGGTTTGTACGTGATTTGAAGTTTGTATGTGCTTTGTCTGTAGGGGCCACCGTAAATATACTTTTATTTATTCACTCCACATAAAATGTAATAAATAAATCATATAATACAAAAGTCAACTATTCACATTTCAATTTTTAACTATTTAAATTTTCAGCTTTTTCCTTTTACAAATTTAAAGTGAAACAACACAAAACAATGCAAACCACAACACAATTAAATATAAATTATAATATGAAAACAAAAAGAACATGCATATTGTCTGTCATATGGACCTGCATGAATAAACTTTCTCAATCCTTTATCATCTGCAACTGAAAATAGTTGTGGATGATTACTATACCTTTCTAATGTGACGTTGTTATCCCTGGCTCTTTCTCTGTCTCTCCCTCCTGCTCTGTTCCTGTGCTACTGAGTGTAACTACCGCCCCTCCCCCCTCTGCCCAGCGTAAAGCACAAGGCTCGCGTGCTGAATGAAGCGGAAAAAAAGCGCGAGAGAGAGGGTGAGAGAAAGAAAGAAAAAAAACAAACAAACAAAAAAACCGGCTCGTGATAAGGAGCCGGCTCGCGTCGTTCACGTCGAAGAGCCGGCTCTAGAGCCATTTCGTTCGCGACCGACCCATCACTAATACTTTGTAGAACCACCTTTTGCTGCAATTCCAGCTGCCAGTCTTTTAGGGTCTGTCTCTACCAGCTTTGCACATCTAGAGACTGAAATCTTTGCCCATTCTTCTTTGCAAAACAGCTCCAGCTCAGTCAGATTAGATGGACAGTGTCTGTGAACAGCAGTTTTCAGATCTTGTCACAGATTCTCGATTGGATTTAGATCTGGACTTTGATCGGGCCATTCTAACACATGGATATGTTTTGTTTTAAACCATCCCATTGTTGCCCTGGCTTTATGTTTAGGGTCGTTGTCCTGCTGGAAGGTGAACCTCCGCCCCAGTCTCAAGTCTTTTGCAGACTCCAAGAGGTTTTCTTCCAAGATTGCCCTGTATTTGGCTCCATCCATCTTCCCATCAACTCTGACCAGCTTCCTGTCCCTGCTGAAGAGAAGCACCCCCAGAGCATGATGCTGCCACCACCATATTTGACAGTGTGGATGGTGCGTTCAGAGTAATGTGCAGTGTTAGTTTTCCGCCACACAGTGTTTTGCATTTTGGCCAAAAAGTTCCATTTTGGTCTCATCTGACCAGAGCACCTTCTTCCACATGTTTGCTGTGTCCCCCACATGGCTTGTGGGGGACACAACACCTTGTATGTGAGGAGCAGGATTTTGAATTCAATTCTGGATTTAACAGGAAGCCAATGAAGGGAAGCCAATACAGGAGAAATATGCTCTCTCTTTCTAGTCCCTGTCAGGACTCTTGCTGCAGCATTTTGGATTAGCTGAAGGCTTTTCAGGGAGTTTTTTGCACATCCTGATAATAACGAATTGCAGTAGTCCAGCCTGGAAGTAATAAAAGCATGAACTAGTTTTTCAGCGTCACTCTTAGACAGGATATTTGTAACTTCAGAGATGTTGCGCAAATGGAAGAAAGCAGTCTTACATATTTGTTTAATGTGCGTTGAAGGACATGTCCTGGTCAAAAATGACTCCAAGGTTCCTCGCAGCATTACTGGAGGCCAAGGTAATGCCATCCAGAGTAACAATCTGCTTAGATACCATATTTCTTTTTTTTTTTTTTTTTTTTCTTTTTTTTTAAATGACATCAGAAACAGCAGTATGCGACATTACGTGATGGCAGAGCTTCAGTTCATCCTTTGTCATTTTTTTTTTTTTTTTTTTTTTTTAATAAATAGGACAGGGGGAATGAATGAGAGAGAGAGGGGGAGAGAAAGAAAGAAAACCCAAGGGGAGAAGAGACGGTGAGAAGGGGGGGGAAGAGAGACAAAAAAAAAAAAAAACTCCTGGGTCACCTGTATGGAGAAAAAACAAACAAACAAACAAACAAACAAACAGAGGAGACAGCAAACAACAAAGAGCAACATAATAATAGAGAAAACAAAGCACCATCACAATAAACTAGCTAGTCATAGATATCAGTATTTACTAAGTAATAAACGATATTGTGCAGCACGCAAGATAGACAGCGCACAGTGTGCTTTGAGGCAGCAGCCAAGAAAGCTTTAGTCCGCGTCTGTGAATACCCATGTGTGCATACCTGTGTGGATCAGCATGCTTGCATTCCAAAGGTTTCTCCATGTAATGATCTGCTAGGGAGTGTGGGGGGGCCACAGCCCCATCCTCCAGGGTGTGAAGCGGGTATGGAGGAGATCAAAACTCCAGACATCCAGAGGCCCCCAGAACACAAGAGACCATGGAAGACCAACAGAGGGGCAGCCGCGCCACTGTTCCAGTAAGAGCTGAGGAGAGTCCCAGATGAGGGCTCACTCAGCAGCCGCGGAGCAGAAGCCAGGGGGGGTTGCAGTGACGCGCCCGTGAGCTCCGCCGGCCCCCAGCTGCGCCTGAGTGACCGAGCCCTAGGCCGAGAGGCCGGGGGCACCCCACCTCCAAAGGGGCCCGAGCGAGCCCCAGGCCCCAGGCCCCGACAAGCGGCCGCCAAGGAGTGAGCCGGTGTGTACCCGGACGCCCACCCCCAGACACAAAGAACCACCAACACACCGACACCTGAGGGAGTCCGCCACCGGCAGGGGAAGTGGTGGTGGGTAGATACCATATTTCTAAGCTTTTCAGGGCCGAGTACAATAACCTCAGTTTTATCTGAATTAAGCAGAAAGTTGGCGGCCATCCAGGTCTTTATGTCTTTAAGACATTCCTGCAGTTTAACTAATTGGTGTGTTATCTGGCTTCATGGACAGATAGAGCTGGGTGTCATCTGCATAGCAGTGAAAATGTATGCTATGTCTTCTAATAATATTGCCTAGGGCAAGCATGTATAATGTAAACAGAATTGGTCCTAGCACTGAACCCTGTGGAACACCATAATTGACCTTAGTATGTGAAGAGGACTCTCCATTTACATGCACAAATTGGAGTCTATTAGATAGATATGATACAAACCACTGCAGTGCAGTACCTGTAATACCTACAGCATGTTCTAATCGCTCTAATAGGATATTATGGTCAACAGTATCGAACGATGCACTGAGATCTAGTATAGTTGTCCTATGGACAGATTCCCCCACCTGAGCTGTAGATCTCTGCAGCTCGTCCAGAGTCACCATGGGCCTCTTGGCTGCATTTCTGATCAGCGCTCTCCTTGTTCGGCCTGTGAGTTTAGGTGGACGGCCTTGTCTTGGTAGGTTTACAGTTGTGCCATACTCCTTCCATTTCTGAATGATGGCTTGAACAGTGCTCCGTGGGATGTTCAAGGCTTGGGAAATCTTTTTGTAGCCTAAGCCTGCTTTAAATTTCTCGATAACTTTATCCCTGACCTGTCTGGTGTGTTCTTTGGACTTCATGGTGTTGTTGCTCCCAATATTCTCTTAGACAACCTCTGAGGCCGTCACAGAGCAGCTGTATTTGTACTGACATTAGATTACACACAGGAGCGCTGTATGTAGTCATTAGCACTCATCAGGCAATGTCTATGGGCAACTGACTGCACTCAGACCAAAGGGGGCTGAATAATTACTCACACCCAACTTTGCAGTTATTTATTTGTAAAAAATGTTTGGAATCATGTATGATTTTCATTCCACTTCTCACGTGTACACCACTTTGTGTTGGTCTTTCGCGTGGAATTCCAATAAAATTGATTCATGTTTGTGGCTGTAATGTGACAAAATGTGGGAAAGTTCAAAGGGGCCGAATACTTTTGCAAGCCACTGCATATAATACTTCCACACAAGACAGTGCACGAAAAAAGATTTTGAACATATACAAGCATACACTTTGTGCATGTGTGCACCTTGAAAAAAGGTTATGTCTATATTTTGTGCAGCTTTGGGGTTTCTTTAAAGTTGCCAGTAGTAAGACACTCAAGCCTTTGTTGCTTGATATCTTGCAACATAAAATTTGTCGCGATTAGGAAGAATTGCCTGCTGAGTCATGAACTCAGCTCAAATATGTAGAGTAATACTTCTCCTAGTCTCATGCAGCTGAAGATTATTTTATAAACTAGTTGATAGAATGTAATCTATCTTGGACACCACAAGGAAGGAACAGTGTTACAGCTGTTCGTAATGTTACACTTTTGTTTTTTGTAATTAAGGACACCGAGGGCCTTGGTTGTCTGTTGTTCATGCTAAATATCACATTATAACAAAATTTTAGTCTTTTGCACTTCACCTGTGGGGTTTTCTCATTGATTTCTTTGCATCTCTGTTCAAAGCATCTCCAAGGTGAAGCTGTGGTTTGTGGTGATATTTGAAGTCTAAAAGCATGCCAGCTGCTTGTGGCATTGACGTTGTACAGTCATAACTGCCTTCCTGATATCAGTATCACAAAAAATAAGTCACTTTTATGGCATGTTGATCTATTGATAAGGTGGAGACAGGCCTGCCTTTTCAAGTGTTCAGGCACTTAAGAAGTAGCCTACTTAAGTGGCATTTAAGCACGCATAGAATAACTGATTTGCGCTTTTAAGCAATGCCCAACTCAGAACAAACCTTCCCACAGTGAACAAAATAAATCGATATGAATAAAATTATAAATTTTAGGAGGTTTATAAGATGTGATAACAAAGCATAATGTAATAAATGTCTATATGCCAATAACAATCGCATTAAGTGGGTAGTTATTCAATAAAGCTATGCAGTGCTGAGGTTTGTCCCCTTGAGAATGTTCTTAGAAGTAGAATGAGTAATTGGATTCTCGCCTGTCCTCTTCAGTTCAGCCCTCTCTTTCTCTCTCGCTCTCTTCTGCTCCCCCCCTCCCCCCAAGATCCAGGGATAGTCACTCTGTCTGGCTTTCCGTTGAACACCTTGCTGCTGTGACAGCAGTCAAGTGAAACTCGGAATTTTAAAGAGAGGGAGAGAGAGATACGGACAAAATTGCGTGGCTTCAAAATAAAAGCACCAATGACCAAAGTGTGAAATTGAAACTTAGTCAAGTTCAGTTTCCTAAAAAATATAGGTAACTAAATTACTCTATGGCTAAATTTAGTTCTTGTTTTTTTTAAAGATGCATATGCTTTTAACAAACACATAGAATCTGTCTGAGATTACAAGATGAGTTTTTTGCATTATTTAATTATTATTTATTTATTTATTTTGCTTAGGTTTTATTTTGAAAGTCTAAAGGAAAAGTTCCTTTATTATAGTAAACTCGACAGCTGCCGGCGCGGACACCTAGTTATCTGTGGACAGGCTTCGCGGTGGTCGGCTTCAATTATCGTTTTACTGGGACACTTTTTTTTAATCGCTCACTTTCCTTTAAAAAACAAAACAAAAAACGTTTTCACGGTTTCGAACTGCTGCTGCCGCAATTACCGGGAAAAAAAATAGCAGCAACGGTCCAGGATGAACTTTTCCTTATCCCGGTTAACATTTTCGCTTCTTTGATTGGAGAATCCCGGGCGTGTGGAACTACACTTTTCCATTTTTAGTGGGTTCACTGCGAGTGGAACAGTGGGCGAAAGTGTTAGGTGAAGACTTTGAACATCATAAAGCGTGGTGGTGATTTTCACGAGGAGACCTGAAACCTCGAATACTGACGGGGGAAATATTCAAGGTAAGCCTACGCGCTCATGGAAGAATAATGCTGCATATGTTGGTTGGCTTTAGAAACCTAGGCTAAAGTTAAACACACACACATATGTATATATCACATTATCTCTCGCTCTCTCTATATATATATGTGTATGTGTGCGTGTGTATAGAGAGACAGAGAGATATGTATATATCACATTATAGATAGCTAGATAGACGTGTGTGTATCTATTTATGTATGCGTTTGAGTATCTCTGATATACATTTGCACCTCAATTAATTTATGAAAACATTTTGTGAATAAAATATAAACTAAAATAATCTTACTAAATAATCTTTGTGCTATAAAGTGATAATTAATTTACAAAAACATTAAAAAGGAGAGAGATACTAAGGCTCATTTGTTACATGCCCTGTAAGATAATAATGGTGGTTCAGTGTTAGTACTTATTATAAATGGCTTGGTTAACAGTGGTCGACCCATTTTTAATGTGTTATTTTGCCTTGTTTATTTCACATTAATTTCTTTTTTCATTGCTTATGTGCGTGCTTGAGCTAGGAATACATCAGTGCGCTGTTTACAGTAAAAAGGTTGTGACATTGGTTACCATTTTCTTCACCTCTCTCAGCCTGTATCTGTACAAAGAGGTGATGTCTGGGTTCATGCTGCTGCCTGAAGGCAGCCATCAAAGGTAGTGATAACAGCTCGAACTTGCTCTCCTTACAGCTGTAGCGTGCGGTTTCCTGTCAGTGATGAGATGCACAATCAAAAGACTTCACTCATGTAGAAAAAAAAAAACTCCTGAACAACAGAAGATGGGCAATGGCCCAAATTAAATTAGATAAAGCAGCACATGCAGATATGAGAACTACTGGAAACTGAAAGTGATAAAGTAACAAATGAGAAGGGTATTTTTTTTAACCATTCATCTTGAGAAATGCAAATGCTGCTGTGGTTGTGTGACTCATTGCAGAAAGCGCTTCTCCTTTGTGCTGACTTCTTTTTTTTTAATAATGAGGAAAAGAAAGCCGTTGATGGCGAACCAAAGCCCTTGGCGATCACCTAAGGCCACACTGGGGGTGATTTAGACTTAATAATATGCAGTCTTTTGTCCGTGCCAGAGTTCGTATGTGTGTTGTTTTATTGATTTATTCATATCCCCGAAGGAAATGTGTGCAGCATTCCACCTGCTCCTCCAATTTCCTCGCAGAGTATGTCGAGATACAGATAAAGGAGCCATGTAATCACATGCACAGACATGCACCCTGCATCACTGTGGTGCTATGGGAAGGTATGCAAGGTCCAATGCAAATGTACCCTCAGGAACATTCCCCACGACCCATATTCCACCTAACCTTGAAAAATATCTCCGCATTCCTGCTTTGACTCAGCTTTCCTGGGGTTTAGTTGAGTGTCTGCTGCATGTGGTGAGATGAGAAAAAACAAACAACTTATTACAAATAGAATCTCACTTTGAGACTCATTCAGTAGCCGCTCAGCGTTAGTGCTGTAAATCAACATGACAGCAGCAGCACTGCTGGGCCCGTTGCTTCATGTAATGTGCTTCAGAAAAACAAAAACGTCTTATCTTTTAGGAAACGGTTGCACAAAAGTGTAGCCCAGTGAAGTCTCCTCCTAGCAGCACCATTTAAGCCAGTGTTAGAAAAGGCTTGAAATGCTTATTAAGGACCCCTTTTTTGTCCCTTAATTGATTCTGTCATTTTTCTTGATGAAAAATCATATAGAGCCATAAAATAAGTAAATCCAAACACATACGTACGTTTCAATGCAATCAGCGAATATTCTAATTTAAAAGTAAGTGACAGCTTTGTAAGTGTAAGCTGTCAGTATGGGTGTGCACAGTTCTTTTAACCACTGGCTGAACCAGCCTCTGAATCAGCCAGTGGTCTTTGACCCTTATTCATGCTCGCTGTCACTTCAGCTCTAAAGCCTGACAACAAAGAGCAGCTTTTGTTCCCTGGCTTACTCTTCTTCCATGCACATTCTTTGCTGCTTCACTCTGCTGCTTGTAGACGAGTGGGGTGAATTTAGATTGAAAACTGCCACAGGAAACAAACTCAGGCTACTTTAAAGGCACATTCATAATAAATATGTTAATATGTCTATAATTTAAAATGCTCCAGCTTGTTCCAAGACTGAGGGTAAAAGAAATGGTGAAACTGGATGGGTCGTTTTTTTTTTCCACATATTTAACTCAGGTGACTAGTCAGCAGAATAGAAGGACAGACATGAAAAGCAGTGACAGAAAATGTTACCCTGAGGTACTTTAAATCTTTGAGAATGACAGGAAATGGTATTTTCAAGGTACTTTTACTGAAACCAGGTCACGTATATCAAAGGGTTTAATAGGAGGTGCTTATCATTTGTAGAAAACATTCTCATTAACTCATGAAAGATTAAACTAAGAATAGACTAAAAATGTAAATGTTGCCCCTTTTCACAAGTGAATTGTATAATGTGATACCTAAGTCTTGTGAGATGTGTATATGAAATAAACATTTACTTTTGAAGAGAAATGCTAATGTGAGCATCCTAGCATGCCCTCAGTGGCAACGCTGAAATGCTGATCCTAGCAGTTTCGTCTACTGTCGTCAGAGCTTCATCTTTTCGTGTTTGGTTGAAAATCAACCCAACTGACAAGTAAATTATAATTCACTAGAAGATAAGTCTGTCACACGCATTTACATTAAGATACTTTTGGTATACTTCGTTGCTCAGTTATGGCTATATCTAGCAAATGTGTGTGCTGCATAGATGCTAGAAGTCGTGGCGTGGGCTGTGTCCCAAAATAACACAACACACTTAACATCTAGCCCACATTGCACAGGTCTTTGTCTGAGGCGATGCAACGCGTTTCAGTTCATCTGCTAGAGGTGTGAATTACCAAAGACCCAAAGGGGCAATATTATCATAATACCCAACTCAATGATACAATTTATTGTGATTCTGATACTTTTGCTAAATATTGCAATAAGTTATTGTGATATATTGTGTTTTATCATATATTTTCTGTTGCAAATGATGTCTTCAGTCATTTTTTTCTACAGCAAAGTGTGATTGTTAACCAGCCAGACTGACCAACACAGTTTATTCAAACTTGTAATTAAAGTTGCATGCACCTGACAAACTGAACTTTTTCTATTGCAATCTAGTCCAGTTTACTGACTAACTAAAATACTTTCTATTTACTTACCAATTCAATGCAAACATGTAGACTATTGTACCATTAAATAAGTCTTGAACCTAGAGAGTGATCACCATTTCTGAGATGTGAGGTGTTGTATGAATCCACTGCCTGTGATGTCCACATGTGTCAGGTTAATGCAACCCTTTCTGCTGTACCTTTCCTCAACTTTGCACTTCCCTTCTCTGTAGAACCTAGGTGTGGCTGTATACATGAAAAAGCATTGAGATGGTGTCAAATATCTGGATCCCATTGTCTTCATCAAGACCAGGTGATCGATATGTTATCTTCTTAGCTCACTCTGAATTGGGAGGTAGCTCTAGTGTTTACTTTGGCATCCATGGCTGATTATTTTCAGACTTTTTACTATCATACAGTACTCTTTACAAATCCATCTACTTTGTCTTGCCCTTGTAAGAAAAAAATAAGTCCATGTGTCTGATTTAGATGTAGATGGCACTTTTTTGGTTTTCGTTCTTTTGCTTTATATCACCCACACCAAAAAGTACCAGTAGTCAGTACTTCGTTTTCACATATGCCAGAACCAAAACAAGATTATGCCTGCCTAGAAAGGTAACTACACATTGCTGTCAACGCAGCCCATACAGTTGGAAGCGCTGGCCACAATGTTGATCACTACCTTAGACTACCTTATATTGTAGTACAAGCGTAAACCAGGTTGGTTATGTAGGTCAAAGTACAACCGCAGCAGATTTATTGGTACTCTAGCACAGTGTATTTGTGGTAGTAAACTGCTACCAAACATACACCGCAACTGTAAGTATAACAACTATAACCCTGCTTGATAACCAAGCGGTAGTCTCTATTGTAAAGGCATACATAAAACAAATTTAAACTACTGGATTTTTGAAACAGATTTGTCTCTTTATTATTATTACAATTACCTATCCTCAAGCTAGGGCTGCTCAATTAATCCAATTTTAATCACGATTACGATCTGGGCTTTCAACGATCATTAAAAATGACTGAGCCGATTATTAGCCCCTCCCTCGTGCTTTACTCTCACGCTGCTCCGTGTGGCAAATCAAGCGCACCTCTCTGCATTTCCAACATGTGTCACAACAATTAAGAAGACCCAAGGGAAGCTCGGAAAGCTATGCAGAAGTTATTTGGGGAGGAGAGTGACTGCCGTTGGTTGAAAAGAGAGGTAAAAGAAAAAAAACTTCAGTGGTGTGGAAACATTATGGGTTCTACTTGACGTGGATCAAGTAGACATAGTGTGTACACTTTGCTACAGTGTCGTAACTGAGAGCAACACTGCAAAGTTCACTAAACATAGATGTTTACATTTTTCATTTATTTTTTATATTGCAAACATTTGCACTGTTATCAGTATTTGCACACTATTTTATATTATTTTTTAAAGTCATTATTCAATACATTGTTATTGTTAACCCTTTAAATCCCTGTAGAACCTGAACCGCGTAAGCTAGCGCAATAATTTGTTTTGCATATGAAACCAGAGGAGTTGTACTTACATCTTATGCCATCAGCTTGTCCTCGGTCACGGTTCCCTTCCACATAAAGCTTTGCAAAAATTGCATAAAAAGCGCTTGCAGGAACAAAAAAATAATATTCCAGAAACACGCTTTGCCGATCCGATCAGCTGTTCGTAACACTTCCCACATTGAACAAGACGTCAACGCGAACTATCGCATGTCCGCCATTTCCTGTCCGAAACCGACTTCATTTTCACGGAAAATGTAGTTTTTTACTTGTAGGCCTTAAAAGCCTATACTGGTGTTTTTATAAGTCATGTTTGACTTTTCTGAATAGTTTCTGTGATGCTTAGAACTCGAATTGCACTGCTGGAAATAGTTTATTTTGATGCACATGCTGCTTTCTTTGCAAATTTGCATCATAGGATTGTTTTTTGTTTTTCCTGCAGTATATAAAAATTGATGTATCTCCAAAATAAAACTATGAAGACACTCAAAATAAATTTACTGTGGTGGGAAACTATGTTTTGCAACTTTTTTGTATTTAAAGTTTTGAGGGATAAGCCTCTTAAATTTCCCCAAGTAGAAATATATGTAAAAAAAAAAAAAAAAAAAAGGTTTTCAATTGTTTTGTAGTTTATTGCACTTTTTTGTAATTAATGTAATTACTATGGACTTAATGCATACATATTATTAAAATATGGGCTATAACAGTTGTATAGCAACTTGAAATGCTCCCAAAAATGGCACTACAGCATGTAAAAAAAAATAATATAAGCTCTGGTGGACTTGGTTCTATGGTAGGTCTTAAAGGGTTAAATAAATATCGTCAAATAATCGAGATCTCAATTTCAGTGAAAATAATCGTGATTATCATTTTTGCCATAATCGAGCAGCCCTACCTCAAGCTTCACAGCCACTTCATTACTAACACCTTGGTAGTTCAAGGTTGGGCCCTCGGACCTTCAGATTGCCTAAAATTTGCGTGTTAAAGATTCAAAAACATTAGAGAAACAATCTTCAGAGATTTTTGTCCATATTGACACAATAGCATAACGCATTTGTTGCAGACTTCTCATGTCCACTTCTCAGTGTAGTTTATGTTTGATGAATGAGAATGAAGAACGGCAAAGACAGTCGGCCTTGATGAGCAGAAACGTTTCAAACTTTTGTGGCAAAATATATTAGGTTTGGATAATTCACTAGCAAATATAAAAGTGTTACATATCCATGTACCTTGGAACACAGATTGCGTACTCCGTCTGGTATCATTTTCTGCCATCTGTGTCACACATTGTTTTGACTTTTGTGCCATAGTGTGAGAACTTGTAAAGATGATTCATATAGGCAGGTGAGTCAGACCCACATATGTCATTACTGGAAAACAGAATCAAGCAGACGGGGGAATCACAAGTGTTGTCTCGTTAACACAGTTGTGGGTAGTTTGAATGGATGCATGTGTTCACATAAATGCTGAGGCAAAGGCTCTTATCATATCATCTTATAAATGTGTAGGAGTGACAAATGGAGTGAATTTAGTTTCTGGATGTGTGGAGTCTTTGTGCTGAAAGGTGAGAAATTCTAAGACTGCTACGGTATGCGAGCACTGCGTCTCACTAACACACTTCCACGTATGCCAGGCTTTGGTCATTGCATCTCTTTCACACCCACATTCACACAAGCATAGGAAGTGAAAGAAAAGGGGAAATTCTTGTGCTGAATTGATCCCTGGCCAGTGTACATGAACAATAGAGAGTGAGTGCAGAATTAGAGATAGTTTACACAACAAGCTGAAATATTGTGTAAGAGAGAGTGGATATATTTGTTTAAATTATTTGTGTCACTGCAAACTTTGCAAAGACTCGAACCCAATTATATAATTGCACATAAAAGATTTGATAATAGGCATCATTGTCACCTTAACTAAGCTTACAGTGTGTGTTCACTCTTGTAGCTCTGGGTGTGGTGACAGTGGCCATTTATTTTTAACCTCTGATCTCTTCGTAGATATAATGAGAAAACTGTAATGAGCAGTTCGTGGGTGATGCTGCTACAAATCATACACTAATGCTGTGTGTGAATTCATCACCACTGCGATGCACCTGATATTTCACCCCAACTCTAAATTTAAAGTTTGGGGATTGTGTTAAGTACGTATTGGGACCATGGACTCTATTATGAAGATGCAAACAATAAGACATAACAAATTAAGACAAACATTTTAAAGCCTCAAGATTGGCCTTCTTACCTATTTATTTATTTATTTATTTATTTATTTATATAAATAGGAACTCTCTTTGATGATATGGGTAGTTTCTAAAATGTACTTTCATGAGAAACGGAACAGCTGACAAAGTAACCACACCCATGTTTATTCACAACTTCATTATTTCAGCTTATATGTATATATGTAGGAGGAGATCAGCTGACATTTTGAGCCAAACTAAATTAGGGTTTTGTGGAAGGATCATTTTGGGAATTTTAGCTCGAAAAAGTCCAAATTGGTGTGTAGGTGTAAAGGTCATATGTAGGACTTTGATGACACTATTGTCGTGTTTTTATAACCTTAGAATGATCCTTTTGTATCTACAGAGGGAGGGACTCCTGTTCCTCCGAGTCCACCAGGAGAGACAGAGGTGTGTGTTTAGGTTAAGGTACCACAACAGCTCATTTCTGTCCTAGCATGGTACCATGGTACAAGGGCCACCAAACAAGCTCATCACTTACTGCTTTTGAAGATTCATCCAAGCTTTGGTCTCTTGAGCTTTCGTTTCCGTTGTAATAACATACATGAAACAGACCGATGGAATTGATGTTTTTCCTTAACAGATGTCTCTCTCATGAGACACACTGATAACAGCAATTATCCCCTGCTCAAGCTTACTTCTTCTTAAGCCACTTCATTAAGCACACCTTGGTGTTGCAAGGTTGGATCCTTTTTGCCTTCAGAACTGTTGTAACATATTCAACAAAAAAACATTCCTCAGATGTGTTGGAGCATATTGACATGATGATATTACACAGTTGTTGCAGACTTATCAGTTGCAAATGCGTGATGTGAATCTCCCATTTTGCATGTGCTCTGTTGGATTAAGATCTAGTGAATGAAGAGGCCATTTGAATTTGTGAAACGGTGCATCATCATCCTGAAATCAGTCATTAGATGATGGCTGTTCTGTGATTGTAAAGGGATGGACAACCATAGCAACAATACTCAGGGAGTCAGTGGCATTTTGGAAGTTATGTACAAAGACTCCACTCTGACCTGCTGACCTGTTGATACAGGACAGAATGCTTTTATTAACACCAAATTCTCACCCATCAAACTATTGCAACAGTTTATCGTCTACCTTTGGTGAACATATGTGGATTGTTATTTGAGTAATTGTTGCCTTCTTATCAGTTCAAAGCAAGCTCCTCCTCTGAACAACAAGATATTTTTACACAGAGAACTGCCGCTCAGTGGATATTTTCTCTTTTTCTGACCATTCAAGGTTAACCGTAGAGATAGTTGGGTGGAAAAAATACAGTAAATTGACACCACCAATCACATCGTTTTCAATATCTCATAAATCACTTTTTTCCTGACATAGAGGCTGAAATTATGATACAGAGCTCCACAATGAATCATGTTATTATATCATATTGTATCATGCTATTCTAGTAAAAGTTGTAATTCAGATAAATAAGTTTTCTAAAGATCCTAAAGCCTTGATAAATGAAAAGACAGTAACATATTTTAAACTACAATATCTGTTTAACTGAGGCAGAGAAATATTACTGCACTCCTTCCTGGCAGGTCACTATATTACACATTAGTTTCTCAAGCATGCACCGCTTGAAGTTACACCTTAGCAACTTTTTTGCTTTTGTCACTTTTAAATTATCAGAGAACGAAATGCCAAAACCACACTTTGACACGGAAAATACAAAGGTTTCATTTTCACACGTCTTTGTGTTAGATAACTGAACTGAAAAGTAAACTGTGGGATATTTTGATATTGTCTTCTTGGCTTCATTTCAAGAAGATATCTTATGTCAAACCACAGTTCTGCATCACAAGAAGTGTCGCAGCTGAGAGAACTGGCTGGTGTGACGTGGCATCTTCACAGGAAAGCTAATGTTCAGCTGTCGCTCTCAAACTAAATGCTTGAGTAACAAGTGGTGAGGCTTGTGTGTTGACTGGGATGACCATAGTGAAGACATGTGACACAGATAACGATAGAACAGACTAACGCTCTAAAATTTAGAGCATTCTCATGTCGGTATATATAAGAAAATGCAGTTAATTCAATATGACTTTATTTACATGACAGATTATTATCTCAAGGCAATTTGTACTGTAAGCTAAAAACCCTACTGTTTTTATAGAGAGAATCCTAACAACAGACATCCTCTATGAGTAAGTATATGGCAATGGTGGGGGTGAAGAACTCTCTTTTGACACGAGGAGACCTCAAGCAGAACCAGGCCTTGGGAGGGGCAGCCAATTGCATTGACCAATTTGGGTGTCAAGAGAAGGAAAAGGGAGGAAAGAGGAAGATATAGAGGCAAAAAAACAACAAAGAACTGAGCATGTTAACATCACCGACTTATCAAACTCTAAAACTGAAGCCAGGCCAATAGAGCATCAGTGAAAGTGCCGCATAATGCAAAAAAGTAAGGTAGCATTTTGTGTGTTCATCAAATAAACCTCCTGTTTGTGTGTGTTTGTTTGCTTATTTGTATGTCTCTGTGCATTAATGGGTGGGTTGTGCAAGGCTTATATCTTTCTCAAGTATCGAGTGTGGGTGTTATAAATAGCAAGCTGTCCTCTCAGGATATGCAGTGTGATATTTCCCTGTCTTTCTATTGTTCTTTTTTCTGTCTGTCTGCCTGCTTTGTCTGTGGTTCAACAGGTTCCTGTCTGCTTTTTTGATTATTTTCCAGACATTCTCACTGTCACGCATACCATGCAGTAAACCCACGCGACGTGGTCACAGATCTAGTATTTGTTAGGTTTTAACTTCCACGCTATGAGCTTGTCTGGATGTGGTGATGTAAAGCAATGACACCAGACTAGGATGAGTTTCCGTCTTTGGTTGAAATTGAAAATGACAAAAATGCATTTGTGGTTATTTGAGACATGTCCGTCTGTTGACAGTCATGTGATTCTCTAATATGATGCAAAGTGGATTTTTTTCAAAGAAAATTCCCAGTTGTATATTTTTCTGCTTTAGACACTAACTGGTGGTGGACATGGAAACTGTCAGTATAAGCTTGCTTGACTATTCAGCACTTGACCTTGGAGGAAAAGCAGCTCACTGTAGGGTTATGGAAAGACTGAATTGCTGATGCATGTGTATGTGTTCTCATTCCCGTTACAAGGGGAAGACTGTTTCCATTGATAAGAGCTTAGAAAGGTCGCTGTGTTTATTTTGAGGCTGAACTCATTTGTGTTCACTGATATATAAGGACAGATAACAAACCAGGCGTCCAAATGAGAATGGTATCACTAAGAAAATGTCATTACATTAAACTGGGAACTTTTTGTTTCGTTTTTTTATGACTTCATGTAAAAAGAATGTAATTGATATGCTTTTTTTATTTGTTCTAACATTTTCTATATGTGGTTAAAATTGGCTGCAAATTAACACTGTGCTCTTTCATTTAACCATGCACACACACACACACACACACACACACACACACACACACACACACACACACACACACACACACACAGTTTTAGCCACTGATTTTAATGGTGCTAAATTGCTGTTCTCCTTGCATAAGCATTTACGCAGTTATAAATTTGTTCCCCTTTTAAAACCGTTTCACTTTTTGTATTTCTGCAGAACAGATGTTAGCAACCGAGCTGCAGCCGATGGATAATCTGAAGTTTGCGCTCTTCTTAATCATCCTCACCACTGGTAAGATCTTAGAGATACTTTATCTTGTTCATCATAAAGCAAACTGCATTCATGTTGTGCCACTTCCTACATTATACGTTATGTTGCCCTTTTTATAGATATTCTAGAAGAGACATTAAATGAACATGACAGAATTCTCAAAAATATATTAGATTATCAGTTTTTCATAGCATTTCCTTTATAGTATTTTTCTCTATGTGACCTCTGTTTGTGAGCATTAGACAACTAGAGTGCCTCAGATAGTAAGGAAATACTTTGCTGACACAGGAGAGTTAAAGCTTCCACTACCATAAGAACTCTTCGGTCAGTATCATAAAGCAAGGCAGGACACATGGGCTCCAATAGGAATCAATGCAACGCCGAGCTCATGAACTGATCATAAGTTTAAAATTTGTAAATTGTAACTGTGACCTATTACCCAAGTGCTGGCAGACACACATTCATTTACATGTCAGTTTTCTGCCCTGAACCTAAAGTCTAGCCAAAGTAGTGACATTTTAGCAAACAATGCAGGTAGATGGCAGGATTGTGTTACTGAATGCGGAGGTGTAGTATTCATTGCTTTCAGTCATGTAACCAAAGCAAAGCCCTGGAGGAGGAAAATAATATAGCGACAACATGCTAGGAAACACTCAGTACTATAGAACTGCAATACAACCCACTAAGTTTCCCAGTAGCTTCAAACCACAAATATTTAAATCACCTCAGTGAAGAGAAGTGAAAAATATTATTTGAGCACTTGTAGTCCACATTGCAAAGTCCCTGCAAGAGGTCTACTTTAGAAATGCTTAACTTCTCTCTCTTGAATAATCCCTGCCCTTAAACTACCACCAGGATGAAAGCACATACAGTAGAGTGCAGCAAGAGGGTTGTTTTTATCATCTGGACTGGTCACTAATACCATTGTGAAGTAGACGAAATTTTTCATTTTCAAAACAAGTGGGAGAACCAATTAGCTAAATGTGTTAATTATGTTTTAATACTGTGTGCTGTATTTTAACAGTTTCCAGTAACAATGACAATGACCTGGACTGGAAGTTTTGCGGCACATGGCACCATGGCAACAACCCCCTGAGCCTGAACCTCAACATCTCTACTGGCTGTAAAGGAATCTCCATTTCAGCCAATGAGAGCTTTCTGTCCATCAACGGGCAGATCACAGCCCAGTGTAGGAGATCTGAAGTGATTACCTTCAAGCACCTTGGACTTGAGTCAGGGGAGGACATCAAGTTCTGTCTGGACTGGGAGCCACTGCTGGACCAGTTAATGCTGACAGTAAGTGATAACAATTTTTAAATTTAAGTGTGGGTTCTAAATGCTATTTTTTTTTTGTTTCATCATTTGACACCCATTATTTTACTCAATAACATTAAAGTTCAGGAGAACTCAACTAAAAATGAGCGTGAGGTAGTTAAATGAAAGATGTGGAAAAAGCACATGTGTATAATAATATACCACCACCACATTCTAAAAGCCATATAACAAAATGTAAAATTTATATGATGTTCTGTACACTGCATACACTACACTAGCTAAATTCAAGATTATTATGATAATTTCTGTTTTTTGTTTTTGTTTTTCCTGTTGTGATGTTCAGGTAGGAGAGAAGAAGCTTATTCTGTGCTCACCTGCAAGCCTGCAGGATTCCTGCTGCACTGACCTGAGTGATGGCCCAAACACACAAGAAGCAGACTACGGCATCCTCAATACCGAGATTAATCATGATTTCATCACCGACAAAACACGGATGGCGTACAACTTTCAAGCACATTCCACCAACTACAGTAAGGAAGATTACACATATTGTGTCAGCATATTCTTGATAGAAAATCTGTGAATGAAATATATTTAGCAAAAAATAAAATTGATGTTCTGTACTGTTTTATTTGTTCCAATAACTCAGTTTGTCTGTAATGTTGTTCATATTTAGCTTTGCTGAACCAGCATTTCAGATTTCTGTTATCAAGTGCAGCATGTCAGAATCAGAACTTTCTCTTCTTTTCTGTTTTTGCAGCAGAATTATGTGAACAGGCGAAACGGGAATCCGGCCCCAACAAGTAATTTCCTCTCTTTTCCTCAAATGCACCAGTTTATTGCAGGGATATCATGGCAGGATGTTGTAGACTTGATCCTTCCTGAAGTACACAAACTTTGATTACAAACGAGGAGTGAAGACATTAGCTGTCTGATGTAATATTGCTCCATTCAAATGAAACATGACAAACTTATAATCATGGCTGTGCCTGATGTTTGTGTCCAGGTGTGCTGAGCCTCCATACGCTCACAAATCTGATGTGGAGATGAAGGAAGATTTCAAAGGCCACAGCGTCACATCACCTGTAAGACAAACACACAAAAGTTAAAGAGACTTGTCTTCAGATTAACCTTTTCTTTTTCAAACCAACCAGTGTGAGAAGGCTTTGATGATTTATTTTTAGAGAGTGGATGCTCTGTGATAGTGTGTCAGCTGTTGTATTGCAGTGTTACTGTTCTGAACTACCTCATCTTACAATCTCATTTAATTATAGCTACATTATAAAAAAGATAAAATGATCAAAATGTTATTTGTAATAAACTATACTGAAACAAAATGAAATTGAAAAATAATTGAAATTTAATAAAAACTAATGATAGCTCAAGAAGATGATCATTGTGTCAGGGATGAACTAAAAACAACATTTGCAGTTCATTGTAATTAATTTATGTCGCCCACTGTGGCACACGGATATGTTTTTATAGGTAAAAAACAACACTTGAACAACACACAAAAATGTCCCGCTCTGCAGAGTAATATCACCTCTTAAATCCAATTATTAGGTTTCTGTAGGTTTCACCTGAATCACACATCTGCAGAAGTGAGGTTTCACTTTCAGTCATACGACTGGGATGAAGATTCATATTTTTAGAGTTTGCACTGCTGACATTAGCAAAAAACCTTCTTTGCATCTGAGACTGTGTGCTTCCATTTTTAATCCAGACTTACTTTACAGCACATTTTTGAATAACCTAGAGTATTCATGCAAGTAGAGGGGAGAAGTGATGTAGTACAGAAAATAGGGTGGGAGGTTAGTCACATAAAAGTGACTGATGGCAGCATTCTACTGACGATTACAGGATGGTGTTGAAAGCTGACTTTTTTTTTCCTCTAAACGACCCTAAAATAGAGTCATTTAGTAACCCAACAATCTCAAAGCAGAGCTACAAGCAGAGCTGCAGAGTGAAGCAGGTTTTGCTTACATTGTAAAAACTCACAGTTCTTATATGTGCTGTCTTTTCCAGGCCATTGCTGGTAGACCTGTCAAGTCCAATATCACTGTCCACCTCCCTGCTGCCTTAAAACAAGCTGCGAAAAATGTTAACAATGTAGCCTGCACTTTCTTCAAGAACATCTCCCTGTTACAGGTAAGGCTGTTTGCCTTCAGTCGATACAGGCACATATGACAGGATTTCAGGTGACCTTATTTAGCTGTCAGCCTGCAATTTTTTCCAGTGTTCACATTTGCGATTCTATCTGGAATACTTTTGTTGCTTTGTGTGCAAATATTTATGCTGCATTGTGTAAGATGAAGATCAAGTTGTGTGTGTTTGTTTCAGGAGGCTCACAAAACTGCCAAGCCTATCAATGATGTGGTGGAAATCACGGTGGAGAACGAGATCATCAGAAATCTGCCTGAACCCATTAGGATAGATTTTTACCATGAAGCCGTATCTGTAAGTTTGTGTGTTTCTGTGGCGTTTAGCCTGTATCAGTACGCTCCCCACCCACTTTATATTACTTAAAGCTACTTCCTTAAACTGACACTTACTGTACCAAATAGTAACTGCTGAAATTGACTGCAATGTGCAGCAGTACAGATGTCAATACACACACAGGCTGTCAAATGTGGCTCAGGTGTGGATGCTGTTAAAAGACAAACAAGATGGTTTTTACTTCCGTGACGTCTGCATATCTACCTCCACGGTGCAGCAAACACACAGAAACCACTTATAGGTCTCTTTTCTAACCTTATGTCTGGCAGAAACAGACTGTTGTTTATGCAATTTATGAGGCTGTCTATTGCATCTGTGCAATGCACACAACAACACATAAAAGCACCTGTGACGTGGATATTCTTTGACATTGTGGTGACATTGCAGCTCATGTCTCTCCCCTCCTTCTTTATTTCAGAAAAGAAAAACAAGGGCATGTGTTTCATGGGACACCAGAAAAGGTTGGAACCATTTAGAGATGAATATTATGTGCTACTTTACATATTTATCTGTATTTTCGTTTATCATAATTTTCAGCAATGCGGATTGATTTGATATTTCCCTGTTGCAGATTCTCTGCAGGTGAACTGGTCGAAGGATGGATGTAAGACAGAACAGAGTGGGGAAAACCACACTGTGTGTCAGTGTAACCATCTGACGTACTTCACTGTGCTGGTGGTGAGACATGCGGATACACTGCTTTTCATACAACAAATAAACAACAGACAGAAACCAATAGTGATGAGATTAGTAATGATTTTTAAAAGATACACAGAAATCAACAGTCTTCATTGTACCAGTGTGTCTTGTGAAGGCCATGTTGCTCACTGCACTGTTTCCTATGGCAGGACCTGAATCGTCAACCAGTGCCCCACCTGCTGGAGCTTACTGTCATTACATATCTGGGATGTGCCGTATCTCTGATCAGCTGTGTTGCTCTTATAATATATCTCTGCAGGAAAAGGTACAGATGTTATTAATGTAATATACAATATAGATATTTTTTTTATTATTTTATTATTTTAACTTTCCACTGACTTTCAAGGAGGCGATCAAAGGAGCAGTCCTTGCCCATCCATGTGGGCTTAGCTGTGTCCCTCGCCTTCCTCAGCCTGATTTTTTTCTTCAATGGAGTCCTGGCTAACGTGGGAGGGGAAAGTGTGTGCACTTGGGTAGGAGCAGTACTTCACTACGCCCTCCTCTGCTCCTTCGCCTGGATGGGCATCGAAGTGTTGCACACTTTCTGGTTGGTCTACATGGTCTTCACCCCCCGTCTGAAGCCCTACATTTGGAACCTAGTTGGTTTTGGTGAGTTTCATTTCTGAAATGTATCTCATGACACATAAAGGTAAAGCACATGTAAGACTCTTGATTATTCTTTTCCAGCTCTTCCTGCTGTTCCCGTTGTCATCCTGGCTCCAATAGGTGATATTTATGGGCTCATAGAGGTGCCACCAAGCGAAGACCCTGAGAATCCATATAAGATGTAAGCCTTTCCTTATCTGATCTAAAATTATTTGGAAAGTGAATAAATACAAGCACATGCTTGTATTTAAAATCATGCTTTCAAGGCAACAGCAAAACATTTCAAGGGATTATGGGAATCTTTAATAAAATGCTGAGCATATTTTGAACATCATTTGGCCTTTATATTTGCATTTTTATTCTGGATTTTTTTTTCTTTGTCTTCTGACTGTTTGATTTTTCCAGGTGTTGGATGGATATAAATGAGAATAAAGGCTGGCTAGCTTTCTGTTTGACCAACATGATGACTCTGGCCCTCCTGGTGTCATCTGGCCTTGTGATGCTGTTCCTGGTCTACAGGCAGATCCGCACCAGGGATGAATGGAAACAGAACCGAGTGGCGTTTCTCAGCATCTGGGGCCTCAGCTGCTTATATGGGACCACTTGGGGTCTGGCCTTCCTTAAGTTTGAGCCCATTTCTACCTTTATTCTCTTCATCACCTGTATCCTCAACTCATTTCAAGGTCAGTGCTTTTGCTGTACAGTGATTCCAGATTACACTTCAGGTTTAAAATGAGATGTTATACTTAAGGACAAGTACCATAAGGATATTTTGCAGACCATCACGTGATAGATGAGCAGTTCGACAGTCATGATGACTGAGAGATGCTCTCACTCTCATACATTCTCCTACAGCTGTGCGAACACTGAACTGCTCCTGATAATACAGCTCACATGGACTCTTTGCTTTTCAGACAAAAACCAACATGGCCACTCACTTGTAAATATCCAGCAAAAGAAAAAAGGAAAAAAAAAATTAAACTGAGGCATGAAATGCCATGCATCTTCATCTTTCAAAATCCTTCGGGAGTTTCCAGAGGCATTATATTATGCTGGATACCCCTAATTTGCATATAGAACCCTACACCTCAACTTTATGCAAATAAGGAATGTGTACCTCAACACCACATAGCCTGTAACACAATGCAACTTTACCTCAGTGTGTTATGTAGATGTTTTTGTAGCACAGTAGATGGAAACAATGGAAATGACAGACTCCTTGGACACATGCCATTGGCTTTGCAAACATGATGAGCTCATGTTTATGAACTACTTTGCATTTGTTCTTATTTATGAATACATTCCAGAAAGCTGTCAAAAGAGGATGATGATGCTTCTCAACATTAAATTACATCATTGTCATCTAATAAATACACAGATCCAAAGAAAAAGTGACTTGGAATAATCTCCACGTGCTTTTATAGCTTTTAACTATTTATAGTCGGTTGTTAGATGGGAGTATATTCATTGTTGGCTCATACACTGTGACTGTACATGTGGAGCCAGTGGCCTATTGTATCAGTGTGGGAATGAGACAATGGCCATGATTAATCAAGGCCTTCAGTTGCTGTTGCCTATCAGAGACAAAGCTGTTTCCTCTCACATGCAGCATGCTTGTTTTTGATTCAGCACCAAATATGTGATTTATTAACCCCATTATTGCTGCATAGTGGTATCAGAATGTGTTCTATGCCAGCCATATAACATGCAGTGGCTAAATGCTACGTCTGTAAATGACCCTACCTACAGGTGTATTATTTTCTTAAACATAGAAACAATTTAGAGCCCAATCTAGCTGTTTGCTGACATGACATTATCTGCATTTATAATGGCTGTACGTTTGTATAGAATAGGATTCTCTGCAACTTCCTTGTTGCTAGCACACAAGCTTGGAATGGTACGAACACAAAGACCATCTGATCCAAGCAAAGGCAGGCAGCATAGAAATGACTAAACTATGTCTCATAACAGTAAAACAAGATTAAAGATTATTTTTAAACTGAATCGTTATGATATCATTGTAAGAACTACCACATAAATGATACCACAGATTATTTATTGTATTATATTTTTGTCAGCAGAAGTTGTTGTAAATAATATGGTTTATTTTTTACAAAACAGAATATAATTTTTCATTTTCTGTTCATCATTTTTAGAGTCATTGTTCAGCTACATCCAGGCAGCTGATAAAAACACGAGTGTATTGGTTCACCTCTGTACACTGTAAAATAATTTATTTTCAAAAATTCTTTAAATAAAAAAATATTAAAATAATGCAATATCTTTGAGTTAAAAAAATATTTTAAGGCTTTTGAATGATTTTAGAAACACGTGAAGTGAGCTGTTCTGCTGAGGAATGATAAGATAAGATAAGATAACCTTTATTAGTCCCACACATGGGAAATTTGTTTTGTCACAGCAGGAAGTGGACAGTGCAAAAGTTATGACGCAAAAATTAGAATACAATAAGAATAAATACAGTACACAACTGTACAGAATAGAATAAAATAATATACTATATACAGTAGAATAAAATAGAATAAAAATATACAATAAGATAAAAATAGAATACGAATGCTATATACAACTGAGTAAAAATACAACGATGCCAGAAAAGATTATTGCACTTAGTATTATTGCACATGTGTGGATGTGTGTGTTTGTTCAGTTAAAGTCTTTGTTGTGGAGTCTGACAGCAGTGGGGAGGAAAGACCTGCGAAATCTCTCCGTCCCACACCGTGGGTGCCGCAGTCTCCCACTGAAGGAGCTGCTCAGTGCTCTCAGAGTCTCCTGCATGGGGTGGGAGACGTTGTCCAACAGGGATGACAGCTTAGCCGCCATTCTCCTGTCACTCACCACCTCCACTGGGTCCAGAGGGCATCCTAGAACAGAGCTGGCCCTTCGGATCACCCTGTTCAGTCTCTTCCTGTCCCCAGCAGAGATGCTGCCGCCCCAGCAGACCACACCATAAAAGATAGCAGAAGCCACCACAGAGTCATAGAAGGTCTTCAGGAGTGGGCCCTCCACCCCAAACGACCTGAGTCTCCGCAGCAGGTACAGCCTGCTCTGCCCTTTCCTGTAGAGGGCGTCTGAGTTATGAGTCCAGTCCAGTCTATTGTTCAGATGAACACCAAGGTACCTGTAGCTGTCCACAGCCTCAATGTCCATACCTTGGATGTTCAGTGGTTGCAGTGGAGAATGCTTGTGCCTGCGGAAGTCTACCACCAGCTCCTTGGTTTTACTGGCGTTGATCTGGAGGTAGTTCAGCTGGCACCAGTCCACAAAGTCTTGAGTCAGTCCTCTGTACTCCTTGTCGTCCCCATCAGTGATGAGGCCGACTTTTGCAGAGTCATCAGAGAACTTCTGCAGGAAGCACTGGGTGGAATTGTGGGCGAAGTCTGCAGTGTAGATGGTGAAGAGGAACGGAGCCAGAACCGTTCCCTGTGGGGCCCCCGTACTGCAGACGACCCTGTCCGACACACAGCCCTGAGTCCTCACATACTGTGGTCGGTCGGTGAGGTAGTCCAGGATCCAGGTAGTGAGGTGATGGTCCACTCCAGAGTTCTCCAGCTTGTCCTTCAGAACCGAGGGAAGAATGGTGTTGAAGGCACTGGAGAAATCAAAGAACATGATTCTCACAGTGCTTCCAGCGGTCTCCAGGTGAGCGAGGGAACGATGTAGGAGGTGAATGACGGCATCATCCGCTCCAATGCCAGGCTGGTAGGCAAACTGAAGTGGGTCCAGTGATGAGCTTGTTAGGCGCTGAAGCTGAGCCAGGACCAACCGCTCCAGGGTCTTCATCAGGTGGCATGTCAGAGCCACCGGCCTGTAGCTGTTGAGGTCCTTGGGGCGTGAAGTCTTTGGCACTGGTACAACACAGGAGGTTTTCCAGAGCTGTGGTGGCATTTACTGCAAATAACAGATATTAAAGGCTCATTTTTTATGTAGTATATCTGAGAACGTTTTGCCACTGACTTATTCTTACTGCAAATCATGCTCGTTTCCTGCTAGCATATTTACTGCAAATTTTCTGTCCCTATAACACTCACGTCAAAGATTTTTTAAAACAATCAGATACTGTGGCAACTGAGTAAAAACAATCCATTTTGAATCTTGGTTTCTCGTCTGTCGCTCACAGGTTTCTTCCTGATGCTGCGATTCTGCATGCTGGACTGGATGCAGAAGCAGGCTGGTGGCTCTGGTCTTGGCAGCAGCAGCACCGGATCTACCAGGCAGCACATGCTCCAGGCCCAGGAGAAGAGTTAAATGAACAAAGATGCAGAAGCCGGACTTTGAATGTAAAAATAATGCCAGTATACCACCAGTGATGGAGGAGCTGGAGGTTGACCAGGACGTTTCTCCTGGAGGAGTGTTCTGATGAAATGTGTCTGTCAGGGGTGGTAACTGCAGGAGAATATGAGCTACAGCTAAAAAAAAAAGGTACAGCAGGTTCTCCATATATCCTACGTTTCTTAACTCTGTAACTCGGTAGTAACGAGCACAAGTTAGCTGTACGGGCAAACACAAATATGACCTGCTGTGTAACTGTAAAAGTGAAGATGGGTCAGTATTCCTTCCCAAACATAATCCAGCTGCTGTAACTTCTCAAACTTTGAGTGTACAAACCTTTTTTATTCACTCTAAATTATTTATTCTTGAGCTTGTGTTCTATTTAGTAATCATTACAACAGGAGAAAAAAGAAACATTTTACAAAATATATTTGCTGTTTATTTATAGCTCTATATGTCACACATTCTGAGTTATAATTAATTTTGGTGGCGATTAGCTAAATATTATATATCAATAATTCACTCAAGTTGCATTACAAAAAGGCATTTAATCACTTGATTCTTTTAATTTAGGCCCGTGGCAAAGAAATGACAGTATCACTCAGGAACTCCTTAATCAGGCCTAAAGCCTGCGTTTGCAGAAAAGCTAGACTGGCTCTAGTTGTACAGGAGGGGGATGTCAAAGTTCAAACTAACGTATGTGAAATTAGAAATTGTAAGTTGGAAATAATTATGAATTATTCCCAACACGGAAATTGCGAGCAGGAATAGATGCAGGTTACTGTTCTATTGTATATAAAAAAAAGAAAGCTATATAATACTATTGACGATGTTTTGAACTTTAGATAAGCTTTTTATTTTATATTTTGTATCATGTATGCTTTTTTATAGCTGCTTCCTAAGTTGTTTAAAGTAGCACTTTAGATTTTCGGTCATTTAAACATGTACTTGTTGAGCCTCAGTGAGTTTTCTTTTGAACTGTTTTAATGTGCAGATGGTAAATTCCATATTGCATTTGTCCACACTGTAAATTAATAAGTGAATATTTTATAAATGAATCCAGAGTGACTGTTTTTCTTTTTTTCAAACCTGATTATCAGACCTTTGTCTTTAAAATGGGCCAAAATGCATTTATTTGGTTGGATGCGTTCCAGTATTAAATAGAAATGTAAAATTGTCATGTATTTCATTGGCGTTATGTTTCAGTCATGTCCAGCAGAACTCACATATGTAAGCTTTTAGATACTGTGATGTTTGCACAAACTAAAATATATGTCACTCAATTTAATGTGTATATTTTGGTTTTCTGGATATATATTGACTTTTAATTAAAAAAAATCTTTTGGTTAAAAATGTCGAACTGCTGTGTGTTTGTGTAGATGCATGCCACACTGCACAACAAGAACATTTGCAGCTTGCTGTTTTCCTGTTCCCTCCCTCTTATCTGCTTCCTCCCCTGGGTTTTGTTTTTTCTTAATTGTTGCTTTCTTGCTGCTTGTTTTCCATCTCTATTGTGATACAGTGCGTACGTATTTGGTGGAAGAAGCCAGCCTGATACTTCGAAGAAAAAATTCATGGCTTTTCTTAATGCCTCAAAAGACTTTCATTAATAAATTTCATGATAGTGTTTTACATTTTTTTGCACCATAGCAATAAAATACATCCTTGCTCCTAGCATATGGATGTCACATTATTCTGTCTTTTCAGACATGGTGTCTTTCAGAGGACAGGTCTTTGTTCCAAAGATTCAATGGAAACATTATTTCATCATCCTTAACATGTAATATATTCATAATAAACTAAATAAAACAACACTTCACACTGACTTTCCCTATTGAAAGGAATAATAATACATTATATTAAATATGCAGGCCCTAGCCTGGCGACCCCTATTGGATACAGACACCCTGGTCAGGAGGGAAGTAGTGTTACCACTATGCCATCCAGCTGCTATATATACACATTGTGCCAAAATCAAGTCTTAAAATCATTGTTCAAATTCATAATTGGTCAATTTTAGTGTTTAAAGGATAAAACGATTATTGAAATTGCATGTATAATTCCTTGAAGCTTAAAAGATCACATTTTGAGTTTAATCAAAGAATTTGAAACTAGCACATGGTGAAAATATGCAAACTCCCCAGGACCCTCGTGATGTGAGGCATCAGAGCTCAAAAGGTTACCGGTACTGTTGCATTAATAAATAACTTATGACTGGTTGTTTTTGGCTGCCAGCAGTTACTTGCTCTGTGGTGAGCCTTTCATGGTTTTTGCTGTTTAGGAAACAAGACCCATCACTTAAAGTTATTTTGTAATACACTACTTTGTTTTTTATGCATTGCACAAAAGGTCTACAGCTATGAATGTGTCCTGGATTTTTGCGGGTGTGCTGACATGGATACATTTGTTTCATCACCTGACATCTCACTAACAGAATATTGGCACATTCTGTTCAAGTACCCCTCTGCTTCTAACAGGAATGCTCTAATTACACATGTGCTTTTTACACACTCACATCAAGTGCCAAGGGGCCAATATAACTGAGAGAAGTGATTAGGAACATGACAGCAACAACTTGATGATACTATTATTTGTAGCATCCTGTGATGACTTTTTGTCATCTTTTTTGCCTCAGTGTAAACACAATTAGTCCCTCTTTGGTATCGGAACAATGATATGTCGATCATGGGTATGCGCAGTTGTATACGAAGAGCCAAAAATACTGCAAGATCACGTGACGACGTCTCCTCCTGAGCAGCAGCCGGTTGTTTACTGGGTGATGAGGACGCACTGCTGGCCAGCTGTCAAAATCATTAGACAGGAGGAAAACCAGCACAGGTACCACTGGGAAGCACGGCTCTGAACCCGTCGTCACTTAGCGGGCATAGTTTATGTTAAATGTGTTCGTGTTCGGAAGTTTTAGCACTATCTGAATTTAGACAGAGAAACGGGAGAAAGGGGGAGTCCGTTTGCTACAAGCTAGCCGCAAAGAGGCGAGACGGTACAGGAGGTAAGAAGCTCCGCATTCAAAATGAAAGCCAAAATTACAATTAGCCAATTAAATTCGTGAGAAATTAAAGCTGTGTCGCTTGATAAAAGATGGGGAATTTCTGCTGTTAGGGAAAAACAAAACAAAGAAAAAAGCAACTTCATGGTTTTTCTCAAAGAAATCAAAGCTATGATATGCAGTGAGTCGGCTCAAACAATAAGCTAACAGGCTAATATAATTTGGATAGTCTCATGTTCTAACTGTTTTTAACATTAAGGTAAACTAGACCAATTTTTTCCATTTTATTAATTGTTACACTTTTTTGTTCGTTTACTATATATCATTATTCACCGCGCACGCATTTTCGTTTTTGAATTGAGGTAAATGCTTAGTAACGAAAAACCTGATGAACGTGGATTTGACTGATAAAATTGACAACAAAATGTAGCAAGGTTGCCTTGAAAAATAAAGAGAGAATGTGCGAGAAAATAGAGAAAGCCCTTTTCTACCAGAGATGCACTAGATGGTTGTAACTTTATTTTGAAAGTCTTAAGCGGAAGTAAGGTTATTGTTTTAGGAAGAAAACACCGGCTGCTGCTGTTTTGCGTTGACAGATGTTTTATTTTGACTTTGAGGTAGGCAGGGGACTGGCAAGAGAGCTATTAGATCATATCCGTATATAGGTTAATTCTCTAGCCTTAAAAACAACATTTTACAGATTTAATTTAAGAAGAAAAAAAATTCACATCATTATTTATTAGATTTCCAACAAATGTATTTCACAAAGGAGGGAATAACGTGTCATTGAACGTGCTGCTTTTGCTCAGCACAACAGTACCGCGTTTTAGAAACCAAAAAACCAAAATTAAAGATTGTTACGGTGGTCCACTCTAATAATTATATAAAACAATAGACATATTGTGACTACAGCAAACAAAAAAACAAACAAACCCTAAAAGCCCTGCTTGCTTTTGTTACTAGGGACTGTCTGTTATCGTGTTTACCTGCCTGTAGCTCCTCCTGCACTGCTGAACACACATCTTGAATGGAATGCAAGGACAGATAAAACCTTTTTTTGTTGTAATTGCAGAACATGCTGGCATGCTTACATACTTGTTGAGACCAGTAGAATACATGATGTGTACAGATAGATTTCAGTATGATTCATTTCACCTACTAATTCCTGGTCATTTTTCTTCTATAAAAACTACCCTCCTTGCCATCACGTCTTTGTTGCGCAATGTACAACTGTAAGGCAAAATATAAGAAAGCTTGGAAGCAATTTTGAAATAGTTCTCATGGGAATATTTCTTGATTCTTTTACAAAACAGATCTTCAAAAGCAGGATTCGGCTAACTATTGGTTATGGTTTTTTGGGTCTGTTAATCAAAAGAATATGAAGTGAATGAGGATGCAACTACTTGGTTCATGAACACAATTTTCCTCTGAAATGCAGCGATTTTCCTGAACAATAAACATTTTTGTTACCAACCTTATTTTTTAGCCACCGTTTCCAATGTGGAAAACAAAACAATATGTTTATTTTGTTTTTATGTTATACATTGTCTTTGCCTTACATAATTCATCTGTATTTGTTTTTTTGTTTTTTTTTATTGTTTTCTCATGTTTTTAACTAATTGTGAAGCACTTTGGTCAACTCTGTTGCTTTTAAATGTGCTATAGAAATAAATTAGATGTGATTTGACTTGAATGCTACCGATTTTAAACCAGCTTTGGGGTTGCAGTTACTGAAGCTTGATGTACAGTACTGATTATCTAATGGATAAAAATAACATGGATATGGATTCAGTTCAGTCAAACAATCTAACAGTTGGATATATTGTGCTTGGAAAAATCTTCTGTATATACAGTAGTCAAGTGTTTCTTAACATTGGACAGTTGACCTACTACGCAGTGTACTTTGTTGTTATTTTTATATTTTAGCCTTCTTTTGAAACCACAGGGAGAAAGTCAGTTGAAATCCAGAATATCACCATTGCATGAAAAGATCTCCAAGGGATGCCTGTTTAGTTTTAACTCTCTTTGAATGCTGAATCCTTCTTGTGTTGTGTAATCTTCAGGATCGTTAGCAGAGTTGCATGATACCTGTTGCATTTCGCACATATGGAGATTCACACCACCGTCACCCTTTGCTTTAATGAGGCACAGGCAGCTTAACGCAGCCATGAAGGCAGCTCTATCTCCTCTGTTGTTGAGTGATGAGTCAACAGCTGTGACCTTGTTTGACTCATTGATTGTTAAATTATCATGAGGTAAACAGGTGGTGTGCTGGCCAGGTTGTGCGTGAGGAACAGATGCCTAATGATTGAAGTGAAGCATGTACCTCGCATGCACACAGGCACAAGCAGCTGCCCATTAATGATGATTAATGCAGAATATAATAAGAGTTAATAAGCAGCTCATCATATCAAGTTGTGGTCATGTAATTGAGCTGTAAATTGCACATTCCACACTGACAATACAGAAAGCCACTGATATTCTAAACTGCTTCTCCCATATTCAGACTACTTTTGCAGCCTTATAATTTCTAATTTGGTTTTTATTTTTAAATAATTATTTCCCTTTTAACAGAAGTTAAAGGCTGAACAACCTTCAGCATCCTCCATGCACAATGAAAAAGGTCCATGTCATAGCCTTATAAATTATGTTTCTCCACTTGACTATCTCTGGCAATAAGTGATACCCTGAAAATCAATCACTGGACATTTCTCTGACTGCTGAGAATTTATTTTGGGTATGGACATTGAGGCTGTGGACAGCTACAGGTACCTTGGTGTTCATCTGAACAACAGACTGGACTGGACTCATAACTCAGACGCCCTCTACAGGAAAGGGCAGAGCAGGCTGTGCCTGCTGCGGAGACTCAGGTCGTTTGGAGTGGAGGGCCCACTCCTGAAGACCTTCTATGACTCTGTGGTGGCTTCTGCTATCTTTTATGGTGTGGTCTGCTGGGGCGGCAGCATCTCTGCTGGGGACAGGAAGAGACTGAACAGGGTGATCCGAAGGGCCAGCTCTGTTCTAGGATGCCCTCTGGACCCAGTGGAGGTGGTGAGTGACAGGAGAACGGCGGCTAAGCTGTCATCCCTGTTGGACAACGTCTCCCACCCCATGCAGCAGACTGTGACAGCACTGAGCAGCTCCTTCAGTGGGAGACTGCGGCACCCACGGTGTGGGACGGAGAGATTTCGCAGGTCTTTCCTCCCCACTGCTGTCAGACTCTACAACAAAGACTTTAACTGAACAAACACACACATCCACACATGTGCAATAACACTAAGTGCAATAATCTTTTCTGGCATCGTTGTATTTTTACTCAGTTGTATATAGCATTCGTATTCTATTTTTATCTTATTGTATATTTTTATTCTATTTTATTCTACTGTATATAGTATATTATTTTATTCTATTCTGTACAGCTGTGTACTGTATTTATTCTTATTGTATTCTAATTTTTGCGTCATAACTTTTGCACTGTCCACTTCCTGCTGTGACAAAACAAATTTCCCACGTGTGGGACTAATAAAGGTTATCTTATCTTATTTACTCTCTACTTTACCAATAAGAATTTTCTTCTTCTGGTTCTGTTGGACAGGTTGTTTCAGAGGTTCTCAGAAATTGACAAGGGACTGTAGCACACACAGCCGGTCTTCAGTTCTTGCTGGTTTTGCCCTGTTGCAGCGGCACCATGGCCAACCGTGAAGAGTCCAAGAAGATGAATGGCAATTCTGGTGACTCTTCTACCTTTTTGGAAACACCCAAAGTGAGCATGCAGCTTAAAAAAGAGATCTCATTGCTTAATGGAGTCAGTCTGATCGTAGGAAACATGATAGGCTCTGGGATCTTCGTGTCCCCGAAGGGTGTCCTCATTTACAGTGCCTCTTACGGACTCTCACTAGTCATCTGGGCGATTGGAGGTCTGTTCTCAGTAATTGGGGCCCTTTGTTATGCTGAGCTGGGCACCACAATCACCAAATCAGGAGCCTCTTATGCATACATACTGGAGTCATTTGGTGGTTTTATTGCATTTATTCGTTTGTGGACATCTCTGCTGATTATTGAGCCCACGAGCCAGGCAGTCATAGCCATCACATTTGCAAACTACCTGGTGCAGCCGCTCTTTCCAACATGTGAGCCACCGTATGCGGCATCCAGGCTCATTGCTGCAGCATGTGTTTGTAAGTACTTTAGTTCTGTTTATATCCAACTTCTGTCTGCTCATATCTATCTAGCCTTTTCTGCAGTAGTAAGTGTTCCTCTCTTTCCAGGCCTGCTGACATTCATCAACTCTGCGTATGTAAAGTGGGGCACCCGTGTTCAGGACATTTTCACCTACGCTAAGGTGGCAGCCCTGATCGTCATTATAGTCACTGGCATCGTCAAGCTATGCCAAGGTGAGTGGTGACGACAGTACTCACCTTTTCATGTAGTTTGGAAATTATGATTAAATAACATCCACAGACAGATGATCCCTTGGCTTTAGTGCTTGTTGGAGGTTTTCTAGGTGTCAGGAAAATTAATTTTGTTTTGGACGCATAATTCATGGAATGTCTATTTGTCAGTTAGGAACTTTTAAATCAGGACTTCAGTCCTGAATTATCAGTGCAGCTGAAGAAAGTTAACAGTGTAGCTGTAAACCCATTCTTGAAATAGTACAGAACTTTCATAAAAATGAATGTATCCTCCAGGTTTTAAAGCAAACCCAATGCAAAAGCAGTCTTGGAACTCATTGGATAGTTCTCTAGTTTACCTGGTCAGGCCAACAACTATTTATGGAGTCTTCAAGTAAAGTCAAGATGTCTTCCTCTTCTCTGTGGTGGTCATCGCCTGCAAATGCACACTATTAAAAAAACAAGTTAAAAAAAAAATCTAAATCATCAGATGGCAGCCACCAGTCTCAAGTCCTTCTTTTGATCAGTACAAAGACTGATTAACTTCATCCACACAAAGTCTACTGTAATGTGTTTGGTGAACAAACCCAAACTATAAACAGAAACGAGAATCCTTCCAGTTCCAAAGAAAAAGTCAATTAATGATAAGGTCTGTATAATCATATTGATATGCATTAATCCTGATTAATGGATTGCTTTAGATTGTTATTATTTCTGAAGGTCAGCAGTGCCTTCAGAAATAATAACACTTCTGCTTAGGAGTAAAGCAGAGATCTTTGCATGAAAGTTTATGACAAATTGACTCTGGATATTGCTTCAGTAAACATTTTCCTAAGGACTTTATGGTCTTAATCGCAAGTTCAATGTCGTAATGAATATGGTATAAAATTTTGAAAATTACAGGTTCATTTAGAATAAAGTGAGTGATAAAGCAGGGGCTACCTCAAGTCAGCTACTAATTACCATACGAATGTGTCCTCAGAATCCTTTTATAACTGCTTGGTGCTACAAACCAAACTGAAATCTCGGGAACCATCAACATACTTCTCGCCAGAACACCTAATGCTGTGTATCTGTGGCATCTTATCACTGTTAATTTGAATGCAATGAGATTTCACAGACTGTTGCTTTGATTGTCATGTTTCCATTTTAGGCTACACAGGCAACTTCGAATCATCCTTTCAGGGATCATCTACCGACCCCGGTGACATTGCATTGGCGCTGTACTCTGCCCTGTTCTCTTACTCTGGCTGGGACACTCTCAACTTTGTAACTGAGGAGATCAAAAGTCCTGAAAAGTACATTTTCTTTTCAGTGTTTTTTTTTTTTTTAATAATATTATTATTATTTTCCTCAGTAGAAAAGATGTGACAAAAATACTCAGCCTGATCAAATACCCCGTTTTTCCAGGAACCTGCCCATGGCGATTGCCATCTCTATGCCGATTGTCACCATTATTTACATCCTCACTAATGTTGCCTATTATGCTGTTCTGGATGTCAGTGCTATACTGGCCAGTGATGCAGTTGCAGTGGTGAGTAAGCAAACTGAAAAGTAGCTAATGAAATGGAAAACTATGCTTGTGTTTGAGTTTAAGTTGTTGAACCAGTTTCTGTTTACTGCTTAGACGTTTGCTGATCACACGCTTGGTGTAATGAGCTGGACCATTCCCATTGCTGTGGCTTTGTCCTGCTATGGAGGCCTCAATGCATCTATTATAGCTGCATCCAGGTAGAACAAACAAATATGCAATGATTTAAGAAGTGCAATAAATATACTGTGGTGATTTCTTTTTTTTTAACCATTTATTTTTACGGGTTGATTTATCTTTAAATGGCAGAAATGGTATCCTTTGTGTCCAGGTTGTTCTTTGTGGGATCTCGTGAGGGTCACCTTCCAGATGCTCTGTCCATGATCCATATACAGAGATTCACTCCGATTCCTGCTCTGATCTTCAATGTATGTAAATAGAAATGCAGATTATAGTGGTGGAAGAAACTCCTACTTAATAACAGCTCACTGGGAATCCTGTGATTACTACTCCTTGATTGCATTATTGAAACTCAAGGGTGTCAGTTTCATTTCTTGTGTTGGGAAATAAAAGGATATAATACAAACTGCTATCATAGGCCGTAAACCATAAGGGGCCCTTGGCACACTTGTTCTATTGTACTTGCTCAAACTATGACACAAACTCAGATTCTGGTGTCATTTTCCCCGTCTGCTGTCCAGTGTGTCATGTCACTGATCTACCTGACAGTGGAAGACGTCTTCCAGCTTATCAATTACTACAGCTTTAGCTACTGGTTCTTCATGGGGCTGTCCATCGCTGGCCAGATCTACCTCCGCATGAAGGAGCCAGACAGACCCAGACCTCTTAAGGTATCTCAGGTTTTCCATGTTCAGTTTGAATATAATGCATGTAATGTTAGAATGTGGGTGACTCATTTTAATTATATGTAATTATAGTATTAAAAGTAATGAAACAGATTTAATTTGGTTTTATTTAATGCTTTAGAAAAAAAAAACAGCTTCTACACACACTTTTCTGCTTTGCCAACATTAGGCTGACTGTTTCACTAATAAGTAAAGTTACAGTAACTGGATGGATGTTATGCTGAGGTATGAAGAATGTCACAGTGTAGGTTTACTCATATAAAATCCAAAATAATAATGATGAAGCAAATATTTTCATACTATGTTTTTATTTAGGAGGATCTGTTTTTGAACTCGTGACTCTCTCTGCAGCTCTCATTATTATACCCGGTGGTGTTCTGCCTCTGTACCATTTTCCTGGTGGCAGTTCCTCTCTACAGCGACACCATCAACTCCCTGATCGGCATTGCCATTGCCCTGTCTGGTGTTCCAGTCTACTTCCTGGGTGTCTACCTGCCAGAGTCCAAACGACCACCTGTCATCACTAAGCTGCTGCGTGAGTGCACTACATGGGAAGCAAGAAGGATTTGTCATTTTCACTTAACTTCACCTGAGTCAACTAACCAACATGGTGTTGTCTGTTTTCTGCAGGTTCTCTGACTGACTTCACCCAGTACACCTGCTTCTGTGTGCTGACTGAGATGGACAAAAGTCAATAGACTGTTACACTTTAAAACCCAGGAGTTTGTGCATCCTCACAGCCAACAGATGTGGCCTTCAGCTGTATAAAACAAACAAAGATTTTTGTTCTGGGAAAACATTTCAAGGTGCAGTAGAGAGGTGGTTATGCACTTTATTTATTATTAATCCTTATTAAGTTTAGCAGGTAATTTTATATACTATATGCCTTTTAAACAGTATATGCCTTTGAGACTTCACTGGTGCTATGAACATGACTGCAGGGACCAGAGCATAATGCAGGTTAATATTCTCTCCTGGGTTCTAACTAAAAGGTGTGAGTGTGTTTAACATTGATCTAAACTATTGGTCTTATTTATTTTCTAATGAAGAAGGGGAGAAAATACTACTGCTGCTATTTGAGGACAGTGACTCATCCCTGTAATGTCATTGCCTTTATTTACTCTTGGCCTCATTGCTTGCAGTTTCTTGCTGTTTTTTTTTTTTTCAACCAACATAACATGTTTTCATGTGTTGAATTCAGTGACTCTTGAGTGTTTCAAGCTGACCAGCTGAGGTGGGTTTAGTGTAATTCACCCTGTTTCACAGTATGAGATGCTGTAAGCCTTTTTTTTTTTTTTTTTTTTTTTTTTTTTTAAACCCACTGTTGTTATTTTTGAAACACATAACTAATATGCACTATTTCTTTTTGTTCTTAATCATGTCCACACAGACACTTTGTTCATTCCACATCTTTAGTCCAGTTGTGGAACTTCTGCACATCCTGTCTCCTAAAGTAAACTATGCTCCAGACATCTTGTATCTCAGAATCTTCATTTCATCTCAAAAGAGAACCTTTTAGTTTCAGATTTGTGCCTTGGTCAGATTTGGAGCTTTAGTTTTAGTCCAGTCTGCTAGCTGTTGTTGTATGCACGTAGCTGCTTTATGGCTTTTGAAAATTGTCTGTAAAATTCCATAATTATTATTTTAAATGATCTGTCCTGTCAAAACCTGACTGCAAATGAGAAAAGTTGCAGAAAAAACAGCTAGTCTAGCTGGCTTACAGATATAAACCTGGGACATTCTGAGTAAACATCACAGAGCGATCACTGTTATTGATTTGCTGCACAGCAATGGCCATCATCTTAAGCAAGATGTAGCGAATTGTGGAATTATATGTAGAAATATGTGTGACTTGGCAAGGTAGATGTTTTATAATAGAGGTTGCTTTGTTTTTTTGTTTTTTTTTTTACAGGGCGATATGGATAAAAGAAGCTCAATTGATCAGTCTAATTCTGAGTACATCAAATACTGCTGTTTAGTCAAAGCGGTTCCTGTCTCAGAGGTATGATCCTGAGACTGGTTTTATCCCAGGAATATAAAGGGTGTGTCTGTGTATGTGACATCTTTTGCCTGGCTTGAAAAACACCAGGAACATTTCATAAGCAAAGCATTCAGTCTGTTCAGGGTCTTCCATTTTGAAATTAGACTAAATGTTCAGCAGACGTCCTGCTGTTTCATCTGCTCTGTGCAGCTTGAAGTTAGTTTCATTAAGATTGATTAGCATTTTTAGTTAAATTTTCAGTGGGCCTGATCAGCTCCAGCAGCTGCACAGGAGTCCAATCCTGTTGTGCCCTGTTTAGTCTCATAGCTATTTTTGACTCACTGCATTTTAACATTAAACCACATGTTTTCGACTAGCAAATGTAACTAACTAAAAGCAAAATGAGAAATTGAGTGAAGCAGGACAAAAATTACAGGATGAGCATTAGATATACATTCTTTAGTATTTTAAACCATCTGTTTTTACTTGATTTCTAATCCAGATGTTTATAATTGCACTACAGTATAGTGGCTGTTCATTTGGAGACTTTTCTAAGCAATCAAAATGACTGTCAGGAATTTTCGAACAAGTTATCATAATATATAGTTATTAATCATTATTTTGAATCAACAACATTACATTTATGGCGCAGAACAAAAGCACAAACGGTCATGTTTATTTTCAAAGCTTCCAGGTGTTATCAGGATACTTTTACATGAATTTATGAACTGTCATAAAATGTTATGCATGCTACATGTAGTCTGCTACACGTAGCATTCATAAGATGGGATTTCTTTCTTGGCTTATATTCCGTCTAGTCTCAGCTACACAACATACAGAGTAAAAGGTTATTTTTGGAAAGGGAAGTAGAAAGCTTTCTTAGCAACTGGGGTAATTGATCTAAATTATATTTGTCTCCACTGTCATTGTCATCATCATCATTGATGTCATGTTCACCATGGTAGTCGAGCTATTGGAACATTTGCCTCAGGTGGTGCTGCATGAGCTGTACAATTCTGATCTAATGAACTATGGGTATTGTATTGATTCTGTTCTACTACTGAGCTCATCTTACTGCTGCTTTCCTCCCTTTGGTGAGAACTACAGTGATGTTGTATTGGTGGGTATATTGTTGGCAAACAACTACGTGGTCCAAACCAGCTTCGCTCATGGCCTTGTTTCATACACTTTGCTGCTTACATTTTTATTCAAGTTGTTTATTTATTTTTTAATACATGTTTCTGTGACACAGTGAAAAGCAGTCATGAGCAATTCATTCATTTATTCATTCAAGACTTTTAATGGCAAATAAATACATTTTTTGGCATTAGTGACACTTAAACCAAAACCTTTGACCACAGCTGTTTCACCTGTGTGCAACAAAACCTACCTCAGCTGTTCCAGCTTGTATAAAATTGCAGCTCACTTAGATTTGGTATGCTGAAAACGCTGAAGTGACAAGCTGGATTGTGAGACTTTATAAAGATGACACAGTGTACAAGAACATCTACTGGATATGAGATCCAAACTGAAACACAGGTGCAACAGTTGGTATGAGATAAAGAAAGAGTCATACTGCTGTACATATAAATAAACTGTTTGCCTCTAAAATGCTGCATAATACACAGTTAACCATGAAGTTTTCTTCATAGTTAACTGTGGGAGTAGTTGGATTATGATTTGAAGCTGAAGTCTTTCCTGTGGCCAGGTACCTGTTCCTCAGGTAGAGTGAAGGGTGCTGCATGATGTCAACAAACAGCACTTCTTGCTTACCAAACCTGAAAGATTTTAACAAAAAACAGCCAAAATGACAAATGGCAGCATAATCTATGATGAGATGAAACAAAAAAAAAAAAAAAAAAAAAGCACTTTTCTTTCACTTTTTGCAGATTGCAGCTGTACTTGAGATCAAATACATTTTATTTATATAGCAGTAAAACACAACAACGGTCATCTCAAAGCACTTTATAGTGTGAGGTTAAGACACCTCGACAATCAGTTGTGCAAACATAGCCAGACCATGCAAAGGTATTTTAATCTGAAAATAAATTTGGTTCACATGTCCAGAAATTGTTAAAAAAAAACAAACATAACAAAACAAAGAAACATTTCCAGTTTTTAAATGACAAGAATGTGGTGAGAAAACAGTAATACGATTCTGTTATTAACATCAAGGGTGATACGGCTCACATATTTTGGTACATGAGCTGCATCTCTATTTTCAGCAAGTTAACCACAAGATCACAGTAATGCCACCAAGTTTTTGTATGAACTTGTTCTATTGTTGCTTGCACTTACAATAATTCAGTAATCCTATATTAATATTAATATGTATACTATACTTAAATACCCCAAATGTTCTTCAAATAAGATAAGACAAAAACACTACTTATTCCAAAACTTAAGAAAATACCTTGTTACAGCAGCCAGTTTAAGAGAAAGTACAAAAAACTGAAATCCTCAAATCTATGTATTGTATGTACTGTGTATTTAATTGGATGACAGTGTTGAAATATAACATCTAGAAGCAGAACTATATAATGCAAGAAATGCAGTTATAGTATAAGAATACAAAATACAATGCAAACTCCTTGTGTTTGAAGATACTGGCATGTGTCTAATGGAATAGTCATTGCTAGATATTTGCATGGGAGTACTGAAAAGATAAACAGATTACCTAAGTGTAAATTAAAAAAAATAAATAAATAAATCTAAAAACTGTTTCCATAGACTGTATGCACACATACCTTTTTTCTGCCAAGATAAATTATAAGAGCAAAACTGCTGATCATAGATACAGCACAGCCTACATATCGAATAGCAGTGAGTTCCAGGGGCTGGCACACTGATCGAGGCTTCAGGTCCTACAAGTGGACAGTGCAATGAGCAGAAAAAGGTCTTCATACACAAAAAAAAAAAAAAAAAAAAAAAAAAAAAAAACGCAACACAACCCCCCCCCCCGTAAGGCTACGGTGTAACCTTGGTTCTCTTAGTCAGAGACTCTCTCCACACCGTTACATATTCCATATGTACAGGGTAACTCTGTAAGACACCCCGCGAGGAGACAATGCAACTGAACCGCTGAGAGTGAAAGTGCTGGGAGTCAGTGACCACGCACCAACAGGCACACCACCCTGGTCAGGGCTTCGCAGACGCATAGCCTGAGCCAAGGGGTGGAGGCAGCAGTCTGCAGACCCCAGACTGGCCTGAATCAGTCATGCAGGACCGCAAGTGATTGGCCGATTAAGGTCAGCCCGGGAACCGCAAAGCAGACCGCCAGGGAGCGCAGCACACCGAGCTGCCAAGTAGCTGCCCCAGCACTGTCACTACAGCTTCAAGAGTGAACTCGCAAACGAGACACTCGAGGTCAGACACAAAGTCCCAGCTCACTGGGTGTCCCCGTGCTGGCCATGTAAGCCCGTGACACACAGGCAAAGCACCAGACAGGGAGCCAGCATAGCAGGCTAGGGAGCTCTCACTCACTGGCTGAAGTTACACTAGGCTGGAGAACTGTCACTCGCCCCAGCGAGGTCAGACTGGCATGAAAGCCAGCAAACACGGGCAATACGCCTGGGGAACACAACCTACCAAGCCACTCGTGCACAGCAGCTGGCTATCGCCGTGACCGAAATCCGCGATGACGCTCCAGTCGGGAAGTCGTAGCCACCGGCTGGAGTTGCCAAGTCACAACAGATCCCCGCCTGGCACTAGGCAGTGACACAGTGCCAGGGGAAAAGAGCCTTTCGCAGCATCTCAGCCACTCAGTGGATGGCCGAGGTAGGACGAGGCCCAGGGCCTGTCCCAGGAGCTGAGCAGCCAACCTGCATCATCCACAACAGGGGAGGGGCTGGTGGCTCAGGCCATTGAGGGCCCAAGTGAGGAGCGACCCAAGGTTCGCCACCAGGGCATAGCAGCCACTCTGAGCCATCCGTAGACAGGGGGCCAGCAAGAGTGGGCCTGACGAGACACTGGCGGACAGTCAAGGGTCAAGTGTCAGCTCACTCAGGGGAACACAGCCCGCAGCAGCAGTACAGCTGCAAAGATGAAGGGCCAAGGCAGGGATGCGACCTGAAGGGTCCATCCACACAGCCACGGCGCCGCCCAGCTGTCCACAGACGGAGGTGCGGTCTAGCCCACTGAAGGCCAAGCGGGGACTTAACCCAAAGGTCTGCCCCAGGGCTGAGCGGTCGCTAGCACTGTGTGCAGACAGGGGAGCAGCAAGAGTGAACTTTAAACAAGACACTCGTGCACAGCGCTGCAGGCTGGAGAACACTCACTTGCCGGCTGAAGAATCAAACACAGCAAGGTCCAGCTCGCGTGTAAACCGGCAAATGCAGGGAATACTCCAGGGGAACACAGCCAGGAGTTGCAGCAGCTGACATGCCAGAGAAAATCTGTCTAAAATAGGCTGGAGAATGCTCACTCGCTGCAGCGAGGTCCAACTGGCGCGTAAGTCGGCAACTGCGGGCAACACGCCAGGGGAAGACAGCCTGGAGCTACAGTGAAGCCAGGGAAGTGACTCACCATGGGTGTCAGCTCACTGAGTGGGCCCTGCTGGCCACGTAGACTCGCAACAGTTGGGCAATCTCCCAGACAGAGAGCCAGCGCCGCAGGCCGGAGAACTGTCAACTGGTGGCCGAGCCAACTGGCGCATAAACTGGTGAAGCGCGGGCAATATGCCAGGGGAACACAGCCTTCAGCAGTCCTGGCCACGAGGCCCAACTCAAAAGATGTCAGGAGGGAGGAGGGTGGCTGGAGTACAGCTGAGCCTAAGCTCCGAGGTCCTACCCGCCTCAACTGAACACGGCTGTCTCCACACGCCTGTATAGGCCCCTCAGCACAGCGAGGTGGCTGCAGGGTAGACAGGCAGTCCCATGAGGCAACTCTGGTCGTCTGACTGGAGCCAAGCGTCATAAGCATCAACCTCCTGACAATCAACCTCCACCAGCCCAGGCCTCACAGAGGCGGGGCCATGGGAGGGAACACTGTGGGAGGGGCCCGGAATCAGGCAACCCAGACATGGGTTCACCCGTCCAGGACACACTCCAGTGGCAGCCAGATGGGAAGGAAGCTTCTTCAACATCCACCTCACGATAATCAACCTCCACCGGCTCAGGCCTCACAGAGGCGGAGCCATGGGAGGGAACACTGCAGCCATCATCCCCATTTTAGCCTGCTCTCCTTAGAGGCACAGGATGGGGGAGGCTCACCATGTCCCCACCCTGCCTGCAGCTGTTGTGTCAAGCTCCATCCCTATAAAGCGAGCGACAAAATGGCCACCAGCAGGGCAGCAGTTACCCTCACGCCCTTGTAGGGCATGCTGCCCTGCACATGAGGGCCCGAAGGGGTATCCAGAGGGACCAGGGGCAGGGCTAAAGGCTACTACTCCCACCATGGCAGCAACCAACTGCGGGAAGGGGACCATAAATGCTGGGGGGCAGGGCACTCAACTGCCTGCAACCAGACCAATCAGGCAGCAGCAGCACCTGAGATAGGAGGCGCTATGGCTGCGTGATAGCATCAACTTTGAGGTCCGCTCTATTAGACGGGACCCCAGGAAGGGCAAGTTGCCACAACTGGCATGCTCCAATCAAGAGCTGAAGGGACCCATCTCGCCCAACACTGTGCCTAGGGACCAGCAGGGAGCAGACCAGGGAGAGGTGGGCAACACCGAAGGAGAGGATGGAAACCTCTTCAGCATCTGCCGCTTGATAATCAACCTCCACTGCTTGATAGTCAACCTCCACTGGCCCAGGCCTCAGAGTGAATCAGCAGCAGGTGTTGGAGGAGACCCAGCTCATGGTCACACCGGGCGTGCCGGAGTGTCTTAAAGAAATATCCACACGCCATGACCAAGGGGGGGGGGGGTCGTACCCCGTACATATGGAATATGTAACGGTGTGGAGAGATAGTCTCGATATGCTAGAGAACATCTATTTTATACATCTTTAAAACGACTTAGTACTTATAAGCAACATCTCATTACTGTTTTTATTGTTGTATGAAAAGCGGTGTCTTACCACCAGGACAGTGAAGTAAGTTGTATGGTTACACAGACACACAGTGTGGTTTTCCCCTTTCTGTTGTGTCTCACATCCATCATTTGACCAGTTCACCTGCAGAGAATCTGCAGCAGGAAAATATAAATCAGTTAAAGCTCATTGGTGGGAATTATGGGAAAGAAAATGGGAAATACAGATAGATAATAATTAATAATGTCAAATACAGTGGCTTGCAAAAGTATTGGCCCCCCTTGAACTTTTGTAATGTGACAACATTTTGTCACATTATAGCCACAAACATGAATCAATTGCATTGGAATTCCACATGAAAGACCAACAGAAAGTGGTGTACACGTGAGAAGTGGATTGAAAATCATACATGATTCCAAACATTTTTTACAAATAAATAACTGAAAAGTGGGGTGTGTGTGTGTAATAATTCAGCCTTCTGAGTCAACACTTTATAGAACCACCTTTTGCTGCAAAGACTGATTTATTTAGTCTTTTAGGGTCTGTCTCTACCAGCTTTGCACATCTAGAGACTGAAATCTTTGCCCATTCTTCTTTGCAAAACAGCTCCAGCTCAGTCAGATTAGATGGACAGCGTTTGTGAACAGCAGTTTTCAGATCTTGCCACAGATTCTTGATTGGATTTAGATCTGGACTTTGACTGGGCAATTCTAACACATGGATGTGTTTTGTTTTAAACCATTCCATTGTTGCTCTGGCTTTATGTTTAGGGTTGTTGTCCTGCTGGAAGGTGAACCTCCGCCCCAGTCTCAAGTCTTTTGCAGACTTCAAGAGATTTCCTTCCAAGATTGCCCTGTATTTGGCTCCATCCATCTTCCCATCAACTCTGACCAGCTTCCCTGTCCCAGATGAAGAGATGGTGGATGGTGCGTTCAGAGTGATGTGCAGTGTTAGTTTTCCGCCACACAGTGTTTTGCATTTTGGCCAAAAAGTTCCATTTTGGTCTCATCTGACCAGAGCACCTTCTTCCACATGTTTGCTGTGTCCCCCACATGGCTTGTGGGGGACACAACACCTTGTATGTGAGGAGCAGGATTTTGAATTCAATTCTGGATTTAACAGGAAGCCAATGAAGGGAAGCCAATACAGGAGAAATATGCTCTCTCTTTCTAGTCCCTGTCAGGACTCTTGCTGCAGCATTTTGGATTAGCTGAAGGCTTTTCAGGAAGTTTTTTGCACATCCTGATAATAACGAATTGCAGTAGTCCAGCCTGGAAGTAATAAAAGCATGAACTAGTTTTTCAGCGTCACTCTTAGACAGGATATTTGTAACTTCAGAGATGTTGCGCAAATGGAAGAAAGCAGTCTTACATATTTGTTTAATGTGCGTTGAAGGACATGTCCTGGTCAAAAATGACTCCAAGGTTCCTCACAGCATTACTGGAGGCCAAGGTAATGCCATCCAGAGTAACAATCTGCTTAGATACCATATTTCTAAGCTTTTCAGGGCCGAGTACAATAACCTCAGTTTTATCTGAATTAAGCAGAAAGTTGGCGGCCATCCAGGTCTTTATGTCTTTAAGACATTCCTGCAGTTTAACTAATTGGTGTGTTATCTGGCTTCATGGACAGATAGAGCTGGGTGTCATCTGCATAGCAGTGAAAATGTATGCTATGTCTTCTAATAATATTGCCTAGGGCAAGCATGTATAATGTAAACAGAATTGGTCCTAGCACTGAACCCTGTGGAACACCATAATTGACCTTAGTATGTGAAGAGGACTCTCCATTTACATGTACAAATTGGAGTCTATTAGATAGATATGATACAAACCACTGCAGTGCAGTACCTGTAATACTTACAGCATGTTCTAATCGCTCTAATAGGATATTATGGTCAACAGTATCGAACGATGCACTGAGATCTAGTATAGTTGTCCTATGGACAGATTCCCCCACCTGAGCTGTAGATCTCTGCAGCTCGTCCAGAGTCACCATGGGCCTCTTGGCTGCATTTCTGATCAGCGCTCTCCTTGTTCGGCCTGTGAGTTTAGGTGGACGGCCTTGTCTTGGTAGGTTTACAGTTGTGCCATACTCCTTCCATTTCTGAATGATGGCTTGAACAGTGCTCCGTGGGATGTTCAAGGCTTGGGAAATCTTTTTGTAGCCTAAGCCTGCTTTAAATTTCTCAATAACTTTATCCCTGACCTGTCTGCTGTGTTCTTTGGACTTCATGGTGTTGTTGCTCCCAATATTCTCTGAGGCCGTCACAGAGCAGCTGGATTTGTACTGACATTAGATTACACACAGGTGCGCTGTATGTAGTCATTAGCACTCATCAGGCAATGTCTATGGGCAACTGACTGCACTCAGACCAAAGGGGGCTGAATAATTACGCACACCCCACCCTGCAGTTATTTATTTGTAAAAAAAATGTTTGGAATCATGTATGATTTTCGTTCCACTTCTCATGTGTACACCACTTTGGAATTCCACGTGAAAGACCAATACAATGCAACTGATTCATGTTTGTGGCTGTAATGTGACAAAATGTGAAAAAGTTCAAGGGGGCCGAATACTTTTGCAAACCTCTGTATGCATGGCCACTAAAGGATTCCAACCTTTTCTAGTGTCCCAAGAAACACATGTCCTTAAATAGCTTTCCTGAAATAAAGAGGGAACAAAGATGTGAGCTGCAGACATCTCCCAATAAGAAGTTGCATATATCGCATTTGTTGGACATATTTACATTTTAGTTCCTTTAAAGTTGTTTCCTATTTGCTGCATACATAATCTGGCTTACTGTGTATCGCCATAATGCTAAAGAATGTTTAGATCACAGTTAACATAAAAACAGGGAGTTTCATGTGTCACCATGACTACTTCACAGAAACTATGCGCATTAAGACCGCAGTCTATTTTTGCTACACATGGTTTCTGTGCTTGTTGCACCTTTGAGGTCAACAGGCTGATATTACAGAACTTAACAGCATTTTGCTTTTGTTTTCTGCACCTAAGCCATATTTGTCCCCCTGAGTGTTTACTGATATTTGCACTGCAGCACATTGCAGTCAATTCAGCAGTTACTATTTGGTACAGTAAGTGTCAGTTTAAGGAAGTAGCTTTAAGTAATATAAAGTGGGTGGGGAGCGTACTGATACAGGCTAAACGCCACAGAAACACACAAACTTACAGATACGGCTTCATGGTAAAAATCTATCCTAATGGGTTCAGGCAGATTTCTGATGATCTCGTTCTCCACCGTGATTTCCACCACATCATTGATAGGCTTGGCAGTTTTGTGAGCCTCCTGAAACAAACACACACAACTTGACCTTCATCTTACACAATGCAGCATAAATATTTGCACACAAAGCAACAAAAGTATTCCAGATAGAATCGCAAATGTGAACACTGGAAAAAATTGCAGGCTGACAGCTAAATAAGGTCACCTGAAATCCTGTCATATGTGCCTGTATCGACTGAAGGCAAACAGCCTTACCTGTAACAGGGAGATGTTCTTGAAGAAAGTGCAGGCTACATTGCTAACATTTTTCACAGCTTGTTTTAAGGCAGCAGGGAGGTGGACAGTGATATTGGACTTGACAGGTCTACCAGCAATGGCCTGGAAAAGACAGCACATATAAGAACTGTGAGTTTTTACAATGTAAGCAAAACCTGCTTCACTCTGCAGCTCTGCTTGTGGCTCTGCTTTGAGATTGTTGGGTTACTAAATGACTCTATTTTAGGGTCGTTTAGAGGAAAAAAAAAAGTCAGCTTTCAACACCATCCTGTAATCGTCAGTAGAATGCTGCCATCAGTCACTTTTATGTGACTAACCTCCCACCCTATTTTCTGTACTACATCACTTCTCCCCTCTACTTGCATGAATACTCTAGGTTATTCAAAAATGTGCTGTAAAGTAAGTCTGGATTAAAAATGGAAGCACACAGTCTCAGATGCAAAGAAGGTTTTTTGCTAATGTCAGCAGTGCAAACTCTAAAAATATGAATCTTCATCCCAGTCGTATGACTGAAAGTGAAACCTCACTTCTGCAGATGTGTGATTCAGGTGAAACCTACAGAAACCTAATAATTGGATTTAAGAGGTGATATTACTCTGCAGAGCGGGACATTTTTGTGTGTCTAAGGAGGAAAGGTTGCATTTCATCACAGCCTGAGCACTAAAGAAAGCAAAGGTAAGGCTAACTTCATTCTTCACTCCTCCAGTTTTTAAACTCATTACTACACCAAATAATAACTGACACTACTGAGTGTACACAAATCCAAAACCTGACATGTTTTCTGCCCTCTGTGTTCCTCTTAACCTATAAAAATATATCTGTGTGCCACAGTGGGCGACATAAATTAATTACAATGAACTGCAAATGTTTTTTTGAAAAATAATTGAAATTTAATAAATTTCATTTTGTTTCAGTATAGTTTATTACAAATAAAATTTTGTTCAATTTTATCTTTTTTATAATGTAGCTATAATTAAATGAGATTGTAAGATGAGGTAGTTCAGAACAGTAACACTGCAATACAACAGCTGACACACTATCACAAAGAGCATCCACTCTCTAAAAATAAATCATCAAAGCCTTCTCACACTGGTTGGTTTGAAAAAGAAAAGGTTAATCTGAAGACAAGTCTCTTTAACTTTTGTGTGTTTGTCTTACAGGTGATGTGACGCTGTGGCCTTTGAAATCTTCCTTCATCTCCACATCAGATTTGTGAGCGTATGGAGGCTCAGCACACCTGGACACAAACATCAGGCACAGCCATGATTATAAGTTTGTCATGTTTCATTTGAATGGAGCAATATTACATCAGACAGCTAATGTCTTCACTCCTCGTTTGTAATCAAAGTTTGTGTACTTCAGGAAGGATCAAGTCTACAACATCCTGCCATGATATCCCTGCAATAAACTGGTGCATGTGAGGAAAAGAGAGGAAATTACTTGTTGGGGCCGGATTCCCGTTTCGCCTGTTCACATAATTCTGCTGCAAAAACAGAAAAGAAGAGAAAGTTCTGATTCTGACATGCTGCACTTGATAACAGAAATCTGAAATGCTGGTTCAGCAAAGCTAAATATGAACAACATTACAGACAAACTGAGTTATTGGAACAAATAAAACAGTACAGAACATCAATTTTATTTTTTGCTAAATATATTTCATTCACAGATTTTCTATCAAGAATATGCTGACACAATATGTGTAATCTTCCTTACTGTAGTTGGTGGAATTTGCTTGAAAGTTGTACGCCATCCGTGTTTTGTCGGTGATGAAATCATGATTAATCTCGGTATTGAGGATGCCGTAGTCTGCTTCTTGTGTGTTTGGGCCATCACTCAGGTCAGTGCAGCAGGAATCCTGCAGGCTTGCAGGTGAGCACAGAATAAGCTTCTTCTCTCCTACCTGAACATCACAACAGGAAAAACAAAAACAAAAAACAGAAATTATCATAATAATCTTGAATTTAGCTAGTGTAGTGTATGCAGTGTACAGAACCCATCCATCCATCCATTCGCTTCCACTTATCCTTTTCAGGGTCGCGGGGGGCGCTGGAGCCTATCCCAGCTGTCATAGGGCGAGAGGCAGGGTACACCCTGGACAGGTCGCCAGTCTGTCGCAGGGCCAACACACAGGGACAGACAACCATTCGCACTCACATTCACTCGCACAATGGCAATTTGGATTTTCCAATTAACCTATCCCCTCAAGCTGCATGTCTTTGGACGGTGGGAGGAAGCCGGAGTACCCGGAGGGAACCCACGCAAACACGGGGAGAACATGCAAACTCCACACAGAAAGACCCCGGCCTGATGTTGGAATTGAACTCAGGACCTTCTTGCTGTGCGGCAACAGTGCTAACCACTGTGCCACCGTGCTTATATGATGTACAGAACATCATATAAATTTTACATTTTGTTATATGGCTTTTAGAATGTGGTGGTGGTATATTGTTAAAAATTGTTATCACTTACTGTCAGCATTAACTGGTCCAGCAGTGGCTCCCAGTCCAGACAGAACTTGATGTCCTCCCCTGACTCAAGTCCAAGGTGCTTGAAGGTAATCACTTCAGATCTCCTACACTGGGCTGTGATCTGCCCGTTGATGGACAGAAAGCTCTCATTGGCTGAAATGGAGATTCCTTTACAGCCAGTAGAGATGTTGAGGTTCAGGCTCAGGGGGTTGTTGCCATGGTGCCATGTGCCGCAAAAGTTCCAGTCCAGGTCATTGTCATTGTTACTGGAAACTGTTAAAATACAGCACACAGTATTAAAAAAAAATATTCAACTTATGTGGCAGTGGTGTGATCTCTGGCTCTGCTGCAGTGGAGGGGCAGTGCCATGGAGGCTTTGGGCCAGGTGGAAGGAATCACACTGCTGAACTCTGCTGAACTGTTTGTTCTTTAATGATGCTGGGGACCTGCAGTGGAGCGTGGATCCAACTGGAAAGGTGGCCATGGAGAAATCAAAGGTGCTGAGCTGGAAGCATTGTGTGTGCCATAACATTAAAGAGACAAACAAACAGTTACAGTACACTGTGTGGGTCCGAGTCTGAATTGGATAAGCAGAAGATGAATAGATGGATGGACTTTTAACATGGCACTGCAGGAGTTTACATTACAGTCTTTCAGATCAGAGTTTACAAGCACAGATGTGATTCATCAGTAAATAAGTTCACTGAAGCCGGTGTGTACTGTGCTTTAAGCTAATAATTAATAGCTCTTATATAAGTGAAAGAGTATAGGTGAAAGTGGAAACTCTAATTCTCACACCTCAAACTAAATTATTTATTTAGTTTGAGATGCTCACAAACTAAATAGCGGTTACACAGAGAAAAAGTTAGTAAATGCTCCTATTTTTTTATGTTTCTAAGTGAATATTCCTACACACAGCAGCATACAACAACGTATAATGTATGACACAGCACAGCATGAATACAGCACACATGTATGAACAAACTATCACAAAGTGTGGTTCCTGTGTGGTGATCTTACCAGTGGAGAGGATGATTAAGAAGCGCACTATGTTCTCCATCAGCCAGGGTTCTGTTGCTCACACCTGTTCTGTAGAAATGAAAAAAAGTTTTTACACAAACCTATAATTCACTATTTAGTATGGAAGAAAACATTAATTCAGTATACTCCACCATTAAAAATCTGCCACTAAAGTGTACTGTAAGCTTACACTCATAAGCGCAAAACACATAACCAAACAGAAATAGCTTGAACATATTCATCTAAGCTCCCACTGCGGGACTAACAAATACTGCATCTGTGGCCATGCAGAGTTGGGTTGTGTATGCGTAACAGTGTGAATGTGTTGTAAGAAATGGAAGACAGGAAGACAGAAACCTGTTGAACCACAGACAAAACAAACAGATGACTAAAAAGACCTTTGGGGGTCTGAATGTTTAAATAATACAGAGCAATGAGCACAAGTTCATTTACTGAGCTACCTTACATTTCTGACAATTTAGCACTCTAGATGATGAGCCTTAATTTGTCACCGCAATGTTACACGTACATGTTACATCCAGTGAAGTTGGACCCCTTCTGACCATACATACATTGCACAAACATCACATTGGGAAGACAATTCAGAAGAGGCAGCACGAGAAGAACAATGAAATACACAATACATGAGGGGAGAGAGTTGGAGAAAAAAAGAACTCCTCCCAGACTGATCTCTTAGAGAAGAGCAGTTTGAGAACAGAAGAAAACCTTCAGCACAAAAGCACATGAATCTTCATACCTCATAAAAAGATATGGCATACAATGTGGCGTATTGGCTAGCAGGTGGTTTAACACTATCTTCATGTCTGCTTCTATTTATAATTCATGGTCTCCATACTCATCTTGTGGTGGACGTTTGTATGACATGTATATGTCATACAGTGGAAATTTATGTTTTTATGTTTTATCAATCTGTGTATTGGTACATAGTGTTGATTTTATTTGCATGATTTTATTGTGATATTTATATTGCATGTTTGTTTATTGATATTTATATTGCATGGTTTTATCCTCATTTATATTATGTGTGTTAAGGTTGTACCATATTCCTTTAATCCACTGTGGACTAAACAGACAATTGTAGGCACCTGTGAGGTGGGGGCGTTCCCCAAGGTGGCCTATCAGCCGCCAGGTTGACCTGTTAAAGGGGATAGTGAGCGCAGAGACAAGAGAGCAACGCACGAAAGGTGAGCAGGAAAAAAAAGGAACGCGTGCAAGCCCGCACGTGTGTTGAAGGAACTGCTGCCTGACTGTGGGGTGCCGCGAGTCGTTCAGTACGGTGGGGGTTCGGCGATCCAGTCCCAATGCAGGAACAGCAACAGTGGGTGGCGATGGCCGCAATTCACAACAGGGCAGGGATGCCCTTCTGCCTGCATCTGACGGTGAGACGAGGGAGGCCGTGTTCAGGTGTGGAGTCCTGGCAGGGTTTTTAGCGGGTTGCAAACACTATTTTTATTGTATATGGGGAATTTTAACTTGTATTTGTGATTCTGGCTGTGTTTTTTTTTTTTTATGGAAATAAATGGTGTGTTTGAAGCCAGCTTAGTTTCTGTGCCCTGAGTGCTGATCCGCTCGCTCCCCTTTTCGCTTGCATGTATACAGACGTGGTGGTGAAGATTTAGGTTCACCAGTCTTAGCGGCTACATATAACTATATAACTATACACACTATATATCTATGCACTGAACATATATATTTTAACTTTCACGTAAAGTCTTAAGCACATGGTTTATTAAGGTGGTACAGTAACAGGGCAGTTGATATAAGGGGAGAGTTCTCCTGAATAACTCTCTCTCCAGCTCCAGTAACTAACCTCCCCCAATGCACACTCAACGCCTTTCACGCAGCACAACCAAAACAGTAACATTGTAACAGAGATCCTGAACACATCACAATAAAATATCATGTGATATAATCTGTCGCTCTCTCTCTCTCTCACACACACACACACACACTCACCATGAACCTACACTGAATGTTTTTATATATGAGAATCACCATGTTAAGTATGTAACCAATGTTGTTATAAGGTATATTATAAGATTGTGCCACTTGCTGTGTAAGATTTAATAATTACGGTAAGATTAATGTGTGATGACCGATTGTAAATGGCCTGTATAGCGCTTTACTAGTCCCTAAGGACCCCAAAGCGCTCTACACATTCAGTCATCCACCCATTCACACACTGCTGATGGCAAGCTACATTGTAGCCACAGCTGCCCTGGGGCGCACTGACAGAGGCGAGGCTGCCGGACACTGGCGCCACTGGGCCCTCTGACCACCACCAGTAGACTGTCTGAGCCGGGGCTCGAACCGGCAACCTTCCGATTACAAGACGAACGCCCAACTCTTGAGCCACGATTGCCCAACAATTGTGATGAGTCAAAGCCAAAGGGTTTGACTTGTCGCTGGCCTCTGGCCAGGACCTTGGCTGCTACCTGACCCTGCAGCTGTGTTTGGCTGGAGGACGGGTGGGAAAGTTACCTAGCAGCAGGGGGCGGGGATACTGGTCACTGTACACCTCAGCTGGACCAGCTGACAGGTTTACTGTACAACAAAAAGTAAACTGTATCACAATCTATGATATCAATTTCCTATGTATATGCAATTGATATATTTACATAACAATAACTGTTACAATTGGAACTGTACCACGCTGGTGATGCTCACCATTATTTTTCTTATGTGAGAAATGAAAAGTATCCTGATGAAATTCAAGCTTCTGTAATTGCTGTATATAAAAACAACCCCTCAAATTTACATTTTCTTCCTGTATTCCGTGGGTCTCCAACTCCAGGCCTCGAGGGCTGGTGTCCTGCAGGCTTTAGATCGCACCCTGGGTCTACACACCTGAATCAAATTAGTTCATTACAGGCCTCTGGAGAACTGCAAGACATGTTGAGGAGGTAATTTAGCCATTTAAATCAGCTGTGTTGGATCAAGGACATCTAAAAACTGTAGGACACCGGCCCTCGAGGCCTGGAGTTGGAGACCGCTGCTCTAAAGTCTAGATGGGTAACAGAGTATTAATTGATGTGCTTGTGTGGTGGAGTTTACCACCCTAAGGCTCACAGACATCTGTGCTCATATTTTTGATTAAAACAATACATCATCTGGTGTATTTTGACACCATACTGAAAAGGACTACCAACAGAAGGAGTTTACCCACATCAGCAGAATGATCTGTTGATCTCTACTCTGGAAACTAACCAGCTCTGGACAAAGAGCTCTGTGGGGGGAGTAGCAGAGTGTTCAATTTTTCTGCTGTTTCTAATGTCTTTTCCTTTCCATAATGAGTGTTAGTAATAAATAAAGATTATTAGACACATTCATTCCTTGATTTTTCCCCCTGTTGGCAGGAAACAATTATTGTTCCATAGCATTAAAATCTGATCTTAAAATAGGACATCTACGGAAGATACTTGGTGACCACACATTAAGTATGTAAACTAAGCTTATATATTGGAATTCTGAGCTGTAATGGGCCGTCACCTTAGAAATAAACAGCAGCACTGACAGGGACGCAGCCAATTAAATTAAAATGTTTATTTTATGTGCTAAATCACCAGATTAACCAGTTTCTGCACTATTAATTGTGTGTTGCATTTCACAGGCACATTGCGTTTCTGAAGTAGGTGGCACTTTTGGGGATCAGTTTCTGTGGAAGAGTCATGATCCTGCAACTTATAAATTGCTTAAATTCTGTTAACAGCGCTCCTTTCATGTGAACATCCAGGGGAAACCCTGGAATAACTTTAAGTGTTGATAACCACTTTAAGTGGTCCGTGTGTCCCAATTGCCAATATTAGCAAGTGATAGTGGAATGATACCCTGGATAGTCAGAACCCCCTTTATTGTACGGGGCCCTGGATTAGCCCAAATCCTGCTTCACAGTACAGGTCTCTGCTCTTAACTGGCTATAGGTTGAGCAGAAGTTACCATGGTCACTTAACCAGGTTGAAAAAAAAAATAAAATAAAGAAAGAACCTGCCATTAATCCATCTAAGCCTTTGAACTCAAACTATGTTTATAAAGTAATAAGATATTTATACATGTTTTACAAACCAATGATATGGCATAGTAATACATTTTAACCTCTTCTTTAGAATGCAGGACAAACTGACACTGAGATGTTTCATGTTTATTTTGAAAGCTTTTCTTTTATACACATCTACATATTTACAAAAACCTTAACAGAACAGGCATCCAAGAGAAACAATTTAAACTCCAGAGGAGATTTTCTGAACCCAACTCGCACACCCACAACAGAATTGATGCACCACGCTTTCACATTATGCAAAAAAAAAAAAAAAAAAAAAAATCTAACACAGTTATACGTTCACGCACGTACCATGCACAAAATGCAAACACCCTAAACTGCAACCACGCGCGGCCCGAGACGTCTCACTAACAGAAGGATAAGAGCACAAAGCATACGAGGCATACCACACTAATGTGCAACATTTTCTAACACACATCCACTTTGAACAAACATCCACACATGAATTCACTCCACCACAGTTTAAAAAAACCAAAAAGGACACACGGGACCCTTCTGCAAATAACTCACCTACTCCATCACCATCTGTGTAGGAAAATGATCTGATCAGTTAGTGGCCACTGAACTTCATAACTGTGACAAAATACTTTTGGCACGTTTTTAACCAAGGTATTGTTTCCCGGTGTTTTCCAGAAAGGTTGCCCATTTGTTGAGTGCTACACATAAACTGCTACACTGTGAAAAGTGATTTCTTTATAACCTTTTCAGTCTCTGCTACACAGATGTTGCACAGAGTAAGGGGTTACTTGTGGAAAGGTAACTGGAAAGATCCACTACAAGTGGGGTGAAGAGCAGATCAATCGGAATCATATTTGTCTCCATCGTCATCATCGCCGTTGTCGTCGTCGTCACCACGGCAGCCCAGCTCATGCATCACTTCCCTCTGGTAGCGCTGCCAGCTCCTCCTGCTGTAGGAGTGTTCCTCCTCCCAGTATCCTGCACAGAAGGCAAATGCAATGGTTAGCAAATAAACACCATTCAACACTTGTTTGCACTAAGTGACACTGAGGCTGAAAAATGAAGCAAACACACAGGGAGCAAGAAACAACAGCTTAGTGAACTGAACTTCACTGAATTGCCATTTGAAGTTGGTAAATATTGCGAAATCTGTACTCTAGTTTTAGTAAGTGTTTCATCAGTCCGTTGCTTAGCAACAACTAGCACGTATCTATGTCTGTCTTGCGAGTTTATCGATGCAATCTACAAACCTCAGCACCGAACCTTCTCACCCATATATGTTAACTTCCTGGTCTGAAAGACCACAAAAACCATTGAGTGACGTGGTGGCTCCATCCATGTCCTACATACAGTCTTAAGCAGAACACTTTTCTTAAAAGTAATGCAGTAGTTTCCTTAATCAGAATCAGAATACTTAAAAAAAAAAAAAAAAAAAAAAACCCTAGGGATCAATAAATTTCATTTAATCGAATTACACTCAGGAGAAAGTAACACGATACACTACTTGTTACATTACTTTGGCATTTCTCCTTAAAATGAACTGAAATGCACTCTCATAAATATCAATGTAACAATACAAACATACAGGCTACAGTCCCACACACCAACACAAATCTGTATTTTAATGAGGATACTCATATGAGCTTTCTCTTGGTATTTCGGTATGAATGCAAAACTGACAACAAAAAGCAAAAGATGAAAACCAGCACACAGACATTCAAATGGATCGCCACAGTGATTCTACTTTAGAAACATGAACAGGTAGAAACGGACACTGCAGCCTCTTTTACAATAAGAATAAAAGTACTGTCTATATCCACTCTGTAGACTGCGCCACCATTTTCCTCCTCTGGCACAACAACTGAAATCAGCTAAATGTAGTGCAAGTGCAATTGATTGGCAAGCAAAGGAAGGAAGGAAATGAACGACTTTGAATGAGTTCTTGTAGAGAACCAATTCTCAAGTTATGCACACTAAGTTTCGTAATGCAGAGGTCTAGACAATCAAAAGTATAACTAAGACCTTAGGATACTGTCTATGAGTGAAAATGACTAGAATATCACACTAACCTGGTTTGACCAAATAACTTTTGGCATCTTGCTATCATAGTAAAAGATGAAATGGGAGACATTTGTTTAAATTAACAGGAGTTCAAGTAGAGACTGCAGCACTGAATAACTGACATGTTTCTAAATACATACCACCATAGCGCTCCTCTCTGTCACTGTCTGTATTGCTCTCCTCATCAGGGTAGTCATTCCTCCAGTTGCCTTCCTCGTTCTCATCATCCTCATCTTCATACACTTCCTCTTCATGAACCACAAGGTCAGGAACCTGAGATTAAAAACACCACATTTATCAGAAAAGCTTTTTTTTTTTATTTTTTTTTTATAAATGATTAAGTCAGTGTTGTGGTTTGATATTAAAAATTACCAGTGAGATTTTGAGTCATCACTGATAAGAAGAAACCCTAACGGTATGCTTTGGCAAATTACTTCTCCACACATCCAGGGCAACAAAACTAAACAATCTTCTTGCTTAAATTTTTACTTTCAATGCTTTAAAATAAACACCATTTAAAAATCATCAGTTAAGTTACAAAAAACCCCAACATTTTTCTCATCTTAACCCCTCTTCTACCCTTTTGAGATTATTTTAAACTAGTGCCAAACTGTAATGAACTACCACCACCAGAAGGTGGCAGTAATGCAACAAAATGTTTCTACATTCCCCAGGCACCATTACAAAGTAGTGATGCTTGTTTACAAACAAGCGATCATTTTATAGCAATGACAGGATACTCCCCTGTAAATATCAAATAATATTTCTGCTTTAAAGGCCACCTGTTTACCACCTGACCATCATTTATTTTTCCAAATATACAGTGGGGCAAAAAAGTATTTAGTCAGCCACCGATTGTGCAAGTTCCCCCACTTAAAATGATGACAGAGGTCAGTAATTTGCACCAGAGGTACACTTCAACTGTGAGAGACAGAATGTGAAAGAAAAATCCATGAATCCACATGGTAGGATTTGTAAAGAATTTATTTGTAAATTAGGGTGGAAAATAAGTATTTGGTCACCTCAAACAAGGAAAATCTCTGGCTCTCACAGACCTGTAACGTCTTCTGTAAGAAGCTTTTCTGTCCCCCACTCGTTACCTGTATGAATGGCACCTGTTTGAACTCATCATCTGTATAAAAGACACCTGTCCACAGCCTCAAACAGTCAGACTCCAAACTCCGCCATGGCCAAGACCAAAGAGCTTTCGAAGGACACCAGGAAAAGTATTGTAGACCTGCACCAGACTGGGAAGAGTGAATCTACAATAGGCAAGCAGCTTGGTGTGAAAAAATCAACTGTGGGAGCAATCATCAGAAAATGGAAGACATACAAGACCACTGATAATCTCCCTCGATCTGGGGCTCCACGCAAGATCTCATCCCGTGGGGTCAAAATGATCATGAGAACGGTGAGCAAAGATCCCAGAACCACACGGGGGGACCTGGTGAATGACCTGCAGAGAGCTGGGACCAAAGTAACAAAGGTCACCATCAGTAACACACTACAACGGCAGGGAATCAAATCCCGCAGTGCCAGACGTGTTCCTGCTGAAGCCAGTGCATGTCCAGGCCCGTCTGAAGTTTGCCAGAGAGCACATGGATGATACAGCAGAGGATTGGGAGAATGTCATGTGGTCAGATGAAACCAAAGTAGAACTTTTTGGTATAAACTCAACTCGTCGTGTTTGGAGGAAGAAGAATACTGAGTTGCATCCCAAGAACACCATACCTACTGTGAAGCATGGGGGTGGAAACATCATGCTATGGGGCTGTTTTTCTGCCAAGGGGACAGGACGACTGATCTGTGGTAAGGACAGAATGAATGGGGCCATGTATCGTGAGATTTTGAGCCAAAACCTCCTTCCATCAGTGAGAACTTTGAAGATGAAACGAGGCTGGGTCTTCCAACATGACAATGATCCAAAACACACCGCCCGGGCAACAAAGGAGTGGCTCCGTAAGAAGCATTTGAAAGTCCTGGAGTGGCCTAGCCAGTCTCCAGACCTCAACCCCATAGAAAATCTGTGGCAGGAGTTGAAAGTCCGTGTTGCTCGGCAACAGCCCCAAAACATCACTGCTCTCGAGAAGATCTGCATGGAGGAATGGGCCAAAATACCAGCTACTGTGTGTGCAAACCTGGTAAAGACCTATAGTAAACGTTTGACCTCTTATTGCCAACAAAGGTTATGTTACAAAGTATTGAGTTGTATTTTTGTTATTGACCAAATACTTATTTTCCACCCTGATTTACGAATAAATTCTTTACAAATCCTACCATGTGGATTCATGGATTTTTTTTTTTCACATTCTGTCTCTCACAGTTGAAGTGTACCTCTGGTGCAAATTACTGACCTCTGTCATCATTTTAGGTGGGGGAACTTGCACAATCGGTGGCTGACTAAATACTTTTTTGCCCCACTGTAAAATTTGGACCACTCCACCCATTCACTCACTCCAATTTCAGCACTCATTCATCTGTCCGTCCATCCATCCACACACACCAGTTCTCCCTCATCAGCATAGGCTCTGACAGACAGGATGTCCTGGATCCACCCTGGGGTGACCGTTTCCTGGTAGTAAAGATCATAGACGTAGCCATCGTCCTGCTCTCGGTGCTCTTCCCCCAGTCTATCTCCAGATATGCTCAGACGCTCCCGCAGCATCTTGGTGTTGTTACAGAGAATCTCATCTGGTTCTGAGGACAGTATCTTTAGAAAAATAAAGCAAGTGATTAGAAATGGAACAAATTAATGAGCTGATAGTCAGTCTAGTTGGGCCTAATGGCAAATTAAATGACATTTACATCAATACTGAAAAAAAATAAAAAATCTCACAGCTGTTTACCGGTAACTATCAAAACACATGCTGTTAGGAAGAGGCAAGTTGTGAGCTTCATGTGTTTGCTGGTAGGCAGTGTAATACCAGTGGCTGCAGTAACTCCAGACATTCTCACTAAAGTAAGTGATCTTTCCTACAGCTGAAGCTTGTGACTGAAACAGTCGAGCCTGAACGCTTCTTAAAAAGCCAAATGAACGTGACTCTTCGATCAGACACCTTAACACAGCTGACCTGGCTGGTTGGTATAGTTAAGCTAATTATACACGTGCAACACTATTTAACTGTTCTGAGATGTTATGTCACAGTCTAGAACATAGGTGTCAAACTCTGGCCCGCGGGCCAAATTTGGCCCGCAGACTAATTACATTTGGCCTGCGAAGCCATACCAAATTACTATTAGAGCTGGCCTACTGGTATTATACAGCTAATATATATATTGTTTAATATTAAGTTTTGCTTGTTCCATATTCAGTTTTTCAGCAAAACGTGTTTGAGTCCATAAGAAAAGATTAATTCTTATATCTGGAGGAATAAATATGTTTCAATAAATATTAACGTTAGCCCGCGACTTTGTTCCAGTTTTGAATTTTGGCCCACTGTGTATTTGAGTTTGACACCCCTGGTCTAGAACTAGCTAGGCCTGCAGTGTGTGTGTGTGTGTGTGTGTGTGTCTCTCTCTCTCTCCCTCCCTGTCTATTTGTCAGCAGTGAAAGCTCAACTGGAGTAATGCAGTGTTGTTCGTGCATGGTTTTTAAACTCCAAGGAAAGATTGCTGCTGCTCCTGCTAGCCCTGCTAACACTAGCCACACTTCCAATCCAACATTGCAAGACCAGAGATCAATGTGATTCGATTGGGGAAGAATGCACTTCCAAAAGGTTTTTAAATAAACATGCACTATTTGTTTAACAATTCTGCCTGTTTGCTGAACAATTTCTTACTTTTGACCAGTTAATGTTTTTTTTTCTCTAATTTCTAATGACTATAGTAAATGAATTACCAGGACAATCCTTACTTAACAGAATAGGAAATGTGCTGACACGATGAGAAATCAGAAGATTGGATCTGTGAGACCGACCAATGATAATAGCGTCAGTAACAGTTGATGACTGTGCTAGCCATGTGGTTGAGCTAAGACTGGATGACTCTCAGCAACTGAATTATATTGATATTTGTAGCATCTGCCTTCTGAAAAGCACTTGTTAAACTGCACAATTGTGTTCAGTAAAAGCTTAATGCCTGGTAAATTCTGGTAAAATGATAATCTGTGTTAAACAATCCCAAATACAATCAAGCAGCCCTATGAGGACAACCACTTATGGTTTTTAACAGTCTGACGGCAGCATGGTATTTATTTTTTTAACTGACTGTTTCTGTAATTTAGCCTCCACTAAGTGAAAAAGGTGCAACATATCAGGACCCTAAATTGAGTATAATAACTGATGATTGGGCTGTTCATGAGTACGCTTGCCAAACAGCACTAGGACAACTGCTGCAAACAAAACCCAGAATCTCCAACTATCAACTTACCTTGCCTGAAGGTTTATCCTGGTCCTCTCCATCCTCATGGATCAGATCCACCACCTGGATTTCACCCAGCCCCCAGCATTTGTCCGTCTCTTTCCCCGTTTCCTCTACACACTCAGAAGCACCCATCTGTGGTGTCTGTTGCTCTGCTGGGGCTGACAGACCAGCACGGTGGCTTGAGAGTATTCTGTAGCGTTCCTCTCTCCGAGTACTCCACTTTGTGCTGCGTAAATCACCAAGTATCCGCTGTGAGCTGGCAGCAGAGGTACGCAGTGCATGCGCCGTGCGAGGCCGAGCCAAAGCCTGTCGAACCTGCGTCTGAACGGGAGCTTCCTGGTGATGGGATGACAAAGATAACAACCCACGAGGCTTTAACATAAATATGGATTTCCCTTTTAATTCCCAACTCATAGAAGCTGCCGGAACTGCACACTCATCTTACTCGCGGTTCCACTAATTTAATGCAAATATTATCGAAATCCAACAATTAAAAACCCCACATCCAATTTTCTACAACGGGGAAACAACCAATTTGTAACAATAGACAATAGTAGCAATAGGACATGTGCAAAGATGCAAGATTCACATGTTGAAAACACAATGACCAGAATTTTCTCTGCGCATAGAAATGTTTGGTGCCCTCAAAAGACAATTTGGTCTAGCACAAAAATGACAATCAACATTCATCAAATGGCAAGAAATAAAAGGAAAATCCAGAGAAATATGTAAGGTAACAAAGAGTCTTTGCCTTAACTGTATGTGACTCAATTATGGTTATTTGCTTGGTCACCTCCCAAAGCATAGTTATCACCAGAAAAAGCCTACTGTTAAAAAAATAAAAAGACATTACACGCACCTAAAAATGCAGAAAAGACAGAAAAGCCTGTTAAGGAGAGACTCCTTATCCGCCTCCCAAATAGTTAACTTTTTCATCAGAGCCTAGGAGTGGTGTATTCCTCATTTTGGTTGTGGTTTTATTCATACCCATTTCACTTCCTAATGACATTAAAAACTTTAAGACAGCTTACTTCTGACACAAGACTGAGTACAAAAAACCCAATATAAAAGCTCACCAGAATCAATATTGTGATATCAATTTTTCAGTCATTGCGCCCATCATTCACTAAAGGAAGCATTCTCAAAATGTACTGAAGTGGAAAAAGATGCATTAGCCATCTGTCCGTTTTACCGAATCCCACAAAGAAAACCGTAGTGGTCGGTGTACACATTACACAAACAAATGCAGTGCTACAACTGTATATAGCAGTGTTTACAGCTAATCTAATTAGCTTACGTAATGGGTCTTATTTCGTCTATTGAATTGCGCATGTAAATATTTAATTTACTTCAAACGTTAGTCATACCACAGCCTGGATTTTAATTGTCACTTCGCTTTCAAGGCCCAAATTACGTAAAAAAAAAAAACAAGCTAACAACAGTTTGTGGGGTAGCTAGGGCTAGCATGATTGCTAACAACAGTAAGCACAAAGGCGCGTTGTTCCGGACAGTAAGTGACGCTCTCAGCAGCTTTATTCAGCTTGCTATCACCCACTCAGCTCTTCTGAGTGGTTTCAACTATCGTGATAAATACCACCCCCCACCACCACTATTTTTCAAAAGCTACCCCTTCCACTGACCGCTGCTCTGGCGATAGCATTGGGCCCCTCACCTGTGTTGCTACGGTCGCCACGAGTTTGAAGACAGAGTTTTCCACTTCGGCTTCGTTGGGCTCAGGTACCGTTTCGCCTGAGCTCTGGGACGTTTCGGGACGGATACGTTTGCATGCCAGCAGCAAAGCATCTGCGGGGTCGGTTCCCCTTTTTCTTTTCACTCGGAGAATCGTAGTATTTGGATCCATGTTGTCTCCGTCTCTCTTTAGTGTGTCTGGCAGTTGGAAAGAAAGGAAACACGAGAGAGCGCAATCCTTTTTTATTTCCGGTGACTACGAATGTGAAGAAACTCGTAAAACTATAATAATTTCTTTGATGTAGTTTACTTGATACGTTTCCTCGTATTATTATATAGTTAAATTAACTAAACTGCTGTCACGAGTTTCCAATGTATCACTGTAATCCACAATCTCAATAAAACATTAAACATTTTACTTCTTAAAACTTCAAAGTAAAAGCACTTCCTGTTAACGTTGTCCAATTAAAAGCTGACTTTGTGGACTTCTGCTATTTTTTTAGACATTACGTCATTGTGATTGCTGTGTTTTGTTTTTTCAAATACATAAATGTTTTTTTGTTTTGTTTTTTTTGTTTTTGTGATGATGGAGCTGCAAAGTTCTACAGTGTTTTGTCTCCGGACAAAAGAGTCGCAAGTGGTTCTCAAACGTTTTGCCAAACTTAAAAATGCTTTCAAACATAGTTATCAAAAATAGTCCAACATCCCAATCTATGGTTTAATCAGTTAATAAAATAATAATAAAACATGATCAGTGTTGATATATATTTTTAAATTTTTTAAACTGTACTTATTTTATTACAAAAATTGTATTATACATAATATTATACATAATATAACATTTGATCATAAAATAAACCTAAAAATAAATCTGTTATCACACAAAGATGGTGCTGCACTAACCTGAAAATTGTTTCGGGTGGAATAACTGTTTTACAAAGACCTTTTACTAGTGAAATTTCATAATCCTGTTTATATAGCCTAACAGTGCAACAATCTTGTCCACAAAATAGACTTCAGCTGCCCAAAGTAAAACAATGGTTATGCAAAATAATATAGATTATATAGATTTTCGCATTCCCTACATTGATGACAGTCATGTAGACCTTTGTCAACATATTGCAGGCGTTTACTGTCACCAGGGGGCAGTGTCAAAAACAACCTATCCGTTATTTACTCCTGCAGTTATTGTCTGTCTCTCTATTACAATTTGAATCACCCCTACAGTGAGTCAGCTAACATAACAAGCATTTTAGTGAGTGTATACTTGATGAAACAATGCAGAAATATTAAAATACCACAGAGTACATAACTGAACTGATTAGTCTGCAGTGAAGTCACCTGCTTTATGAAGATCAATATCTACCATGTCTAGCCAATAACAGTAACAATAATTAATAACATTCTGTAGTATATAGGTTAAGTTTGTAGGACAGATACATTACCTGACCTATACCTATAATACAGTTTAAAGAATATAGATGATCTTCACAGTAACTGCTTTTTTAATTAAATGATTCACAAGTTAATTGTTGAATATACTAACAAAAATCATATTTGTATTTGATTCCAAAATAAGAAAGAAGAGAAAAAAAACATCAACAAATAAAATGAGTCTTCATTACCATATATGAATGTCATTGGGAAAATGTAAGAAAATGCTGTGTAAAATGCAACTAAAAAGTGAATGCAACGGTTTCCAATTCTCATAAAGCCATATTTTATTCACAGTGGAACGTAGATAATATAAAAATATTTAAAAGTTGTTTAAATATAAAAATATAGTAGATGGAGAGGACTGCCAGCTGCTCTCAAAGCTAATTTAGAATGGACAGAGGCACGTTTTACAACAGCATAATAGGAATAGGAGAGTGGAGGTGTGGAACTGCCCAGTCTCCAGTCCGAACCTTTCACAAATTAAAAACATTTGGCACAGCCAATCCAGCAGCTGGTCTCTGCGTCCTAAAATTCAGTTAAATTCAATTTTATTCATATAGTGCCAAATCACAAGAACAGTCACCTCAAGACACTTTATACTGTAAATTATTGCATATTTATACCTTGTATATTGCAGTGATAGAGTCTGCAGCTTCCTCTCTAATAAAAGAAAAGAGGATCCTACACACTGGCAAATATGGCCCTGTCCAAACTTTTTTCAGATGTTCTCCTGGCGTCTAATTCAAGCTGGGAGTTTTCTTAGAATGGTACATTTTTATCAGATTTAAAAACTAGATATATTTTCCATGTTCTGCTGTGAATAAAATATGAGGTTTTAATTGTTTCATTTGTTTGCATTCTGATTTCAGTTACCTTTTACACACCATGTCAACATTTTTGGAATTGGGTTTGTAAGTCAGGATAATTCACTTGTCTTAGCTGTTATTTAAACTGGTGGTCAGCTTTTTCTGACAGGTGTCTGTTGATGAGTTATTGTTCGATTGAGGCTTCCTGGTCAAAGCCAAAGACCACAGGAACATGAAGATACCTGATAAGAGAGAAAAAATGCAACTTTTCTCACAAATGATCAAAATCCAGTGCATACTTTATACGAGAATTAGTCACATACTAACCTTGACAGGAGTTGAATATTGTGAATACATAGATACCAGGGAGTGAAACATATGTGATGCTGGTTAACCCCCAAGGTAACCCCAGCACAAGGCTGAGGCCCAACACTTTAACAGAGTCCTTCCATAAATTCCAGCCTTTGTTTTTGTTTGTCTTTTTCCAGCCAGTGTTGCTTCCAAAGCCTCCACTACCCCTTCTTATCCCCCAGAGCTTAAACACAACTAGTCCCATAACACAGGCATTAAACAGCACCACCAGGGAAGGAAAGGCCACTGTAGTGATGAAACTGGTTATAAGGTGCTTCTTCGGGAACTCGCTGTTCATCCAGCATCTGCTCATTGTTGAAAAACAAATATGTATTAAATAAATATAAAACATTTTGCAGGCAGGATATAAATGTCACCAATGTTAACACCAAAGTATGATTTTTTTTGTCTTAAGAAATCAAATCTCATGGGTCACTGCATGCATAAAAATCCTACTGATGATATTTTCTTACATGTGTGCTGTTGTATTGGAGAGTTTGGCGTCCCGCATGTGCAGGGTGTATTTACCATAAACACCTGAAATCGCACAAATCACTGCGACTAGTGTCGGGAAGCCTAAAGAAGTAGAAATAGAATGATTTTGAAGTGAAGTATTAAATGCATTTACAAAGATAAAATAAAAAAAAAATTGTATGTGCTACAGCTTGAAGTGCAAATGTTAGCAAACATGACTTCTCTGCAGTCTTTCTATTGAAAAAGAAGTTGCTCTACATGAAAAATAATTAAAAACAAAAGTTGAGTGTGGATCTAGACCACTCACCAGCCTTTCAAGACTATCAATCCTTGAGGCTTTATTACGACACTGATTGCTGGACTTTTTTTTTTTTTTTCCATGCTCATTGTAATCACTCGACATTTGTGCACATGCTACAATTTCATATAGTATTATTGGACACTCTCAGCAAATCACTGAAGTATTTGTAGTAAAAAAAAGTTGTAGAAAATGGAAAAAATACTGTATACATACCATATGGACAAACCAATCTCATTTAGCCATTTACCTGGATTTTAATCACCAAATTTATGATGTTTTCTCAACTTTGTAGTATCAAACGACAACAACAACAACAACAACAACAAACCTACACTATCCATTTCCATTTGGCCTGTTTGACAGCATCTGACGAAATTGTGTTTTAACCTTACTTTACTCACCCCATCCAACTAAGCTGAGTTTGAGAAGATATTTCCTGAAAGTGATGTTAAAAACCCGACTTAGTAGAAGGTAGAGATGGAACCCCTCCAGAGCAGTCCAGCTGAAGGTGGCCAGCAGAGACCAGTGTAAAATCAGACCCAGAACCAGACAAACTGGCCTGTCCTCATTCAGCAGCCATGCCGAGAAACAGGACAGCAGGAAGCTGAGGTGGAGGCAGAGCATTGCTCCTGTTAGCTGCATGTGCAGATTAGTTGTCTTCTCAGGACGCCGACGACTAAAGAGAGAAACAGAATTACAATTTTTTTAACAATGGAAGAAATTTGGCCTTTTTTTAAACCTTTCGCTTTAAACCCTCAATTTTGATAACACTAACAATAGTAACTCCACACAGATGAAACTGAGAAGCTTGTGATTTCCCATAATTATTGTCAGACTAAATATGCCAGATAATGTATCCTGTTCTATATGTAACCAAGAGTACGGGAACCAAGACTGCCAAAAATGGGAAGAAGATGATGAAGCTGGAGGAAGAAAGAACTAAACCCTTTCAAAGTAATATTAGAGATAAATGAAGTAAATTTAAATAAATAAATGTAGCAATTTAGAGTATGACCCATATGTTGATATTTCTTCATAATTTGCTACTATATTTATTTATTTGAAGACTATAACCCCTTTTTAATAATGTATAGGTTTTATGTAAAATAATGATTATCTTTGCATCCTAACTGCCTTTAATTAATCCAAGGAGATAAGTGTCAGAGGATCCAGTGCTCCTTTTTCTGTTTCTTCTTCCAGCTACTTCCTTTATGGCAGTGGTTCCCAAAGTGGAGGGTGCAAAGCCATTGGCGGAGGGGGGTGGGGTATGAATAATAAAAGAAGCCTTGGACACTGCTATGGACAGGTTTTTTGACGGAGCTCCCACACAAACACAAAGCAGAAGATGAAGCATCGCCAAATATGCTTCCGAACCAACTTCCAAGCCAAAGACTAGAAAATGTGATGAAGCATATCTTGCCATTGGCTTCACCTGTACAACAGTGGTGCCAAGTAGGGGTGGGTTTCAAAACTCGATTTTCCGATCATTTATTTAATCCTGAATCGATTATTAAATATAAATGTATTTTGCCAGAAATGCCAGGATCTCGGGTTAAAACTCACAAAACTATATCAACAACCACCAAACAGCTAAAATAGTAAATGATGGCAGGAAAAAGGATTCCACACAAAGATGTGAACACAAAGCGCAGACCCGACGCATCAGAATCTGTGAGATGTCGGCTTTCTCACCCGACGGCACATACACGGGCACGCTGTCGGTGCTGAAAGCTGACACCTCACAGCTTCTGATGCTGCAGGTTTTATCACTCTCTGACCTAAATTCACTGAAACGGCAGCAAAAGATCAAAATTACACTTCACATTTGATAAATATCATCATTACTTCCCTCTTACTTTCACCGTTTTGTGTCCACTACGATAAAATCACGCTTCCTGCACAGCTCTCTCTCTCAGTGTATTTTTTAAAACAGTTTCCCATCTGTATTTTATCCTCAGTTACTTTGACACAAAGGTGTCTGCAGTGATGCTCACACCTCTGATGAAGTCTCACAAGTGTCAGTACTGATAAATGATCAGAATTATAATATTTCTGATTGTCTGGGGCAAAATTTAATCAAATCGAATCTGAATCCAATTGATTAGAAATCATTGATGATACCCAGCCCTTGTGCCAAGGTAGGTTTCCCCTGCGTCGGGAGCACGCACTGGGCTCACTGTCCAAATAACGGACAAACATTATCTCACATGAACACTTCTTATAATTACTGAAATTTTGGAGATGTTAGCTCATTATACAGTGAAGTTACAGTGGGAATCTTATAAAACAAAGGGGGCCTAGCAAAAAAAGTTTGGGAACCAGTGCTTTAGGGGAAATTGTTTTAATGTAACTGCATAGACTTCAGCTTCAGAAAAAAAAAAATCCAATTTTGTCTGCAAACATGCAGAGGGCTTCAGGACTGTTCACACTTGACTGAGGATCAGTCAAGTGTGAACAGTTTTTGACCGACGACTGTGGGGTGCCACACTTTAGGAAAGATTATGTGCAAGTGTTTGTTTCCCACCGGATGTGACACAGTACATTTAAACTGGTCTGACTGATGCAATAAACCAGTCTTTCACAACATAACTTCTGTCAGTGGTTGACCTTTAGAATTTTTTCTATGAACTAAGCCAACAATAATATATTTCTTTATCAACACATCACCTCTTTAAAATGTAATACTAGAGAAAATATCAAAACATGGCAGAAGTTAAAAGGACATTCAAGTAAAACATATGTACTCACTGTAGACAAATATAGATGATCAAGCTGATGAATGTGAAGACAACGGAGAGTGCTGATCCAATGTAAGTGATGTAGCTGAGTGTCTCCGAATGAGATTTACTCACTGATAATTGTGGGTTCTGGAACATAAAAAGACACTGTTGAAATGAAGTCTATGTTAAGATGTTTAATGGAGGCCTATCCACGGGCCTCGGTCAAATAGTTTCGGTATTATAATTTAAAATCACTCCACCTCTTCTTATAACAACTTTTCCACTTTTTTCACTCTAGTTTTGACCCATAGAAGACTGCTGCACTCCTGCTTCAAGTTCTCATATGGCATGGTGAACCGTTTTTATAGACAAAGATTTCTGGATGTGTTCCTCAGCCCATTCAGTGACTTCCATGACAGAATCATGTAAGTTCCACCGGAAATCATGAGTATCCACTATTGATTTTCTGCCTTTTTTTGTGGACAGAAATTTATTCAAGGCAAATCTGTTGGGAATATATATAATGAGAGGTAAAATGTTATTCTAGCTGTCTTTTTATTTCTCCAGCCTTTTATAGCCCCTGTCCCAACCTTTTTGAGATTTGTTGTTGCCAACAAATTCAAATTAAGGGTATTTTCCCACATGCATTCATAAGATTTGCAAATCACTGAATTCAGTTGTTTGTTTGTTTTTGTTTTTGTTTTTTTTAAATTGAAGTGCTAAATTAAAACTCCTTCAATCAAATGTTATTTAAAAATTGAATGCATGGGTTAGCTAAGATCTGAAAAGCATCTCTTACTTTGTTAGAAATATGGTATCTAACCAGATTCTTACTCTGGATGGCATTACCTTGGCCTCCAGTAACACTGTGAGGAACCTTGGAGTCATTTTTGACCAGGACATGTCCTTCAATGCACATATTAAACAAATATGTAAGACTGCTTTCTTCCATTTGCGCAACATCTCTAAAATTAGTCTCTAAAAAAGTCTCAGAGTGACGCTGAAAAACTAGTTCATGCATTTATTACTTCCAGGCTGGACTACTGTAATTCATTATTATCAGGATGTCCTAAAAACTCCCTGAAAAGCCTTCAGCTGATCCAAAATGCTGCAGCAAGAGTCCTGACAGGGACTAGAAAGAGAGAGCAGATTTCTCCTGTTTTGGCTTCCCTTCATTGGCTTCCTGTTAAATCCATAATTGAATTCAAAATCCTGCTCCTCACATACAAGGTCTTAAATAATCAGGCCCCATCTTATCTTAATGACCTTGTAGTACCATATCACCCTATTAGAGCACTTCGCTCTCGCTCTGCAGGCCTACTTGTTGTTCCTAGAGTATTTAAAAGTAGAATGGGAGGCATAGACTTCAGTTTTCAGGCCCCTCTTCTGTGGAACCAGCTTCCAGTTTGGATTCGGGAGACAGACACTATCTCTACTTTCAAGACTAGGCTTAAAACTTTCCTTTTTGCTAAAGCATATAGTTAGGGCTGGACCAGGTGACCCTGAATCCTCCCTTAGTTATGCTGCAATAGACGTAGGCTGCCGGGGATTCCCATGATGCATTGAGTTTTTCCTTTCCAGTCACCTTTCTCACTCACTATGTGTTAATACACCTCTCTGCATTGAATCATACCTGTTATTAACCTCTGTCTCTCTTCCACAGCATGTCTTTATCCTGTCTTCCTTCTCTCACCCCAACCGGTCGCAGCAGATGGCCCCGCCCCTCCCTGAGCCTGGTTCTGTCTGAGGTTTCTTCCTTTTAAAAGGGAGTTTTCCTTCCCACTGTCGCCAAAGTGCTTGCTCATAAGGGGTCATATGATTGTTGGGTTTTACTCTATAATATAAGGCGCCTTGAGGCGACTGTTGTTGTGATTTGGTGCTATATAAATAAAATTGAATTGAATTTGTTAGAATTTGTTATTATATGTGGGAACTTCCAAGAGAAAATGGCTCTTTTGTTGCTTGCATTTAAGTTGAAGATATCACCCTTCAAGCTCTTTAAAGACTCAATTCATATGCTGTTCCTAATTAAAGTTGCTATACACTGATTAGACAAGCGCAGATTTTATCACAGGGCTTTATTACATTCTGTAGAAAGAAGTTATCATTTTACCACAAGCACAGCGAAGAAGCTCAGATGGTTGCAGCTGCAAATAAATTCATTTCCTGTGTTACTGGTTTCACAGCCTTCAGTGCTCCAATAACCTAATAAAATAAATACGTACAAATACATTAAGTAGTTGTAAATCTTCTTTAGATTTAGAAATGACTATACTGGAGGCTGACATCTGTAATAATACCTGTTCCATTTCCCATTGCTGATTCCGCCCAAAATACACAAGTCCCATTTTCCACCTGTGAAAAAAATGAATAGAAATACCATGAAAACAGATTATTAGATTTTCAAAGTAAGATGCTGTTGCAACCATTTTGATGTCTTCTTACCTCTTTGTCATGTCTGAAGATTAACTTGATGGGTTGCTGGAGGTTATTCACTGAAAGAGTTCCTGCCTTCACCGATAGGACTGAGCCCCTAAACACAGTGCCTTCTCTGCGGTGAAACTGTATTTGCCTGCCTTTTGAACGAGGACTTAGCTGCAATGTGTGAGACACGTGAACAAAGTGCTGGGATGAGATTGACTGCAAAAAACTCTCCTCTTAACATGAAGACCCACAGGCCAAATCTAGCCCTTCACTAATTTAAATTCAGCCCACATACTAACACATTTGTTAGTATGTGGTTTACACAACTACACACACCCACGCAGTAAACAGCCTAAACAGACTCAACACTCAAAACCACCTGAAAGCTTACAAGCTAGAAAAAGCAGAATAGAACAAACAGGAAAGCAGATGCAAGCAAAGATGGAAGTCTGAGGTTGTTTTTAGCAGAAGACGTTTGTATAACAGAGCGCCATATATCTGTTTTTAAAGAACATAATTTACATTGTGATTGTGATGTTTGAATCCACACACCAGCATGACAAGAGACGTGGAGTTACAGATGGACACCAGCGACTTTAGGAAGTTGCCAAATTTACAAGAGACATACAGCCCAGTATGTTTCTGTTTTCTGTACCTGAGCTGTAAAGGCAAGTTTATGTGCACTAATTCGAGGGAAGAAGGGAGGCTGAAGGCTGAACTACATGCTCAAACATGTTTTTACTCTTGTTTATGAAACTTCCCACACAACTGATTTGTCATTTTCAGGAATGTGAAACAAAACTGGTGAGATTTCTGGGTATATGTACATGGAAATTTAAGATTTGATTAAATATACTACCAGACGTACATATTTGACATGATATAAAGGACAGTATTTCTCATTTCCTACTGTGGCCTTCAGTGAAACTGAACCTGCAACCCCCACAGATCAGCATTTTTTCAGTGAATGACATCAACGTTCTCTTTCTGGAGTCACTGACCTTAAAATGACTGCTGTTTATTACAGAGGCCACCACCAGGACCTCCACCTCAGGCACATTTCCTCTGCTTCTCTGGAGAGCTGATGATGGGATGTGAACCCTATGTTCATGTGTAGGACTCACATCAACCTGAAGAGTATACACAAAAACAAAATTTTAAATATTCTGTTTTTGTTATTTATTGAGTTCATTAATACAAAAATAAAGCAATTCAGATAAAATGTAATTTTTTCACTTCCAAAAAGCACTTCAGCTCCAAATGACCTCACCTCTTGAAGCGAGTCTACTTTGAGTTGTCTGATGCCTGCCATGAAGCGACCTCTTGGCTCGCAGGTCATAATTTTGTCCTCATAACAACTACCAACAGAAATTTAACATAGTTCAGATATACAAATTAGTGATATAACTGAAGACAGAGACAATAAACTAATAGAAATAATTAATAAATAAGAAAAAAACAATTATTTCACAGTCTGCTTTGGTGTGATTTGAATTTATTGATTTCATTTGTTCACAGTTATATATTATATTTACTTGCTTTAAAAAGTATCAGTTATTTTGGGGAGTGCAACCAACACCCTTTCCAGTTAGACACATTATAGCACTGATCTTTGAAAACCCCTGACAGTAATTTAAAAATAATGTCCTACGCTTCCAGAGTGTCAAATGCATCTCAAAATGTGACAAAGTGTCCTTTCATGTCATAAATATTTATTTATACACAGACACTTTGCCAGGAGCCCTCAGTGTCACATTTGATTGAGATTACGGTATAAATTAAAAAGATTATACACTTAGTACGTTTTTATGATGAAACCATGTTAAAACACTGAAAAGCAGCCTATGTAGAGATAAAAACATTTTAACAGGCAGTAACTTCTGTTATATGGAGTGAATGCATAAACAGTGATCATATCTCTCCTTCAGGTTGTATCAATTATGTTAAACTAGTATTTATCAACAGCAAGTTTATTTATTCATGAGAAAGATGATATAACCTTTCAAAAGCAGGAATGTGAGATGTACAGAATAAAACGAATTACCGTGTCCATGCAGTGGGCCTTTTTAGGCACTCCTGGAGAACATTTTCACAGTAGTCTGCTATAGTGATACACACCAGAAGTGAAGGGATCAAAATTAGCATCATTAATACATTTAAACAAGACTGAAAGGTGATAAAACATCAAAGTGACATTTAACTCCAGAGGCAAGTGAGAAGCAGCTGTTTGATCAACACTAGGAACTTAGCGTTCCTGCTACCTGATAGCTGAGATGCTAGTCAGTGATTTTACTTTTCTCGTGGTTTGAGAAAATCCACAACCTTGAGATAATAACAGTTAGAGTGGTATTTCCCTCACAAGCACACAACTTTAAACATCATAGGAATGATATGGTAAATTTACTCACCCACAGCTTGGGACATAGAAAAACAGAAGATTGTAACTAGAAAAAATGTAATCCACATCGTGGCTCACTCAGCCACAAACACAGGTATGCTCTATGAGGTCCACAGGGTGTTGCTCTGCTTGGCTGAGGCTTGCTAACTGAGACAAAGTGGGAGTTTCACATCTGTATATATCACATGTTCTTGGCAGAGGCAGAAGTTCAAGTAGCGAGTTGTTGCTCTGAGTTATGATAGAAATATTTACACAGACAGTATATAACCACACTGAACACACAGGCAGTGAATCAGTTTGAGCGTTGTCTGCCGGAGACCCTGCTGCTATGGTTACATGAAGGAAAATTATCAGTTGTTTTATCAAGGCTTTATCATTTGAATTAATGGTATGACCTTAATCCTTTCTATGCTGTGCTTCTTGGTTGACAGAGAGAGCCAGAGAAAGATAAACATTCATAAACACAAGATAACTTGATGAGATCATAACTTGGGCAAAGAACTTCAATAAATTAATGTTAAAACAAGTCTGACAGAAATCTTAAAATCCACCCTAAAGAAAAAAAGAGAGTTAGGAAATAAGTTTAAAAAAATAAAAGACATTTCCAAAGTAAAAAAATCCAACACAGAGTACTGTTGCACCCTGTTTCAAACCATGCTGATAGTTACAGCCATCAGTACCATTACAAAAGCCTCAGTTAAATAAGGTTTCATTACTGAGTCATAGAAACCATTTAAAATTAATCTATTATGCTTATTTCCAGCTTATTTCTGCTACTCCTTCACTATATTTTGTATGTAAATATTGTATTTTGTACTTCATGTCTTTATAATATATCTATGGGTTTATTTTGATGCTGCCTTCCTGAGTTCCTGAAGGCTCTGGATGTTGTAGGGCTGTCCTGGTTAACACACCTCTGAAATGTTCAGTGGAGATCTCAGGGGGTGCCTTTGGAATGGCAGACTGTAGTGGTGGTTCCCCTGTTAAAGAAGAGCTCCGACAATAGGGGATCACACTTTTCAGCCTCCTTAGGAAAGTGTATGCCAGGGTACAGGACAGTCTGCCAGTTAGTCAAACCTTGGATTCTGGAGGAATGATGACTTTTTTGTTCTGACTGTGGAACACTAGACCACATCTTAAACCTCTCAAGGATATTCAAAGGTGGGTAGGAGTTTGCTCAATCAGTATACATGTGTTTTGTGGACTTGGAGAAGGCATTTGACAGGGTCCCTCAGGATATCCTGTTGAGGAGAATGGGGTGCCTGGCTCATTTTTACAGACCATTCTGTCCCTGTACAAATAAAGCCAGAGCTCGGTTCATATCACTGGTAGTAAGTTGTACTTGTTTCCGGTTGGTGTTGGACAGAATATCTAAGCATGGCAAGGTGGTGGAGGGTCTTTGTTTGGGTTTTTTGAGATGATGTGTTCATCGTGCGGTAACCTTCTGCTTTGAATGGAGCAGTTTGTGGCTGAGTGTGAAGCAGCAGGAATGAGAACCAGCACTTCCCATTCCAAGATCATGATCCTACTGGGAGGAGGACCCAGGGCAGACCCTGGACTCACTAGAGATTGTATCTCTCAGCTGCCTGGGAATGTGAGTTGGAGGAGTTAGGTGGGGTGTGGGAAGTCTAGGCTTCTATGGGGTAAGGAATGATCCGGTGTAGACAGCAGCCATGTTGTCCTGCAGCCTTTTCCAGTGCTGGACTGGACCGTCTGCATCAGGTGGGTAGCAAGCATCAGAGGCTTTGGAATGGGGACGGGGGGGTGAGTGTATATCTGCATCAGTGTACATGCATATGTGTGTGTGTGTGTGTGTGTGTGTGTGTATCCTGTGTTCAGCTTGAGAGAGAGTGTGTCCTTTCACCTGGTTAAGCAAAAGTCAACAGTCCTCGGCTGATGCAGGTGTCCTTGAAGGATAGGGGCAGAGAGTCAAAACAGAGTCCTGTTATCAAGGAGAAGAATTTGTTGTTCCAGAGCCGAATGAGTGAAGGAGATGATTATGGACTGATTCTTATATAGTGCTTTTCTACTCTCCCCAAGTACTCAAAGCACTGTGTACAACATACCTCATCCACCCATTCAAGCACTTCTAAACACAAGTACAAAGTAATCTACATTCACACACATTCACACTCCGATGAACGCATCATCTTGCCCAAGGATATCTGACATGCAGACTGGGGAAGCCAAGGATCAAACCACCAACCTTCCAGTCTGATCTGCTCTACCACCTGAGCCACAGCCACCCGCATGAATAAATAAACTTGCTGTTGTTTGGGTTAATGTGAACAACTGCATCCGATTTTGCAGTCGGGCTAATGTCCCTCACTGGTCATCAGGTATACAGGGAGTGCAGAATTATTAGGCAAGTTATATTTTTGAGGAATAATTTTATTATTGAACAACAACCATGTTCTCAATGAACCCAAAAAACTCATTAATATCAAAGCTGAATGTTTGTGGAAGTAGCTTTTAGTTTGGTTTTAGTTTTAGCTATTTTAGGGGGATATCTGTGTGTGCAGGTGACTATTACTGTGCATAATTATTAGGCAACTTAACAAAAAACAAATATATACCCATTTCAATTATTTATTTTTACCAGTGAAACCAATATAACATCTCCACATTCACAAATATACATTTCTGACATTCAAAAACAAAACAAAAACCAATCAGCGACCAATATAGCCACCTTTCTTTGCAAGGACACTCAAAAGCCTGCCATCCATGGATTCTGTCAGTGTTTTGATCTGTTCACCATCAACATTGCGTGCAGCAGCAACCACAGCCTCCCAGACACTGTTCAGAGAGGTGTACTGTTTTCCCTCCTTGTAAATCTCACATTTGATGATGGACCACAGGTTCTCAATGGGGTTCAGATCAGGTGAACAAGGAGGCCATGTCATTAGTTTTTCTTCTTTTATACCCTTTCTTGCCAGCCACGCTGTGGAGTACTTGGACGCGTGTGATGGAGCATTGTCCTGCATGGAAATCATGTTTTTCTTGAAGGATGCAGACTTCTTCCTGTACCACTGCTTGAAGAAGGTGTCTTCCAGAAACTGGCAGTAGGACTGGGAGTTGAGCTTGACTCCATCCTCAACCCGAAAAGGCCCCACAAGCTCATCTTTGATGATACCAGCCCAAACCAGTACTCCACCTCCACCTTGCTGGTGTCTGAGTCGGACTGGAGCTCTCTGCCCTTTACCAATCCAGCCACGGCCCATCCATCTGGCCCATCAAGACTCACTCTCATTTCATCAGTCCATAAAACCTTAGAAAAACCAGTCTTGAGATATTTCTTGGCCCAGTCTTGACGTTTCAGCTTGTGTGTCTTGTTCAGTGGTGGTCGTCTTTCAGCCTTTCTTACCTTGGCCATGTCTCTGAGTATTGCACACCTTGTGCTTTTGGGCACTCCAGTGATGTTGCAGCTCTGAAATATGGCCAAACTGGTGGCAAGTGGCATCTTGGCAGCTGCACGCTTGACTTTTCTCAGTTCATGGGCAGTTATTTTGCGCCTTGGTTTTTCCACACGCTTCTTGCGACCCTGTTGACTATTTTGAATGAAACGCTTGATTGTTCGATGATCACGCTTCAGAAGCTTTGCAATTTTGAGACTGCTGCATCCCTCTGCAAGATATCTCACTATTTTTGACTTTTCTGAGCCTGTCAAGTCCTTCTTTTGACCCATTTTGCCAAAGGAAAGGACGTTGCCTAATAATTATGCACACCTGATATAGGGTGTTGATGTCATTAGACCACACCCCTTCTCATTACAGAGATGCACATCACCTAATATGCTTAATTGGTAGTAGGCTTTCGAGCCTATACAGCTTGGAGCAAGACAACATGCATGAAGAGGATGATGTGGACAAAATACTCATTTGCCTAATAATTCTGCACTCCCTGTATCAATTCCCCGTTGCAGAGCCAAGATCTCATCCATATTGCGTTCAATAAACACAGTCTGAGCACTCACGGCTTGCCCATCACAATCATGTCAGCCAGCCTCGTGGTGTTTTGAACAGCTGTAACCGTGAGTTGTTTGACAGATGTGATGGGACTTCCCATGATGCACAAAAGAATTCTTCCTCTGTTAAACTCTTTTCACTCTTGATGTGTTTTACGGCACTACTGCTTACCACAAAATGTTGCCTTCTTCTCATAATTTGTGCCCTCCTTATCTCTGTGTGCTCTTCTTATTTATCCTCTATTTCCCCTCACCTGGAACCACAAAAGCAGATGGCTTGTGTTGAAGATCTGTTCCTGTCTCTTTCCTTTATGGCCAAGTGCTGCTTATAAAGGATCACCATATGGTTGTGGTTTTCCTTCCTGGGGTCTTTGTCTTATTATGTAAGGTGCCTTGAGAATAATGTTCTTATGAACTGGATGTATAACTACAGCTTAATTGAATTAAATGCTACTCTGGTTGCATGTGTTTTGGAGGATCTGTCACATTATGTGCTGTTGTAAATCAACCAGCCTATGAGTAAAACCACGAATAAAACAAAAAAAGGCTGCAATTATTGTGCACAAGGGGTCACTCTAGAGCGACTCTGTTATTGAGTTTCATAGTTCAATACTCAGTTTCAATTCCTGTCAGATAACACCAGATGATGTCTGCAGCCCCATTTCACTGAAAAGTTAGTTCAGTCCAAAGCAATTAAAGTATTTTTTCATGTTAAACACTCCATCAGTAACAGTACTAACCACTGAGCTATGTTGCAACATTCATGCTTCACAATCATCTGTACAGTAGCAAAAAGTCATGGCGTGTCTGCATAGTCTCCTCAATTATAGGTGACTAATACACATTGAGTCAGCTGCTGAGAGGGTATGTGGGCTCTGTGATAGGCTGGCTTGTGTTTCAGGATGTACTGTTGATTAAAACAGAAGGACTGACAGCAATCTTTGTACCTAAACCACTAAAGCAAAAGGTTAGGTGCAATTTTAGCTCAAGAAACTAACATGAAACTTTAAACCTTATGATAGTTTCCAGAAATTATCATTTAGACCATTTAAGTGTGTAGAAATGATGCTGTGCATTAAAATATTTTAATCATAGTTTTCCTACTTGACTCATACGTGAGAAAGCCAGACAAAAATATCTGAAAGTGTATAGTTCACTGAGAGACTGACCTGCAGTGAAACCAAATGTTTTTATGAAAGCACAAAAGTTTCCATCTACAGTAACTTACCTAAGTCATAATACATGAATTGTCTTTTATGAATCAGTAAATTGTTGAGAATCTTTGCCTTCTCTACTAAAAATAATACAACCATAAGAATCATAGCTGCATTTTTTGAAAATATACATTTGCATATAAAAGAAGAAACAAAACAGCAACAAAAACCCAAAAACTCATTCAACAGTCAACACCTAATATACATCATAGATAATACATCTTGGCTGTTATTGGCTATTGGCTGCTGAAACTGGTGTTCAACATTTTTTGAAGAGTCTCTGACTAATGAAACATAGCCCGATCAAGACTTCCGGGCCAAACCCACAGACCAAAGAAATATAAATACACCTGAGAAGAGAAGAAAAACGAGTGTTAATTCTTCTTGCAAGTGATCAAAGTCCAGTGCATATTTGATATAAGAATCATTCACATAATAACCTTGAAGGGAGTTCAAAATGGTGAATATGTAGATCCCAGTGAGTGAAACGTACGTAGTGCTGGCTAACCCCCAAGGTAACCCCAGCACACAGCTGAGGCCCAGCACTGTGACACAGTCCTTCCATAACCTCTTTCTTTTCGCTTTGTTTATCTTCTTCCAGTCACTGCTGCTTACAAAGCTCATCTTCTTATCATCACTTCTTAATTTCCGCATCTTACACACAACCAGCCCCAGCATGCAGGCATTGAACACGACCACCAACAAAGGAAAGGCCACAGTAGTGATGTAGCTGACTAGAGGACACTTTGATTGGAAGTCGCTGCTAATCCAGCACCTGCCCATTAAAAAAGATAAAATAAAAAAATACAGTGAGCTCCTTTAACATAACAGCATGTATCTGTGCATAATCAAAATACCATGCTAATTACATATTTAAAATCAAAACCACTGAGTTTCTTACATTTGTGCTGTTGAATTGCCATTTTTGGTTTCCCTTAGTTGTAGAGTGTACTTTCCATAAACACCTGAAATCCCACAAATTGTTGCGACCAATGTGGGAAAACCTGGACAAGAGAATGATCAATTACCTTTAATTGAATCATTAGATACAAAGACCAAGATAAGATCAAATGTAACATTTTTTTTTTAAATTTGCAATATCCATTGCAGTTTCTCAAACATAAAATAAAAGATATACGGAGAATGTTAGATTATCACCAAGTTCTGGGCTTCAGTGTAAGAACCTTGCCAGTGTCTGTGTGTGTACGGGTAAAACGCAAACACTGGAATGTGGCTTCTCTTAATTTAATTTATTCAAAAAGAAATTGCTCTACATGAAAAAAATACAAACAAACAAAAAACAATAATACGAGTCTACACAAATCACCAACCTTGAGAAATTTTGAGATTGAGCCCCATCTACATATTCCTCTTATCTCTAAACTGCCAGACTTTGTCAGTTTGTTCAGTTGACTAGAAGCTGAACTGAGAGAGGAAGTGATTTGCAACACAATGGAAAAAAGTCAATAACATTCAGCAGCTTTAGTAGATAATGTGTGAAAATGTCCCACTATAACTTTTTCTTAATTTAAAGGTGACCAATTCAAACAACAGCCAAAGAGAGCTCAGGATACTCTTGTTTCTGAATTTTTCTTTGTGTAATTCTACTTGTTTTTAAGGTTATTTGTCAGTTTTTTGGTTTCTTAGTGTTCTTTATTGTCAGGTCTCAACAGTTATGAGTTTCACCCCAACTTGTGCTCAGTATTTCCGTTTAGGTAGTTTCTCATTTTTGATAGAAGGATAACGATAGAAGTTAGATTAGATTCAGCTGTCTTGTTACTCTCCTGTTTTCAAATCATTAATTACCTTGCCTATATTAATTGCCCTCAGTCTTGTCTTGGAACTATTGCTTCATTAGTGTTTTTCTTTTTTTTTTTCCATATTTGACAGAAACAATGTCCCAACAAAACTTCACTAACCCCATCCAACCAGGCAGAGTTTGAGCAGGTATCTCCTGATATAGATGTTAAAGACCCGAATGAGCAAAAGGTAGATTTGAAACCCCTCCAGAGCACTCCAGGTCAAGGTGGCCAGCAGAGACCAATGCAGAAAGAGACCAAGAACCAGGCAAATTGAGCTGTCCTCATTTTTCCTCAGCCATTCCCAGAAACTGCACAGCAGGAAGCTGAGGTGGAGGCAGAACATTGCCCCTGTAAGTTGCATGTGCAGACCTGTGGCCTTCTCAGGACACCGCCGACTACAAGAGAAACAGGATTATTTATTTATCACCAGTTTTGCAGACAGTAGACATAATCTGGCATTTTTAGATGTTTAATTTTAAAATCAGTTTCAATATCTGTTCATACTTTTCATGCTTTTCCATACTTTACACCAATAGAGATTATAAGCTTGTTGTTTGTTTATAATGGCTATAAGACTAAATATACAAGATAAAATGTCTTGTCTATGTGTAAGTGAGGCACGTGGTCCTGTGGATTAAACAATAAAAGACAAAAAACTGAAGCTGGCAGCAGTGATGATAGGGTCTTCACACTTTGTCAAAGTGTGCTACAGCTGAGGCCAACTGTTGCTACTGTCAAGCTATTTCCTGTTGTCACATGAATAGCTTACACATTTCTTCATGGTAGTTTCATGAAGGAGTTGCTTGTCCTGTGTAGAACCCACAATGAAAATTTCCTGTACATCTCATGAACATTGAATGATGTTTACAACTTAAGTACCCAATTTCTTGTTTCTATGCCTATGCAGTAGTTCGTTCATCTGTGACCAAAAGACATAGAGACGTCTCCACACTTGGACTCTTATCAAACGTGAAGTTTGGAGCAGATTTGGTAACCATGTCATTTTGGCACCGTCACATGCAAGAGCCATTAAATATAAACATTTTCACAACAACTGACATAGGTGTCAGGATTCACAGTGTTTCAAAGCTTTCCAACCCCATAAAATACTTTAAGGTAAATTGAGATGTGGCCAAAGTTCAATGTAAATTTACAATGAACTAAAGCGAAAGTATCAGCTATAGCTATAGCTGCTGCGCAATACTGACATATAGGTGTGTTGAAACTAGACTGGGGGCTGAAGTGGTTTACTATCAGCAGGGTGCAGTGTCACAGACAACAAGTCAAACTATAGAAGAGAGAACAATAATTTATTTATAAGGAACTAAAACCTACTCTCTGCAAATGGCAAAAACCCAGGCATTTCTTTAGGTTTACAAACTAAATAGGTTTTGCAAAAAAGCATTCATGCAGGGAAGTTCAAACATTATTTTTAAAAAGTTTCAAAAATTGGAGCAACAACTGAGGTCCTATGAAGCAACATGTGGTGAGAGGCGCTGTAACCTAGCAACATAACATAGTAGTGCTCTCAGAAACAGGCAAGCCATCTACTTAGCCACCAAACACTGTGGTGGGCTTCCTGGCTATTTGTGTGACCTGGGTTTTTGCCACTCAGAATGAAATGCTTGATGTGAAATCTTTCACAATGAATGTCATGTTAAGTGTGTGGGACAAGTTAGTTTTCTGATGCTTAATAACTAATGTCTAATCTTTCACAACATAGTAAAAAACAAAACAAAATGTAATTTTTCTATGAAATGAGATGGCAGTAATTCACTTAGTATGAACACATTACTTTAGGTCCTTGATGAAAGGATGAAAAAAATGTCTCGTCTGCTAAACTAAAGAGATATTCTACAATATTTAAATATGACACATCACGGGACATGAGGACACTCACTGTAACCAAATGAAGACAATCAGGCTGATGAATGTGAAGACGACTGAAAGTGCTGATCCAATGTAAGTGATGTAGCTTAGCTTCTCCGCTTCCAAGTTTGTGACTGATATCTCAGGGTTCTGAAACGTAAGACAATATGTACGTATGTAAAAATAAGGGAAGTACCAGTGTGACCAAGAAGCTGGTGTAGACATGCTAAACACTGCAGTTCCCCCAAAAGCAAGTTAATTACTAAGGTTAAAATTGCCATAATGATATTAACAATCAAGTTTACAGCTTAGTACAAAAATAGTTTTGAGGTTCTATAGATAATTTCATCCTATTTATTACAATTGTAATAGAGTTATAATTGTAGTTATAACGAGAGGCTCAAAGTCAGGCATGCGCCAGCTTTGAGTAACATGTTTGCTAGCATAAACAGCTCTGGCTAAATACTGTCAGCTAACCTTTAGATTAGTGATATTATTTAACAAATACTATGTGGTGTGACACAACCCAGTCAAACAATTTGTACTTCAGTTTTAGTGAGAGAATACAAGTATTCCAGTATTTTATTGTTGTTTCGTAAGTCATCAAAAGCAGATATCTGTATCTGTACAATGTACCAATACAGATTATTGATGAAGATTCCTAACATCCGCTGTCCTCTCTTCCTCAAGGCGGCTAACACTGAGGCTTCTAAATGCTGATTCCAAAACTAACGAGTGACATATCAGGTTACATCCTGCTTTTATACAATCTATATGTAATGCACTAGTTAGCTCACGCTGGCATTAAAAAATCTATTCCTCTCATTTATTCTGGTATATTTAATTATACAAAATATGTCACCCCTCAAATGCTATACACATGGCATTTTGTCTCCTAATTGATATGCTGTGCCGAGTTACAGCTGCTAAACAATAATAAGACAAAAATATATTTTTATGACCAAAGTTTGATCATTTTCTGTTAAATTATATTACCACAAGAACAGCAAAGAAGCTGAGATGGTCGCAGCTGCAAATAAATTCATCTTCAGTTTTATTGGTTTTGCAGCCTTTAACACTCCAGTAACCTACACAGGAAAAAAAATCAGAGCAAGTAAGTGTGCGTCACCTTTTTACTTAGAAATAAAAATACCAAACAATGACATCGATAACAGCACCTGTTCCATTGTCTGATTCCTGCCAAAATACACAAGTTCCATCTGTAATCTGTGAAGACTAAATCAAAATAAGATGGAAACAGGTTATTCCATTTTCTAAATATGATGTTAGCCCAACTATGTTTGTATTTTTACCTTTTTGTTGTGTTTGAAGAATAACATGATGGGTTGTGAGAGATTTCTGATGATTTCACCATTTTCTGTCATGTTAACTGCCTTCACCGCGAGGACTAATCGTCTGAGCACAGTGCCTTCTCTGCGGTGGAATTGGAATCTACTTTTCTGAGGAGGACTCAGCTGCAATGAGGCAGACACATGACAGTAATGTTAGTGTTGAAAATGGGATTTTTGTTGTGTGTGGGACTGTAGGCTGTAGGTTTATATTATGAAATGGTAATTATGAAAGAGTGAATTTTGGGCCATTTTACAGAGAAAGGAGTATGTATATATACTACTCCTAATGTAAGGAGTAGTATAATGAATTATGTTGCCCTAGATGTAACTAAGTAGCGTACTGCGTTACTTTGAAGAAAAGTATCCTGTTCAATGTGTAATACATTGCTTTTTAAAAGACCCCAATTCTGATAACAACAAAGAGGGGAAATAGCTCACAGCATGCAATTCATTTTCATATCTTTGACATGCTGCTTGGAGCTGGTGGTGACTCTCAAAGCAAAGCCCACGAGAACCTAATGAGCATCAATAAGCAATCGAGTGGGTAAAAATTATTGATAATGGAATCAGCATTGCTAAATTCTTATAAGTTTCCATTCCTACTGATGCGTGAGAAAATAATAAAGCCCTCTGAAAAGTGAGGACTCTTAAAGAGAATGCAACAAGGATGCCATGGAAAGATGATTCGTTTTGCAGGGCAGTGTCCTGTTGAGAATCCAAATCCTACAACTTTAGCGCCCTATCTTGCAAAGCCATAATGGACTTTTGGATGTTGTCATTTTGCCCCTGCTCAGGCTTTTCAAAAGCTGCCATCCTCCATCTGAACTTTCACCTTTGTGTCTCTAACGTCTGGCTTTCTTCCACATCACCTTCTGACAGCTATAAATAAACTTCTACAGCTCTGAGTAAAATCCTTTCTGCCTCGCTCAGCCATCATATCATTCTGCAATCAAACAAGACCTGATCTCCACTTCAAGGGACAGAGGATATAAAGTAAATAAACAAAATTTTTGGAAAAAAAAGTTGATGCAAAATGTTTCTATGAAAGACAATACTTAAATTATGTATTCTTACGGTATGATGGGACTAAGGTTCTCTCTTAAGGTTCTACTTACCTTAAAATAAGTGCTGTTGATAACAGAAGCCATCACTGTGGTGGCAGCTCCTTTGAAAGCTGAGGATGGGATGTGAATTCTGTGGTGAGATGTAGGGTTCATATCACCCTGAAAAGCACAAACAAGAGCATGAAAAAAGATCTGAATGCATACATCCTCCACAGTATATCAATACAAATATATATAACACAGGTTATAATTTATAAAAGTTCCTTGTCTCAGGTATTTATAGATCTTTCAAGAAAAGATATTATAAAAACAACAAACTCACCCCCCAAAAATGTGCTCACCTCTAGTGATGAGTCCACGGTTTGACGACTGAAGCCGAATATACGCCTTTTGAGTTCACAGGCTGCAGTTCTTTCCTCATAACACCTGCAAAGATATACTCACTATATAAGTATTCACTGATCTGAAACAAATGGCACAACTAAATCTATGAATATATACTGAAGGTGACGTTTCCATTACAATAATCAGATAATATATTACCTGCAAATATTGATAAACACTACCAGTCAAAGTTGGGACACACCTTCACATTTACTGGTTTGTTTTAATTTTCACGACTAGTTATGTTGCAGATTCTCACTGAAGGCATCAAAACTATAAATGAGCACACATGGCATTATGTAGAAAACAAAAAAGTGTGAAAAAAGTCAATACATGTTTTATATTTTACATTCTTAAAAATAGCCACGCTTTGATTACTGCTTTGCACACTCTTGGCATTCTCTCACTGAGCTTCATGAGGTCGTCACCTGAAATGGTTTTCCAACAGACTTGAAAGAGTTCCCAGAGGTCCATCTCATCCTAAAACATCTCGACTGGGTTTAGATCAGGTGACTGTGGAGGCCAGGTCATCTGGCGCAGCACTCCATCACTTTCATTCTTGGTCAGCCTGGAGGTGTGTTTGAGGTCATTGTCAAGTTGAAAAATAAATGATGGTCCAACTGCAGGATGCTGTGGTAGCTATGCTGATTCAGTGTTCCTTCAGTTTTGAATAAATCTCCAACTGTGTCACCAGCAAAGCACCCCCACACCATTACATCTCTTCTTTTATGCTTCATGGTGAGAACCATGCGTGCAAATACCATCTGTTCATCTTTTCTGCATTGCACAAAGTCACAACGGGTGGAACCAAAGATCTCAAATTTGGACTCATCAGACCAAAGCACAGATTTACACTGGTCTACTGTCCATTCCTTGCGTTTCTTGGCCCAAACAAATCTCTTCTGCTTGTTGCTCTTCCTTAGTCGTGGTTTCCTCTGAACAGTTGATGTAGAGATGTGTCTGCTACTGGAACTCTGTGTGGCATTTATCTGGGCTCTAATCAGAGGTGCTGTTAATTTCTGAAGTTGGTGACTGGATGAATTTATCCTCAGCAGCAGAGGTAACTCTTGGTCTTCGTTACCTGTGGCAGTCCTCAATTTCATGGCAGCACTCCATGGTTTTCACGACTGCACTTGGACACATTCAGTTTAAGCAATTTCCCAGACTGACTGACCTTCAGTTCTTAAAACAATGATGGACTGCTGTTTCTCTTAGCTGTTTGTTTCTTGCCATCATACGAATTCTAACATATGTTGTGAAACAGGGTGTCAGCTGTGTACCAACCTGACTTCTGCATAACACAACTGATGGTCCCATCCCAACTAAGAAGGCAAGAAATTCCACAAATGAACCCTGACAAAGCACACCTGTGAAGTGAAAACCATTTCAGGTGACTACATCATTAAGATCATTAACAGAAGGCCAAGGGTTTGCAGCGCTGTCAAGAAAGCAAAGGGTGGCTACTTTGAGGAATTTAAAATATAAGACATATTTAGAGTCATTTTGTCATTTTGTTCTTTGCTGCATAATTCCATATATCTTGCTTTATATATTTCAATTCAATTCAATTCAATAAACTTTATTGATCCCGAAGGTTGGCCCGCAAGGAAATTGGGTATTTGATATCTTCAATATGTATGTACAATGTAAAAAGTAAACAGAGTAGTAGTGTATATATGATAAACATAAACATGGATCTACTAAGTTGATCGAACACATTGTTTAATGGAATATGTTCCGAATTCCAAAAGTTCAAGAAAAAAAAAAACCCCATGAAGTTCTCTAAAAGCACACAAACCCCATTTTCCTGCATGACAGTCTGGTGATTTAAGCCGCGCACTGACACCAAATGACACTGTCAGCTTTTAGTAAAAGTCAGTGTCATGGTGGCTGTGTGTGGCAGGCAGATTTGGGGACCCAATATGCAGACTCAAAGAGGCGGAAGTAAACTCAAACTTTGCTTTATTGCTGGACAAACAGTGGGTCGACCACCCAGGTACCCTAACAGGCAGTTGGATAGCATCATTTATGACTCTGAAAGGCACTAACACTCTCAGGAGTACTCTTTGGCTACGACCACACTAGCCCGGATAGATTTGAAAACGGCATTTTTGTCTGAAAATGCTCCGCGTCCACACTAGCGTTTTCAGTCGTTTTCACAGAGTTGCGCGTCCACATTGTAACGGCCAAAAACGCTTACATTCCAGTACTGAGCATGCGTGAAACAAGAAGATTCGACCTGCCTCACTTCTGTCTGCCGTTTATTTAGTTTCAGGCTCTTTGAAATGTCGCGGCAAAATGTTTAGGAAAAGCACAGAGTTTTTTAAATGGACTAACAATGAGGTGGAGTTGTTGCTGCGAGTAACACAAAAGTACAAAGATGCAAAAGCGAGTGAGAATTAAATAAGGTCTCTGGAGCATGTACAAACTGATATTAATCTTTAATAAGGCTGTCAAAATTGAGAGCAATAGAAAACAACTGCTCTATAATGCCCTCCGCTATCTTAGTTTAATTGGTCACATGACTGCATCATATGACTAACATGTGTCATCGTTTAGAAAGTCTGCGTTTTTGCTGTCCACACTGCGACGTGAAAGCACCGTTTTCAAATATATGCATTTTCAAGAACTTTTTGAAAACGCTGCGTTTTCCATCAGCAAAAACGCCGTCTCAGTGTGGACGGGAGGCCAAAACAGAGAGAAAACGATGCATTTTCAAACGAAAACGTATTAGTGTGGACGTAGCCTTTAGCTGAGGCAGATATTTCAAAACACATAAATGATGACAATCTAGATATGAACATGTTGTTCATCTTAATTTCAATAGGTTTAATGTCTGATTCCATAAACAAAATTTATTATGTATATCTGTGTTTCTCTTTTTGACAGTCACGTTAAGTCAAATCCAGCATTTATCCACAGCAAATAGTGTCCACATTAATTCATTCATGTAGTACAACAATGCAACTTATCCAAAACAGGAGTGTTTAGATGTCCATCATTTAAATTACCGTGTCCAAAAAAGACTACTTTGTGTACAGTGAAGCAGGACATCTTCACACCCTGTCAAAGTGAAGCAAACAGAAAGTGAAGGAATCAGAAAATAACAGTCATACAAGATTTGAAGTTGATACAGTTTTGAAGTCTGAATTCAGAGACAAATGAAAGGCAAGATGTTCGGCTGTTTGGTCAGTACTTACTTAGTGGCTTCTGCGTTGTGAAACTGTTGTTGCCACCTGGTAGTAGAGAAGTGTTTTAAGGGGCTGTTTACAGTTAGTGTTACTCATCTCATAAGCAAACAACTGTAAACATATCAGCAATTACATCGTAAGATTACTCACCAACAGCTTGGGACATAGAAAAACAGATGATTTTGACGAGAAAAAGTGTAATCCACATCGTGTCTCACTCGTCCACAAATAGCTCTATGCTGTAAGAGGACCATTCAATGTGCTGCCCTACCAGGTTGAAGTGTGCTTAACCAAGTGAGCTGAGAATTTCACACATTCTTAGCAGAGCTGTGGTTCAGAGGTCAGAGGAGGAAGTGATTCATGGCTAATGTTTTGGGGTTTTTTCAAAGATGTCATGACTGAGCAATTTGAAGCTGCTGGTTTAAATTTCCACTGAAAATTTCATTGTAAACATAGACTGACACACTGTGAAAAAGCTTTAGAACATGACTAACCAGCCAAGACCATGATGCCAGACCACATCATGGTCTTTTAGTTTGCTTTAACCAAAACAAGCTTCAGAGCTTTAACTGGTTTGAAGCTAGTCTTGACCATTTAAAAAAATTAATTGACACTTACACAGAAACAAAAAATGTAACTGAATAATGAATATTAGTTTTTTTTGAAGAAAAGGAATTACTCTAATGTTACTGCTTTACATATACGCAGATAGGAATACGTTAAACCATAATTGTCAAGAAATGTTGAGAATTATAAGTTATCAAGGAAGTGAAACCTGAACTCGCATCTTGTCATTTTTCTAAAGATGGCAATACATGAAAATAAATCCAGATTTTTGAAGGTATCTGTATTCCAGTATATAGTGTTTGTCTGCAGCTCTATAAGAACCAGACTGTCTGTAACAGTGGACTGAATACTCCATACTCCCAAATCACCCCTTCCGAGGCTTGGCCTTGAACCCACACGCTAACCACAAAAACTAGATGGAGAAACAGAACGGAGGTGTGAGCATGGTGTGCTCATTGGTGCCTGAGTATTTCAGAAACTGGTGATCTACTGGCATTTTCCAACACTAAGTTCTCTGCAGTTTCCAGAGAATAAGCTGGAAAAAATATCCAGAGAGCATCAGTTCTCTGGAAGAAAATGCCTTGTTGTTGCCAGAGGTCAGAGTAGAATAACTGCACTGCTTCCAACTGATAGGAAGTCAACTCAAAGAGCCACTCATTACAGTCAAGTTATTGATATTTGCTTGAAAGAGGAAACAGAAAATCACAAGAATTTTCTTCAAAATTTCTACATAGTATTTGCACAAAAAGGAAGAAATAACACATCTAAATGTGTATATATTTTTAATTGTTAGTTATACTGAAATATATATCAATAGAAGCACAACACCTAATATAGGTCATGGATAATGCATTAGTCTTTTCAGTTTCTGCTGTTGAAACTAGTAGTCATCATTTTCTGAGAGGAAGAGTCTCTGATTGATGAGTTATTTTCAGGTTGAGATTTTGACCAGGCCATCGCCACAGACCACAGGAAAATAAATAGACCTGTGAAGAGAAAGACATAGTTTGTCAGTTCTTCTATTAAATGATCAAAGTCCAGTTAATCCTTGACATGATGATCACATACTAACCTTGAAGGGAGTTCAATACGGTGAATATGTAGATCCCAGCAAGTGAAACGTATGTAGTGCTGGCTAACCCCCAAGGTAACCCAAGCACACAGCTGAGGCCCAGCACTGTGACACAGTCCTTCCATAACCTCTTCTTTCTCTCTTTGTTTATCTTCTTCCAGTCACTGCTGCTTCCAAAGCTTCTATCACCCCTTCTTAGTTCCCAAATCTTAAACACCACCAGCCCCAGCATGCAGGCATTGAACACAACCACGAAGAAAGGAAAGGCCACGGTAGTGATGTAGCTGACTACGAGGAGCTTTTGTTCAGACTTGCCACTTATCCAGCACCTGCTCATTATTAAAGACATAAAAAATGGGTTTGCTTAGAAATAAAATCTCCTGGCTCACTCTAATATTAAGTGATATCAAAGATAGTTTCTTACATGTGTTGTGTTAAATTGCTGTTGCTGTATTTCAGAGTGTATTTGCCATAAACACGTGAAATCCCACAAACAGCTGCAACCAGTGTAGGAAAACCTGCAAACATGGAAGACAGAATTAATGTCAGCTGAATGTTCTTTAGGACAGCGTGAGGCATTATTATCACTGTTTCTCTATTTCTCAATGCTGCTGCAACACTTCAACACAATCCACTTTCATTTAAAGATTTGTGACAGTGTATTGCAGAGCAGCGTCCCACCTAAACGACACTCACCCCATCCAATCAGGCTGAGTTTGAGCAGGTACCTCCTCACATAGATGTTAAAGACCCGGATGAGCAGAAGGTAGAGGTGGAACCCCTCCAGAGCACTCCAGGTCAGGGTGGCCAGCAGGGACCAGTGTAAAACCAGACCCAGTACCAGGCAAGATGAGCTGTCCTCTTTTTCCTTCAGTAGTTGGGCCAGGAGGCTGGACAGCAGGAAGGTGAGATGGAGGCAGAACATCGCCACTGTTAGCTGCATGTGCAGACTTATGGATTTCTCAGGATACCGCCGACTACAAGAGAAACAAAATTATTCTCTTGTTGCCAACTGTGGAGATAGTGGATATTATCTTGCCTTTTTAGATGTGAGATGATGGTAATAACTCCACACTAATGCAGCAGATAAAACAATATGTAAGAAAGGCCATGAGGCTGTAGCCTCACTTCTCTAATGGTCTCTTAATAACTAGATGTAGCCACAAAGTTCACTTAATACCACACTTTGAGTAGCAGTCGCCTCATTTGCATCATATAATGTTAGAAATGTAACAGAATATGGGTTGAACTGAAATGGGAAAATCAACAAATTCATTAAACAAACAAATTACAAAGACAAACATGACAAAATCACTCTCAGGCAGATACAGTGGGGCAAAAAAGTATTTAGTCAGCCACCGATTGTGCAAGTTCCCCCACTTAAAATGATGACAGAGGTCAGTAATTTGCACCAGAGGTACACTTCAACTGTGAGAGACAGAATGTGAAAAAAAAATCCATGAATTCACATGGTAGGATTTGTAAAGAACTTATTCGTAAATCAGGGTGGAAAATAAGTATTTGGTCACCTCAAACAAGGAAAATCTCTGGCTCTCACAGACCTGTAAGGTCTTCTGTAAGAAGCTTTTCTGTCCCCCACTCGTTACCTGTATGAATGGCACCTGTTTGAACTCATTATCTGTATAAAAGACACCTGTCCACAGCCTCAAACAGTCAGACTCCAAACTCCGCCATGGCCAAGACCAAAGAGCTTTCGAAGGACACCAGGAAAAGTATTGTAGACCTGCACCAGACTGGGAAGAGTGAATCTACAATAGACAAGCAGCTTGGTGTGAAAAAATCAACTGTGGGAGCAATCATCAGAAAATGGAAGACATACAAGACCACTGATAATCTCCCTCGATCTGGGGCTCCACGCAAGATCTCATCCCGTGGGGTCAAAAAATAATCATGAGAACCACACGGGGGACCTGGTGAATGACCTGCAGAGAGCTGGGACCAAAGTAACAAAGGTCACCATCAATAACACACTACAACGGCAGGGAATCAAATCCCGCAGTGCCAGACGTGTTCCGCTGCTGAAGCCAGTGCATGTCCAGGCCCGTCTGAAGTTTGCCAGAGAGCACATGGATGATACAGCAGAGGATTGGGAGAATGTCATGTGGTCAGATGAAACCAAAGTAGAACTTTTTGGTATAAACTCAACTCGTCGTGTTTGGAGGAAGAAGAATACTGAGTTGCATCCCAAGAACACCATACCTACTGTGAAGCATGGGGGTGGAAACATCATGCTATGGGGCTGTTTTTCTGCCAAGGGGACAGGACGACTGATCCGTGTTAAGAACAGAATGAATGGGGCCATGTATCGTGAGATTTTGAGCCAAAACCACCTTCCATCAGTGAGAACTTTGAAGATGAAACGAGGCTGGGTCTTCCAACATGACAATGATCCAAAACACATCGCCCGGGCAACAAAGGAGTGGCTCCGTAAGAAGCATTTGAAAGTCCTGGAGTGGCCTAGCCAGTCTCCAGACCTCAACCCCATAGAAAATCTGTGGTGGGAGTTGAAAGTCCGTGTTGCTCGGCGACAGCCCCAAAACATCACTGCTCTCGAGAAGATCTGCATGGAGGAATGGGCCAAAATACCAGCTACTGTGTGTGCAAACCTGGTAAAGACCTATAGTAAACGTTTGACCTCTGTTATTGCCAACAAAGGTTATGTTACAAAGTATTGAGTTATATTTTTGTTATTGACCAAATACTTATTTTCCACCCTGATTTACGAATAAATTCTTTACAAATCCTACCATGTGAATTCATGGATTTTTTTTTTCACATTCTGTCTCTCACAGTTGAAGTGTACCTCTGGTGCAAATTACTGACCTCTGTCATCATTTTAGGTGGGGGAACTTGCACAATCGGTGGCTGACTAAATACTTTTTTGCCCCACTGTATATTAATGTACACAACATTTCTTTAATTAATTACTTTACAAATTTCATTCACAAGTACATTTTTTTAACCATTAATATCATTGAGTTTGTTTTCTTAATGTTCAGGGGTTTTTTTTATGGCATTTCCAGGCCCTCGTAGCAGTGTTTCTTTGAGGCTACTTGACAGAAGATGTCTCTGGGGAAGTGACTACATTTTGTTTATACCAGTATCAACATGTTGAAAAAAAATAGTTCCCAAAATGTAAGCAGCAACTGAGCTTTTGTGACGCAATCTCTGCAACCTCACACGCTCATCAGTCTTTGCAGAGACAACTGTTAAAGGAAACTGTTATAAATGCTCAGATATAGAGACATTTCTTTATATAGGCCACCCTGACGAAACTTAGTAAAAATATCTGTAGTAAAAGTTTTACCCTTTAGTTCATAAGCAGCACAGTAGGGTCTCACAGTATTTGTGTCCTTAGAGGTTTTTGCCACAAACCACACTGAGCTGCTCTCTCCCATCGAATGGCAAATATAAGCAGATTAATACCCACAGCTTGATAATGATCAATTTATTAAACATTTTTCCCCCATGACTGTGGGCTGCTAGACTTTCAGAAGAAATGTGATCAGTTATGACGAACTGGTTTTGTGTTCCACCGACTTTGTCACAGCATAACTAAACTGGTTATACTTGTGAAATATATCTGATCTTTCACAACATAACTTCATTCTTCCATGACATATATTTGCACAAGGAACACTATAATGTGTATGGCCATATTATGTGATTTAATTTTTGTACATTGTTTTCAGGTGTAGTTTTGTTACACAAGGGCCTTAATTTTGTGATTTTTGTTGGAGAGCCAACATGTTCTGAGATCCCAAGTTGCACCACAAGGGGGCACCTCCGCCCTAGTGAGATGGTTTAGTGTAATGCTACTGCTCTTCATCAGATCTAGCAGAGGCCGTCTCATCATTTAATTATTTTATTCAGTTTAGTAAGTAATAAGGCCACATGTGGACCTTATTCCTTACTGTGGCCTTATTGTCCTAAAAACTCCCTGACAAGCCTTCAGTTAACCAAAATGCTGCAGTAAGAGTCCTGACAGGGACTAGAAAGATAGAGCAGATTTCTCCTGTTTTGGCTTCCCTTCATTGGCTTCCTGTTAAATCCAGAATTAAATTCAAAATCCTGCTCCTCACATACAAGGTCCTAAATAATCAGGCCCCATCTTATTTTAAATACCTTGTAGTACCATTTCACCCCATTAGAGCACTTCGCTCTCATACTGCAGGCCTACTTGTTGTTCCTAGAGTATTTAAAAGTAGAATGGGAGGGAGAGCCTTCAGTTTTCAGGTCCCTCTTCTGTGGAACCAGCTTCCAGTTTGGATTCAGGAGACAGACACTATCTCTACTTTTAAGATTAGACTTCAAACTTTCCTTTTTGCTAAAGCATATAGTTAGGGCTGGATCAGGTGACCCTGAATCCTCCCTTAGTTATGCTGCAATAGATGCAGGCTGCCGGGGGATTCCCATGATGCATTGAGTGTTTCTTTTTCAGTCACTTTCCCACTCACTATGTGTTAATAGACCTCTCTGCTCTGAATCATACTTGTTATTAATCTCTGTCTCTCTTCCACAGCATGTCTTTATCCTGTCTTCCTTCTCTCACCCCAACCGGTTGCAGCAGATGGCCCCGCCCCTCTCTGAGCCTGGTTCTGCCGGAGGTTTCTTCCTGTTAAAAGGGAGTTTTTCCTTCCCACTGTCGCCAAAGTGCTTGCTCATAGGGGCTCATATGATTGTTGGGTTTTTCTCTGTATCTATTATTGTACGATCTACTGTACAATATTAAGCACCTTGAGACGACTGCACTTGTGATTTGGCGCTATTTAAATAAAATTTAATTGAACTGAAAAATTGAATATGGTCCACGTAATTAACATGCCAAGTAAAAGTAAAACCTGACGATTAGTTTGTCTCGGTGGGATCTGTATTTGTCTTGGTCTTTGAAATCTGTTACGGTTAAGACAGGAGGAGCTAGCTTAGCTCGCGCATGCTGGAGTTGCGTGTAGCCTTCGGCTTTGTCTTTTTTTAAACTTAAGTCTCCCTCAAAAGTACAACACCGCTCCCGTATATTTGAGTTAGTGAATTCACAGAGACAGTTTGATGTGCTGCCACTGTAACTGACTAAAGTTAGAGAAATAACAACTCTGGTCACTCTGCAATGTTGATGTGGAGATTTTGACTACACAGATAAGCCACTAGTATATGGTACAGTGCAGGAATGTTTGTTTTATTAAACTATGTGTGGGTAAAAAGAGTGTGATTTGTAGCTCTGAGTAACAAACAAGCGATATGGCTGTTTAGATTTTGGTTTATATTATTTATATTATCATTAAGTTTATTCTGATTTTGGGAATGTGAGATAAAGAGATTCAGACGATTTGTAACCGATTTTGAACACATGAATGTGTATAATTAAAGATCTGACAGAAGCGAGAGAGGAAAACAAACTACCTGTCGTCCATCTCATCAGTTACCTGTTTTTTTTCAGGACCAGATATAATCTGTTGGCTGCCCTCTCACTAGGGGCGTGTTACACACACGCACACACATATGTGTGTCCCTTTTAAATGTATATATATTTATTTATATTGATACCTCTATATTTATCTTAATATTTATCTAAAAATATCTCAATCTCTACACTTCATTTTATATGAGTGCTTGATGCTTGTTGCATATTTGCTGCTATGACAACTCAATTTCCCTCTGGGATTAATAAATTCTGATTGTGGTTTTGATTCTATCTGTGACTTTGTTACAGTGGTTTGACTTTAGAATGAAAACACTTTTTGATTAAATAAATCCAATAATAATATGTTTTTAAAAACATATTTTTCATCTCTTTGACTAAAATACCATAAAGCATACTACCTCTGTTCAACTGAATACTGTGGAACTTCACAGTGTGAGACAAAGCAGTTCACTCTGGATATGTACATCAGGATATGTACTGCTGAAGTGGAACTGTGGATAAACTTGCAAATTGTTTATTTTCTCCAATTTCTTATTTGATCACAATTGGGAACTGAAAACTATAAAGTTTTAAATGTGAATAATATGACATCTACTCACTGTAGATAAATATAGATGAACAAACTGATCAGTGCGAAGGGGGCGGAGAATCCTGATCCAATGTAAGTGATGTAGTTTAGCTTGTCGGCATCAGCTTTTGTCACCGATATTCCTGGATTCTGCAACATAAAAAGATGAAGTTGTTGTTTTGAAATGTAATTTACATTCACGTGTTTGATGGACATCTGTACAGGAGCATCTATACCTAAATTTCCCCATTCCCATGTTAAAATGGCGAGATGTTTACATGTCGGAACAATAAATGCTTGGGACTGTGTTGGTTGGTTCACCCTTCATCACAATTATATGATGAGTGAATTATTGTAGAAGTCATCCATGTGCTGGCAAAGCTTAAAATTAAGTGTGTGTGTCTTAGAGTGGCAGGTGTGCTTGTTACCGTACTGGGTCTGTGACCAAGTGTTTTGTGTTTTTGTAGTTATTTTCTTTGATTTGATGTTTTACACAATTTTGGTTCTCTTTATGGTTTTCTGCTTGTGTTATATTTATCATTCCTAGTCTTTAGTTTTCTTCTACTGTGCCTTCTCTGTGTTCCATGGTTAGTTACTTTTGTCTCATGTTTCTAGTTCCCTAGTAAGTCATGTCTCCACGTCACAGTGCTAAGTCCGCGTCTTTGTGTATGTCTCTTGTTTCCCGTTTTGCTGTGATAGTCTCGCCTCCCATGCTCAGTGTTTCCAGTTTTGCTTCCTCCCTGTCTCGTTTTGTCAGATTAAGCTCTGTGTTTCCCTCTGTCTGTTGTTGTGTTCTTACACAGTAAGAGTACAGCATACATTTGAAACAGCTCCTTAATTTAAATTGTTTATCAACAGTAACAGTTGTTAAACATTTATTAGATAAACATGGTGTTTGCCAAAGGCTTTTATGATACGTAGGAAGAGATTTTCAGCTCACCACAAGCAAAGCAAAGAACCTCTGACGTTTGCAGCTGCAAATAAATTCATGTGCCGTGTAATTTGTGTCACAGCCTTCATTGCTCCAGTAACCTATAAAGGAAACATTCTGAGTAGCTGAGTCATTTTATTTAGAAACAAACTAACTGAAGGTTGACATCTCCAAATGACCTGTTCCATCCTTTGCTGATGTTTCCTTCCAAAATACACACGTTCCACTTTCAACCTGGAATCAAAATGAACGGTAAACAGGTTGTTACATTTTCTATTTCAGATGTTCGTCCAACACTTTTGTCTTTTTACCTCTTTGTTGTGTTTGAAGGTTAACGTGATGGGTCGTGAGAGATTCTTGACTGCACGGTTTCCTGCCCGCACACATATGACTGAGTACCTAAATACTTCCAGACCCCCAAGAAGTCTCCTGCTTTTTTCGGGAGGACTCAGCTGAAAGAAGGATGATACATAACATTCATGTTAGGGTGAGATTAATTGGAAAAATTTTTTAACTTTATTCCTAGCAGACGTCTTGTAGTTACATTTCCACTAGTGGTGCAACGGATTAAAAATCTCAAGGTTCAGATCGGCTCACGGTTTTAAGTCACAGATCGGATAAATTTTCAGATCAGCAAAAAAAAAGAAAGAAAAAAAAGACAAAATTTTAACATTTACTTATTAACTTATTTAATTATTTTTTGGCTATTAAAACATTCAACTCAAGACTCATTCCATGCAATTGTATAAAAACTAATTAAGGTGCAATATAGGGCAGTACAGGGCTTTGTATCTACCACTCCGCTGTGATATAATGAGCGGTCACGGTCACGCAGCTTTCCGTTGCCCTGGAGGTCCACCCATTTGTAGTTGGGCAACAGAAGATGCCTGGGACAGTTCAGCCATAACTTTAAACTTTTCCTGCTCATACGTGCCTGGGTACAATCTTGTCACTGAAGTGGACGTGCAACAGGATATCATAGCGTGGCTCAAGCACGTTCATCATAGTTTAAACCCCTTATTTTGCAGAATGTCTGCAGCTAAACACCCCAGTAGCTTTTGTAATAGCTTTAGCCCGGTCAGACTGGGCAGCAAAGGGCTGCTTAAATGCCGTAAACTCCTCTGCTCCTCCACTTGGACCGCTAACGCTGGCCATAACTATCGCTTGACAGACTGACCACGCGCACCATACACATCCTTTTTTTCCTTCTTTTTCGGATCACGTGCGTGCCGAACCGTGGAGTGGGATCGGTTTGGGTTACGGATCAACCATGATCCGTTGCACCACTAATTTCCACATCACTTTAAGATTTTTTTTGAAAATGTTGGCTAGTTGCAGCTGCAGTTTGAAGTGCCACAAGTACAGTGTTATGAAAATTTTTTTGCATTTTGGTATATTTGTAACTTGGGTGTACTGCTGGATAGCTCGTTCAAACTCAGTAAGAAGCAAGTGTCTGCTGTAGTGAGATATAGCTTCCACCAACTGCGCCTAATCTCTATGCGGCAGCTCACCTTCTGACTGGTACAAGGAAATTCTGCTCTATTACACCTGTTCTAGCCGGCTTGCACGGGCTGCCCATAAAGTACCGTATTCAATTTAAATTATTACTTCTTACGTTCAAAACTATTAGTAAATTAGTGCTGAGTCTCGGGGTGACCATGCGTTTGCTCTGGCTGCCCCGGTACTGTGGAATACCCTCCCTCTCGACCTCCGCGCCTCTGATTCTATTGCACTGTTTAAATCACGACTAAAAACCCACTTATTCAATCTTGCCTTTCTCTCTAGTTAACATTTCACTTATGATTTTACATTATGCACTTTTATGCTCATTTAATTCCTTGTTTGTTGTGTATCTGCTTCTTCTTCTATGTATCAGTGACAGTTATCTGCTTGCATACTTAGTACTTGCTATTTCTATTTCTATTATCTTTCTTTTATTCTCTATGTTACTTTTTAAGCACCTTGGTATACCCTTGGTTTTCAGTATGCTTTATAAATAAAGTTTTTTATTTTTATTATTATTATTATTATTATTATTATTATTTTGCAATAACTGTCAACAATTTTTTTACATAACTGTGGAGGAATTTGTCCTAGTTTTCACAGTCAGACGGTCCTCCCCGGACGACCTGCTTGTGTGTGAGTGTGTGTGTGTCTCCCTCCCTCCCTTTATCACTCAGGAGGAGAAGCACACACAGATTTTCATTGAAGAGACTCACCTGCACCACCTTCGGGAATTGGGAGAAAATCACCTTTGGAGAATCGTACTTCTTTCTTGTTTAAGACTGTATTTGAGCACTGTAAATAAACGCACTGTCTGCTTTGCATCCAGAGCTCCGCACTTGAGTCCATACCTTCCATTAGCCGTGACACCAGTCTACTTTGCAGAATTGTTTTAATTCAGTCAAACAAGGATTTTTGAAGATGAATGGTTTGTATATAGTTGTGTTTAAATATCTCAAGCAGGATATCTTAAGTCCAGACTTTGATTAGACCCATGTGAAACATTCATGGTAGAGAGCTGAGCCACTAATGAAAATACAACCCAGAACACTTCTTCAGGTTCAATCTCAAAGAGATAGAGCTGTAAAGACAAATTGCATTGTTATGTTCAGGCCTGTGAAACAGGCTCTGTAAGATTTTTAGAATTATGTTGATGGACAAAACTAAATGCTCCAGAAGCTTTCGGATTCATGCTTGTGAAGCATGTTGTTGTGAGTTGGCTGTATGGCAGGCTTTTTATAGAACTGTAGTCAGAATGCATTGCATTACTGAAATAAAGGTTAACTTTGTTTGTAGACTGGTTGAGGAATTTGTAAGATATATCAGACAAACTTTAATTTTAGATCAAATTAAAGCAAACACTTCTCATTGTGGCCCTCAGTGAAACGTAATTGGACATCTTATTAAAGGAGCAACTTTTAATCAGTTTTCATAATAAGCAACAGCTGAGTGTGAAGAGACTCTGCTGGAGGAATGCAAGACGCATCAGCATTAGAAAATGTTGAACCTCCTGTGGATAAATAATTAAGGTTTGTTTTCTGTTGCTTTTAGCGTTACCAACCTTAAAATAACTGCTGTTAATTACAGAGGCCACCACCAGGACATCCACCTCAGACACATTTCCTATGCTTTCTTGTAGAGCTGATGATGGGATCTGAACTCTATGTTCAAATGTAGGTCTCACATCAACCTAAAAAGCATACACGAAAACATAACTTTAAAAAATGTGTTGATTGTCAGTAATTAGAGTTCATTAATACAAGAATACAGAAATTCAGATCAAAAGTAACTTTTTCACTTCTAAAAAGCACTTCAGCTCCAAATGACCTCACCTCTTGAAGCGAGTTTACTTTGAGTTGTTTGATGCCTGTCATGAAGCGGCCTCTTGGCTTGCAGGTCATAATTTTGTCCTCATAACAACTACCAACAGATATTTAACATAGTTCAGATATATAACCATGCAAACAGGGATATAACTGAGGATAAAAAAGACAAACTAATGCAAAGAGATGAGAAGTAAGATCAATTATTGGACCTTTCTCTGCTATTTGATTACTTCATTTGTTCATGGATATACATTTAAAGGAGAAAAAATGAAACTGCAAGAACTTGAGTTGAACAAAAATAAATTCTCTTGTACTGCTTTAATTTTAATTTCTGACAATAATTTAATAATAATGTTCATATTATCATATATCAAATTCTACAGCTTTGTTAAGTCTTTTGGCATTTCAAAATGGGACACTGCTACCTTTGGCATCAACGATTATAAACTCCTGTTTTAAATAAACATTTAACCTTGAGCCCTCAGCGTAACATTTGAATGTACTGTCTAACCGGTTAGTTTTCAAAGTAAACAGGCTTATTTTAACCCAAACTAGTGACTAAACTACATTTTTTACCAACTAATCTTGATTCGTACATCTAACCATTACTAATACATAAGAACCTCATAGTTTGATAAACATAAATATATTTAAATGAAGACACTGGTACATAGAACATTTTTAAATACTATGATGTTGTCTTTCACAGGAAAACAATGTGAGAAATTCAGACAAAGCTGCTGCCATGCCAGAGACCGCAGTGTTACTGCAGTTGGTTCTTTGATGCATGAGCTGCAGAAATGATAAGACAAGGCATAAGTTGTGGTATTTTAACCCAGTCCACATTTTTTTACTAAACCTAACTCAAAACTTTTAGCTGCCTAAATCTGTCAAAGCAGCTAACACAAGGCAAAAATAAAAATAAAAAACCAATATAAAAAGTACAGTAAAAAAGACAAGTACAGACAAAAGTCAACAGTGAGAGAAAGAGGACACAGAGGTTCGCAGTCTTATGATTTACGCCATCTCCAGCACTTCTGCCTACGTCTGAGCTCTTTAAATCAAGAAACATGAGCATCAGCTAAAATGTTAGAATTGTCATTTAAATAATGTTTCTAGATGAATCAAGTCTGTATTAAGTTTAACAAACACCAGCTTACACAATACACTTAAACAATAATACAAAATTATGTTTACTCCAAAGTGTTACACTGTGTTCCTCTAGTTCAGGGGTGGGCAACTCCAGGCCTCGAGGGCCGGTGTAACGCAAGTTTTAGATCTCACCTTGGGTCAACACACCTGAATCACATGATTAGTTCCTTGCCAGGCCTCTGGAGAACTTCAGGACACGTTGAGGAGCTAATTTAGCCATTTAAATCAGCTGTGTTGGTTCAAGGACACATCTAAAACCTGCAGGACGCCGGCCCTCGAGGCCTGGAGTTTCCCACGCCTGCTCTAGTTTATAGATCTGTGACTCATTTCTCCACTGTCCTCTCAGATAAGACTGGTCTTGCTCTCAGCATACAAGTATCAGTGTGTGATTTATATGTTAGAGGCTGTATACTAACACTCTAACAAGTATTATTTGATGATGAAGCCATGTAAAAACACCGAAAAGCAGCCACTGTAGAGATGAAAACATTTTAGCCAGTATTGACAGCATTTATCTAACATTTAACTATATACATTTTCAAAAACAGGAATGTGATATGTACAGTAAGTTGAATTACCCTATCCATGATTCACTTTTTCGGCATTCATCAAGAACATTTTCACAGAAGTCTGTCAAAGTAAAACACACAGGAATGGAAAGATCAAAATTAGCATAATGAATACATTTAAACAAGATTGGAAGCTGATTAAACGTCTAAGTGGCATCTAACTCCAGAGACACATGAGAGACAAGATGTTCTTTTACAAGTGTTTAATCAGCACACTTGTAGGGAGTTTTGTGAAACTGGTTGACTTAGAGTCCTTACTAGCTATTGGTAACAAAGAATCTGGGGTAATTTTACTTTTTCAAGGATTCATAACTTTGAGATATTTAGTGTGCTATTCACTTCACAAGTATACTCCTTTCAACATAAGAGTGATAACATGGTAGGTTTACTCACCACCAGCTCGGGACATAGAAAAACAGAGGGCTGTTGTGATAAAAAGTGTAATCCACATTGCGTCTCACTCATCAACAGATATAGATCTGCTGTAAGAGGTTGAGAGGATATTTTTCTGTCTGGTTGACGTTTGCTGAATGAGGGGGAGTTTCACATCTACATATATCACATGCTTTAACAGATCTGTGGTTCACAGCTCAGATGAGGAAATGACTCACATCAGGCTGTTTTTTGTTCAGTGCTATCACAATGATCAAATACTTTTAAGCTTCTGCTTTAAATTTCCACAGAAATATTAACTGAGAATAGAGACTGGTACACTGTGTAGAAAAAACAGTAGAGCCATTTAAGAGTCTGTCTGTGAAGACAGTTCTAATAATTTATGTATTGTAAAAAAAATAATAACTTAGAAACAAATACAAATATTTGTGCTGTAACTGAATGGCTGACATTAGATGGCATCTAGAGGAGGACATTTCTAAATCATACAGTTTTCATGTGTAGAAAACAAAAGGTCAGGGGACCATGGTCAAGAAATACTGATACTTACAGCTTACTGAGGAAGTGAAACAGGAGCTTGCGCCACACCAGTTCTACAGGTTGCAGCACACAAAATAAGATGCAAATCTTTGAATATTAAATCTTTGAAGGTTACGGGTCTGCACTATATATTATTTCTCTATTCTTACTGATGTATTTCTCTTTACATAGTATTTCATTTCTATTCAGTTAATGTTTTATTCTAAAAATGCAGTTAGTAGTGTTTTTTTAAGCTTACCTTAGACATTAGAAGTATTGGATGCAAGAGATTTGTGGTATTCCGGGTTTATCATTTGAAGTAATGGTAGGAAAGAAAGTATTCTCTGCTTCTCTGTTTTGTGGGTTAACTGGTCCACGAGAAAATAAAGACATTCACAGTTTGTTCAAAATTGATGAACAATTTGTGATGAACAATCAAAATATGATGACAACAATCCAGCCAAACCCAAGACACCTCATAGAAAAGATTAAAAAAATAGAAATAAAGATTTAAACATGTAGAAGTTAAGAAAGTTGACAAATGTAAAACTGAAAACAGATTACTTTTGCAAAGCTCCATTTCAAGTCTTAAATAAATGATGCATAAAATTCTGTAATATTAGAAGCTGCATCACTGAGGAGCACACCAGGAAAGTTACATCTGCAGGATGATTTCATTACAACAGAGCTATTATGCTCGTTTCCCTATCTATATTAATATTCTTTGAATGTTCAAGCTTAGCTTTGCAGAATTCACAGTTCAGTAAATTGTTTATCACATATGTGGTATGGAATTTCTTAATGGATTCTGAATAAATTACTCACATTGATGAGTTATCACTATGTGGTCGTATAAACATTGTTATCTATTTGACAGGGGTCACTGGACTGCAACTAAAGTACTTTTTGAATGTACATGTACTTTTTCACTATATTTTGGCTGTTAATAATATCATGCTTGGTACTTCATAAATAATAATGTTCATTATGTTCTTGGCAGAGGGAGGAATAACACCTCATTGGAGAAGGTGATTCATGACAACGTTTACTTTTTCCAAAATATCTCAAAGATCACGTAACAAGTTGTGGTTCTGAGTTATGATAGAAATATTCACACAGGCAGCATATAACCACGTGACATGACAGGCATTGAATCAGTTTGAGAGTTGTCTGCTGGAGACTGTGCTGCTATGGTCACATGAAAGAGAATTATCAGTTGTTGTTTTATTAAGGCCATTCGGGAGAATGGTGCGTCTGGCCCCTTTTTACAGACCATTCGGTCCTTGTACAAATATAAAAATATAAATAATAGAGCTCAGTTCGTAACACTGGAAGTAAGTTAGACCTGTTTCAGGTGGGTGTTGGACTCCGCCAGGGCTGCCCTTTGTCATGATTCTGTTCATAATTTTCATAGTTTTTTATGAACAGAAAATCTTTTTATGAACAGGATATCTGCAGCGCCGCGAGCGGTAAGCAGAAACAAGGGGGTTTGCCATTCTTGTTAACAACAACAACCCTGCCCACATATCAATCAAAGAACGGATTTCCTGTCCTGACATTGAACTGTGCACTGCTGGACTCCGGCTGTATTATTTGCCCAGGGAATTTACCCAAGTAATGTTGGTGGCTGTTTACGTTCCTTCCTCTGCTAACTCCACAGCTGCATGCGACACTAGAAGGTGCTTTATAAATAAAATGTATTATTATGATTATGATGATAATGATGATGTTTATTATTGTTACTATCCACTCTATTATTACTACCCACTCTGATATAGTACCGGGCTGTGGTTGACTCCTTTGTCAATGTGGCAAAGACCAAGGAATTGATTGTGACTTTAGGAAAACCAGGAAAACCTTGACTCCTGTTTCAATCCAGGGGTCAATATGGCCATTGTGGAGGACTATGAATACCTCAGAGTATACATAGACAATAAATTGCACTTTAAAAAACACCACTCCACTTTATAGGAAGGACCAGAGTTGTCTCTATTTTCTGAGGTCCTTCAACATCTGTCAGACGATGCTCAGGATTTTCTATGAGTCTTTTGTGGTCAGTGCTATCCTCTATGCTGTTGCATGCTGGGGCAGCAGGTTAAGGGTTGCTGATGCCAACAGACTAAATAAACTGATCCGCAAAGCCAGTAATGTTGTGGGGATGGAGCTGGACTCATTTAGGGTGGTGTCTAACAGGTAGATGTTGTCCAAGATAAGGACAAAGCTGGACATTACCTCCCACCCACTCCATGATGTGCTGGCTAGTCAGAGAGCACATTCAGTGAGACCGAGATTACCAAAAAGCACCACTGAACGGCACAGGACATCTTTCCTGGCCATGGCCATCTCACTGTACACCTCCTCCATCTAATACACTGTAAACACTGCAATAGTTACAGCCTTTTTCACACGCTTTTATCTACTCTGTAATATTCTTCTCAATATGATATGCATGCATAAATATGATATTTATTTATAATCACCTCTGTTAAATGTTGATATTTTTAATCGAGTGATTTGTATATATCAGTTCTATTTCTTAAAGTTGTTAAATCTGTAACATTGTACATGTATTGTTTAAATAGTTTAGTCTGTCACTGTTACTGCCTTGAAGCAAGTGTAACCAACATAATTTCCATTAATAAAGTACTCTGTTTCTATTCTGATTGGTGGCCTAATGATTTTATCCTTGATCTTTGCAGATGATGTGATTCTGTTGGCTTCATCATGTGACCTTCAGTTTGCACTGGAGCCGTTTGTGTTGTGTGTGAAAGTGGCAGAAATGAGAATTAGCACTTCCAATTCCAAGACCTACTGGGAGGACCACCAGGGCAGACCCAGTAGAGATGGAGGCAAAATGGTTAAGTTAAAGAGTTTTAGTAATCCTTCTATTAATAACTGAACTAAAAGAGACGGTTAAGCTGTTATCACCATTTGAAGAAACAAAACAAAACTCAGGTGTTGGTCAGTAAATGAAAAGTAAGTAAAAAAAGGATTAATCACCAAACACTCCTCCCCATCGAGCAGGAGCAACCAGTCACCACACACAGCTCACTAGCTGCAAACACCAGCATGGCTCTCTGGAACTAGAGCTCACCTTTTTCTGGCCTTAAGTACTTCTAATTGCTGATGGGAGTCAGCTGAATAAAAAAAGGTGGCACCTAAGGCAGGAGATATGGCCGGACACACGCACACAAGGGCAACTTCAGGAGGAGTTGCCCTTGTGTGGGTGTGGGCAGAAAATGGTAGATTTTTGGTTACTTATTATTTAATATTATTATTACAGATTAAATTATTATTATTACATATTACAGATTAAAAAAATAACAATCTAGAACTACTTTTTCAATCTAGAAACACATTTTTTTAAAATATTTTATCTGTATAGATAAAGCTACACAGCAGCAGCTAAAATAATTATAAAGCCCTATGAAGCTACCATGTCCGTTGAGCAGAGGACGGCACTGCTGAAAATAGTATAGTATAAAAGAGTGTAGAGCTACCCCCGAATTTCCTGTGCTAGAGGACTTCCCATGATGCACAGAGCAATTCGGCGCTACTGCGTGCCACAAAATGTTGCCTTCTCATAGTTTGTGCCCTCCTTATCTCTATGTGCTCTTCTTTTTTATCTTCTATTTCCCCTCACTTGGAACAACAAAAGCAGATGGCTTCTGTTGAAGATCTGATCTTGTCTGTTTACTTTATGCTGAAGTGCTGCTTACAGAGGGGCCACCATATGATTTTGGTTTTCCTTCCAAGGGTCTTTGCCTTACAATATAAGGTGCAGTGAAGCTTAATTGAATTGAAATCTGTCATATTACGTACTGTTCTGAATCAACGAGCCTAAAGTGAAAATGTGAAGTGGGGTAAAAAGCTCTACAACACCATATTCCATATTGGAAAGAAAGCCTTTTCATTTCATTTGATCACTAGAAGTTAGTATTTCAATTGCATAAAGACTAGGGTGTCTAAATTGAATCTAAGAATCTAACAATCAGCCATTAGAGGCACGAGCAAAACCAAAAGCACACAGAAAATATTGTGCACAAGGGATCACTCCAGAGAAACTCTGTTGTGGAGTTTCATAGAAGTTTATAAAAGTTTCGCTTCCTCTCAGATACCATCACATGACGTCTGCAGCCCCATTTTACTAAAAAGTCAGTTCAGTCCAAACCAATCAGAGTATTGGTTTATGTGTGTACAAACCATGAAAACTGATGACTGATGTTTCCACTTAGCTGTCATGCAACATTCATGTTTCACAATCACCTGTAAAGTCATGATGTGACCGACAACAATCACTGCACCCAAACCACTGAAGCAAGAGGTTACATTTGGTTTTTAGCTCATGAAACCAACAAGAAACCTCGAACCTTATGACAGTTCCCAGAGCTGATCATTAAAGTGTCATTTTTAAGTGTGAAGGCTTAATATTGTGAATTTCAATATTGTGATCAAAATGTTTCTGCTTGAGTCATCCTGGACTTAATGAAAAAGTAAAAGCCAGAAGAAAATACCTGAAAGTGTACACCTCACTGAGAAACTGACCTGCAGTGAAGCCAAATGGGATCTGACAGGGCATTGGAAGTAAATGCTCTAAATGAGAAACGAGTGCAGGACATCTATAATTTCCATCTACAGCAACGTATCTAAGCCATAATACAACAACACATTTTTTTTTTTTTAAATAAGTGATTTGTTGTTAAATTGCTGAAAATCTTTGCCTTCTCGTATCTGAAAATAATGCAACCATAAGAATCATAGCTGCATTTTTTCAAAACTGATATAATATTAATAAGATTTCATATAAAAGAAGAAATAAAACATCAAAAAATAAAGTTATTGTTCATCAGTCAACAGTCAACACCTAATATAGGTCATGGATAATACATTTCTGCTGCAGTTGTTTAAACTGGTGTTAATCATTGTCTGAAGAGTCTTTGCTTTCTGAGCCAAAGCCCCACATTATTAAAGATTAATAATTTTTCTAGCATATTTCATCCTATGCACACTTCATATAAGGATTTACCTACTAACCTTAAGGTGAGTTTAACACGGTGAATACGTAGATCCCAGGGAGTGAAACGTATGAAGTGCTGGCCAACCCCCAAGGTAACCCCAACACCCACCATATCACTTTAGTAATGGTAATGGTAATATCACTGCCAGAAGCAGTGATTGCAACACTGCATGTCATGGCACCTGAAGTTCTAATCCTCACACCACATTTTTGCACAAGGAAACAATTTTTTGTGTGTCTGATTTATCAGGCTTTTGTGTTTTTTTTTGTTTTTTTGTGTGTGTGTGTGTGTGTGAAGGAAACTGTGGTTTTACTGGCGGCTTGTTGGTTATGCAATCACATTGTATTGTTGAAAAATATGTATACAATGTGAAACATATACGGTGTTAAAATCAGTATCACTCTTTTCAAAGACAAGGAGAGTTGATCACATGATTTACAGCAGCACCTCTTGCATCTGTTGATCCAGGCTGGACCTCCACGATGCTCCACTGGGAAATGCTGTTTTTTCTCTAAGGGTCTTTGTGGAGGATTTGGCATCACACAGAGAGACATGAGTGAAAAAAGCAGGATGTGCAGTGGTTACAGAATATCTTAGTGTTGGGCTCATTATCGTATTACTGTTCATCTCAAGCTATTGAGCTTGTAGTGTTAATTCAATTCAATTCAATTCAATTCAATTTTATTTATATAGCGCCAAATCACAACAAAAGTCGCCTCAAGGCGCTTCATAGATACAGAGAAAAGCCCAACAATCATATGACCCCCTATGAGCAAGCACTTTGGCGACAGTGGGAAGGAAAAACTCCCTTTTAACAGGAAGAAACCTCCGACAGAACCAGGCTCAGGGAGGGGCGGGGCCATCTGCTGCGACCGGTTGGGGTGAGAGAAGGAAGACAGGATAAAGACATGCTGTGGAAGAGAGACAGAGGTTAATAACAGATATGATTCAATGCAGAGAGGTCTATTAATACATAGTGAGTGAGAAAGGTGACTGGAAAGGAAAAACTCAATGCATCATGGGAATCCCCCGGCAGCCTACATCTATTGCAGCATAACTAAGGGAGGATTCAGGGTCACCTGGTCCAGCCCTAACTATATGCTTTAGCAAAAAGGAAAGTTTTAAGCCTAATCTTAAAAGTAGAGATAGTGTCTGTCTCCCGAATCCAAACTGGAAGCTGGTTCCACAGAAGAGGGGCCTGAAAACTGAAGTCTATGCCTCCCATTCTACTTTTAAATACTCTAGGAACAACAAGTAGGCCTGCAGAGCGAGAGCGAAGTGCTCTAATAGGGTGATATGGTACTACAAGGTCATTAAGATAAGATGGGGCCTGATTATTTAAGACCTTGTATGTGAGGAGCAGGATTTTGAATTCAATTCTGGATTTAACAGGAAGCCAATGAAGGGAAGCCAAAACAGGAGAAATATGCTCTCTCTTTCTAGTCCCTGTCAGGACTCTTGCTGCAGCATTTTGGATTAGTTGAAGGCTTTTCAGCGAGTTTTTTGGACATCCTGATAATAATGAATTACAGTAGTCCAGCCTGGAAGTAATAAATGCATGAACTAGTTTTTCAGCGTCACTCTGAGACAGGATATTTCCAATTTTAGAGATGTTGCGCAAATGGAAGAAAGCAGTCTTACATATTTGTTTAATATGTGCGTTGAAGGACATGTCCTGGTCAAAAATGACTCCAAGGTTCCTCACAGCGTTACTGGAGGCCAAGGTAATGCCATCCAGAGTAAGAATCTGGTTAGATACCATATTTCTAAGATTTTCAGGGCCGAGTACAATAACCTCAGTTTTATCTGAATTAAGAAGCAGAAAGTTAGCGGCCATCCAGGTCTTTATGTCTTTAAGACATTCCTGCAGTTTAACTAATTGGTGTGTGTCATCTGGCTTCATGGACAGATAGAGCTGGGTGTCATCAGCATAACAGTGAAAATCTATGCTATGTCTTCTAATGATACTGCCTAAGGGAAGCATGTATAATGTAAACAGAATTGGTCCTAGCACTGAACCCTGTGGAACTCCATAATTAACCTCAGTGTGTGAAGAGGACTCTCCATTTACATGCACAAATTGGAGTCTATTAGATAGATATGATACAAACCACTGCAGCGCAGTACCTGTAATACCTACAGCATGTTCTAATCGCTCTAATAGGATATTATGGTCGACAGTATCGAATGCTGCACTAAGGTCTAGCAGGACAAGCACAGAGATGAGTTCACTGTCAGAGGCCATAAGAAGATCATTTGTAACCTTCACTAAAGCTGTTTCTGTGCTGTGCTGAGCTCTGAAACCTGACTGAAACTCTTCAAATAAACCATTCCTCTGCAGATGATCTGTTAGCTCTTTGACAACTACTCTTTCAAGGATTTTTGATATGAAAGGAAGGTTGGAGATTGGCCTATAATTAGCTAAGACTGCTGGGTCTAGAGATGCTTTTTGAGTAAAGGTTTAACTACAGCCAGCTTGAAGGCCTGTGGTACATAGCCGATCATTAGAGATAGGTTGATCATATTTAAGATCGAAGCATTAATTAATGGCAGGACTTCTTTGAGCAGTTTTGTAGGAATGGGGTCTAAAAGACAGGTTGATGGTTTGGAGGAAGTAATTATTGAAGTTAACTCAGAAAGATCAATTGGAGAAAAAGAGTCTAACTTAACATCAATGGTACTAAGAGTAGCTGTAGATAATATTACATCTGTGGGATGATTACTGGTAATTTTTTCTCTAATGATAAAAATTATATTTGTGAAGAAGTTCATGAAGTCATTACTAGTTAACGTTAAAGGGATGGTTGGCTCAAAAGAGCTCTGACTTTTTGTCAGCCTGGCTACAGAGCTGAAGAGAAACCTGGGGTTGTTCTTATTTACTTCAATCAGTGACGAATAGTAAGATGTTCTGGCTTTGCGGAGGGCTTTCTTATAAAGCAGCAAACTATTTCTCCAGGCTAAATGATGATCCTCTAGATTTGTGACACGCCATTTCCTCTCCAGATTACGAGTCATCTGCTTTAGGGTACGTGTTTGAGAATTATACCACGGAGTCAGGTACTTCTGATTTGAGGCCTTAGTTTTCACAGGAGCTACAGTATCCAGAGTCGTACGTAGTGAGGAGGTGAAATTATTAACAAGATAATCGACCTCTGTTGGGGTAGCGTTCAGATAGCTGCTCTGCTCTGTGTTGGTACAGGGCATTGGAGATGATAACAGTGGGTGGATTATACAGTGGGGCAAAAAAGTATTTAGTCAGCCACCGATTGTGCAAGTTCCCCCACTTAAAATGATGACAGAGGTCAGTAATTTGCACCAGAGGTACACTTCAACTGTGAGAGACAGAATGTGAAAAAAAAATCCATGAATTCACATGGTAGGATTTGTAAAGAATTTATTCGTAAATTAGGGTGGAAAATAAGTATTTGGTCACCTCAAACAAGGAAAATCTCTGGCTCTCACAGACCTGTAACGTCTTCTGTAAGAAGCTTTTCTGTCCCCCACTCGTTACCTGTATGAATGGCACCTGTTTGAACTCATCATCTGTATAAAAGACACCTGTCCACAGCCTCAAACAGTCAGACTCCAAACTCCGCCATGGCCAAGACCAAAGAGCTTTCGAAGGACACCAGGAAAAGTATTGTAGACCTGCACCAGACTGGGAAGAGTGAATCTACAATAGGCAAGCAGCTTGGTGTGAAAAAATCAACTGTGGGAGCAATCATCAGAAAATGGAAGACATAGAAGACCACTGATAATCTCCCTCGATCTGGGGCTCCACGCAGGATCTCATCCCGTGGGGTCAAAATGATCATGAGAACGGTGAGCAAAGATCCCAGAACCACACGGGGGGACCTGGTGAATGACCTGCAGAGAGCTGGGACCAAAGTAACAAAGGTCACCATCAGTAACACACTACAACGGCAGGGAATCAAATCCCGCAGTGCCAGACGTGTTCCGCTGCTGAAGCCAGTGCATGTCCAGGCCCGTCTGAAGTTTGCCAGAGAGCACATGGATGATACAGCAGAGGATTGGGAGAATGTCATGTGGTCAGATGAAACCAAAGTAGAACTTTTTAGTATAAACTCAACTCGTCGTGTTTGGAGGAAGAAGAATACTGAGTTGCATCCCAAGAACACCATACCTACTGTGAAGCATGGGGGTGGAAACATCATGCTATGGGGCTGTTTTTCTGCCAAGGGGACAGGACGACTGATCCGTGTTAAGGACAGAATGAATGGGGCCATGTATCGTGGGATTTTGAGCCAAAACCTCCTTCCATCAGTGAGAACTTTGAAGATGAAACGAGGCTGGGTCTTCCAACATGACAATGATCCAAAACACACCGCCCGGGCAACAAAGGAGTGGCTCCGTAAGAAGCATTTGAAAGTCCTGGAGTGGCCTAGCCAGTCTCCAGACCTCAACCCCATAGAAAATCTGTGGCGGGAGTTGAAAGTCCGTGTTGCTCGGCGACAGCCCCAAAACATCACTGCTCTCGAGAAGATCTGCATGGAGGAATGGGCCAAAATACCAGCTACTGTGTGTGCAAACCTGGTAAAGACCTATAGTAAACGTTTGACCTCTGTTATTGCCAACAAAGGTTATGTTACAAAGTATTGAGTTGTATTTTTGGTATTGACCAAATACTTATTTTCCACCCTGATTTACGAATAAATTCTTTACAAATCCTACCATGTGGATTCATGGATTTTTTTTTTTCACATTCTGTCTCTCACAGTTGAAGTGTACCTCTGGTGCAAATTACTGACCTCTGTCATCATTTTAGGTGGGGGAACTTGCACAATCGGTGGCTGACTAAATACTTTTTTGCCCCACTGTATTCTTAAACTTAGTTACAGCACTTTCAGAAAGACATCTACTTTGATAAAGTCTACTCTTCACCGCTGTGTAATCAATTATTGTAAAAGTAAATGTTATCAGGAAATGATCAGACAGGAGAGGGTTTTCAGGAAACACTGTTAAATGTTCAGTTTCTATGCCATATGTTAAAAACAAGATCTAGAGTGTGATTAAAGTGGTGGGTGGGTTCTTTTACATTTTGAGAGAAGCCAATTGAGTCTAATAACAGATTAAATGCCATGTTGAGGCTGTCATTTTTAGCATCTACATGGATGTTAAAATCACCCACAATAATTATTTTATCTGAGCTCAGAACTAATTTAGATATAACGTCTGAGAAATCAGACAGAAACTCTGTGTAAGGCCCAGGTGGACGATAGATGATAACAAGTAAGACTGGTTTCTGAGTTTCACAGCTGGGGTGGACGAGGCTAAGCATCAGGCTTTCAAATGAATTAAAAGTCTGTCTTGGTCTTTCATTAATTAATAGGCTGGTGTGAAAAATTGCTGCCACACCGCCCCCTCGGCCTGTGCTTCGAGGTTTCTGGTAGTTAGAATGACTCGGGGGTGTTGATTCATTTAAACTAACATAATCATCCTGCTGCAACCAGGTTTCTGTAAGGCAGAGTAAATCGATTTGTTGATCAATTATTAAGTCATGTACTAACAGAGACTTGGAGGAGAGAGACCTAATATTTAATAATCCACATTTCACTGTTTTACTCTTTGGTTCAGATGTGGATACTGTATTGTTCTTTCTTTGTAATTGTTTATGTTTAAGTTGTTTGTTGCTGGTTTTTAGTTTGTTTTTTGTCTTTTTGGAAGCTGACACAGTCTCTATGGAGATGGGTTTTTGGGGGGGTAGCAGGAGGAGAGAAGCTGCAGAGAGGCGTGTAAGACTGCAACTCTGCTTCCTGGTCCCAACTCTGGATAGTCATATTTTGGGGGGTTTAATAAATTTGTCCATATTTCTAGAAATGAGAGCTGCTCCATCCAAAGTGGGATGGATGCCGTCTCTCCTAACAAGACCAGGTTTCCTCCAGAAGGTTTGCCAATTATCTATGAAGCCCACATCGTTTCTGGGACACCACTCAGACAGCCAGCAATTTAAGGAGAACATGCGGCTAAACATGTCACTCCTGGTCTGATTGGGGAGGGGACCAGAGAAAACTACAGAGTCCGACATTGTTTTGGCAAAGTTGCACACGATTCAATATTGATTTTAGTGACCTCCGATTGGCGTAACCGGGTGTCATTACTGCCGACGTGAATTATGATTTTACTGAATTTACGTTTACCCTTAGCCAGCAGTTTTAAATTTCCTTCAATGTCGCCTGCTCTAGCCCCTGGAAGACAATTGACTATGGTTGCCGGTGTCTCTAGCTTCACATGTCTGAGAACAGAATCGCCAATTACCAGAGTTTGACCCCCGGCGGGTGTGTCGCCGAGTGGGGAAAAACGGTTAGACACATGAACGGGTTGGTGGTGTACCTGGGGCTTCTGTTTAGGACTATGCTTCCTCCTCACCGTGACCCAGCCGCCCTCTTTCCCCAGCTGCTTGGGATCTGCCGGGGAACAGCTAGCGGGGCCTACGCTATCTTCGGCTGCACCAGCTCCAGGGGCCTGGCTAGCTACGGGTGAATGAAGGGTGCGAAGCCGAGTCTCCAATTCAGTAATCCTGGCCTCCAGCGCTGCAAATATGCTACATTTGTTACAGATATCATTACTGCTAAAGGAGGCCGAGGAGTAACTAAACATCTGACACAATGAGCAAGAAAGAAAAACAACTAAGTGAAATTACTTAAGAACAGTCATTGGTTACAGTAGTTTTGCGTAAACAGATGGGATGATCCATGATTTGGGCAAATTATGGCAACAGTGCTAGATCCCTTATTACTCTTCTGACCCACAGTTGCTTGCAAATGTGAAGTTCATATTAACTCAGGTTTTTTTTTTCTAGGCAGTTGCGGTATGGGTGCAGGCTACGGGTGGAGCCAGGAGTTAATATAAAGCACCTTGAGGCGCTAGTCTTGATCATTTATACAATTATACTTTAAAAAACAATGAAATAACGGTCACACAGAAACAAAAGTCAATTACTTGCAACTAAATAACTATTATGAGATGATGTTTTGAAGAAAAAGGAAGTGATCAAATGGTACTGCTTTCCATATACGCAACAGATAAGAAGAAGTTAAGCCATAATTGTCAGGAACTGTTGAGAATTATAGGTTATCAAGGAAGTGAAACCTGAACTTGCATCTTATTATTTTTCTAAAAATGGCAACCAGAGTGTGCAGCAGTAGGTCAGAGGGTTCTCGAAACGTCTACCGCTCCACCATCGAGAGCGTTCTGACTTACTGCTGCACACTCTGTTTCAACTACTGCACCGCGGAGGACAAGAGGAAAAAACACGTGGGTGGGCAATTGGCACCATACTAACTCCCCTCAGAGACATTTATACTGGCAGACTTCAGCAGAAAGCCAGCATCATCATCAAAGACCCCTCGCACCCTGGACATTTGCAAAATAAAATTCAATATTTAGTATTTACTGTTATTTATGCTTAGCTAGATTATTGCAATGGTGTTGTGTTTATTATGTTGCTCTCTTTTTTGCTTGTTTTCTCTTTTTATTCTTCTCTCAACAGGTGATCCAGGTGATTTTAAGTGCCATTTCTCACTGTCCCTCTTCCCCTCTGTTTTTCTTTCCCTCCCTCCCTCCCTTTCTTTCTTTCTTTCTTTCTTTCTTTCTTTCTTTCTTTCTTTCTTTCTTTCTTTCTTTCTTTCTTTCTTTCTTTCTCCCAGTCATGTCTGTAACAACTGAAAATAAAACCAAGGTCAATCAAATGGACCAATATGGCAAGACTGCGATGATCCACTAGGTAAAGTAAATCCGTTGGGCATCTTTCTTGGCCTTCCGACAGTAATTCTGATGGCTAAAGAACCAAACGGGACAGGCAAAAAAGAAGAGAGAATTAAATCGTCTTATAGGCAACACGGTCCATTGAGGGAAAGTCAGTGGAGTCCGTTCAGTCTTGTAAATATTGCGGAAGAATTCATGATTCAAATCTGAACTTTAAAAACTAGCATCTGTCATATTTAAGGAAACTTTCATTTCTACACTGATAAAAATATGAGTATTCTATTTTATTATGCTTTTATTGAATGTGTTTTGTCCTTTCCCCTGGTATCAGAGCTCGGATACTGACAGTAGTGGCCAGAAGTTTACATACGCTCATCACTGGCATGAATGTCAGTGGTAAATTTGGTCTTTTAATTATTTATTTGAATTGTTTTTTAAGTTATTCTTTAAGTTAAATTATTCAGATGTGTCACCACTTTCTCGAGGTCTGAGAATACCTAATCTGTCACCCTCATATGAGAGGAAATTGGTTTGGATGATTACACCAGGAATCCTCACACAATAACATGCATGCAGAGTGACATGTCAAAGATCATATTCAAGAGACAACCAGCACATGTAAGATTTCATTTATAATACATGATGTGAATCATATTATGCCATTTCTAAAAGATTTGAAGAAAGCCCACAATGTAAATAGCTGACCTGACTGGCTACCTCCCTGGAATTTTTAAGGCAGAGGTAACAATGTTTAAAACAATAACAATAATAATATTTATATTTATAACAAGGTGCAATAATAATTAATGTGCAATAATAACAGTGTGCAATACAAATACACTTATTCTTCTTTTTTATACTAAGTTAATATACTGTGTTGTGTTGTTTGTTGCGTTGTGATGTGTCATATCGTGTCGTGTTGTGTTATATGTAGTGCCGACGTAGGACAGTTTTCCAATTTCATTGTACTACTGTACTATGTATGACTGTGCAATGACAATAAAGAGTTATCTTATCTTATCAGTGTAGAAAAACATCTTAGAAGATGTGGACAGGGTTCTGCGTAAGAGAGACTCAGCAGGCTTCCTAGCAAACTGTTTCCTCTATTTCCATCTATAACCTGAAACGTGTTTCTTGGTATATCCTGTGCTAAGCTTAAACAACATCACACACTGTTTGATCCAAACAGCATGTACTACATAGTGATGTTGCACTACTCCTGACAGTTTCAGGAGCTAGGGGTGGGATATAAACACCTTTATCAGCAGGAGACAGAAGTGCATCATTGGCCATCCAGGTAAAAAGCAGATCATGGAGTCATGCATGAAATGCATGAGCAATTCATAAGAGTTCAGTATGGGGGCCCCACAGGGAACGGTTCTGGCACCGTTCCTCTTTACCATCTACACTGCAGACTTCTTCTACAACTCCACCCAGTGCTTCCTGCAGAAGTTCTCTGATGACTCTGCAATAGTTGGCCTGATCACTGATGGGGACGACAGGGAGTACAGACGACTGACCCAAGGCTTTGTGGACTGGTGCCTGCAGAACTACCTCCAGATCAAGACCAGTAAAACCAAGGAGCTGGTGGTAGACTTCTGCAGGCACAAACGTCCTCCACTGCAACCACTGAACATCCAAGGTATTGATATTGAGACTGTGGACAGCTAGAGGTACCTTGGTGTTCATCTGAACAATAAACTGGACTGGACTCATAATTCAGACGCCCTATGCAGGAAAGGGCAGAGCAGGTTGTACCTGCTGCGGAGGCTCAGGTCTTTTGGAGTGAAGGGCCGACTCCTGAAGACCTTCTATGACTCTGTGGTGGCCTCAGCCATCTTTTACAGTGTGGTCTGCTGGGGGGCAGCATCTCTGCTGGGGACTGGAAGAGACTGAACAGGCTGATCAGAAGGGCCAGCTCTGTTCTAGGATGCCCTCTGGACGCAGTGGAGGTGGTGAGTGACAGGAGAATGGTGGCTAAGCTGTCATCCCTGTTGGACAACATCTCCCACCCCATGCAGGAGACTCTGAGAGCACTGAGCAGCTCCTTCAGTGGCAGCTGTGGCACCCACAATGTGGGATGGAGAGATTTTGCAGGTCTTTCCTCCCTATTGCTGTCAGACTCCACAACAAAGACTTCAACCGATCAAACACACACATCCACACATGTGCAATAGCAATAACACTAAGTACAATACTCTTTTCTGGCATCGTTGTATTATACTCAATTGTATATAGCATTTGTATTCTATTTTATTCAATTGTATATAGTATTTTATTTTATTATATTCTATTGTGTACAGTTGCGCACAGTATCTATTGATATCTTATTCCAGTGTTTTTCTTTTTTCTAATTTTCCATGTAACTTTCCACTCTCCACTGCTGTAACAAAACAAATTTCCCACACGTGGGACTAATAAAGGTTATCTTATCTTATCTTATCTTCATGCATAAAAAAAGAGGAAGAGTGTCTCCTGTGGGTATTGCTGCCACCTTGTGGCACCTGCCACCTGGTTAGACTTCTTATGTCAGGTCATGATGATGGAGTTGAATATTAACAGTATCAGTATCTGGGAAGAATTGGGGAGATTAAATACAATGTATTTTAAAATACTCTTAATGTATATAGATCATTTAGAGATTACTCTAGTTGTTTTTCCTTTTTACCTGAAAGCTGCTATAAATAATAACTTAATTATAAGTAGGTACAGCACTAGGAACGATTTATCAGAAAGACCTCAAAGGGTGATGCAATGTAAACTCAAAGAGCCACTCATTACAACCAGGTTATACAGAAGAGCATCTCTAAGTGCACAATACATCAAAAAAAGCAAACAAAGCTTCAAATGACGCGTCAACTATTAAATCAGTCGTCGATTTTGATAGTCGACTAATCGTGGCAGCCCTATTGGTTATACTGAACTACATATCAATAGAAGCGCAACACCTAATATAGGTCATGGATAATGCATTAGTCTTTTCAGTTTCTGCTGTTGAAACTAGTAGTCATCATTTTCTGAGAGGAAGAGTCTCTGATTGATGAGTTATTTTCAGGTTGAGATTTTGACCAGGCCATCGCCACAGACCACAGGAAAATAAATAGACCTGTGAAGAGAGAGACATAGTTTGTCAGTTCTTCTATTAAATGATCAAAGTCCAGTTAATCCTTGACATGATGATCACATACTAACCTTGAAGGGAGTTCAATACGGTGAATACGTAGATCCCAGCGAGTGAAACGTATGTAGTGCTGGCTAACCCCCAAGGTAACCCAAGCACACAGCTGAGGCCCAGCACTGTGACACAGTCCTTCCATAACCTCTTCTTTCTCTCTTTGTTTATCTTCTTCCAGTCACTGCTGCTTCCAAAGCTTCTATCACCCCTTCTTAGCTCCAACATCTTAAACACCACCAGCCCCAGCATGCAGGCATTGAACACAACCACCAAGAAAGGAAAGGCCACGGTAGTGATGTAGCTGACTACGAGGAGCTTTTGTTCAGACTCGTTGCTCATCCAGCACCTGCTCATTAATAAAGAAATTAAAAAAACAGCATGAATTTGCTAAGAAATAAAATCTCCTGGCTCACTCTAATATAAAATGATACCAAAGATAGTTTCTTACATGTGTTGTGTTAAATTGCTGTTGCTGTATTTCAGAGTGTATTTGCCATAAACACGTGAAATCCCACAAACAGCTGCAACCAGTGTAGGAAAACCTGAAAACATGGAAGACAGAATTAATGTCAGCTGAGTGTTCTTTAGGACAGCGTGAGGCATTATTGTCACTGTTCCTCTGCTTTAAGGTCCCTTTTCACATTTACCCCCCCCCCCCCCCCCAAAGAATGCAAATTTCAGTTCGCATCACCTCAGTAAGACCATGTGAAAATTAAAACAAATCATCCAAGGTGAACTTAAACATCTTTGTTGCCCTTTTGTTAAGACATAGAAAAACGCACCAGACAAACATACTGCAAAAGGAAATGGTCGCCTTAAATGCATATATTGTATAAACTCAAAATGCGCATTTCACTTAAGAATTAAGATGTGAAAATGTGATCAGATCAACTTGTTAGATATTCATTTCCTATTGAAAAAAAAACAAACAAAACAGAAATAAATAAGTCTTCTCATCAGATATTGATGCTTCTTTCCTGTATGACACAAAAAATAGGAGACAGATGTTTGTTTGTTTTTTAAGTTAATTCCTAATAAAACTAACTGTAAGATGTTTAACTACATTGCTGTTTGCATTATTGCTGAAGTCCTAAATGATCACCTTTAAAGTGTTTGTGCTAATAACATCATGTACAGTCAGACAGGCATGGAGAACAGCACTGACTGCAAGAGGCTTTGAATAGATCACATAGTTCAATTCAATATATAAGACTTTAAGAACGCACAAGCATCTACTTAAAATTTTTTATTTAATCTATCATCTATGATATTATCACGTACAATTCTAATGCATTGTGGCGAGCTCAGACAAGGAGGAGGCAAAGGGATCGTTTGGTCTTGCTTCCCACAGAGTTAGCCAGGGAGCACAGCCGTTTATTAGCATTCAACAGGAAACACAACGCTGCTAACTCAACTGCTCGGCGTAGCTCTAGCATAACAACAACCACAAGAAAAAGGCGCTCTCTCCACCCAGAAACACACAGTCGCAGAGAGAGAGAGCATCACCTGTAACCATGGCAACATAACGCTGCCGCCTGGAACCACAAAACATAGCTGTCAAACCCCAAACAGCCCTGACCCGCTACAGTATTTTGTTCATCTCCCTTAAATAAACAGGCAGCCTTAAAGTATGAAATATTCATTTATAAAAACACATATAAATGTATCTACTGTCTCAGTGGCTGAGACAGTAGATACAGGCCTTATTGTGGCCTCATTGTGAGCTTGAAGACATTTATAATGTTTAAGTAGTTTAATGTGTAGGTGCTGACGATAATCACATTGTGAATGAAAGCCGGGGAACTTTGGTAGCAAGTGGCTATTCTTTGTGACCGAATGGATCGGTCCCTCATATTATCATTATTTCACCCAAAGGCACTAAGTTAATACTTAGTGCCTGCAGAAATACATAGAAATATAAACAGTACTTGGTGACAACTTTGCTTTTAGCCTTTAACCCTCTGGGGTCCAGGGTATAATTGGCCATTTTTGACTACTTTTTATTTGGCGTCTATATTTCACCTTTAAAAACTGTTTATCTTGCCCATCTGTTATGTTCTCATTTTGACATACTGTATAAGCACAACTGATCTAAATTCAGACTTGAAATGCAAATAGAAATTGTACATTTAAAAAAAATATGCACAAGTTTTGCAAACAACAAAGTTATATGGTACTATTTACACCCAAAAATGCAACCAAGGCTAAGACGTTTTTATATAACCATTTAAAACTACTTACAGAACAGTAAGGTGTTCTGCACCAAATAGGAAGGCACACAAATTCTTTATGCAACTCCAAAATATAATTTGTATCCACTAAGACAGAGGAGAACAGCACAGGGATAAACCTGCAGGTCTGACAGCAGGTGTGTCACTCCTGTTTTCCACCTGGAGACAGCGTTTACACTGCGATCTGCCTTTTGTGGCTTTTTTGCAGCAACTGTGACATTCTCTAGTAGAAGTGACTCACAAAACAAAACAACGACTACACTACACACTAACTACACAAGATAACACACTAACGTGAGACTCCAAACATGGTAAACGTCACAAATCTATCACGTATCTATCAAAACTCACTTTCTCTTTCTTTCGCTCACTTGCTCTCTCTCGCTGGTGTCACTCCTAAAACTTCCCCCTCTTCCTAAACAACCAAATGCCACATTTTTTGATTGGTCGAAATGGTACATTTTTCCACCAATAGGGAAGGAGTTAGGGCTGGGCCATATTATACCGTTCACGGTAATACCGGTATAATGTTATGCAACGATAGGAAAATGAAATATCGCGATAGAATATGAGTAAAACGCGCATGCGCAGTGGCTTTGTTTTCATACGCACATGGCCGATTGTTGAGTGAAACAAATGAACCAGAATTGGTTTGTAAAAATGGTGCAACTTCAGTGATGTGGAACTGGTTTGGTGTTTGTCCGTCAGATACACGACAAAGCACATTTTTTTGCAGAACATGCAAGCGGCCGTCGTTATTGTCGGACTAAGATGCTCTTAAATCTGGGAGTAATCTGGGTCCTAAACTCCACGTTCTTCAGGTCAAACGAACACTGCAGCATCACTGAGAATTAAAAATTGTCTAAATTCTTTCATCTTTAATAAAACGATCAGCATTGCTGCTTTACCAGGTGTAACTATGAAGTTTAACTTCCAGGCATCCATGAAAACAAAATTTATTACATTTAACGGAGTTAGAAGTTAGCAGGAAGCTAGCGGAAGTTAGCTCGCTAGTTTCGCTAGCATGTTCTGACTGAGAGACTGAGAGATTTCTGAAAAAAATCAAACGTACAGCTCTGCTATCACTTCCAACATAAATGAAGACAGGAAACTAAACAGCAGTGACGTTTATAGGGTTACTGAAGTTGGGCTAGCTGGTATATAATGATGTGCTACGTGATCGCTAGCAACACAGCTATGTTAGCATAATATAAACAGTGAAGCTGGAGGACGAACACTAACACTTTTCCACTTAAAAAGGTTAACGTTAAGGTTTCTGATAGTTAGAGACAAATGCAATCGCATGGCAGGATGCTGTAAACGGACCAAACTTCAGTCAGAAGAACAACTGAGATAATCCATCCACAATACGAGGTCAGTCATTAATATACTGCAACAACATGGGAACAGAGCAGCTGCCAGAGAATTCAACATTAATGAATCAATGGTACAGAAGTGGAGGAAGCAAGAAGAATGAGTTTAATAAAGTTTGATTTATCTGACTGCTTTGTTTCGCTTAATGTGCCTTATAATCCTGTGCACCTTATGGTCCGAAAAATACGTACTGCACACTGCAGTTTAATGTTGCAAAGCACCTCTTTTTAACTTCAGTGGATATTATACATGGTTATGCTCAGGATATGTCAGCCCATTTCTACTGGAAATGCCTTTTGGTTAAACTTTCAGCTAGGAATTTGCATTTGCACTGTTACATTTTTATAAAGCTTTAATGTACATAAAAACCAGCTTCTTGTTTAAGTGAAAATAAATGGAAGGTTGTCTTTTTGCGTTAGTAATGTTGTGGAGTTGTATTTTGTCTCGCATCAATTATATCGTCAGTTATATCGTTATCGCAAATTTTCAAATATATATCGTGATAAATATTTTTGGCCATATCGCCCTGCTCTAGAAGGAGTATTTTTTCTTTTCCTTTTTTTTCACTCCCAGGCTGAGAGTGATTGCTAGTGCTGTTTGTTCCCCCTGCAAACACCACTGTTTTATTAAGAAAAAAACATTGCGTGTATTTTTTATCATACCTCTGGTTTTACATGGCCGATCAACACAATTTAAAAACTGGTGTATAGTTTGAAGTCCGCACTTTCGACCCAAATTGAAATTTTGTTTTTACATTTTGCGACTCATTTTATTTCTCTATCTGATAAGAAAACTATTCAATCAGAATGTTATTTGTGGTGATGACATACAGTTACACTTTCAAGCACTTTTAAGCACCACATCTGAAATTCAAGCACTTTTCAAACCTTGAAAAGACAATATTAAAATTCTATCATTTTCAAGGATTTCAAGCACCTGTACGAACCCTGTCCTTAAAATTTTGTGCCCCATGCTGACTGCACAGGTGATCTTACCAACAGCTGTTGATTCTAAACAACAGAATAAATTAGAATGACTAAAGCTGAACAATATACAATCGTCCATATCAGATCGTCTGTTTCACAGTATTATTATCTGAACTTAAAACACATCTCTCTTAGACAGGCTTTTCAGTTAAGGCCTAATTTATAACAGTGTCATTTAATTACTTTTAAAATACATACAAGACATTTCATGATTCGTGATTTTTTTAAGTAGTTTTGTACCTATTTGCCCTAGTGTTTGGTCAGTGTCTGTTGTGCTTAAATACAGTAGGTTATGCAAATAAGGCGAATTTACTTGACATCACAATACATCAGAATAAAGGGTTTAAGCCTTTATTGTGATGTAACACTTCAACACAATCCACTTTCATTTAAAGATTTGTGACAGTGTATTGCAGAGCAGCGTCCCACCTAAACGACACTCACCCCATCCAATCAGGCTGAGTTTGAGCAGGTACCTCCTCACATAGATGTTAAAGACCCGGATGAGCAGAAGGTAGAGGTGGAACCCCTCCAGAGCACTCCAGGTCAGGGTGGCCAGCAGGGACCAGTGTAAAACCAGACCCAGTACCAGGCAAGATGAGCCGTCCTCTTTTTCCTTCAGTAGTTGGGCCAGGAGGCTGGACAGCAGGAAGGTGAGATGGAGGCAGAACATCGCCACTGTTAGCTGCATGTGCAGACTTATGGATTTCTCAGGATGCCGCCGACTAAAACAGAAACAGAATTATTCTCTTGTTGCCAACTGTGGAGATAGTGGATATTATCTTGCCTTTTTAGATGTGAGATGATGGTAATAACCCCACACTAATGCAGCAGATAAAACTATATATAAGAAAGGCCATGAGGCTGTAGCCTCACTTCTCTAATGGTCTCTTAACTAGATGTAGCCACAAAGTTCACTTAATACCACACTTTGAGTAGCAGTCGCCTCATTTGCATCATATAATGTTAGAAATGTAACAGAATATGGGTTGAACTGAAATGGGAAAATCAACAAATTCATTAAACAAACAAATTACAAAGACAAACATGACAAAATCACTCTCAGGCAGATATATTAATGTACACAACATTTCTTTAATTAATTACTTTACAAATTTCATTCACAATCACATTTTTTTAACCATTAATATTATTGAGTTTGTTTTCTTAATGTTCAGGGTTTTTTTTATGGCATTTCCAGGCCCTCGTAGCAGTGTTTCTTTGAGGCTACTTGACAGAAGATGTCTCTGGGGAAGTGACTACATTTTGTTTATACCAGTATCAACATGTTGAAAAAAAATAGTTCCCAAAATGTAAGCAGCAACTGAGCTTTTGTGACGCAATCTCTGCAACCTCACACTGTCACTGTCACGGACCCAGCTCTGGAGGACTCGGGGTCCGTGAGCAGTTTTGACTGTTGATGTTATTGTTGTTATTATTATTATTATTTTGGTGATGTGTGTGTTTTTCTGCACTGTGCTGTGTTAGTCTGTGTCCCACTCATATGTATAGGCAGGGTATGGGTGTGTATGTCTGCGGGTGTGGCTGGAGGATGGAGCTCAGCCACCTGCAGGCCTGAGGGGTGTGGCCCTGCGGAAGGACTGGCCACACCTGAAGTTCATGCCACACCTGTTGGTGATCAGGGCTCGTCGGGGGAGCTACTTAGGAGAGAGTTGGAGCTCCCACCGGCGCGGGATCATTGAGTTATCGTACCAAGTCAGTGTGTGTTAGCTTAGGTCTGTGCTGTGCGTATATGCCCGCCGAGGGTTAGTGTTGACGGCTGCGTCTCTGGTTTCCCTACAGGAGGAGGAGTGGTCCGGAGAGGCAGCACGCACGGGGGTGCGGAAACACAACAGCGGGGAGCACGAGCACAGATATCGGAGGGAAGCACGCACACGGGGTTCGAGGGAGCAACGGGGAGTTATTGTATTTACAGCCTTTTCACTGTAAATAAAGAGCACTGTTTGCATCGCAGAGTCTGCGTTTTGGGTCCTCCTTTCCCCACATCCCCACGGTCTGCCAGCCAGACCGTGACACACACGCTCATCATTCTTTGCAGAGACAACTGTTAAAGGAAGAGGGATGTTTCTTTATACAGGGAACCCTGACAAAAGTTAGCAAATACATCTGTAGCAAAAGTTCGACCCTTTAGTTCATAAAAAGCACAGTAGGAACTCACAGTATTTGTGTCCTCAGAGGTTTTTGCCACAAACCAGACTCAGATATACTCTGTCAGAGTATTACAGGCTATTAGTAAGTTCTTTGGTGATGCAGAGTATGAGTGCATTCTATTTTATTTTATGTAATTACATTGCTGTGGAGACACACATAGGAGAGTTAGTCTGAGTCAAGAGTTTCTTCTTTCCCTACAGAGCTCTACAGATACCAGCTGTTTATGTAAATGGAAGCGGTGTAATACTGCAAACATCAGGATATGTACTGCTGCAGTGGAACTGTGGATAAATTCACTCCATGTATTCTATTTGCCAAACAACAACAGTTGTTTTATACAGCAGTGTTTAATCATCCACAAGTCAACATGTCAGCTACTCCTCAGATAATCGCTGACCTAATGCACAAACTGGACTCTATTTGCTCCATTTGCTAAATTCCTCCTTGTGAGACTTTAATTGTTGCAATTTAAAGAAGACTCTGCAGTTAGCAGAAGGTACAGCTATGACTTCATTTCATCAGAGTACTCGGGAAGACCAAAGTGAGTCAAAAACAGCTCATGACTTTTTACAGAAAGTACTGTATCACATTGTGCAGAAACTACGGCCTCTCTACAGGACTTACTCAATTTAGCAGGATTGAGTAAATAATCTTGGTCTCACTTTTGACCTGTTGCCACCTGAGAAACAGCGTCAAAAGCAGTTTACTTCTCAGTGCCATAACAACATTGAACCTCAAGATATACTGCCCCCCTCGATTCCCCTAGTACCACCACCTTTTCCCACTCCTCTTCTTCCTGTAATAAGTTGTCTTCTGTATAATATCATAGCCAAAACTAATATTGTGAAAAAACGGGAAATACTTGCACCATCATGCTACTCCATTACATTTTATTAAATGTATGTATATTAACTGTATGGGTTCCCTTTGCTTGTCTTTGCCTGAAGGGCCACCATGCACCAGGTGTCATGCAAAGCTAGTTATCCCTGACAGAATTAGTTTCTCCCCCGTTGGGAGCGCAGGAGACACAAATGCTGTAGGAGATAACTACCTTGGCACAACAGGTGTCAAAGCACTGACACCATTTGTTCATTTTTTAAATACTGCCACTGGATTGTTCAATCAACTTTCTTAATGTGACCGGCTCCCCTCTACCTTCTCACGCACCTTGTGAAAAAGTTTATTGTGGAAGAAGTGGTGAAAAGGTGGAGCTGGAAAGCTGAGAGAAAACAATAAAAAACACTAAACTAAACATAAATGCAGCAAAATGTGTCAAAGTAACGGCATGTAAGCCGTCAGGGTTGCCTGACTGTGAACCAGCAACAAATAGTAACCAATCCTTACAGGTTGCTGGTGCTGCTGCTAACACCAGCTGTGGAGAAGTGAGGAAGCAATGGAGGAATGTGAAATGAAAAAATGTTTTTTTCATACTAGTGAATCTTTCTCAGAATCATTTTGTCATGTCACTAGAACAGGCTGAAACCATCTTGAAAATGGTGAATATTAGGACAGCTGCTGGCCCCCGATGCCATCTAGCTCAGTGAGGATTTTTCTACAATCGTACAGAGATGTGTAGAGGGTGGAAACATAACCAGCATACAGAACAAATGAAATGTAACTGATGTGAAGTCATTTAGAAAAAAAACATATTAATCACAATACTAAAAAAAGATGCAAGAAAACTAAATGAGTTAAGATCCGCTGTATTTACACATCTTGTGATAAAAAAAAAACTGATGAGGTTGTGTCCTCAACTGATGACAGATTAGAGCCACTGCTGTTTGCTTATAAAGTAAGCATTGATATAGATGATGATAAGCTCATTGTTCTAGATCATACAGCATATAAGCATCTTCTGCTTTTGATAAGGTGCAGCCCCATGTACTGATGGACTGACTGGCCTCTGAAATTATTTTACTTGATCAGATTTTAATGTTACATTTGAATTTTTTAACTGAGAAACTTGAATGGGATTTCTGTAAAATGTCCAACCCTCTCAAACCTATCAAACTCCAGCTCTCCTGAGGGCTGTGTTTTTTCTCCTCTGGTTTTTATCATGTACACAGACAGCTCCTAGACTTGAAGTTTCCTGATAACACTGCACTGCTGCCTCCTCTTCAGACCTCACAGTCAGGTCTGGCTGATGCTTTGCCTGCATTTGTTAAATGTTCGGAATGACGATTTCCTTAAACTTAACGTGACTAAGAGTGGGTCATTAATCACTGATTTAGGGGAAGACAGCTGGAAGCCAAAGGCTAGTATGAGCATCAGCCAGGTATAGAAGTCCAAATTGTGCATACTTTGCTTAAGAAGCAGTTGGAAACAACCTGGTACTTCCTTAATTTCTTCATCGTTTGAGATGCAAAATTCTTAAGAGTATCGGTTTGTTCTTATTTTTTCATCTCTTATTTTCATCTGCTCATGTTTGAGTGTGGGTGTTGTGGTCAGAGACCTTATCACTGAGCTGCTGTCACTAACGAACTCAATAGCTTTTATACAGTCTATTTTCTCCAGTTTCTCATTTGATCACAATTGGGAACTGAAAACTATAAAGTTTTAAATGTGAATAATATGATATCTACTCACTGTAGATAAATATAGATGAACAAACTGATCAGTGCGAAGGGGGCGGAGAATCCTGATCCAATGTAAGTGATGTAGTTTAGCTTGTCGGCATCAGCTTTTGTCACCGATATTCCTGGATTCTGCAACATAAAAAGATGAAGTTGTTGTTTTGAAATGTATTTTACATAAGAAATTTGTTTTAGTAGTAGACCAAGATTTGTTAATTTATCAATTGCTAAATTTCCATGTTAAGATGGCAAGACATTTTGGTGCAATACATGGTTGGGAATGTATCGGTTGGTTCACCCTTCATCACAACTATATGATGAGTTAATTATTTTTGTAAGTGATCCATGTGCTGGCAAAGCTTAAAATTAGAGTGACAGGTGTGCTGACCCATAGCCTTAAATTGTGACTTGATACCATGGTGGCTCCCTCTATCTTTTATACAATCTATGTGTAACACACTAGTTTGCTCATAGAATAGAATAGCCCTGTATTGTTATTTTACATGCACAACAAAGTATGTGTACAGTGAACTTATAACTATAATTATAATTTAAATATCATAATTATCATCTTTGAGTGTATTGCTGACATTTCAGTTCTGGTCATTTGGTTGTGGAAAGACTGGAACTAAATATGTGGCTATTTATACAGTATAAATTTGAGACAGCCTCTCAATTCAAATTGTTTATCAACATGTTTATCTAATTAAATATTAATTAGATAAATATGGTGTTTGCCAAAGGCTTTTATCATATGTAGGAAGAGATTTTCAGCTCACCACAAGCACAGCAAAGAAGCTCAGATGGTTGCAGCTGCAAATAAATTCATGTGCCGTGTAATTTGTGTCACAGCCTTCATTGCTCCAGTAACCTATAAAGAAAACATTCGGAGTAACTAAGTCATTTTATTTAGAAACAAAAACACTGAAGGTTGACATCTCCAGTAGTACCTGTTCCATCCTTTGCTGATGTTTCCTTCCAAAATACACACGTTCCACTTTCAACCTGGAATCAAAATGAACGGTAAACAGGTTGTTACATTTTCTATTTAAGATGTTCGTCCAACACTTTTGTCTTTTTACCTCTTTGTTGTGTTTGAAGGTTAACGTGATGGGTTGTGAGAGATTCTCGACTGCACGGTTTCCTGCCCGCACACATACGGCTGAGTCCCTAAATACTTTGCCATTTCTGCGGTGAATTTGTGGTATCCTACTTCTTTGGGGAGGACTCAGCTGAAAGGACGGCACATGACAGTTATGTTAGTGGCGCCTCCACCAATGAGTGATTTTATTAAACAAAAGTCTAGCAGTGTTGCCGGGTCTCGACTAACTCAGGCCACTGTTAGAAGTGATTGTGAACTGGCACTCAGGCGGACCACCTTTTCACAGAATGCTCTGTCATATCAGGGAGTGAGCTTCTGGAATAGTCTTCCACTGTCAGTGAGGGAAAGTACAAGTCTACCCATCTTTAAGAGTCACTTAAAAGGGCGGCTGAGGGACACACAAACATGTGATCATGTTTAATAATCATGCGTTATATTGGACGTGAAAAAGAGTTAGTGTATTACAAAAAGGGAAACAACTGTTAGTGCAATGGGTGAACGCAATATCACGATGGTGAGGGCATGTACAATACTGGGGTTTGTGCAATATAATTGATGTGTTTCCGTTATTGTTATCTATACTGTCCTCTGTGTCCACTCTCCTTGTCATTGTTTGTTCTAGTATAATGTGATCACTGTTTTTGTCCTTGTCACATGACCTGTAAATAGTGTCTCTGTATGTTTTTACTAACTTGTGTTTAACACCAACCTGCCAGAGGTTCTGCAGATGGAAATTAGCCCAAGCCTATAATCTGGCATATTTACATTTGTTAAAATGTTCATTAATATGTATTGCCCCTCTTTCTAAAAAATAAATAAATAAATAAAATAAATAAAATGTTAGGGTGGGATTAATATGAAAAAATGTATCTCAAATCTCAAAAACTAATCTAGCCTTTAATCCTGGCAGAGGACTTGTAGTTAAATTTCAAGATATTTTTTTTTAAATGTTGGCTAGTTGTAGCTACAGTTTGTACAGCCACAAGCGCAGTTTTATGAACAAAGTATTTGCATTTTGAAGATTTCTTTTATATTTCTCGCACTTACATGTTTCAGACCATTAAACAAATTGTAATTGTCATGATCCTGGGTCCTTTTGACCCAGCATTTTGTGTTTTCTCTTCGATTTTGGTTCTGTTCTTCCTTTGTTTAGTGTTTACTCTGTTCTGCCCGTGTGTTCCTGTTTTATTGTGAAGGTCTGCGTCTTATGTGAGTGTTTTCAGTTTGCCTCCCTAGTCTCGTTATGTTAATCACTCCCAGCTGTGTTTCCCACCTGTGTGTAATCTCCCTGTGTTCTCTGAGTGTATTTAAGTTGTATTTTCTGTCTTAGTAATTGCTGGTTCGTCTGTGTTGTTTCCCCTCGGTCTCCCTGCGTCTTCCCATATGTATTTCTCCGGACCTCCCTGCATCCTCGTTCTGGTTTGTCTTATTAGTTTACCCAGTTTAGGTTTCCAGTTTCATGTTTTGTCGCCACCGCTGTTTGTACTTACCCACCCCTGTTAATAAACACTCACCTGCACCAGAGCTGCTGCCTTTTGGGTCCTTCCTACATTCCACACGGCTTGCCCCGGCAATCCGTGACAGTAATATTAGGTAAAGGTAGCCAAAGATTGTTGTTGTGAGTAGCCTTTTTATAGAACTGTAGTCAGAATGCATTACTTTTCTGAAATAAACATTTTAAAGTCTAATAAAGTTGTTTGTACACTGGTTGAGGAATTTGTCATATAAGACAAATATAAGACAAACATTTTAGACTAAATTAAAGCAAACATTTCTCATTGTGGCCCTCAGTGAAAACAACTCTTTATTAAAGGAGCAACTTTTAATCATTTTTCATGATAAGCAACAGCTGATTGTGAAGAGACTCTGCTCGTGGGAATATTTAAGTTTTTTTCTGTTGCTTTTAGCGTTACCAACCTTAAAATAACTGCTGTTTATTACAGAGGCCACCACCAGGACATCCACCTCAGGCACATTTCCTATGCTTCTCTGGAGAGCTGATGATGGGATGTGAACTCTATGTTCAAATGTAGGACTCACATCAACCTAAAAAGCATACACGAAAACATAACTTTAAAAAATGTGTTGGTTGTCAGTAATTAGAGTTCATTAATACAAAAATACAGAAATTCAGATCAAATGTAACTTTTTCACTTCTAAAAAGCACTTCAGCTCCAAATGACCTCACCTCTTGAAGCGAGTCTACTTTGAGTTGTTTGATGCCTGTCAAGGAGCGGCCTGTTTTGCAGGTCATAATTCGATCCTCGTAACAACTACCAACAGATATTTAACATAGTTCAGATATATAAACATGCAAACAGGGATATAACTGAGGATAAAAAAGACAAACTAATGCAAAGAGATGAGAAGTAAGATCAATTATTTCATAGTGGACCTTTCTCTGCTATTTGATTACTTCATTTGTTCATGGATATACATTTAAAGGAGAAAAAATGAAACTGCAAGAATTTGAGATGAACAGAAATAGATTCTGTTGTATTTGGTTTAAGCATCCTTCAGTGCTTTTCAATTTGCACAAAATAATGCTGAGCTGTGAAACTCTGACAATAATTAAATAATAATGTCCATATTATCACAGTATCACATTCTACAGCTTTGTCAATTCCAAGCAGCTAACAAAATCCAAAAAGAAAAATAAGAAAGAAATATAAAAAGTACAGTAAATCATCCAAATAATGTTTCTAGATAAATCAAGTATGTAACAAGTTTAAATACACGCCAACATACACAATACACTTAAACAATAATACAAAATTATGGTTATTCCAAAGTGTTACACTGTGTTCTTGTTTGAAACAGCAGTATTTGTTACAATGAGTATATGTTAGAGGCTGTATACTAATACTCTAATGATTCTTATTTGATGATGAAGCCATGTAAAACCACTGAAAAGCAGCCACTGTTGAAAACAATTAACAAGTACTGACAGCATTTATTCATTCATGTAGGACAATTTATTTTTCACAAACAGGAATGCGACATGTACAGTAGAAGCTGCATTACCCTATCCATGATGGGTCACTGTCTCGGCATTCTTTAAGAACATTTTTACAAAGGTCTGTCAAAGTAAAACACACAGAAAAGGAAAGACCAAAATTAGCATAATGAATACATTTAAACAAGACTGGAAGCTGATAAAACGTCTAAGTGGCATCTAACTCCAGAGACACATGAGAGACAAGATGTTCTTTTACAAGTATTTGATCAGCACTTGATAAAATTGCAGGTAGTTTTGTGAAACTGGTTGACTTAGAGTCTTTAATAGCTATTGGTAACAAAGAAGCTGGGTAATTTTACTTTTTCAAGGATTCATGACTTTGAGATTCACTTCACAAGTATACTCCTTTCAACATAAGAGTGATAACATGGTAGGTTTACTCACCATTAGCTCGGGACATAGAAAAACAGAGGGCTGTTGTGATAAAAAGTATAATCCACATTGCGTCTCACTCATCAACAGATATAGATTTGCTGTAAGAGGTCCAGAGGGTATTTTTCTGTCTGGTTGATGTTTGCTGAATGAGGGGGAGTTTCATATCTACATATATCACATGCTTTAACAGATCTGTGGTTCACAGCTCAGAAAAGGAAATGACTCACATCAGGCAATTTCTTTCAGTGCTACCACAATAATCAAGTACTTTTAAGTACTAAAGAAGTGCTGATACTTACAGCTTGCTGAGGAAGTAAAACAGGAACTTGCGCCACACCAGTTCTACAGGTTGCAGCACACAGTAAAATAAGATGCAAATCTTTGAAAATAAAGTCTTTGGAGGTAACTGGACTGCTGTATTTTTCTATTCTTCCTGACCTGTTTCTCTTTACATAGTCTATTTCATTTCTAATCAGAATAGCTCATGTATTATTCCAAAAATTCCGTTAGTAGTGGTTTGCTTTAAACTTACCTTAGATCTAATGAGGTTTGGTGTGATGGACTTGTGGTATTACAGGTTTATCATTTTAAGTAGTGGCAAGGAAAGTTTTCTGTTCTTCCTCTGCTAGTGGGTAACCAGATCGACAAGAAGATGTGTCAGACACCTTCATAAAGACATGCACAAATTATTCAAAATTATATATCAGGTCTAAGAACTTCAACAGATGTCATGAAAAGTGTAGCACTCCACCCGTTATACTGAGTCTAAACCCTCTTACATCAGTTTAGACCCACTATTTTGGGTGTTGGATTAGTTATTGCATCAGATTCCACAATGGTTTTGGTATGGACAGGAATCAAGGAAACTAACCATAAACCCCTTGCCTGCATGTTACACTTAAACACTAATGAAAGAATTGATCCCAGACAACTTAAGCACAAGAACAGAACATTTACTGTACTTTGGTGCAGCATAAAAATGTACAAAAACACACATTTTTTATAAATTCAAATGATATCACAGTTACTTTAGAAAATGAAATATCCATCCATCCATCCATCCATCCATTCGCTTCCGCTTATCCTTTTCAGGGTCGCAGGGGCGCTGGAGCCTATCCCAGCTGTCATAGGGCGAGAGGCGGGGTACACCCTGGACAGGTCGCCAGTCTGTCGCAGGGCCAACACACAGGGACAGACATTCATTCGCACATTCACACCTATAGTGACAATTTGGATTATCCAATTAACCTATCCCCACAAGAAAATGAAATAGATATTTTAAATTAAATAATACCATATGAAATATTATTAAGCAACACAGAAGCAGGTTATCACATCTTGGTGGTGTTGTGCCAAAATGTGATTGCCTGTCAAAAACTGATTTTCGGTATTTACCAAGAAGCGATGGCCCGTAGTTACACTGCTACCCCCCCCCAAAACAAAAAAAACAAAAAAGCAAACCACATTTGTTGGCCTATGCTATGTGAAATGTGTCAAGTATATCCCTCATGAATGATATCAAGTCATCTTGAGCCACAAACAACATTCCTATCACAAGGTAGAAGCCACAATCAGTTTTTGGCAAAGTGCCTTTTAGTTTACTGTCCAGTTAAAAAGTCTCGTTGACATTAAAAAAATGGCTTTTTAAGAGTAATCTGGCGAAGAGGACAACAGAAATTGCAACAAATATAGCAAGAGTTCTATAAAGATATTTTAAGTGGCCAAAAAGTACTGGACTGGTTATGTATGTACAGTAACATACATGCAGTCATAAAGATATAAAGTCATAACTGTTATTTTATTTTTATTTTTATGCATAACCCCTTTGTAAATCCTGTTCACTAAAGTCCCTTGACCAATATAAGTAAAGACACTGCACATAAAAATGGAAACACAGTGGCTCTGTCGGTGGCTGCTCACCAGTCCACTGAATCCAGTTCTCGGCTCCTCCTGAGGACACCGCGCTGTCTGTGCTACAGCGCGCCAGCAAGTCACTTTACAGCTCTCCGACGGTCCATATCAGGGTCCGCTGATCAGACGAGTTGTCGCGACCAACCTTTAACCTTAGCAGTTGCAGTTGAAAACACCTTTCTACACTGTGGTGCGACTCTCGGAAATGTCACCTCACACTGTTAACGTCTGGTCACACACAAACAAAGCCAAGTATGTCGCACGTGTTGAACTGACACCCGTGTGTTTCTCCGCTATACGTTCTCTCCTTCTCAGTCTCCGCTCAAAACTAATATGCTACCTTCACAGATCTCTAGAACATTCGAAGTTGCATATGAGGGAATTATATTTTGTGATTCATATGATAGTTTTGTTGCTCTAATTAACTACATTTACCTTTGTGACGTATTAAAATGCATATTACATTTAGATTATATTTAGATCACATGGGTTTAACTGTGAATACCATATATTATTGTTGCATTTAATCCCATGGGAATTTTGAGTACTTACTCCGGAATTCTCATCTCTTACCTTTGGCCCCTTTGGCCAAACCTCAGAGAACTATTACAACCCACTGAGGTTGAGAAAAGAACTGAGGATTTAAACATGTAGAAGTTAAGAAAGTTGATTTCTCTAAAAAATGTCAAACTGAAAACAGACCACTGTTGCACCCTTTATTTGAAGTCTGGAATAAATGGTGCATTAAATGCTGTAATAATAAAAATTGAGTCTCTCTGGACCACACCAGGAAAGGAAGAAAAGTTAAATCTCCATAAGGAGTTCATTGCAATGGATCTATTTTACTCTTTTTCCGGATCTTTTCCAGATGTTAATATTAGTTCACTAGCTCAGCTTTGCAAAATCCACAGTTCGGTAAATTGTTTATCATATGCATGGTATTACATATCTCAATGAATTCTGAATAAATCAGTCAGACCGACTTATCACACTGATGACATCACTATATTATAAATCGGTCTTATAAAGAATTGTTATCTATTTAACAGGGGGTTGTCCAAAGGTCACTGGGCTATTGGTGCATGTGCTGAAATGAAAGCACAGTTAACCTAACATTAACCTGGATGGATACAGAGATATTTTTCACTAGCATATTACATTTTGAAGAAATGGTCTAATTCTTCAGTGTGTCGTGTGAGAAAGTCTGAAAAGGGCAAAGTTAATCATGTGTTCAGGCCCATAGAAACTTAACAACACTTCAGTGGGGTGGTTGTGGTTCATGTGGTAGAGCAGATCAGCTACTGATTGGAAGGTTGGCGGTTTGATCCTTGGCTTCCCCAGTCTGCATGTCAAATATCCTTGGGCAAGATACTGACCCCAAGTTGCCCTCTGATATGTTAATTGGAGTGTGAATGTAGATTAGTTTGTACTTGAGCTTAGAAGTGCTTGGGTAAATGAGGCATGTTGTATAGAGTGCTTTATGTACTCCGGGAGAGTAGAAAAGCGCTATATAAGAATCAGTCCATTACCAGTCTACCATATATCATGTACAACTTTATTCAGAAGCATACATCAGAATATACTTTAATCTCTAAGGAAATTATGTGGGTTATAGTTGCTCCAAGACACTAACAGTAACAGACTAAAGTAATTAAATATGTTACAGAGTTTTTTTTAAAAAAAATTAAGAAATAGCTCTAATATATACAAATTGCTCAATTATACATATCAAGAATATTAGAGGTAAAATATATATGATTGACTAAACAGAAAAAAATAAATAAACAGAATATAAACAGAAAAAATATTAAATCATATAGACAATACAGACATACTATAAAGCAATAGTATTTAAAGTTTCAGTGTGTTTTTAAATCTAACATAACAGAAGATTACATGTAGAGCAGAAATGGTAGAGAGTAACTCTAATCAGATTTGATTTCTGTAGTTCTCACAGGAGCTGAAGATGTTCGGTCCTCCTTAGCCCTCTTTCTCTGCTTCTTTGCTGACAGACAAATCCACAGAAAGATAAAGAAACCTTATCAAGAAAACCAGAGAAACAAATGAACAGATCAGACACAAAATGCCCAAATCACTTGCACACAAACACAAACCACTAAACTGACCTTGTGTGGAGTTGAGGATACAGAAAAGGTAGAGAATGGGGTAGTTGATATATCCAGAACCCAGGAAGGCCAGGCCCCAGGTGGTACCCATCAGGCAGGTAAGACCAAACAATGTTAGGCCACTCTTACAGGATGCGTTAAGCCTCTCTCGGTCTCCCCACAATTTCCCCTTAGCTGTGGCTCCTGTCTTTAAGGTAGTCTGTAACACTTGTTTCATCTTACATATGCTAGAAGCCACTGCCATGAGAATGCCAGTGTTAAAGATAAAAACAAGGGTGAAATATACCAGGTTCAAGGAGTAGAAGAAGGTGTCGTCAGTGATCCAGCAGCTGTAAAACAGGCAGAGCTGTCAAAGTACAGTTTCAAAATCTGTGGCTGCATAGTCTGCCTACAGTCCAGCATACAAAGAACAGAAACAGTATAATTTCATAATGATATGAAACTTGGTTGTTGGTACTTTATGGTTTCAGCAGTACGCACTTCTTTGTAAGACAGATCTTACTTTAATAGGCAGGAACATCCTGTAAAGAACATTTTTTCCAGTGCGTTATTTAATTTATTTGCTATCCTGATTACAAACTACATAATGTTCAGCAGGTTTTTAAATATGTCTGTGTGGCATGAAAATTCTCACCGTGGCTACGTCTACACTAGCCTGGATAAATTTGAAAACTAAAATGTGTCATCGTTTTCGAAAAGGCTCCGGGTTCGTTGTCTACACTGCGACGTGAAAACTGCATTTTCAAATGTATCTGCTTTGGAGAGTGTTTTCAAAATGCTCCATTTGCCAGTGTGGATGGAAGGCCAAAACGCTTTCAAATAAAAACGTATTCATGTGGACATGGCCTGTGTCATGTGTAGCAGACAGGTTGCCCTGCAAACTCAGTCATGGTTTTGGATTCCTATTGCTAAAGGCGCATAGTGCTAGTTTATAGTCTTGCCAAAAGCAGGTTTACTTACATCGAACTAGTTTGGTTGGTGTCAGCCATGGTCATCTGTTTAACTCCATAAAACTGTTTGCAATCCATCACTCCTACAGAGACTGCCACAATTACAGCAGGAATACCTAAGAAGCACACAATAAGACACAGACACAGTTTAACACCAAGTTATCTCCAGGCTGGAGAAACTGATCAGGAGGGCTAGCTCTGTGGTCGGCATGAAGCTGGACACTCTGGTGACAGTGGCAGAGAAAAGGACATTAAAGAAACTGATGGACATTATGAACAATGCTGGGCATCCTCTGCACACGGCCATAAACAATCAGAAGAGTCTGTTCAGTGACAGGTTGCTTCTCCCCAAGACAAGAACTAACAGACTTAAAAACTCCTTTGTCCCACACGCCATCAAACTGTTTAACTCCTCTCTGGAGGGGAGAGGGAGGGGAAACAGGAGGACAAAGGAGGGGGGAACAGCTAAGCTGTAGTGCCTCTTCACCTCACTGTACAATACCTTGTGCAATACTTTTTGTAAATAGTCAACAGTGCAATAGACTCAATACTTGAAATGTGCAATTCACTTGTATTTTTATTTTTTATTCCTATTTATTCTATTTATCCCCTTTGTATATTTTATTTATATTTGTCTCTGTATTTATATATGTGTGTGTGTGTGTGTGTGTGTGTGTGTGTATATATATATATATATATATAAAACAATTCTGTAACTGTAACTTCGGTCGTTGCTGTGCTTTTTGGAAGTCGAATTTCCCAGAGGAACCCACCCGAGGGATTAATAAAGTTCTGTCTTATCTTATCTTATCTTATTTACTATCAAAGAGGCACCCAGCATATGAAAGACTTCATTCATAAGTTTAGGGAAATCTGGCAGTCAAGTGAGTCTGAAGAAGTCAGACATATTTCTAAGAGATGTTGTTCAATTTTAACAGTGTTCATTAATCATACAGTGAATGTAGAAGGAAATCTCAAAAGGGGTGGCTACTAGGGCTGGTATTGATATTCTTTAAGCTGGCATACACTGTGCGATTTTTTTCAGTCGCGTTATTCAGCTTCTGCTCAAACTTCACAATTGACTCAGAGGTGTTACATCCCCCAGGAGGATGTCTCTTCTCCCTACTAACGCTTTGTTTCATCTAGGCTCCACCTCCTCTGTCCTGATTGGATGCTGCTCAGAGTCCGGCTAATTGTTAATCAGCAGAGCACTACTTAAGGCCTGTGGAGCTGTGCTTCTGTGCCCTCTGGCCATTTTGGTTGCCATACCTGTACAGGCTGGCATGCCTTTGTGATTTGTATGAGCATTGTTGTTTTCATGTTCAGACTGCTTGTAGGGGAGAGCTGCCTTTTGTTTTGACATCCCGTTTTCTCCTGTTTATGTGTTGTTAGGTAGGTTATGGTTATAGGTTGTATATTTTGTTTTCTTTGGAGTTAGGTAAGTTTCTTTTATTTTTACATCAGGGATGTTTTGTTTGTTATGTTGGCCATGGCTCTCCCTGAAGTTATACCTCAGTCTGAACCCAAATCTCATCACCAGCATTAAATAAACCTTTTAAAGTTACCATCTTGGCTCCTCCTTCACTATCCACCTTTATGTTCGTCCCTTCAACCCCCTAGACTAGCCAGGGGACGTAACACAGGGGTTAATCGTTCGTAGTTCACGATGCAGGTTCACACAGATTTCGCAGCTGCTCTGTTCCCAAGTTCTACTGCATGACTGACAGCCTTGAGTTTGAAATCCGCTTCATAATCATGTCTCTTAACAGGTGTCATTTGTGGTCCTTATACACACACAATATGGCAATATTACGTTGAAGCACAGTACGTATCACTCTGCGAGGCTCCTGACTACGGTAGCCGTAATGCTCCAACAATTCCAGCAAGTGGTGCAGCAATGTAGCTTAACAAAGTCGTACTAAAACATTTTTGACAGATTTCTGAGTGCTGTGTACCACATAAAATCGGTCCGTGGTCAGTAAGCACAACCAGAATTTATAAATAAGGCGCACTATCGATTTTTGAGAAAATGAAAGGATTTTAGTGTAAGCTTATAGTCCGAAAAATACGGTATACGAGTTTGGTAAGGTGGTTTGTTTCGGGGCAGGAGGCTGGGAGACTTTGCGGTCTACAGCACGCAGTTTCACACAGTCTTCATTTTGCACTTTATGGCGCTGTTGTAAATGGTGAAAATACTATTAGTCCTCCAGCCTTTAGTCGGGATTAGGGGTGGGTTTTGATTATCGATTTATTGATTAAAATCGATTCTAGCTTGGATAGCGTGATATCGATTCATTAAAATGCTGAATCGAATTTTAAATATACATTTATTTTGCTCGAAACGCCTGAATCTCAGGTTAAACATCAAAAAACTTCAACAACCACCAAACAGCTAAAACAGTAAACGACAGCAGGTACAGGGATTCTGCACAAAGATGTAAACACAAAACGCGGACCCACCGACTGATCAGAATCAGTGAGATGTCGCCTTTCTCACCTGACAGCACGGGCATGGACACGCCGTCGGGGCTGAAAGCCGAAAGCTTTGTGTTTACGTCCTTTTTGCGCTCGATTCTGATGCTGCAGGTTTTTATCTCTCTCCAAACAATATTGACTGAACCAGCAGCAAAAGAAGATCGCTTCACATTTCGCTTCACATAAACATCGTCATGAATTCCCTCTGACTTTTGCTGTTTTGCTTCCACCATGATAAAATCATGCTTAGTGCAGAGCTCTCTCTCTCTCTCAGGAATTGTTTCCCGTCTAAAACGCTCTGTTTTCTGCATTATTCACTTGCTTCGCTCTCTAATAAAACCTCTGTAACTTTGCTCTGCTTCACTTCAGTAGCATCAGTTAATGTTCATATGCTGATTAATGGTTTTCTTGCAAGCAGTTGATCGTTGTTTACGTGCCTCACCCTCCCTCCCTCCCTCCCTCCCTCCCTCCCTCCTTGTTCTCAATTCTTTAACTTCCTCATTTCTATTTAGTGCATGGGGATCGGCCAGGCCTGGGAGCCATCGCCAGTCCCCTTCGAGGCCTTCCCCAAACCGCAGCTCAATTCGTGTCAAAGCATTCACTTTTACCTACCAGTACTTTGTCAAACCTAATATGAGGACGTGGGCCCAGCTAGTGAATTCAGTGAAGTAGAGAGGGGAGTCAGAGTAACGTAGCGTAGGCAAAAGTGGGAGAAAGAGAGGTAAACTTGCAGCTCCACAAGTATAATTATAACATAGCATAGACTATATCGATATAAACAATATTGTCACATCAAATATCTCTTATAAAAATATATCGATATATTTAAAAACTTGATATATCACCCAGCCCTAGTAGCTACCCATACTTTCACATTCAATAGTGATTGCAGCCATTGTCTACATGATCTCTGGTTCAGTGCAAGTTTCCTCATAAACCCTTTCCTCTTTTCTCATGTAGTAAATACCGTTGAAAATTTTGCAATACTCACCCCAACCCGCAAGTGAAAGTTTCAGTAGGTAGTGTTTGTAGTAGGTGTTAAACACCTTGATCAGCATTAGATAGAGGTGAAGTCCCTCTATGGCCATCCAGGTGAAACTGCAGAGCAAGGAGTAATGCATGAATGCTGCAACAAACACACACACGCCCTCTAGGTCCAGTGTAGCTCCCCACTCAGTCAGCAGGAAGGATGAATTGAGCAGAAACAAGGCCCCACTCAGGGATACGTGAATAGATAGTGAGTAGTCCAGTTTGTGGTTACTGAAGAGGAGACAAATAAAAAAACAATCAGATATGTGAAGTCCACAGACAAGCACATTATTATGCATGCTAATTTTATGATACATACCGACTGAAAGCATACATCAAAAGAGACAAAGCAGTAAAGAAAGCTGACAGACCGCAGCCTATGTAACTGATGTATGACAATATTTTCCAGTGGACTGCTGCAATTTGACCTCTTATCTGCAAAAGTGATGAAAATTGTCTGTAGTTTACATATTTACTTTTACCAATATCTAAAAACAAGTGAGAAAATTAGGAAATAGGGGATTTTCAGTCGCACCTAACCTCTGGAACCCATATTGAATAAAGATCTCTATAATTAGATTTATTTTTCTTATATCTTAAAACTGAAAGCGGCTAAAAACAAGAAGTTCATCAGGAACAACTTACCAGAAGAACAGCAAACGGTGTAGTATGGTCACAATAGCACGCAATGTCCTGTTCATCTGATTGGTTGAAGCTTTGAGTCTCACATCCATCAGTTTTCCAGGGTGAGCCTAAAAAATAAGTAAAACTTCGTTCTTTGTACTTGAACAGTTTCCTATTTTAAGTGCAGTAATCTATACATCCGTGCCTTTTCATTACTGCTTTCTTAACTTCACTTAAGCATATGCAAAATTTTTAAAAGGCAAGAGATAGAATGTGGGGCAGGCCGCCAGTCCATCACAGGCCTAACTGAGGATGCACATCCACAGATGTGGATCCACACATCCACATCTAGAGACGAAATACAATACAATACAACTTTTGTATAGTACATTTAAAACCAGAGATACACCAAAGTGCTTCACAAAATCCAATAAAACAGTAGCAAAATACAAATGCAGATAAGCTAGCAGGTGGGAGGCATTGATTAACCAAGCATACAAGTACGCAGATAAGCAAGTAAGACTTAAAGATAAAATTGATAAAACAATATAAGCAAAAGAGGAAAATGGGAGGGCAAGAAAGTACACTTAAAAGGCATGCTCTAGGAAGCCGGGAAGGCTAAACTAAAAAGGTGGGTTTTCAATCGAGACTTGAAGGTCTGGCTTTAGTCAGACGAGCGAATAGCATGAGGGAGGTTGTTCCAGAGGTTAGGTGCGACTGAAGCGAAGGCACGGTCACCTCTGGTTTTCAGCTGTGACCTAGGATGCACCAAGAGAAATTGGTCAGATGATCTCAGTGTTCTACTGGGAATATACACACTGAGGAGATCAATAAAGTAGCTAGGTGCGATATCATTTACGGCTTTAGAGGTGAGCAGTAGGATTTTGAAATCAATGCGGTATTTAATTGGAAGCCAGTGGAAGCCAGAGAGAATTGGGGTGATAAACTCAAGCCTACCAGTACCAGTTAGAAGGCGAGCCGCGGCATTTTGGGCGAGTTTCAATCTATGAAGCAGGGCAGAACGGTGTGTTTGTAGTAGAAATGAGTGTAGTAGAAATGAGTGTACAAAGAGGTTAGAGTACTGAATAGAAACACCCCCCTCCCCAGGAAGAACATGCAGAAATAAAACAGGAAGCTCTCAACAAAAGATTAGATTAGAGGTTACAACGACTGCATCAAAATACAGTTATGCTTGTCTCTGCAGCAATGTTGCACTGTGTCTATTACACTACATGTCCTAATTCACGTACAAAGATCCATTTACTTACACCAAACTACAGGAGTTTTAAAACACCATGTTTATAAAGCCAATATAGCGTAAATAAATCAAGCCAGTAGTTAAAGATTCCCCAAATTGTCAGTTAACAAATAATTAGGTAAAAAAATATTAATGTGTCCAATCTCATTACTTTGGTGTTCATCTTGAAGTAACCAATAAAACTGATATATACTTACCATTTTCATCAAATTCATCAAAATAGTGACAGACTAACTGTGAGTCATTCTGTAAAATTAGAAAAATGTTAATAATGCAAAGTCAATTAAGCTTCTTAAACAGAATAAAACTAGTAAAAGAAAAGTTCTATAAAACTTATGATGATGATGAAATCAAGTCACATCTTTTTTCCCCTTTTTATGAGCCAGAACATTTAGTGTTGCACAATTTAGTGGTTCAGTGTATGATTAGGCAACAGACACCGAGATTATCAGACACAGTGATCTCAGTTGCTCCCTTAATCACAAGGAGGAACTGCATGTTTGATCTGACAGACTGTTATGCTAGATGCCTTTACTGCCACAGCATCAAAGGGACTTTTGACATGTTGGACAAATATGTAAACCATTACACCGTGGAACCATAATCCGATTACAAATTTTCAATAACTAAAAGAATAAACATTTCCGTACAAACAGACTTACATCCAGTTGACCTTTGTCTGTTTTAACTCTAAAGGTCATCTTGATTGGAGAAGCCAGATTTCTGAGGCGCTCTTCCCCCAGCACCTCTATCCTGAGAACCACTGATAAAATCTTTTCCTGATCAAACTAACAAAGGAATGTACAGTAAGAAAGGAAATAAAGACCATTATTATATGGTATAAATACAAATGTTTTATGTACATAATTTGTTTTAAATGGGGATAATGCTCATGACTGAGAATATAAAAAAGTTCATCAAAACATATTGAAATAGTATAAAAGATTTAGGATATACTTGGAAATGGTCGTGATACATGAAGCTGACCAAGCCAATAATCCTCTTCTCCTCTGGGATGGTCTTTAGAGCATCGACAGGCAGCCAAATCTTAGGGATGAATGAATGGTTCTGAGGGTGCAGCTAACAGTGGATGGGGAAAAAAAGTCCATTTATATCCTTCTGCAGAACAATTTAAGGGTAGTTTTAATCAAGCATACAGTATAAGTAACTAGATCAAAGACAATACTTTTAAACAACCACTGTCATGCTATCTGAGTCCATATTATTCCCTTGTGTTTTTCATCAACATCTGGCTTGTGTACCTGGGGAGCTTCTATTTCCACTATGGAATTCACTGGGGCCTTGCTGATGTTGATCACATTCAGAGACAAGTACTGCTGGTTGTAGGTACTGGACAATGCAGCCTCAGTCTGGGTGTTATTTATGAGGGTATGGATGGCCTTTCTTTCTTCACTGCAGAAATAAAATCCACATGTTTGCAAATGAAAGAACATCTTCTGCAATCAGATTTATACATTTGCATTAAATGAACTAGCATTTGGCAACCACAAATGCTAGTGTGACGTGAAGGCACGAAAATTTGTGCCAAGGTGACCCGACTGTCATTAAGATGTCTCAGTCTGACCCAAATTGATGGATCAACCATCCTGTGAGCAATTTTGGTCACAGGGCTAAAGATTAACAGTACTAAAGGGAAAAAATAGAACAAAGGAAAAAAAGACAAATACATGTGCCTACTCAACAGCATGTGCAGGAGTGCCTGCTGCAGGACTCCTACTTACTTTATAAAGGTCCACTTGAGTTTTTGATTATTATTGAAGAGGTTCAAACACGAGTTTCTTATGTTGAAGAGTGTTATCAAGTTTTTCTGTTTATAATCCAGTGAATCAATCAGTCGCAAGATGGAACTGTTCAGGCATGGGTACAGGTAGCAAGTGTGATCTGGAAAAGAGACACGAAAGAGATTAAGAAAAAGAGAGGACAAGTGGGAATGGCTGTGAATCAGCAGTTCGGCAGAACAATTTCTATCCTAATCAGACTAGATTTCAGCACACTTACATTTTCCCAGTTGATAAATTGTTCCATTTTCAGGTGTTGTTTCAGGCTTAACATCCAAGCAGTAAGACGTACCATTGAACCATGCCTTTTCTCCAGGGATGCATAGAAAGACGCAGGAAGTCTGACAGTGCATCTGACAGTCCACCGTACTTTGATGTTCAGTGATGTTTGCATTAGTTCCATTAATTTCAGTGGTGTAAGTAGAAATGGTGAGGCACACTGTGCACAGACACAGAAGACAAAAAAAAGATGTAACTCACATAAACTTACACATATTCAGTCAGGGTTAAGTTAAGAGCAACTATTCCAGAGAGACCAAGTAGTACACATATAGTGCTGTGAAAAAGTTTAAGCCCCCTCCCTGATTTCACAGTTTTTTTCATTTTTCAAGATTCAAAGTGTTTATTGTCACGTGTCCAAAGGGGGGGAAAAGGCATTTCTCTGTGCAATGAATTTTTTTCTTTGCTGTCCACCCTCAGATGCCAGTTAATATAGACAACAGAAATAGAACAGATAAAATACAAATAGTACAAAAGTACAGAAAAGGAGACAAAATATTGAAGTGTGAAACAGAGATGTGTGCAAAAGAGCTATAGCTTAATATGCAGCCTGATGTGCAAAACATTATTATTACTGGTCAAAAATAGGTCAGCTGTTTAAGAGTCTGATGGCAATGGGGAAGAAAGAGTTGTTGAGTATAGATGTTCTGGATATCAGACTTCTGAACCTCCATGCCAATGGCAGAAGTGTGAACAGCCCGTGTTGGGGGTGTGGGGGGTCTTTGGGGATGGAGGCAGCTCTCCTCTGGGCTCTGCGATGGTAAGTGCTCTGCAGTGACAGCAGTGATCTTCCAAGCAGTTGTTATCACTCTCTGCAGGTGTTTGCGGTCCATGGCAGTAGTGCTGCTGTACCATGCAGTGATGCAGCTTGTCAGTGTGCTCTCCACAATGCAGCTGCAGAACCTGCTGAGGATCTTGGCCGACATACCAAATTTTCCAGGTCCAGGTGAGGTCCTCAAAGATGTAGACGCTCAGGTACCTAAAGCTGCTCACCCTCTCCACTTCAAGGCCCCGGATAAACAACAGCTGGTGAGGCCAACAGAGGCTGGTGAGCGGCTGGTCACACCTAATGTGACCATATGTGAGAGGAGGCACATAGATTGATTGGTAAATAAGAGTATCGCTTTTATGCTCAGTTCTCCTTTTACCACAACAGATTGATACAGCATCCACATCATTGCAGCTGCAGCCCCAATCTGTCTCTCAATCTCCCGCTCCAATTTACTCATCAGTTCTGCAAAGAAAAAGGGCCAAAATTCCTCCACAGAGATGTGAAAAAACTGTTGCCAGTTAGAACAAATTTCCAGGCAAGTTATAGCAAAAACTGTAAATAGAGCTTGATTGCAGTTCTTGCTCCCTCTAAATCTCCTAGAACTTTAATGTTTTACATAGGAACAAGTAGTACAGCATCACAGCAACAGTCGCCACAAGGTGCTATATATTGTAAGATTATAAAATAATAGAATTTTTCTGAATCGTGTGTTACAAATTATCTTTGTGGTTGGTATAACAGCTTCATGTAAACATGAGGTCTTATACACGACAAGGCAGAAAAAATGGAAGAAAATATAAAATATGAGGTAAATTAAAAAAAATATTCCACAGAAATAAGTGGTGAGAACCAGAATTTTAAATCCAATTTGTATTTGTGTTATTTTTTGAAGACTGCACAAAAATGTTAGATAAATAAATAGATACATAAATAAATAATAAATAAATATAAATTCCTATGAGTGAGCAAACAAAACAGACATTCATACCTTGGTCAGCCAGTGATTCGTGCAGCAGTAGCAAAAGAAGTACGGTCAACATTATTTATCCTGTGAATATGTGGAATAAATTTAAAAGAAAATATAAAACAAAATGAATGTGTTACAGAGAGTTTCAATCAGCTTTATTTAAAATCCATGTCAATAAACATTCATATATGAGGAAGGTAGTAGGAAGTAAGCTCGAATATGCATATTGGAAAGCATGTACTGATAACAATAATGCACTTGTCTGACTGTCTTCAAGTCCTTTAAAAAACATACAAATGTTTACCTACCCTCAAGTTCTCTCTCATTTTAAGTATCCATTGACCATTTTGAGCATTTTCTGACCCTTTGCAAGTAATTTCTGAAGGTTGATGCCAATCACTGGGAAAATAATTGCTAAAGCCTCAGTCATACAGGTGTAGCCAAATGTCAATGATCTATTTTTTTCCCTCAAGACCAGCTATAGTGATGCTGTGAAAAGTGCAACACAAACTAGAAATTGGGACCATTTGCCTTCATAGTAAAAGTTGCAGCTTTTGAAAGGTTTTAGCTACTGTCCAAGGGTCAGTCTTCTCCATTCCTGGTTTGCATTGCAGTCTTTCAAGATTTAGTAATGCTTGACTAGTAGTTAGCAAGAGTTTGCCGAAATACATTACAAAACTAATAAAGATGTTAAGCATTTTTTCTAGCTAAAATTCACTTTTGAATGTATGTCTTTTTTGCATTTGATACAAAGCACACAAAGAAATAAATAATGAGAAAATAAAGAAAGACTTACCTTAACATTCAGTCAACATCTGTGAGGTGAGCTGAGTGACTATGTGTTTAATGTTTAAGAGGCGCTTCTGTGTGGTCTTTGGGAGGTATTTGTTTTAGGCAAATGTTCTTTATGGGGGCAATAATATGACTGCAGTTCTAAAAACTATTTTCAGTGGAGTTTGGAGTCTGACATCAGTCTTTTCTAAACTAGGTCTGTTAATAGAAATATTATGAAATATAACAAACAAGCAAAGCAAAAAAAATATCATTTTTTTTATTATTCACACTGACACTGTAGCTTTTATAAGTTAGCAATGCATTGAGCATGTTCAGATGTACAAACTGGCACAGAAAAGTTCAAAACATAAAATAACTAACACAATTTCTAATAATCTCAAAGCTGGATTATAAGGAAACATGCCGTAAATTCACAATGGTGTAATCAACATAACTATATCAAAATGTCTCAAAGCACTAAACCAGTGGAGGGTGAACTGCATTTAAAAGCAAGATCTGCTCTGTGTGCAATCGAAAAAAAAGAGGACAGGTGACTTCAAGGGAAAAATATCAATAATCGATGATTGTCCTCTTGACAATCCAGTCGGACATGGAATCTAGTCATTCTAGATTCTCTTCAGTATGGCAACTTTTACTCTCAAAAGCTTAAATAGGATGTTGTCATCCTATTTAAGCTTTATTTTGGAATGATAACCCCTTTTCCACAAAGATTTATATAAACAAGAAAATTTCAAATAAAGCAGCAGAACTGTCAAAATCTTCATACTATTACATTTATTTTCATCATTTAGAATCAGCTCCTGCCAGTTATGGTAAATTGCCGGGCATATAAAATCCAGAAGTAAAACAAAATCGTTACTGTCAGATTTCAGCATTATGTTGCACATTTCACCAGCACACCTTTTGGTATTTTTCCAGTTGTCTTTAATCTAGTTGCTTTTACTACGTGTTTCAATGCTCGTCTGTTTAGCAGAGTTTTGGGACTTTCTCACTGACATCACAAACCACAGGAAGATGAAGAAACCTGTGTGGCACAAAGAAGAGTGTGTTAGGCAAAGGATCAGAGTGAGTCCAGGAAGTGTGAGGAGTGTGCAATTAATTCAAATAAACTGATAAGTCAACTGTGTTAGGTTACTGTTCATTTATACACACGAAAAGTCAAAATCTACTGCATACAATAATGTATTTCGAAGTAATGTCTATGAAATGGATAGCATGTGCACTTTAACAAGTGGCCTTGTTGGAAAATTTTGTTCAGTTTCAAACAAACAAGCTTTATTCATCACATACACAATCATACACAGAACAACATGCAATAATAACACTGATAATAATACTACTACTAATAATACATTTTACTTGGAAGCGCCTTTCAAGACACCCAAGGACACTTTACAATAAAATAGAACACAGCCTGGGAGCATAGCAGCTAAAAGCTCTGCTTCCCATGGTGGTGAGACGGGAAGAATTAAATGTTTTTGTGTCCGAGTTGCAGACAGGCTGCAGATGTAGCTGCGCCATTCCAGGGCTTGGTTTTCAATATGGGTGGTCTAGCCAGGACCCTTACTGGATACTGGGTGGGAATCAATAAGCTAATCCTCATTATTCCCTTTGACAGAAACACACATAGCAGTAGACTGTACAGACCTTGCAATGAGTTCAGGATGCAGAAGAGGTAGAGGCTAGGAGTGGTCAGCTGTCCAAATGAGAAGAAAGCCAGGCCCCAGGTAAGGCCAAGCAGTGCGCAGACTCCCAACAAGCGACAAATACTTTTGATGACTTTGGTATGGATAATCTGCCCAAGCTGATTTACCAGAATGAAACATGACACAGCAGGTTAAAAAAAACACAGATGACCACAAAATGTTTTCAAAATTGCTTGTGTTCTCCAGATGCACTTGTTCATTTATAGAGTCTGATTTTAATAGAAATGTTTTAAGCTTTAAAAACACATTTTAAAATATTACCAGTAAATAACTTTCTTCAGAATATTTAAAATTAGACAACCATTCCAATAACTTGGTTCACAATGGCAGGAATAGGTCAGAATTGTTCCCGGTCCGCGTTGGACCCAGGGCTGTCATTTTAGCACCAATTTTGTTCATAATTTCTATGGACAGGCATAGCCAAGTGCTGGAAGGCTTTCACATGGGTGATCTCAGAATTTCATCTGTGCTTTTCACAGATAATATGGTTCTGTTGGCTTTATCGGGTGGTGGCCTCTAGCTTGCACTGGAGTGGTTCATAACCAAGTGTGAAGCAGTAGGAATGAGAATCAGTAGCTCCAAGTCTGAGGCCATGCCCCTCAACCTGGAGTGCCCACCCTGGGTTACAGATGAGATAATTAGTGAAGTAAAGAAGTTATATTATATTTCGAGTTCTTGTTTTCAATTGAGAATTGTGGGACAGTCGACAGATGGATTAGTGCTGCAGCAGTAGTGATGCGGGCGCTGTACCGGCTCGTCATTGTAAAAAGAGAGCTGAGCGTAAAAGAAAAGCATTCAGTTTACTGGTCGAACTACATCCTTTCCCTCGCCTACGGTCATGAGCTCTGGGTAGTGACTGAAAGAGATCACAGATTCAAATGGCAGAAATGAGCTTTCTAAGTTTTTTCTCAGGGTGGCTGGTCTCTCCCTTAGACATAGGGTGAGGAGCTTAGCCATTTGGGAGGGGCTCAGTGTAAAGCTGCTACTCCTCCACATGGAAAGGAGCCAGTTATGGTGATAGGGGAATCTGACAGGATGCCTCCTGGGTGTTCCAGGCATGTCCCACCTGGAGGAGGTCCCGGGCAGATCCATTTTAAATTGAAAAATGAGGAATAATGTTGGCAAGACCAGTTGGTCTGGGGTTTCCAAGGGACAGGCTGACATGGAGGATTTAGAAATGAAGTAATTTAAAGATTTTTTTGACAAATTTACCTTTTTTTTTTGTCCAACAGAGAAAACACGTTTGACTGTCACTGCAAACATTAACATGTTAAAGAGAAACACAAAGGGGAACAGTCCCGTTGTAGTCACCATTTTCACCATTTGATTGTTTATAAAGCATCTAAAGAGAATGAACAGAAACAGATGATAATTTAATGTCTCACACTGAAAAGCCAGAAAAGCATTCTGTAACAGAAATGTAGGACATGCAGTGTATTTTAAACAAATTAGACACATTTTCCTCCCTGACATGCAAATACATAGAAATTTTGATGCACATGCAAATCACCTTATAAATGTGAAGTAAGGTTAGATTTTACATGCATGCAAATTTGTTTCTTACACTGCAGTTTCAGGGGAGATAGAGATGTAGCCATAAAACTCTCTGTCTATGATCACCACCAATGACACAATGACTGCAGGAACACCTGAAACACACAAACTGATCAGTCAGACAAAGGTTTGCAGACTGGTGAAGACAACTTCCTGTTTAAAGTGCTCCACTTACCCCATCCCACCACACAGACTTTGAGCAGGTATCTGCTGACATAGGTGTCAAAAACTTTTACAAAGAGAAGGTAGAGGTGGAATCCCTCCAAGGCCATCCAGCTGAAAGCAGCCAGCAGGGAGTAGTGAAGGGCAAGAGCCATGTAAAAACAAAGCCATGTGGTGGACTCTGCTGCCACCATGTGACTGGGCAGGAAGTGCAGATTGAGGAGAATCAGAGCAATTACAAGGTTAATGTGGACCTTCATAGAGATATCTTCTCTGAGTTTTCTGTCAGAGAGGGGAGAAGGTATCTGTGGTAAGTGATAACTTTTGTGTAAAGTTAATGGTCATATCATGTTTGTAGGGAAATTAAGTGGAAGAATAAAAAAAATACTTGATGAGAGAAATGAAATAAAAAAGAAAAGAGAAGGAATGTAAGAGAGGATGACTGCATTCCTTTTTAAATTAATGAAAAGAAGAAGACCAGCAAAAAGGTAAAAGGAAAGGGGAGCAGAAACTAAAGATACTGATACTGATTCCACATATTGAAGATGTGAAAGGGGGGATGATGAAGGTGGGAATAATACCTATTTGTGATGAAGAGCAATACAGCAATGACCAGGGCACAAAGTGAAAGACTACAGCCAGTTATAGTAATGTATGATAAAATCTTCTGGTCTTTAAGTGAGATGGAAGTACATACCTGAGGAGAATACATACACATTGTTACAGTTAGAGATGTAGCATGGATAAATGGTTTTAAAGCCCCTTTTTATCATGAAAAAGGTAAATTCTACCATGATCACAGCAAAGTATGTGAAGTGGTCACAGGAACAGGTAACATTACCCTGACCACGTGTCCACAGGGTAAGGCAGCCCTCCTTACTGAAATCTGGTAAGTCAAACAAACAGGACCATTATGCATGAGTTGCTGTGATAGCTGAATGACATCACCACAAATTCCTGATGCTGAGTGAAACCACAATTGAGAAATACAAACACAAACAATGTATTATAGATTACTATTGAATAGTGACGCTTGGTTACTTACTCTTTGCTGTGAAATTTAAAAACTGGCAGGATGGCTCTTGGGTTTCCTATGGCACAAAAAATATTGTGTGTTTATATATGCGTGTCTGTTCATGCGTTCATTTAGGCATGGTCAAGAAAAGTACTTAAAGTAAGAAAGTGAACAGTAGCTCTTTGGAGAATATGTTTCTACCACCTGTGTTTATGGAAACCCAACTGAACCTTGTGCTATGATAATGTAATAATAAAACAATATTAGTAGATGGGAATAAAAACTTCATTCAGTCTCTATTTAATGCAGTTCTAATGAAAAACCAGGGTCCACTTGTAAGGTGTCCTTACTGAAGTCGTTGGTGAGTGCATATCTTTTTTCTAACATTTATATCCCCCCAAAAATTGCTTCTGTTCATCTGAATGTAACATTTTCAGTGGTACAAACGTTTCATCATTCATCAAAGTGACTTCTTCAGCCCAGATTGAAGAAGGTTTCCCGAACGTTACGAAGAGAACATTCTCATAAGGAAAAAACCAGCACTGCTGACCAAAAACGGGCTGTGAGGTTTGTTTCTTGATCACTAATATGCAAATTGCGATGACCATTGATCAGTATCCACTGATCAGTGGCCATGAGCACCATTCATACAGCTTTGGGGAATAGCTGCAATCACAGCATTGTGAGATGGCGATCATTTTACATCTTATGCAATACAGCATACATACATGTGTTTTAACAACTAATAAACCTGATATGTTGTTTTAACAATGATATAAAGGTATAGAAAGTAAGACTGGAGTAAAATATTGAATTACATCAGGAGTTACATTTATTGTTGTGGTGAAATTCATGGTGATGTTGAAGCGCTCTTGTAGTCCTGATATTTTCTTGCCCTGCACACTTAGGCCAACCAGTCGTTGATCATAAACTTCATGGAAGGTTCCAACCATGCTCTGCAATACAACACAAGTTCATCAAGTTGGCTTGTAGAAAGTTTTTCTTTACTTGCTTTGCTGTCTACCATTTCTCCCCTCTTTTCTCTATCAGTCTGTCTGTGTTTGTGGACATATTCTGTTTTTTGTGCAACATTAATTGTAAATAAACTCATTGTACTAAACCTGCAAGTCGTGTCTATGTAGTTTGATAAGTTGTCTTTTAGTAGATTTATTAGATTGCTAAAGTTAAATAAAAAAATTGCAACAAAAGTGCTGATCCAATATTCAGAATTTTTTAATAAATTGACTTTTATTCATTCAATTTGATGTGGTTTGTTCTCATGTGGTTAAAAGAAAGTAAAGGTGCTATATGGTGGAGTTTTTTCCCCCCTAATCAGTGTATTTGGATGTATAGGAGAACTGCAAACATGAGCTATAAACTAAACCACATTAAAAGATAATTCCAGTTTTAAAACTAATCATGTTCAAAAACCAAGTAAGGCAATACCAAAAACGCTAATGTAAGTTAATATTAACATTATATTTTTGCTAAAAAATCTTACTGGCCAAACCAAAGTAAGTGGGAGTTTAAATTTACATAGTAAGTATACATGGGTAGGACTATTTGCTCATGTCTTTTTTATAATACATAACAAAGTATAGTCTCTCACGCTGGCTGTTTCAGCAAACTTAAGCATGGAAAAGATAATCTTGTTCCCCCCTCCTCCAACTTCTCTTGGTAGTCGAACGTGTACTCTCCTGTTGGCAACTGGCGTCAATCCTGCCTATATTATTGAAAGATAGAGAAGCATTGCATGTGAATACTTCAGCTGAGAGTGATGAGATCGATTTTTAGGTTGTGTTTACATGACAAACAGTGACCTGACAGTCATGCTAGAGGAAAAGGTGGATTATCCGAACATTTATTAAATTATTATTATTTTATAATTATTATTTATTAAAAATTATTAAATTCATTCTAACAAAATTTCATGGCAATGTATCTGTGATACGATGATGTGAAGATTTTTGCTAAAAATTATTCTGCACAACAAAGGCATTAGAGCTGCACAAGAACAATGTTAATTGGGCTTAATACAAAATCATGGATCAACATATTATGTATTATGTCAAAATCATTATATTTTATTATGTGTATTATGTATTCTTTTTTCTTTCATACCTCACTGTCACTGGCGAAAATTTCAAGGTTGTCAGAGGTACGATTGGGTTTGAACAGGAGAACAACTAAATCAGGGAAATGCATTGATATGGCCCCTTCCACTTTTGTTTGCTCAAGAATATTTTCTAGGATTTCCAATGTTCTTGTAGGGAGAGGGGGAGATAAAGAAGAAAATATTAACATGAATCCTTTGTATTTGCATCTTTTGAGTATTTACGCATCACAGAATACGTATCTTGAACGTGATTTTAATCTTAATTCTCAGCGAATTCTTTACGTTTGGCTGTGATATACATGCTTGATCAAAGACTAAGAAATCAGTCATAAACAAACAGAAACAGAAATATTCAGACAAGCATAAATATGACCAAAAAATGTAAACATTTACTTAATGGGGTCTTCTTTGGTGCCATTTTGCACAGGGTTCCACACATTCTGAAAACAGCAGCTAGCTGTTAAAGGAATAAAGAAAACATATCATACTAAGCTTAAAAGGTCAATTAAAGGTACCACATATTCAATGGTATTAAAGATTCAGTTCACAAAAAAAATTGTTTATTCTACCATCATTTTATGCCACAGATTATATAAAAAAGTGATTTACAAAAAATATCAGAGAGAAGATATTGAAAGCTTTTAATTTACGAAAAAAATTTAGGATCATACACAATTTTCTACATGTGTCATCGCTACATGTTCTAGATTTTCAAAAGGTTCAAATCACCACTTAGTGAACAATCAGTTCTTCAGAAAAATGACATCATGATTCTATGATTCCCACGATCCCTTGGGCCTCTGTATGAGTTTAGTAGTAGGGTCTAACGTTTTTTGTCTTTGGATTTCTCTGATCAATTAAACATTTAAAATTATAATATGTAACTTTATTACTTTATTTTCTTACCCATTAATACCTGTCACGGCCAGGGGAATCAGCGTCCAGCTGATCAGAGGTTTTTTCTATCTTTCTTTCCAAACGTCCACTCTCTCTCTCTCACCTCTTCTCTATCGCCGGGGCGGAACTCTTTGTAGGTTCACGCCCTCGGCCCACGCTCTCGGTGAGAGGAAACACCTGAGCCTAATCAGGGTGGCATGCATTTAAGCCAGGAGGTGACTGCTGTTCTTCGCTGGATTGTTGTCTGCCACGCGTTAATGAAAGTGAAGTCTACAGCTAAGCTAAGTCAAGTGTTTGAAAGTGAACTGTGTAACTCAGGGGTCCCCAATCCCAGTCCACGAGGGCCGGTGTCCCTGCAGGTTTTAGATGATCCATCACAGCTGATTTAAATGGATAAATTACCTTCTCAACATGTCTTGAAGTTCTCCAGAGGCCTGGTAATGAACTAATCATGTGATTCAGGTGTGCCTACTCAGGGTGAGATCTAAAACCTGGACCCCTGGACACCACGTGACTAACCCCTTGGATTTCCCTTGAGCCCCGTCCCTGACTTAATTGTATATAGCACTGCCTTGCACTGCCTGTAAAGACACAAGGTGGATTCTGTAAATAAATTATTCTGTACAGCTGATTTTGGAGTCCCGCACTTGAGTCCTCCCTGTTGAACAATAACACAATAACGATCCAGCCAGCACGGACTCAGCGGACTCAACACCCCCCGCAGCCCGTCCTCACCCCGGAAGCAATCTTGGAACGCCACGAACAAATGCTGAAGCACATTAACATTAAAATCTCCCCGAACCTTCCTGAAATACCTTTGTGGCAGCCTGAGTATTTGAAACGTTAAAAACGGTTTTCAGAATTATTGGTGAAGCTGTTTTAATGTGGTTGTGCCCCCACACATCACCTTGCTTTTGTTGTTGTGACAATAATTTGACATCATAGTGCAGCACTAAGGTTGATACTTCTTTAAACTAACATGTGTGGAGTGTAATTGCTGTTTATAAGGTATAAATGTGACCAAATAACAAAGATAATGCACATTAGTTGTGATGAGTAACGTGGGTGTGCTAACTAAATGACGTTATTCCTACGTTTGACTTTTTAACCGTGTTGTTCCATATGAAATATATTCACAGAAATTCACTGGATTCAGTAAATGTTATTATAAATGTTTTGGTAGAGACCAGGCTACATATCTTATGTTATGAACTTTTTATTTTATTGTCTATTAGTTATCCTGCTTACCAAAAACTGATTACCAAAGGTTCATTACAAGTAATGCCTTACAAAAGTAATGCAGGGCAGTAATAGAAGCCGGCAGTGACACAGAACTGCTATGTTTTAGAGTGATACACCCCAATGTGCACCTGGACGAACATCACCTTCCATCAGTATGTAACACCTTCAGTTGAGCCATAAGGCTGCGGTGAGAGTACTGACAGGGACTAGAAAGAAAGACCATATTTCTCCCATATATCCTTCTGTTTATTGGCTCCTTGTTTAATACAATCCCTCTCCTCACATACAAGGAATAACTAAGCAACACATTAAGTTAAAGATCTCACTTTACTCTTAAACAGTTTGGTTACCTCTGCTTTCTAAAGTTTATTAGATTAAAGACAGAAAAACACATCAAATCCCCAAACTACTGAATAACAACTTGAAGAACCCAAAAAAGACCTCAAAATGTTGATCTGAAACCAAAATCCTAAGACCTCGATCTGATTGAGAATCCACATGCACTGGAGCAAGAACTATAAACAGCTGCACCGCAGATGCCTCTACTACATCCCAGTATCATACACCACAGAACACCCACAGGAATATTGTCATTGTCAAACTGTGGCAATACAGCTTTATGGAAATCCTGATGGTGTGTCTCTATTTGCCATACATCGTTACTGGATTCAAGGTATTTATAGCAACCTGTATTATGATAAAAAGGTATGGCAATTTTTATAACATCTTAATATAACTGTCAAGAAAATGTTAAAGAAAAACATGTACGCACTTACTCATGTTTTCACCACACTTTTTAGCACAGGCTGCACAGGTGCCAATTTCTGAAACACAATTCTGAGAGAGCATGTCCAGAGAAACAAAAAGCACCAACCACCAGACTGCTGACCACTTCATCCTGTGAAGTTTAGAACAAAAACCAGCACTATTATTTCTCATCTTTAACAACAAAAAAAAAAGAACTACATAATAAAATGATTAAGATCACAATCCTACCTCTGCATGTTGCTGAGAAAGAAAACAATCTGAAAAGAGATGAGTTGATGTAACTGCAGGAAAAAAGCAAATAAATATTCTTCCTGGCTTGGAATAGGATCATGGAATGAGAAAACCGCATGTAAATAACATTCTGACACAGAAAGAGGAAGCATAACCTGATAGAAAGCTAAATGTACTCCCACTCCTCTTTTGCCACTAACTCCATATCACATACAGACTAATATGATTAAAATATTAAACAAAATTTGAATCTATTCAGTTAGTTATGCAGAAACTGTATAGATTTTATATAGCTGTACGTCCTGCTGGAATTCCCAACACAAGAGTGGATGCAGGATAAATGACTTGGTTTGGAGATATTTACATATATTTAGATATTTAGGTGGCGACTGTGGCTCAGGGGGTTGGGAAGCACATCTGTAACTGGAAGGTTGCCGGTTCGATCCCCGGGCTCTCTGTCCTGGTCGTTGTGTCCTTTACCCTACTGGTGTTGGCCAGAGGGGCCGATGGCACGATATGGCAGCCTCGCTTCTGTCAGTCTGCCCCAGGGCAGGTGTGACTACAACTGTAGCTGCCTCCACCAGTGTGTGAATGTGAGAGTGAATGAATAGTGGCATTGTAAAGCACTTTGGGTGCCTTGAAAAACGCTATATAAATCCAATCCATTATTATTACATGTTTCAGCAACTTGTCCTTACAGGTATACCGAATGTAAGGAGTTTATTCTCCATGCAGTTTACCATACCAGTACGCTACTACATTTGTGTGAATGTGTGTGTGAATGGGTGGATGACTGGATGTGTAAAGCGCTTTGGGGTCCTTAGGGACCCCAATAATGGTTGTTACGTTGTAACACCCATTATTTCTGAGTGTGATTTCAGGTTTTGTTGAGATACAATAAATGCCATTGAGTCAAAGCATATTGGCAAGACAAAAAGATGAAACAAAAAATAGTGAAGAGGAACTTACAAATCTTGGATCCAAGTCTGTAGCCTGTGTAGTTGCAGTATTTGTTAAGGAGGCCATTGCAGTGGGACTTTAGCGGTGGTAAACAATTTACTTGATTTTATGAAATGCCATCGAAAAAATTATATCAACTATTATTGAGATTTTTGTGAGAGGGTCAAGAATATATTACATATAGTGAATAACTGCATTTCTGCTGTTACCGTTTGCTTTGAATCTACATTGAATAAAGTAGATTATGTGTAAACCTTCCCTTTCAGCATTTAGCCACAAATGGTATAAAAATACAGATAGAATGTGAGTCGTGTCCATTACATAAAGGCCTTGTCTGAACTGACACACTTTTAGCAGTGAAAGTATATTCACAAGTTAAAAAGTGTGAAGCAATTAGGACCTTTTACAACAGAGGAGGAAGCTACAGTTAACTACACTTCAATGAGGAGAAATTATTTGAAAGAACTTGAATTACTGAGATACAGGGTTTGATTAATAGATTTTATGGTGTACAGACTCTCAACCATCATGGCAGAATAGGAAAGGAATAAAATAATACAGAGTAAATAAAATATATTTATTTATTAACATTGCAGTGGTTTGGGCATATGATTAGGATGCCTCCTGGACACCTCTTAGCCAAGTGTTTTGGGCATGTCCTTCGGGGACAGATCCAGGACTCACTGGAAAGATTATATCTCTTGGCTGGTTTGAGAATGACTCAGCAGCAGAAAATGGCCTGTATTTGTATAGCGCTTTTCTAGTCCCTAAGGACCCCAAAGTGCTTTACACAGCCTGTTATCCACCCATCCACACACTGGTGATGGCAAGCTACATTGTAGCCACAGCCACCCTGGGGCTCACTGACAGAGGCGAGGCTGCCAGACACTGGCGCCACCGGGCCCTCTGACCACCACCAGTAGGCAACTTGTCTTGCCCAAGGACACAACAACCGAGACTGTTGGAGCCAGGGCTCGAACCGGCAACCTTCCGATTACAAGGCGAACTCCCAACTCTTGAACCACGATCGCCCCAAAAAAAGCGTGGTTGGATTACAATACCTTTATTGTGTTTAAAGGAAATAAGAACACTCACTGTTTTTAGTTACACTGCATTTTATCAACATTAAAATCATGTTAATTTTGTGGTTATGCCTTCCAGGTGTACCTATCTTCCTTCTAGTACTAATCCCTACATTTGGTAAATTTACATATTTTTTCCACTGGAAAGAAGGAAATGCCACCCACCCCTGCACCATCTGTTTACGGAAACCTGTTCTTGTTCTGTTTTTGGAAACCCGTTCTTGTTCTGTTTTTGGAAACCTGTTCTTGTCTTGTTTTATTTGTATGAAAGTGATGCAGCAGCATAAGAACTTGCTATCTTGATTTAACCCTTCTTCCTTGCAATGTTGCAGTGGTGGCAAAGGTACAGAAATTCTGTACTTAAGTGCAAGTAAAGATACTAGTGTTAAAAAATACTCTAGTAAAAGTTGAAGTACTAATTTAACTTCTTTACTCAGGAAAAGGTAAAAATGTACAGGCTCTGAAATGTACTCAAGGTAAGAAAGTAAAAAGTACCTCCTTGGAGGACATTTCTACCAGCTAAAATGATAAAATAAAGCTGTTTTGATGATTTTTTATATACAAATTGCAAATTATGTGCTCAATAAAAGCTGACACTCCACACTCTAAAAAGTAATTCAGAGGCTTAATCACTATAAATATATATATATACTATAAATATATATACTGTACATCCAACTTATATAATCACTATATATAAGTTGGGTGAGCTTGATAAAATCTATGAATATCCTTTTAGTAATTATTTGAGTTTGATAATTTGAAATAAACGTCTGAAATGTTAGCGTATGTGTTTGTGTAAAATTAAGGTATTTATTTACATTTATCTCAGACAAAAAATTCAGTATGTGGTTCACAGAATACCTTCTTTGCATGTACTTAATATTTTTGTTTAAAACTGAATCAAAATATTTGTGAAATAGGTATCTATACTCATCACTATATTGTACTAAAATCATTAATTATTCAAATCAATATTATTTATTGTCAGCAACTATAACTGAAAAGTGTAAGTAAAACACGATAACGTAGAGTAATTGAGTACCTTGTCACCTTGTTGTTGAATTGTGCTATACAAATAAACTTGCCTTGCCTTGCCTTGCCTTACCATGAGCCTTTTTCATTGTTTTGTTCATTTAGTTCTTTGAATACTCTGAGCCTTTGTGTTTGCTCTCCTGGTTTGCCATTTATCCTTCACGTATGTAAGGCTTTGAGCTAAAAAGGGAAAAGGCTCTTGTCTTTTTAGTGCTTGTTTATTTTGAGGTAAAAACACTCTGCAAAACACACTCATTTCAGCAGGTTTGACATTTTTTATTTAGATTTTATTAAAAAGGTCATGGTTGTTATTTCCTGGTGTACGTACGTTCCTGTATAAATGTGTATTAATTTACATTTTGTCTGTTACTGAAAAAACAAAAACAACCTCTGCATCACTGTGATTCTCTTTCTGTTTGGTAGCATATTTCAGTCAGAATGAAATGTGAAAATGTTGACCAACTCTTTTATTTTATGTTTTATAATAATGTTCTATTAAGAGCATTTAAAATGAAATTTACATGACTGAAATATTTCTTCACTGATCAACGCCAAAGTACTACACAAAGTTATATTTATTTGCTTCATTGCAGTATTTAAAAATCACTACAATACAACTGTATTACTCTGTTATAGAATCATTCAAATAAAAAAAGGAGATTCATGAAGACACATGTTTACATTTAGTTGTAAATCTAAACAGTGCACTACAATCAATAGAAATTACTGAATGCTTTTCCAAAAGCAGTTCTCAAAAATACAACTCAAAATATTATTTTATTATTCATTATCATATTTTTATAGTGCAACTACAATGCAAAGTTGGTAGGCATCTAATTTTGACTATAGCTAATTACAGCACTTTTAAAAACTTCATATGTAGTCTCTGACCTTGTTTGTTTTAATGTTGGAGAATATAATCTTGTTCATTAAAAACGCCAAAAACAACATGTAAAAAACACTTGGGGAAAAAAGAGGAAGTGTAACCTGATACAAACTTTGAGTACTTGGAGTACTGTAGTCCTGGCCTACCCCACCTTAGGCCTGACCATGCAATGTTAGGGAGCAATTCCTAAATTAGGAATGTCATCACCTATAAAGGCTGGTGCAGAAGAACTGCTTACAAGCTCTCTCTTCTCCTTGATCAGCAATATTGTGTTTGTCTTTTTATAGTTTCTGTTCAACAATTTTCATTCTTTGTATTTATTTATTTTTACTTTGAGACAAAAACTAAAGTTAAAACACCCTTGGGAGATTTTAATAAAGAAAAAATTAATTATTTTATCTCACATGGTATTTCTGTAAACAGCTTTACATCCTATGTATAAACCTGGTTTTGTACATTGTGTTTTTCACTAGTGTCAACAAATTGAATTTAGGGTGACCAATTGGTTGTCTTTAACCAATTGGGGCAGTCTTCCACTCAAGCTTTTTAATCAATCTTGTTTTCTGCCCAGTGCCCAGTCCCTGTAAGCCAGAATATGGCATTATTTTTGTGCCACTCTGACCGCACGTATAAAAAAAATAGAGTCCATGTAAAAAAAATTAGCAGGTGCAAGTGTTGCATTTTGAGGAGAAATTTATTTTGAGCGAAGAAAAGCTAAATTTGAGTGAACAAAATGCATTGCTGCGTGCAAAAAATGTATTTCAATGTTTGCTATTATCCATACACACACACAATAGCAGCCCCTTTCACATCTCCGAAAACATTAGAGCACATTTGTAAATATGTGATGTCTTGATAAATCGAGCAGACATTTGAAGTTTACACAGCACCATTCTCGCATGAAAATATCTTAGAAGTTTATTTTGTGACCCAGAAAGAGTAATATTTCAAACTCTGCCACTCTGTGTTCCTCCGCCACTGCCTCATTTGAGTTTTGGACGAAATGCATTCTGGGATAATGCATTTCGTCATTTCGAGCTCACTGGAGACCAAAACAGACAATCATATTTTTTTGCATCCAAGTCTGTGATTGGGTGGTTTTGTGGCACAAATATAACGGTGTAGAGAAAGAGTTGAGCGCGCACGGGCAGAAATGTTGAGAACGCGAGCAGCACAAAAATAACGCCATACCAGAAGGGAAAAAGACAGAACACACACATATAAAGAATGCTCTTAAAACATGTGGTTATGCCAATTGAGCTTTCATCAAATCAGCAAAGATGCACAGAAAAGAAGATCAAACTCAACCAGGGAGGATCAGAAGGACAAAAGGAACAATATTCTCATCCCCTATGCAGCAGGTACTGTATATCAGAGAAACTCAGGAGAGTCTTCTCCAAGCAGGGCGATCGTGGCTCAAGAGTTGGGAGTTCGCCTTGTAATCGGAAGGTTGCCGGTTCGAGCCCCGGCTTGGACAGTCTCGGTCGTTGTGTCCTTGGGCAAGACACTTCACCCGTTGCCTACTGGTGGTGGTCAGAGGGCCCGGTGGCGCCAGTGTCCGGCAGCCTCGCCTCTGTCAGTGCGCCCCAGGGTGGCTGTGGCTACAATGTAGCTTGCCATCACCAGTGTGTGAATGTGTGGGTGGATGACTGGATATGTAAAGCGCTTTGGGGTCCTTAGGGACTAGTAAAGCGCTATATAAATACAGGCCATTTACCATAATTCCCAGTGTACTTCAGACCCAGCCAAAAATTTAGACAAAAACTGGTTCATCTCAAACACAAACTCCCAAACACAAAACTTAGTAACATAGTGTGTGTTATGCAATGCAGCGAGGAATGCTCAGACCTCTACATTGGAAAAACCAAACAGCCGCTTTATAAACACATAGCACAACATAGAAGAGCCACCTCAATGGGACAAGACACAGCTGTTCATCTTTATATAGAGGTCAAAGGTCACTCTTTCGAGGATGCCAATGTTCATTTTGGACAGAGAAGACAGATGTTTTGAAAGAGGACTGAAAGTCCACTGTGAACAACCATCTTTGAACAGAGGCGGTGCTTTATGACACCAAATGTCTGCCATCTATAATCCAGTTCTGAGATCTCATCCTAGACACCTTACACCCACTCACATCCTGGGCCATCTGACCACAGGAAATCACATGATAGGGTGGGGTTTGGACCCGTATGAAATACGGCCGTGGAGTAGAAACCCTGAAGACCTACCGCTATTGATGTAGCCTGACATATTTTCGTACCTTGTCTGTGGAGTCACCGCTTACAAGTCGTCATTCAAACAAAGGTGAGTCAGCTTGAGTACTGCGTTTGATTTTCCCCCGAACATTCAAATTAGTGCAGCATAAATTCATTCACGAGGGGGAAATTACAGTGAGAACATGTGGAGGTTCTGTTAGAGGGATAACATAGTGAGTTCAGTGCATTGATGTGACATTGTCCTGAAGGATTTAGTTATTCTTTATGGTTAAAGAAATTGAAATAATTTATTGTTATAAAAAATTCTAATTATACATATTGCTTCCATGTTTGTGTCCTGTGTCACTAAAATACATTTTATTTTAGTTTTATACATTGATTAATGACCTGCAGAATCTCCTTATCATATTAAGTGATTCATAATTGTCACTTTATGCTTTCTCCATCTTGAAAGTGATGACATCCTTGCATTACATACTTTAGGTTAATTTTCTGCAGGCAGGTTTCTGAAAGAGAACAGGCAGATTTAGAATTTAACATGCATTCCGTCCCCTTAATGTAGATGGGTGGATGTAGGTCAGCATTCCTCCTGTAGTCCACGATGAGCTCCTTGGTCTTCTCAGTGTTAAGCAGTAGGTTGTTTGTGTCGCACCACTCAGCCAGACGATCCACCTCCTCCCTCATCGTTGTCCTTGATGAGGCCAATCACCGTGGTGTCATCTGCAAACTTAATGATGATGCTAAAACCACTGGTAGGTCTGCAGTGGTGAGTGAAGAGGGAGTAGAGGAAAGGGCTCATCACACAGCCTTGTGGTGTTCATTGTGATTGTAGATGAGCAGCAGTTATCCAGCTGGATATGTTGGGGGCAGTTGGTCAGGAAGTCCAGTAACCATTTGCACATGAGGGAACTGATGCCCAGGTCTGTCAGTTTCCTGATGAGTTGTGAGGGGAGGATTGTATTGAATGCTGAACTGAAGTCTATAAACAGCATTCTGGCGTAGGTGTTGTTGTTGTCCAGGTGTGATAGGACAGAGTGCAGTGCGATGGAGACTGCATCCTCTGAGTTCCTGTTCTGACAGTATGCAAATTGGTGGGGGTCCACGGTGGGGTGGGAGACAGGATTTGAAGTGTGCTAGGACTAGCAGCACTTTGTGATGATGGGGGTGAGGGCTACTGGGCGGTAGTCATATAGACACTTATTCCAGTGTTTATAAAAGCTTGACATATATCTTGTGTCACCATGTGTTATAACTTTCAAAGCTGTTACTGTTAAATATCTTGACTCTCTCAAACAGCACATCAGTGAGTGAGTTTTTCTTCAGCCACCCTTTTCATTCACTACGTGTTTATACACGTCTCTGCATTTAATCATTAGTTATTATGCTCATAGGGTGTCATATGATTGTTGGGCTTTTCTCTGTTTACTGTATTATTGTAGGAGCTTTATTTCTTGGCATCTGGTTACCGTAGGCTGAGTTTAATGTCCGGACAATTTTAGAGTAAGTGATGCTTTTAGAGACCTGAATGTGGTTAAACCAACTCCCTATCATCAACTACACCAATGACCTGAGGCAGAAACACCGATGTGTACAGAAAGAGTATAGTTTAAACTTGGACTATCTTTTGATAAAAGCTATTTACTTTAGCCACTTACATAACACTCATATTTAAATTTCAGCCTGTTAAAGAAGGTTCTGTCTTTATAGCTGCAGTTGGAAATGTTAATTTTACATGTTCAATAGTTCAAAACATCAGGCAGCAATATGTCTGCATTCATAAACACAGATTCTAGTGAAATGTGAATGTATGCAACTCACAATGTGTGCAAATAGAGGTTCAAATATACATGATTTTATTGAAAGGATTCATATATTTTATTTTATATATGTGATAAGAAGATATAGGAAAGATATTTCAAATATCACATGAAATAGGATATAAGTATACAGCAAAACACAACAGTGATGGTGTAATCTGCATGACAATATCAAAATTACTCAGGCTACTGAAACCAATGGCAGTTGGTTCACACACAAAATGAATGAAGATGCATCATATCAGCATTTATAACTTTCACTCCCAGAAGTGCCCTATTTTACACTGGATGTAGAGTCTGTTATAATCACAAAGCATCAAACATAACATTTAAATAGTGCCTTTAAAAATTTCACAAATATCACATTCATTTAAATAATTAAAAAATCAGTCGCTGTAAACAACCTAAAGCAGAAATAATAATATCAGACAAAAATTCCAACAACTCAGTTCCTGAGCTGTTAGTTTTTGTTAAGCTTTCTGTTGGGGGAAGTTGCTTCACTGCTTATCTTAGGGGCAGAGCTTTTACCCTTTCTCAGTGACTTCACAAACCACAGGAAGATGAAGAACCCTGCACAGCATACAGGGGGAGAAACGGTGAAATAGGTTTAGGCTGTGTACAAGAAGTACAAATCATGCAAACGAAACTGATATTCAACTCTTTCAGACATTACTGTTTCATACAGAGTATATAACAGTAATGTCAAAAATCTGCTCCAAGTATAAGGATGTATATTAATATTATGCATCACTCATTCAATCCCAACACTGTAACATTCCCAAACTGGCCTATAAAAAAGTTTACGTTCCTATTATTAACTGTTTATGAGCATAAACAGGTTTCATAAACCTAAAATAAGACCCCAACATATGATTTTGTAAAAAATACCATATATAGCATAAACAGCAGCCAAATGGCTGTTGTTTAATGCATTGTTACCCTGGCGCTGCATATGCATGTTTTTAAAATGCCAGCTTCAGCACTCACAGTGACTGAAGTCGTTAAAGAAGTGAGATAAATGAATAGGAGCAAACTATACTGACCTTGCAGGGAGTTCAGAACACAGAAGAGGTAGAGGGCAACAGTGGTCAGGTAACCAAATGAGAAGAAAACCAGGCCCCAAGTAATCCCGAGCAGAACGCTGACACCCAGCAGGGCGCAAATTGCTTTCCTGACCTGTTTATGGTGAAGCTGCCCAAACTAATTTGTCAAATACACAATGACATATGACACAGCAGGTTATTGACAATCTGAAGCTAACAGAGGCCTTGAATTGTGTATGAACAAAAGCTGTTCTTCAGTGTCTAATTATTGGAAATATCAATGGTTAATGTTCATTTAAAAAAGATTGCAAGAATAACTCATACCTCTTTGTTATACCCAACATTCAAAACACGCTTGACTGTCACCATAAACATGGTCATGTTAAAGAGGAACACCATGGTGAACAGTCCAGTGGTAGTGACCACCTTCACTATTTCATTAGATATATAGCATCTACAAAGAAAGGAAATAGACAGTGATTTCATCTTACCCGTTTATATTTTTGGTGAGTGTATATAGATGACTGAGTGTCTCAGCATTGCTTAATATTTTTTTCCACTTGTTAATTTATAGTTTATTTATTTATATAGCACATTTAATTACAACAGGAGTGTTGAGCAAAGTGCTGTACAAGACAATTTAAAACATTGAAATATATATTGAATTTCTAATACACATCCAAAACAGTTAATAAGTCAACATTAATTATAATTCCTAATTTCATACCCTTTAAAAGGTTTTCCTTACATTTTAGTGTCATCATGGTTTGACTTGTCTAGAAGGACATGGCCATAAAAGCTTCTGTCTATGATCACCACCACTGACACAATCACTGCAGGAACACCTGAAACACAAGAATTGATTAGTCACTCTGAAGTTTGCTGACTAATAACCAGTGATGCGAATAATGGCATCACAAGTAACGGCGTTACTAACGGCGTTACGTTTTTAAGTTACAAGTAATCTAATTACTGATTACTATTTCTATCGTTACAACGCAGTTACGGTTACTAACAAGAAAATGCTGTGCTGTTGCGTTACTATTTTTCAACAAACAGACAGCTGAAGCTGTGTTCAGCTTAATGCACATAAGTAATCTGGGCACTACAGCTTTCAGCAGCTGTGCGCGCTCCGGCGGATGGCAATCACAATCACTTTTTGGCACAACACCTGGAGCTTACATATATTGTAATATATCTATATCATGGCTAAAGCACTTCTGGATGCATGCAAACTGCATTTCGTTGCCCTGTACCTGTGCATGTGCAATGACAATAAAGTTGAATTCTATTCTATTCTATTCTATTCTATAAGGGGGCAAACTTTCGCATGAGTGCTGCTGTTTGACTAAGGAGGAATAAAGTAATTGTGGTAAGCTAATCATATGACCACTTCAAGATGACAAAGCAACAAGGTGATATATACCAGTTGTGTTGATAGGCCACGTAAAACCAGAGTCATGATAATCAATATATACGCGGCGTTTTTTCCTCAATAGTTTCGTCACGTTTACTGTCTAAGGACAGCGCTAGCAAGCACTCTCTGCTTATGACCAAAAAATAAAACAGAAAACAGTTGGTGAAAAAATGCACCATGTCGACCAATCAAAAATGATATGGCAACATGACATTTGGTTGTTTAGGAAGAGGGGGAAGTTTAAGGAGTGACCGCGAGAAAGAGCGAGAGAGAAACAGCAGAAAACGAGAGAGAGCGAGTTTTGAGATGTGAGAGATTTGTGACCTTCAGCATGTTTGGAGTGTGTAGTTAATGTGTTGTCTTGTGTAGTTAGTGTGTAGTGTTGTAGATAGTTTTGTGTTGTGTGTCAGAACAATGAGGCGCCAGGTAAAAAAAGGAGTGATACACCTGCTGCTGTCAGACCTGCAGGTATCAGGCTGTAATGTTCTCCTTTATAGTGGAGAGAAATTATTTTTTGGAGTGGCACAAATAATTTGTGTGGAATCTTATTTAATGCAGAACAGCTGATTGTTATGTCAACAGTTTGAAATGTTTTTTTTTTTTTTTTTAAAAAGAGGGTAAAAGGTAAATTGCAGCAGATAACTTTGTTGTTGGCAAAACTTGTGCATAGGATTTTAAAATTGATCATTTATATTTGCATTTAAAGTTCTGAAACATGATTCATTAAACATGTCTGTGGTTGCTGCAGTAAAAAATATAACTTTCTACTCAGATTTTATGTTTTTTTTGTCTGATTTTAGATCAACTGTGTTAATACAGAATGTCAAAATGAAAACACAACTGTAAATTCAGACGTGAGGTTGTGCTGAAAAGAATGATACCAGACAAAGTAAAGTAAATCGTTTTTAAAGGTTAAATGTAGAGGTAAAATCAAAAGTGGTTTAAAATGGCCAATTATACCCTGGACCCCAGAGGGTTAAACCTTTTTTTAAAGTGACTTAATAGTTACTTTTCATGTAATTAATTACTTTTAGGATCTTGTAACTCAGTAACTGAGTCAGTTACATTTTTGAAGAAGTAACTAGTAACTATAATTAATTACTTTTTCAAAGTAACTTGCCCAACACTGCTAATAACCACCGCTTCCTGTTTGAAGGATTCCACTTACCCCATCCCACCACACTGAGTTTGAAAATGTATCTGCTGACAGAAATGTTGAAGATTTTAACTAGGAGAAGGTAGAGGTGGAACCCCTCCAAGGCCATCCAGGTGAAAGTGGCCAACAGGGAGTAGTGAAGGGCAAGAGCCATGTAGAAACAGAGCCAAGTGGAGGGGTGTGCTGCCACTGCCTGACTGGGCAGGAAGTGCAGGTTGAGGAGGATCAGGGCGATGACGAGATTGATGTGGATGTTCATAGAAAGATCTTCTCTGAGTGTCCTGTTGGACAGAGAAGAAGGGATTTGTTGTAAATAACTTTCTATCGGTCATATCTTAACTTTATATTAAAATTTTACAAAAGAATGAAAAAAGATGACCTTGACAAATTGACAATTGACAAAAAAGGAAAAAAAAAATGGGAAGGAGCAAAAAAAGAAACACATTGGTGCACAAATGTGCCAGAAAATGGAAGTAAATATATAGTAAATAATAATAAATACAAGGTGGAATTTACTCATTTCAGATCCTGAAAAGGGAAAAAATAATTAGAGTTTGGAAAATACAACCAGAGAAGAATAAATTACCTGTTTGTGATGAAAAGTAAAACGGTGATGACCAGGGCAACAAGAGAAAAGCTACAGCCAATTATTGTAATGTATGATAGTATTTCCATGTCTTTTTTTGAAAGAACAGCATCCCCCCCAGACGAAGCAGAAACCTGTAGAGAAATACATATTCATGCTATCTTGTCACATTATTAGCAGGACGGATATATTTTAAGTTTTACTCATCCTGTATATACAAGATATACAAATCCTCAACTTCATGGTACATTTTTTTAAGATGACATTTAACAGTTTTTAATTCACCAGATGTTTACCTTTACTATCTCTAAATACTTTGCATGGAACTTTACAATTACTCTGTTTTTTCTGTCTTTGTTTTTTTGTGCCATTTCTGCCATCTAGTGGTAGAAGTATGCTGTGGAGGTTAATTACAGTCTTTTGCTTAACAAGAGAGGATTTGTGTATAATGGTGTATTTCTATTAGAGATGGCACGATACCACTTTTTCATGTCCGATACCAATATCATAAATTTGGATATCTGCCGATACCGATATGAATCCGATATAGTGTGTTTTTTAATCAATAAAAAATATTTTTTTAATATCTTGCTGCTTTTTGTATAAGTTCATACTCAAGTTAAAAAAAACACTAAAGCTATTCTGTTATACCTGTAAGCAAAAAATGCACTGCACCCAACATATTTCATAGTTCAGCAATACTGATCAATCTAATAAACTTAATCCTACTCAATCCTCCCTATTCTGGTATTTTAAAGAATAAACAACCTAACTAATAGGGCTCTAACACTCCCAGCAAAAAAAAAAAAAAAAAAAAATTGATGGGACAAAAGATCGGCCGGGCGTTTTGACTAGAGACCGGCCCACCATTATAGGAAAAACCATAAAGCCTTTGAATGAAAGCAAACACTGTTGTGACAGTGATGTACACTGTTTTCATGGTATATATGTATCAATCTATCAATCATTTGTTGTAATATTCAGATAATTATTTTTTAAAAGCGAGACATTTTAAATGAGAATAAGAAAGAAAGGTATTTCTTTGTGCCCCCCCCCCCCCCCGTTAATGCCCTACCTGGCCCCCCTGGCAAAACTCTGCTAGACCCGCCCCTGCACAGTTACCAGCTGTCAGCTACATAGAAAATGATCCTGGTGTTATTTGTCTCTCAGAAACAGTTCAAAACTTCCCTTCAACTCATTCTTGTCACCTATAAGGTAAGCCTGTTTCTCCCTCACCTGTTCAGCTCTGATGATTCAGTAAGGACATCTCCTGGTTTCATCTTGGATGATCTGATATCCTCGTGTTGGTGTTGTTCCCAGACCATCATGAAAATGTTGTTCCAGGTTCAACATTGCAAGTGACCAATCACATTGTTGTGACGTTATTCTTTTGCGCGCCAAGCCATTCGTGCATTTATGAAATTCCAATGTTGCAAGGACAATATCAATTCTGCTTACTGTTTATTAAAGGGTTAAGGTTAGGGTTAGGGTCAGGGTCCGTTGATCGGCGGACAGAGGCGGTGTCTCGCAGCTACAGTTTTTTGTTTTACGCCGGTTTTTCCCGAAGTCGCAAAAGTATGACGTCACAACATTCTGATTGGTCACTTGCAATGTTGATCCTGGAACAACATTTAGTATGATGATCTGGGAACAACACCAACACGAGGATATGCTTTCATCTTCATGTTTCCCTCTCACCACATATCCAAACCGATATCATGACCAGCAGCTTTTACAGCTGTGGCTCCAGCAAACATCAGCTGATACTAGAAATTAATATTAAATAAATTCTAACAAGAGCTGACCAAGCTTAAACATGCTGCTGTTGTTTAACGCGACATCCGGTGGTTTCCTCTTTCTGGCGCAAAGTGGATGATAAATAAACAAGAGAGAAAAGCCGATCAGCTGATCATTGATCAGTTTCATGATTGAACAGGAGAGGGAGGGAGAGAGAATGAGAGAAGAGGCAGCTGTGCAGCAAAGACACAGAATAAATTCAGCTTTGTGTCTTTTTCATTGTAGCTGAAGTCCAGGACAAACTGTGTTCCTTTTCAGCTCAGTAACATCATAGCATGCCGCCCAGCTGTATAGAAACTCCTCGTCCTAGTACTGAGGATGAAAAAGTCAGCATAATGAAAATAAACTACCCTTAAACTTGGTTTATATCTGACCCAGATAGACTGCAGGTCATAACTTCTTACCTGAAGTTCAGCTCACCTGACACTCAGACCGGCGGCCGCCTTGGCTCTCTCTTCCTCCTGCGTCCCCTTTCCCTCATCCACCAGCTGGCTGCCACCTTGCTAATATTACTGAATCTGTGGAAGCTCCGCGATGCCACCACACGTAGTAACAAATAACGATCTAAATCCCAGTAACGATTAACACGTTCCTGATTTTGGCATAATAACTAGTTACTGTGCTTGTTACAACAATAATAACGTAGTTACTGTAACGCGTTACTTAATAACGCGTTAGTCCCAACACTGTTTATAAAGAACACAGGGCTGAATTTAGCAATAGATCTCAAATATGACACTACACATACTACATCCAGAAATGGATCTGCCACCTTTAGAGCAAATTGGATGGAAAATTTTATAGAAATCCAAGATGCAGATGGCAAATGAAGAGATGGATTAACTTCTTTGTGCAATTTTATGACTGTATTTTGTTGAAGAAAGGTTCCTTAGTTCTCAAGATATGGCATGACATTTTGTATACTGAAACACAAACAAACAAACAATCCTACCATGAGCACACCGAAGTATGTGAAATGGTTACAGGAACATGTGACATTACTCTGATCATGTGTCCAAATGGTGCGGCATCCATCTGTACTAAAATCTGAAGTCAAAGTCAAAGAGATGAATGAGATGCTGCCACATTTCAATTACATCAGCTCATTCAGAAATCTATAATGGTGAGTGAAACCAGAGAAATGTCATGCTTGGTTACTCACTGTTTGTTGAAAAATTTAAGAAATGACAGGAGGGTCTCTGGGTTTGCTAAGACAAAAAGAAACAAACAAACAAACAAACAAAATGTATGTTTATATCTGGTTAATATTATACATCTATATATTTCTACTTATGTTTACTGATAAAATCTACACTTCTACTTTTACATGTAACTAAATATTAACTAGATTAAATATTATTACTCTCTCTAAAATACTACATTTTTACAGTAATCTTTAATACATCAAAATACACAGTTATTTTGTGTTGTGTTAAATAACAATGATATAAAACTATTGAGAAAAATAGTGGAATAAACAATTAGATTGTAATTACAATTATATTCTGGTTAAATTTCATGGTGATGTTGACAGGTTGCCGAAGTCCCGATATGTTCTTGCCCTTCACACTCAGGATTATCATTCGTCTATCATAAACTTCAAATAAGGCTCCAGGATCACTCTACAATGCAAAACGTTGGTCAGTTGGTTTGACTGTTTCTCCAATACAATTTATGTAATATTTTCTCACTGTCCTGACTGTCTGAAAGGAAAAAAAGCAACCCAGTGAGACAGTTAATGCGTAGTGAAAGTCATTTACATCTTAGTAAAAACATTATTTCCTGATGTACCTGCCTGGTTATCTCTAAATCTGTATTATTTACATTTTTGATTTACATTTTGCAAACGGCAAACTACTTACAGAACACTGTGGTTGAGTACCCCTTCCTCTTTCTAAAACATTTTGGTCTGCATAATATATGAACATGGTGACCAACTTTTACTGTTCTGAACATTTTATCTTATTTTTTTAAGAATCAATCCGTGCACTTTTAGCTTTTTAACTCAATTAAATTCAATTTTATTTATATAGCGCCAAATCACAACAACATTCACCTCAAGGCGCTTTATATTGTACAGTAGACCGTACGATAATAGATACAGAGAAAAACCCAACAATCATATGACCCCCTATGAGCAAGCACTTTGGCGACAGTGGAAAGGAAAAACTCCCTTTTAACAGGAAGAAACCTCCGGCAGAACCAGGCTCAGGGAGGGGTGGGGCCATCTGCTACGACTTGTTGGGGTGAGAGAAGGAAGACAGGATGAAAGACATGCTTTAGAAAGGATGAAAGACATGCTGTAGAAGAGAGCCAGATATTAATAACAGGTATGATTCAATGCAGAGAGGTCTATTAACACATTGTGAGTGAGAAAGGTGACTGGAAAGGAAAAACTCAATGCATCATGGGAATCCCCCGGCAGCCTATGTCTATTGCAGCACAACTAAGGGAGGATTCAGGGTCACCTGGTCCAGCCCTAACTATATGCTTTAGCAAAAAGGAAAGTTTGAAGCCTAGTCTTGAAAGTAGAGATAGTGTCTGTCTCCCGAATCCAAACTGGAAGCTGGTTCCACAGAAGAGGGGCCTGAAAACTGAAGGCTCTGCCTTCCATTCTACTTTTAAATACTCTAGGAACAAGTGCTATGGTACTACAAGGTCATTAAGATATGATGGGGCCTGATTATTTAAGACCTTGTATGTGAGGAGCAGGATTTTGAATTCAATTCTGGATTTAACAGGAAGTCAATGAAGGGAAGCCAAAACAGGAGAAATATGCTCTATCTTTCTAGTCCCTGTCAGGACTCTTGCTGCAGCATTTTGGATTAACTGAAGGCTTTTTAGCAAGGTTTTGAGCATCCTGATAAAAATGAATTACAGTCGTCCAGCCTGGAAGTAATAAATGCATGAACTAGTTTTTCAGCGTCACTCTGAGACAGGATATTTCTAATTTTAGAGATGTTGCACAAATGGAAGAAAGCAGTCTTACATATTTGTTTAATATGTGTGTTGAAGGACATGTTGTGGTAGAAAAATGACTCCAAGGTTCCTCACAGTGTTACTGGAGGCCAATGTAATGCCATCCAGAGTAAGAATCTGGTTAGATACCATGTTTCTAAGCTTTTCAGGGCCAAGTACAATAACCTCAGTTTTATCTGAGTTAAGAAGCAGAAAGTTAGCGGCCATCCAGCTCTTTATGTCTTTAACACATTCCTGCAGTTGAACTAATTGGTGTGTGTTAACTTCCTTCATGGACAGATAGTGTTGGGTGTCATCAGCGTAGCAGTGAAAATTTATGCTATGTCTTCTAATGATACTGCCTAAGGGAAGCATGTATAATGTAAACAGAATTGGTCCTAGCACTGAACCCTGTGGAACTCCATAATTAACCTCAGTGTGTGAAGAGGACTCTCCATTTACATGTACAAACTGGAGTCTATTAGATAGATATGATAAAAACCACTGCAGCGCAGTACCTGTAATACCTACAGGCTTTTACCTGGCTTGAGTAAAGGTTTAACTACAGCCAGCTTGAAGGCCAGTGGTACATAGCCGATTATTAGAGATAGGTTGATCATATTTAAGATTGAAGCATTAATTAATGGCAGGACTTATTTGAGCAGTTTTGTAGGAATGGGGTCTAAAAGACACGTTGATGGTTTGGAGGAAGTAATTATTGAAGTTAACTCAGAAAGATCAATTGGAGAAAAAGACTCCAAATTAATATCAATGGTACTGAAAGTAGCTGTAGATAATATTACAGCTGTGGGATGATTATTGGTAATTTTTCATGAAGTCATTACTAGTTAACGTTAAAGGGATTGTTGGCTCAATAGAGCTCTGACTTTTTTGTCAGCCTGGCTTCAGTGCTGAAGAGAAACCTGGGGTTGTTCTTATTTTCTTCAATCAGTGACGAATAGTAAGATGTTCTGGCTTTGCGGAGGGCTTTCTTATAAAGCAGCAAACTATTTCTCCAGGCTACATGATGATCCTCTAAATTTGTGACACGCCATTTTCTCTCCAGCTTACGAGTTAGCTGCTTTAGGGTACGCGTTTGAGAATTATACCACGGAGTCAGGTACTTCTGATTTGAGGCCTTAGTTTTCACATGGAGCTACACTATCCAGAGTCGTGAGGAGGTAAAATTATTAACAAGATAATTAACCAATTATTCATGTAAAAAAAATGCAGTGGAACCCCAATTTACGAATACCCCATTTAACAAAAAATTCAATTTACGAAGGCACTGAACAGCAATATTTCTGCCCGTGGTACGGCAAAATGCCCTTGTAACGAAATCCACTGGCTCTGATTGGCTGAGCCTACAATGCCCACAATGCCTTCCGAATCATGTGACATCCCCTTAGCTTTCGTAATTGCACTTCGCTGTTCCACTTGAGCGACATATTGTTGTTCTAGTTAGCTTTTAGCCTATAGCCTATCGTTCAGCATCGCCTCACTCAAAAGGCGCGATATATATATATATATATATATGCGTGTGTATATATATATATATATATATATATGTACACTGAACAAAAATATAAACGCAACACTTTTGTTTTTGCTCCCATTCCCCATGGGATGGACGTAGAGACCTAAAATTCATTCCAGATACACAATATAACCATCCCTCCCAAACAGTGGTCACAAATCAGTCCAAATGTGTGGTAGTGGGCACATCTGCTATATTGAGATAATCCATCCCACCTCACAGGTGTGCCACATCAGGATGCTGATCTGACATCATGAGTAGTGCACAGGTGTACCTCAGACTGCCCACAACAAAAGGCCACCCTGGAATGTGCAGTTTTTTGCGCTATTGGGGGTCTGGGGACCCAGAACCGGTCAGTATCTGGTGTGACCACCATTTGCCTCATGCAGTGCAACACATCGTCGCATGGAGTCTATCAGATTGTCAATTGTGGCCTGTGGAATGTTGGTCCACTCCACTTCAATGGCTGTGCGAGGTTGTTGGATATTCGTGGGAACTGGTACACGCTGTCGTATATGCCGGTCAAGCACATCCCGAACATGCTCAATGGGTGACATGTCCGGTGAGTATGCTGGCCATGCAAGAACTGGGACTCAGCTGCCATCTGCCCTGAACAATGTGAACCATGATTCATCCGTGAAGCGCACACCTCTCCAACGTGCCAGACGCCATCAAATGTGAGCATTTGCCCACACAAGTCTGTTACGGCGACGAGCTGGAGTCAGGTCAAGACCCCGATGAGGACGACGGGCATGCAGTTGAGCGTCCCTCAGACGGTTTCTGACAGTTTGTGCAGAAATTGTTTGGTTGTGCAAACCAATTGTTCCAGCAGCTGTCTGGGTGGCTGGTCTCAGACGATCTTGGAGGTGAACCTGCTGGATGTGGAGGTCCTGGGCTGGTGTGGTTACACGAGGTCTGCGGTTGTGAGGCCGGTTGGATGTGCTGCCATATTCTCTGAAACGCCTGTGGAGACGGCTTATGGTTGAGAAATGAACATTCAATGCACGGGCGACAGATCTGGTTGACATTCCTGCTGTCAGCATGCCAATTGCACGCTCCCTCATTGCTTGTGGCATCTGTGGCATTTTGCTGTGAGACAAAACTGCACATTCCAGGGTGGCCTTTTGTTGTGGGCAGTCTGAGGTACACCTGTGCACTACTCATGATGTCAGATCAGCATCCTGATGTGGCACACCTGTGAGGTGGGATGGATTATCTCAATATAGCAGATGTGCCCACTACCACACATTTGGACTGATTTGTGACCACTGTTTGGGAGGGATGGTTATATTGTGTATCTGGAATGAATTTTAGGTCTCTACGTCCATCCCATGGGGAATGGGAGCAAAAACAAAAGTGTTGCGTTTATATTTTTGTTCAGTGTATATGTGTGTGTGTGTGTGTGTGTTTCACCTCTCATTCGAGAACCTAGTAGTGTAGTTTCTGACCTTGTTTGTTTCAGGGAGCTTAAGGTTGGAGAACACAATCATGTTCGTTGGTCCAAGGTTCAGTTCTTCCGGGAGTTCAACACTGACTGTCGTATTGGAGACATTCTTCAAGCCTGCCTATTATATTGTAACAAACAGAAAGAGAAGCTTTATGTCTGTTTTAGATATTTTTAAAAAATATTTGTGACAAATACAAGGAAATAATATTACTTGTTTGTGGTGAAAAGCTGAATGCTAAGGCATAGCTGTACATAATTTAGAGCTATTTTATTTAGATGTTGCTGAGATATTTCTGCATAGACCACAGTGGTGATGTTGATATTATTGGAAATCTGGAAGTAAGTAAAAAAGCCAATGAGATTTTGACTTTTTCTTACTTGGCTGTCACTGGCATGAAGTGTAACGCTTTTGAAGGGAGCAGTCGGTATAAACAGGAGAGCCACAATATTTCCAAATGATATCGATATAGTCGCATTTATATTTATGTTCTCAAGAGTCTTTTCTATGTTCTCCAAGTCCCTTGTGGAAAAAGACAAAAAAAAAAAGATCATGTGCCATTTTGATTTATACTCTTTCATTAATTCCATAACATAGAGTAACTTAGCTTTAAATCAGAATTTAATCACATTTCTATGCAGCTTTTTTCAAATTACTTATGAATTAATAAGAAAAGAAATCTTTTCTGTGAAAAGACTGAAAATATTTACTTGATAGTGTTTGCATAGCCTCCAGTTCCTGAAAGGTTGACTTTATAGTTCATACATTTCTCAGCATCAGGGCTCGCTGTAGAGTAGAATGAAATAAAAATATTAAGACCCCTTTTAACAAGTTAAGAACCACACAAGTCCCCAGAATATTCCAAAGTTCAGCTCAAAGGGCTACTTACAAGCATTTTGTTTTACACTTTTTAACATTTCACATGCATTCATACTCCGTGGAACAACTTGGGTTTTAGTATCATTCCCAATAATACTTGGGCTTGCAGATCGAGTGTCTGCACCCAACACTCACTGTGCTGGCATACCTGTCAGCGGAACCAGACACATCACTAACTCCAGCTGCTAGAGCTGGCAAAATCAATCTTGCAAAGACTCCAATAAAGCCCACTGGATAGCTTTGGAAAATGTTAAGTAGAAGAGAAATTTCAGACATTTAATTGTATTTTCATAATTTTTACATCTTTTTCTACTGATTAGGATGCCCCCCATAGCCATTAATGCTACACTAAAGTAAATAACTTATTGAATTAAATTTCACTGGTTTTCACTGGTCCAGCCCACATAAGATCAAAGCAGCTCTTTTGCGCTGGCTGTATATTTGAGCCCTGGAGATGTGCTCTTTCAGTATCTGTAGCTTTTAATGCAAGTGAGTTGCAGCAACCCACTTACTTTAAGAAGGGCAGTCTTACTTAGACATGAACAATAAAGTCTGTTAAATTTCTCGATAAATTATCACAGGTGAGAAATATCTGATTTTGCTAAAGCAGCTCCAAGGATGAGGGTCTGCTATGCATTGAGTATAGTTGAGGGTGGGGAGTCTTGCAACCAGGGGCGTCACTAGGTTTTAAGGACAGGGGGGGCTTAGCCCCCAAGAGATGCACACGACATGAACGAACGTAGTGAATGAGCACAAAATTTCACAAACAGAAAACAAAGACTGAGAAATTGTTTTCCTACTTTTTTGGACAGATTAAACATCCTAGGCCACCAATAGATCTATTGTTTTATTTCAGTCTGCTTTATAATACAGTACAACAAAAAAACAGAGGAAATGTGTTTGCCGCATCAATAACAAGAAAAAAACTGAAAATAAAAAAGTACATTTTTCTGGCTGCAATCACCAGTTACTTGGTGGGTGGAAGCATCAAAGAATGACGTCTGTTTTTAAGAGTGGCAAATCGGTCAATCACTCTGTTGTGACTCAGATGCTGAAGCGTGTCTTTTTCAATAGACATGACTGCAAGACTGTGAAGTCTTTTCTGACCCATTGTTTGACGCAGCCAGGAGTGCAGCCGACGCAGTGCACTAAAGGACCGTTCGCACGAGCAGCTGCTGACAGGCACTGTTAGGGCAACTTGGATGGTTGCCTTCAGAGAGGGAAACATGTCTGAATCAAGGAGGTTGTACACAGACAACATATTTTTGGGTGGACATCCAGCCTCTGTTTTCCGGGTAAGAAAGTTTCTGGCCACCAGAACCTCCTCTTTTTTCAGGTCAAGTCTGTAGTGCTTTGCAAGTTCATTCAAGTGTGGTTCACTCAAGAAGTTCTCAGATTTAGGACTGCATGCCTGGACGCCTTTTAGCAGCCCTGCATCTACACTGCAAAATCTTTGATCAAGCTCGCCAACCATCCGATCCACACAAGGGAAAAGTAACTCTCTTTTCAATGTGTCTGAGTTGTTCAATTCAGTGCGTGAACCCACAGTTGCCTCCAGGACAAAATCCTCCATTTTCCTCTGTTTGTGCCTTGTCTTGGCACCTGGTTCAGGGATACTGTGGGTGTTACACAGGGCCTTGGTTTTCTCATACAGCTCTGTAGCAAATGCATCTGAGTGTTTGCCCTTAAGTGTGTCACACACAGCTTGTTTGCAGATAAAAGCTTCTGCCAGGTCTAAAGTCTCTTTCTGCAGGAATTTGTGGAGTCCTTCGGTTACAGACAGAATCGACTGAAACATCAGTAGTGCATAGACTGCTGAGAACTTGTAGAGCTTTGCTCTGAGACCAACAGCTATGGGGGATCCAATTGCAGATAGGCACTCCAAAATGGCAGGCAATGTCTCAAGAACTGCACTGATTGATCGCAACTGACATGCCCAGCGAGTGTTTGAAAGTTGCACAAGCTCAGTTTTTGTCAATCCAAGCTTTGCCTGAGTCTCCATGAACTTATGATGATTGACTAGGGAGGTGCTGAAGAAAGAATACACACACTCCAACAAGCTGAAAAGCTCCACAGCCTCTGGGACAGCCTTGCAAGTATTGCACAAAACCAGGTTGAGTTGATGAGCATAACAATGCACATAGATAGCCTCAGGATGGAGCCTTCTAAAATGTGCTTGTACACCTCCAGTGGAGCCACTCATAACGGCTGCACCATCATATGTTTGTGCTACACACTTAAGCTCTGCAAGACCATAGTTTTGGATCTGCTGCTGAATCTCATTTGCAATGGACTGGGCATCAAATGATTTTATCTCTGCAAGTGCAAGGAAACGCTCCTTCACTGCCCCCTCTGACACGTACCTGACACAAACAGCTAACTGCTCTGCCTTTTTATCCCTTGCCTCATCCACCATGATGGAATAGACTTTAGACTTTGTCATTTCAGATACAATGACACTAGTAACTTCCTGGGCACAACAGTCAATCATGTCATTCTGGGATGTTGGTGAGATATACTGTGCATTTGATGGGGGATTATGTTTTTGAAGAAAAGGATCAAACTCCTTCAAAAGCTCCATGCATGCAAGAAAATTCCCTCTGTTTGGGCTGTCTTCACCTTCATCATGGCCACGAAAAGGGAGTCCCTGTCTCCCTAACATAGAGGTGACTGCAACAATTCGTCTGAGATACTCTCTTCTTTCGACTATCTCACTCACATTTGCAGTTGCTATAATCTGTGCAACGTTTCCCTGTTTGCTAGTTCCCTGGTAGCTTTTCCATGTAACAACACTGTCCTTATGTGTTTGTGCCATCTCATGCTTGCCAAAGATGACTAAAGCTTTCTTCCAGTTCTTGCAACCGTTACTGACCAAACTATCATGTTTGATGTTTTTGCCAAACACTCTACATGGGAAGCAGAAAGCTGCACTCTGGTTGACTGAATATTCTAACCAGTTGTGCTTTTCAAACCAGCTGTGGTTAAATGCTCGCTTCTGTGTACCAAACGTATCATGTGGATAGCTCTTCAGCTTCACCTGTCTGGGCCCTGTGTCTTTGTCACCTAAATCAAACCCTGTAGTAGAATGAGTTGCTGCAGCTGCTTCATCATTTTCCCTCTCTTGGCCTGTTTGCTCTCCTCTCTCTGTAATAACTTGATCTTCCTCTGCCTCTCCATCCATTTGCTGCAGCTCCTCTGTCTCTCCTTGCTCTCTCTGACTTGAACTTGCCTGTTGACCTTTTTCTCCCTCAGCCACTCCTTCTGCCTCACCCTTCAAGATACATTAAAACATACTGAATTGTAATGTAAATTGCTAATATCATGACTTCTGCTCCCGCTCCACAGTAATTTGTTGCTCCCAAATATTTTGAAGTTACAAACATTATATTTTGAGCACGCATGTGACTAAAATGGTTGCAATTTAAAGCCCTGAAAAATATTACTAAATTACTTGAATTGAAGTAATATTAAAATAGAACCCTCAAAAATATGTGAGTCAGGCTAATTTGACTTATATATATCTCTCTCTCTTTGCTCTCTCCACTTTCTAACCTTGACTCTCCTAAATAAAAGCTCAAGTTAAACAGGTCTTATATGTTGTACCGTGACTGAAATGTTTCATATTTCATATCCATATTGAGTCCCATAAAATTCTAATCAGACTGTCTGCATCACAAATGACTCCATCCTTTGACTCACCTCTCCAGCAGACGTCTCTCCCCTTTGCCTCGCTGTTCACCTCTGCCCAGACTCCTACAGGTTAATGGGGATGGAGTGATTATTATTATTTCCACTGATGATAACCATACCTGAATGAGCTCAGCTGGATTTTTCAGAGCTAAAACGAGTGACAGAAATTAACATTATGCTAACAATTTAACTTAGTGCGCTAGCCAGGTTTTTATTTACAAAATGGGGAGCACCTGGTTCATTATTTACATGGGACTCTCTGCTGTTAGCTGGAGCTAACTAATTGTTACTACCAGCCAGTGATGAAAACTTACTTTCTTGAAAAACTTGCGTATATCCATGATTTCTTGCCGTTTGCCACATGCACGCTAGTGTTTCTGCAGGTGTATACGAGCGGAGTGTAAAGTAGCAGTGAAAACGAGGACTGGATTTTCAGTCATGTGGATGTCCCCTGTGAACAACTGGAACGGATTGGATAACGAAGCACTGACGCTACCTTAACAATGTAAAGCGAAAAGGACCAACCGAGTTATGATCATATTTGTGTGAATAGCGACAGGTTTATATTATTATTTCTTTAAACTCATATTCCTGCATCTTTATATTGAATTTGTCTGCAAGTTCTGTAAAAAAAAAATCGAATAAGTTAAAAAAAAAAAAAAACCCCAAAAAAACCCCCACCAAATTATTTAGGGGGGCTTAAGAATATTTTAGGGAGGCTTCAGCACCCCTAAAATAGGCCTAACGACGCCACTGCTTGCAACGTTATGGAACATATGAGTTCTGTAGACTATTTTGATGTCTTTACAGTATTTATAGCACCTTGATCTGTTAACATTTTTAACAAGCATAAAATTTCTACCCTGTGGGAAATCTTTCATTGTTCATATTCAAAACCAACCCCATATAAACGGGTAATAAACACGCTGGTCAATAGTGTGGATGGCCTACTTTGTTTATCATAAGCAAGAAATAGACAGTCCTGCTTAAGTACTAGCAGGGGGAGATACTATATTTAAAGGCATCAAGTCACTAGTGAACAAGAAAGGCATGAGGCTCATTCCTTGCTCCTTCTATACCAGAAATATTTACACTGGATGGCTAAAAGAGACATGTTAGCAATGTTAGCAATGTCTATTTTTGCCATAACTATTTTCATGTTGACTTGAAATAGAATATCACCCTGTTAAACGTGTATCCATTTCATGCTTAGCAGAAGCAAAACATGACATCCGACGGTGGACCAGTGCGGCTATTACATGTTTTGCTGTGATATAAACAAAGTTAAAAATGTATATTATCTCACTTACCTTTTACAGAAATGTTTGTAAAGTTCTGAGAGGAAACGTCAAGATACACAAAAAACACCAGACAAAATAAGATCAACCACTTCATCCTGTAGGGTTAAGAAGATTTATTTAGATTAAAAAATAAACAAGCAAACAAAACCTCTCTGCTTTACATTCAAATTATATACGTCTCTAAAACAATTCATGAGACATAATAATGAAATGGGTTAAGTTATTTACATTAACATTATTCGTGCATGTGTGTATATGTGTGTATCATTAAAAAAGCATAGCCTACCTTTCGTCTGTTGCTGAGTTGCTGTACAAATGATTTCATCTGAAAAGAATACAGGAAGCCACAACAGCAAAAAAAACAAATGAGTAAGCATATTCAGCTGTAATGTTTGCGTTTACAGCTTATTTTGAGGTTGGCATGACAATATGTAAATGACACTGTCAAAAAGAAAGAGGCAGTGTCAACTGACAAAAGGCTACAGTATCTGAATTTACATTCTTCTGTGCCACTAAGTCTGTAGTAAAAATATGTGGACATTAAAAGTGTTAAACTAAATACAGGAAAATGCACATATATTCTGTCCATATATTCAGCACAAAGTTATGGTTTTCGAAGTCCCCCACCTAAAATGATGACAGAGGTCAGTAATTTGCACCAGAGGTACACTTCAACTGTGAGAGACAGAATGTGAAAAAAATATCCATGAATCCACATGGTAGGATTTGTAAAGAATTTATTCGTAAATCAGGGTGGAAAATAAGTATTTGGTCAATAACAAAAATACAACTCAATACTTTGTAACATAACCTTTGTTGGCAATAACAGAGGTCAAACGTTTACTATAGGTCTTTACCAGGTTTGCACACACAGTAGCTGGTATTTTGGCCCATTCCTCCATGCAGATCTTCTCGAGAGCAGTGATGTTTTGGGGCTGTCGCCGAGCAACACCGACTTTAACTCCCGCCACAGATTTTCTATGGGGTTGAGGTCTGGAGACTGGCTAGGCCACTCCAGGACTTTCAAATGCTTCTTACGGAGCCACTCCTTTGTTGCCCGGGCGGTGTGTTTTGGATCATTGTCATGTTGGAAGACCCAGCCTCGTTTCATCTTCAAAGTTCTCACTGATGGAAGGAGGTTTTGGCTCAAAATCTCACGATACATGGCCCCATTCATTCTGTCCTTAACACGGATCAGTCGTCCTGTCCCCTTGGCAGAAAAACAGCCCCATAGCATGATGTTTCCACCCCCATGCTTCACAGTAGGTATGGTGTTCTTGGGATGCAACTCAGTATTCTTCTTCCTCCAAACACGACGAGTTGAGTTTATACCAAAAAGTTCTACTTTGGTTTCATCTGACCACATGACATTCTCCCAATCCTCTGCTGTATCATCCATGTGCTCTCTGGCAAACTTCAGACGGGCCTGGACATGCACTGGCTTCAGCAGCGGAACACGTCTGGCACTGCGGGATTTGATTCCCTGCCGTTGTAGTGTGTTACTGATGGTGACCTTTGTTACTTTGGTCCCAGCTCTCTGCAGGTCATTCACCAGGTCCCCCCGTGTGGTTCTGGGATCTTTGCTCACCGTTCTCATGATCATTTTGACCCCACGGGATGAGATCTTCACAGACTTGGATCCAAAACATCTGATTGTCTGTTTTGGTCTCCAATCAGCTTGAAATGACGAAAAGCAATATCCCAGAATGCATTTCATCCAAAACTCAAACGAGGCAGTGGCGGAGGAACACAGATTGGTGGGGTTTGAAATATTACTCTTTCTGGATCACAAAACTTTTAAGTTATTTTCATGCGAGAATGGTGCTGTGTAAACTTCAAATATCTGCTTGATTTATCATATCACATATTTGTAAAAGCGCTCTAACATTTTTGGAGATGCCTGTTACCCACTAGCTTACCGGGTGGTCAAGGCGCAGCTCCCAGCACATTGTTTTCAAACCCCCCATGGTCTTCCACTACTCGAGTTAAACATATAATATATAAGTCACTTAGATCAGCGGTCCCCAACCTTTTTTGCGTCACGGAATGTCAGACAATATTTTCAAGGACCAGCCTTAACATTTCACAGATAAATACAACAAAATAAAATGATACGACCAAAACAAAAACTGTGGTATTGTGTAAATATAATAATCAATACAAATTCACTGTGTAAATGTGTAACTTTATTAGCAGTGTCCTTCTGAAATGTGCCAACAACTTTGAGAGTGACATCCTCCTCTCTGCCCCTTAATGCTCTTTGGTCGATATGGTAACGCAAAAATATTTATTTCAAAATAAGACACACAACACAAAACAAATGTAAAGTAAATGAAAATATATAATTCACCATACGCTAAATCAATGAGAGCCCTGTGCTTGTTTCTCTGCAACAAATGTAATGATGGATAATGGGGGACAATCACACCCAAAGTGTGCTGTAATATCCCCTGATGTAAAATGTTCTGTTCTTATTTAAACAGCTGACTCTGAATTAAGTCGAACATAAAAAATATTTAAATTGAGGAGGAAAACTTTTCACAATATGACGGGTGAAATTCAAAACAGACTTACAGTTCTCCAAGACTTCAGATTTAAATTAAACGGTCCAGGTATAAACAAAACATTACCATTTAGAAGTTATCTAAGTGACTTATATATTGTGTTTAACCCAAGTAGTGAAAGAAACGAAAAGGGTTTTTAAAACAAAGTGCCGGGAGTCCGCGCCTTCACCACCCAATCAGCCAGGGCTGGACTGGGACAAAAAATCAGCCAACTACACCACCAGGTATTACAGGAAAAACCTTAAAGCCTTTGAACTGAAACAAACGCTGTTGTGACAGTTATGTACACTGTCTTGTTGGTACTATATGTATGATGTATCACCTTCATGTTTCCCTCTCACCAGATATCCAAACCGATATCGTGGCCAGCAGCTTTTACAGCTGTGGCTCCAGCAAACATCAGCTGATACTAGAAAGTCATTTTAAATATATTCTAACAACAGCTGATCAAGCTTAAACATCCGCTGGTTTCCTCTTTCTGGCGCAAAGAGAGACGGGACTTTCAGCAGAAAAGCCGATCAGCTGATCATTGATCAGTTTCATGATTGAAGTAGCAACAGGAGAGGGAGGGGAGAGAATGAGAGAAGAGGCAGCTGTGCAGCAAAGACACAGAATAACTCCAGTTTTGTGTCCTTTTTTCATTCTAGCTGAAGTATGGGACAAATTGCTTCCTTTTCACCTCAATGCAGATGTATTGTAATTGGTCCAGCTCAGAGTTGATCATGACCAATTGGCTAATCCACCACCTTTCATTGTATAAACTGTTACAAAAACAAACAAACAAACAAACAAACATAAAAATGAAAAATCACCATCGGCCCACTGGTCAAATGCCTGGTATGCCCAATGGCCAGTCCAGCTATGCGGTCAGCTGGTGGGTAACAGGCATCTCCGAAAACGTTAGAGCACTTTTGCAAATATGTGATGTCTTGAAAAATCAAGCAGATATTTGAAGTTTACACAGCACCATTCTCACATGAAAATATCTTAAAAATTTACTTTGTGACCCAGAAAGAGTAATATTTCAAACTCTGCCACTCTGTGTTTTGTACTGAGTTTTGGACGAAATGCATTCTGGGATATTGCTTTTCGTCATTTCGAGCTGATTGGAGACCAAAACAGACAATCAGACTTTTTTGCATCCAAGTCTGTGATTGGCTGGTTTTATGGCACAAATATAATGGTGTACAGAAAGAGCTGAACATGTACGGGCAGAAATGTTGAGAGCGCGAGCAATACATTGCGAGCTAGCGCAAATGCAAAAGTGAGAGGTGCTGCTATTGTGTGTGTGTATGGATAACAGCAAACACTGAAATACATTTTTTTGCACGCAGCAATGAATTTTGTTCACTCAAAATAAATTTCTCCTCAAAATACAACACTTGCACCTGAATTTTTTTTTTTTTTTACCTGCGCTCAGAATAGTAGCACAAAAATAATGCCATCGCTAGATGCCTTATTGTAACCATGGTTTTAGGGTGGACACAAAGAAGATAAGAGGATATAAGAACAATTTACAGTGCTGCTTCAGTATGGAATTATTTCTACATGAAAGCTTAGCATGAGAAAAAACATTTTATTTTATTTACATTTTATTAGTGGTCCCCGTGGTAATTGGAGGAGTTAGGGCAGTGACCGCAATCTTGGTGATCATTACCAGCACATCCCACAAACGGCATCTGAGATCTATATGCAGAACAGTGCAGTCATAGGAGTAGCAAAGTTAATGCATGGGACCCTCAAGCTCCCAGGCCTCTGGTAGAGGACCTGAGCTAACTACTGCATTATTTAAACATGACACACACACACACACACACACACACACACACACACACACACACACACACACACACACACACGTATATGATACAATAATACAGTAGCATCAAAATGGAATGTTTCATAGTTCAGTGATGTGTGCAGTAACAGTACAACAAAGTTCACAACTCAGTATTGCTTTAAAACAACATTATAATTGAATATGAGCTGTATGGTGGGGAGTCCAAAGTATTTAAACCCTAGTGGGTGGTATCCTTAAGGGGATCATTGACCCGCTATTAATCATGTGTCTCACATGAGCTAAGGTGTCAAAAGAGGGGACTCTCCACATCCAGCTTTTAAAGGAACTGTAGCTCTTGGATGCAAGGTGAATATCCGAGAATCATCTTCAAGAATCGTCTTCAAGATTCACCTCGCATATTTATCACTACATGCATCTACTTTCAGTACTAGTAGTAGTATTTATAGTTCCTTTGAGCAATCACTTCCTTCAAACCATCAACATGCCCATTATACCTGATTCCTACAAGACTCCCCCAAAAAGTCCTAGACTATATTCACTGTTTGAAGGCACTATTGGCCTTCAAACAAATAGTAATTAAATCATTACTTAAAAAGTCATCACTTTACCCAGCTTCTGTGGTACAGACACCCGCCTAAATTTACGATTACGTTTAAACTTTCCTTTTGGACAAAGCATATACAGTTGTATGGCAAAGTGTTTGCCCACCTGATTTACTTTTTTTTGTATGTTTGTAACAATGATGTTTCAGATCATTAAACAAAATTTTAATATTATTCAAAGATACTACAAGTAAATACATAATGCAGTTTCTAAACGATAGTTTTTATTATTAAGGGGAAATTAATCCAGACCTACATTGCCCTGTGCAAAAAAAAAGTGATTTCCTCTTAAACCCACTAACTGGTTGGGCCACCTTTAGCAGTAAAAACTGTAAACAAGTATTTGCAATAACTGGTAATGAGTCTTTTACAGTGCTGTTGAGGAATTATGGCCCACTGATTTTTGCAGAATTGTTGTGATTCAGCCACAGTGGTAACTTAACCTCCATGAGGTCTCTGGATGTTAAAATCAAACTAGTTACCAGTCATCAGTTACACCAGCCAAGTGACACAGACGCACAGATGTATAGAGAAGTACAGTTTGACTTGGAGTTAGGAATGGGGATTGAGAACTGGTTCTTGTAGAGAACTGGTTCCCAGAAGCTCAGTTCCTTGGAGTCAATAACCTGCTTTCCTATCGATTCCACTTGCACTTGCACAACAATCATCTGATTTCAGCTGAGTTTGTGTGCTGGAGGAGGAAAATGCTGGCTCAGTTTGCAGCGTGAATATTGACAATACTTTTACTTTTATTGTACAAAAACGAGAGTGTAATGGTGAAGTGAAGACTACATCCAGGACAGAAACAACTGCATTATACTGATAACTGAACTTCTTTCTTTGCGAGCACGTGCATAGCCAGAGTGCTAACTCTAAGCTAGCCAAAAACACAGAGTTATGTTAAAGCTGAGTAGATGCCGATCCCAGCTCAGCAGTCAGACTCTGAACTTCTAACAGCTAACAAAAACAATGATGAGCAGTCAGGCTGCAACCTCCATTTCTACCTGTTCATATTTCAACACAGAATCACTGTGTGCTGTCAAATTTGTGTTTATACCTAAATAATAAGAGAAAGATCATATCTGACTTCATTAAGATGGGATTTGTGTTGGTGTGTGGGACTGTAGCCTGTAGGTTTATATTATTAACTGATAATTATGAGACAGTGTGTTTCAGATCAGAGTTACAAACCAAATAATTCCGTAAGATAAGATAATATAATATAAACCTTATCCCATAAGTGGCAAATTTTCTTGATAACGTACTGCATTACTTTTTAGAAAGGTTTTCTGTGTTACATGTGTAATACATTACTTATTTCTTTTGAGCAATGACCCCAACACTGATCACAACAGATGATAAATACCTCCAACTTTTACAAACATTTGACCACTCAGCATGTAATTAATTTGCACAAATGTGTCTTTGATATGTTGCTTAGAGATGGTGGTGACTCTCAAATCAGAGTCAATGAGAACCCAATGAGACTTGGTATCAAATTGATAGCAATAATGGAATTGCTAAAATGATCTCAATTACCATCCCTCCTTGAAAAGCTTTTTTAAAAGTCAGGCTTTTTCATTTACCACTTGCAAAATCAGTATTCACATGGCAGTCTTTTAAAGGTTTGTCTTTATAGTTGCAGCTGGAAATAGTATCTTTACATTTAAAATAGTTTAAAACATCAGCAAGCAATATAATGACTGCAATCATAAATAAACATTTCAGTGAAATGTTGTAAATCAGGTATGTCAACTCAAATTTACTCACACAAAGATGCCACACTGGAAAAAATGGCCCTCCAAAAACAAGAAAAAAAAACTTAATACAAAAATAGAATGAAGCTGCACAATTTCCAGTTTTTATTGTTTATATTGACATGATAGCCTCTGGTAAACTCAGATACAGATACATGCTTAGATAAGCAAAATAGTACTGAAAGTATTCACAAATGCATTTTATATATGTAAGAAGACACACCTGAAGATATATTTAAAAATCTCACATAAAATATGATATGCAGTAATTATCTAGATAACAATACCAGAATATCAGAATTACAAATGTCAGAGCTCTACACAACTAAAACTAAGATCAGATCCTTATGCATTGTATAAAAGTAGAATAGATGACTTGACAGACAATGAACCAGGACCAATCAGGACAGAAAGATCAGGTCAGATCAGGATTTTCTGCAGAAATTATTCTCTCAGTTTCACCATTTCACAATTTTCACAGAATTGCCCTTCATAGAAGAAAAGAAACTTGAATAAACATCTTATCTAAACATAATATCTTGGAAAGATAAATCTCTCATCCCATTTCATTACACATGGTACATGGTTATACATGCAGACAATCTAAAGCCAAAATTATAATGTGAAATTAGGCAGTTCCCTGACTTTTATGCTGATAATATTCAGCTCTACTGCTCAGAAGAGCAGTAGAGCTGAACAGTTTGGAAGTCCATAAACTGTCCTTTTAAAAACTGACTTTAAAGCTTTGAATCATGACGCTCCTGCCTATATTTCTGATCTCTTAGAACCTCCCACTCCTTCTCGCAGCCTGAGATCATCTAATCAAAGGCTGTTGGTAGTTCCCCAAACACGTTTTAAAACCAGAGTTGATAGATCTTTTAGAGTGGTGGCCCCCAGGTTGTGGAATTCTCTCCCTCCGGAATTTTATTTATTCTTTTAAACATCATCTTAAGACTCACTTATTTAGATTAGCTTTTAATTAGATTTGTACTGTATGTTTGATTGTACTGTTTTATGTTTATGTGTTTTATATTATTGTGAAGCACTTTGTGGTTTTTATCCTGTGAAGATTGCTATATAAATCAATAAAGTAAAGTAAAGTAAAGTAAATTCCATGAACACACTTCTCGAACTCTTGTTATTTGCTGTTGATCATCTTACTGGAGGAAGTTGCTTCAGCTGATTTTTTAAGCCTTCTTAATGAACATACAAACCACAGGAAGATGAAAAAACCTGCAAGGCAAACAGAAGAGAGAGCAAGAGAGAGTTAAATAGAGGAGGTTTGGACAGTGAGCCAGACATACAAATCATGCAATAAACCTGATATTTCAACAGTGTCAGATTGCTGTTTATCCATAGATGGTAAAAAACAAAAACAAACAAACAAAACACACCCCAACAGAAACAGTTGTATTGAAATCTGCTAAAAATAGAACCATCTATTTGATAGTACAGTGGCTTGGAAAAGTATTCGCCCCCCTTGAACTTTTCCACATTTTGTCACATTACAGCCACAAACATGAATCAATTTTATTGGAATTCCACGTGAAAGACCAAGTTTTTTCATTTATCTTTAGGCATGAAAATGATTTTTGTACTTCTATGTGCATTTTTAACTTCATTTTTTTAAACATGTAATTTTTTCCTTTTTCTTTTTTTAACATGGCAGGGTATGGAGTGACGTGACACATCAGTGTCCAGTGTAATGGTTAATGTGCACGTAAACCATCAACAATGACACAAATACAAGAAAACAGCCTTCGAATAGCTGTCCACTGTAGTCACTAGTATGCATGAAAGGGTTAAATATGCATTTTCTGGTCATTTCAACTTTTATTTCAACCATCTATTTTCACAGCCACATATCTAATTTAGATTCACTGGGGGACTGGATTTTATCTGAGCTTTGACAGGTAGGGTATGCCCCGAACTGCTTGCCAGTCCATCACAGGACTAATATAAAAGTCTTTTTTATAATGTCATACAGTATTCTTGCAAAAGACCCATCATACCCAACTGATGTGACCACAACGGAATCCTAACCCATATTTTGGGAGTCACTAGTGGTTATTTCATATTAAAACCACCAAATCTGAAAAAAGTTCAGATCTGATCCTGTAGAATCGGCTGATTTAAATGAAGTTATGCATAAATACGTTTGGCCTTTTAAAAACTGCGATGAAATTAAGTTTACATTCATTTCACTTGTTAAAATCCACAATTATTTTCTGTTATTTTGGTTAGATTTAGTAGTAATTTTTGATTGAACACACACAAACACACACACAGAAGAACTAAATGAATGAAACACAATATACAGACCTTGCAGTGAGTTCAGGAGACAGAAAAGGTAGAGGGAAATGTTGGTCAGGTTACTGAACGAGAAGAAGACCAGGCCCCAGGTAATGCCGAGCAGAGCGCAGACACCCAGCAGGGGAAAAATTGCTTGCTTGGCGTTTTTGTGGCGAAGCTGTCCAAAAACAAAATGACACAAGACACAGCAGATTAGAGACAAAATCTGAAACTAACAGAGGCCTTCACATGTGTTTTAAAGGTAATGACAGGAATTCTTCAGTATTTTTTTTTTTGTTGTTATTTATTTTTTATAGACACTGTAATGGAAATTAGGTTTTAGGTACTGAAATATTACTGGAATGTAAACAGTTTATTTAAAAATCCACATGAACCATTTCTCATGCAAAGAAATGAAAATTATCTCGAAAAACCAGCAGTCCTTGTTGTTAAGACCAGTTCATTGTTGGCGGGCTTATCAAAGGATACAATTTTGTGGAAGGATTTGGAAATTACTATAAATATCAAAGGTTGAAGTTTATTTAAAAAAGGATTACAAGAATAACTCATACCTCTTTGTTATACCCAACATTCAAAACACGTTTGACTGTCACCATAAACATGATCATGTTAAAGAGGAACACCATGGTGAACAGTCCAGTAGTAGTGACCGCCTTCACTGTTTCATTAGATATATAGCATCTACAAAGAAAGAAAACAGACAGTGATTTCATCTCACACAGTTATATGTTTATATATATATAGTGCTTTCGGTTCGGTATGCATATGTATTGAACAATACAAAATTTTTAATTTTTTTTATCAACGTTTCTTCTGACGATGCTGTCTGTGTTGAGAGCTCAGTGGATCTGCGTTCGACTACTCCGCCTAGGCTGCACTGTCGAGCGCAGATCCACTGAGCGCAGGGCAAGCTAGCAAGACAGAAGCTAAGCTCGTTGCAACATGGCAAATTTAATCTCCCCCACCCTCATTCAGATCTGGCGTTTGGAACTATTTTGGTCTTCATGTGACGTATGACCCTGAAGGTAAGCGCGTCATGGACAAAAGTAAAACAGTATGTCGGATGTGCCACGCAATGCTCAATTACATGGGTGGGAACTACTGCGTTAGTGCAGTTTGCTCGTTAACGTGTTGATGCCGTCTAGCCCCACGCACGGGGCGATCCGCGGTAGCTCGTTAACGGAGATTTGCCGTGTTGTGGCGTTAATGTCATTTCAACGAGATTAACCTGAAAGCACTAGTGGGAACACAATGAATATGACTGCACATTTATGCCGACATCATCCTAGTGCAAAGACAAGTGGAAGCAGACAAAAACAACAAGCATGCATGCTACAAATTTTACCCGAGTCATTTAGACAGCCGTTAGCACATGATTCTCCTTATGGGGACCTGATATGTTTAATATGCTGCTGAGAATATAGCTCAGAAGAAGCGTACAGTATAGCTTTTATTTTGGAAAGAGCCATTTCTCTGTAACAAACTCTCTTTTCCAAAGATGAGTGATTTCTCGATCAGATAGATTTATTATTTTATCCCTTTGTTGTTCCAGCAACATCAAATTTAAAAACTGTACTTTTGACTTAAAATATATATTTATAATTTTAATAAATGACAAATTAAAAAAGCATGAACATTTTTTTTATCGAAAAAACATCAAACCGAACCGTGAATTTTGTGTATCGTTGCACCCCTAATATATATATATATATATATATATATATATATATATATATATATATATATATATATAGAGAGAGAGAGAGAGAGAGAGAGATGAATGACTCTGTGTAATAAATATTTTCCTCACATTTTCATGTCATCATAGTTTGATCTGTCTAGAGGGACATGGCCATAAAAGCCTCTGTCTGTGATAACCACCACTGACACAATGACTGCAGGAACACCTGAAACACAAAAAATGATTAGTCACGCACAAGATTGCTGACTGCTTCCTGTTTGAAGGATTCCACTTACCCCATCCCACCACACTGAGTTTGAGAATGTATCTGCTGACAGAAATGTTAAAGATTTTGACTAAGAGAAGGTAGAGGTGGAACCCCTCCAAGGCCATCCAGGTGAAAGTGGCCAACAGGGAGTAGTGAAGGGCAAGAGCCATGTAGAAACAGAGCCAAGTGGAGGGGTGTGCTGCCACTGCCTGACTGGGCAGGAAGTGCAGGTTGAGGAGGATCAGGGCGATGACGAGATTGATGTGGATGTTCATAGAAACATCTTTTCTGAGCGTCCTGTTGGATAGAGAAGAAGGGATCTATTGTAAATGACAACTTTCTTTGTCATATTTGATTGAAAAATATGTTGATGGGGAAAAAAACAAAAACAAAAAACCACAAATTACCTGTTTGTGATGAAGAGTAAAACGGTGATGATCAGAGTAAAGAGAGACACGCTACAGCCAATCACAGAAATGTATGCTAATATCTCAATTTCTTTTTTTGAGACGTGCACAGAAGGAGACGTCTGTGGAGCAAATACACTTTCACATTATTTGTTCACATTATTAGTGGCACAAAATTGAGGTTTTTAGATGTTTTAAGTTTAGTGATTCTATATTTACTAGGTGGACAAATCCTAAAAATGGGGCGGTTATTTATTTAAGATAGTTTTTTTAAATGTATTCATTTTACAAAATGTTTAAGTTTAGCCTTTTTAACTTTAATAACAATATTTCAGACCTAACTGCTTTTGTTACAATTGGCAAGTTAACTGGCATATTAAATCACCTCTGCTGTTTTTAACAGAAAGCTAATTAAATGTTACTGTATCCGTTATAATAAACTCACAACTTTTATTCCAGTAGCTGGTGTGTAGGGGTCATTAGCTTGTTGCCTGACCCAAGCTTTAGCTGTCAGACAGAGTGCCTCACATTTGACACTGTAATGCATAGGTACACCGTGAATGCAGTCAGCTCAATGACTGCAAGGTACCACATCATTCCACGCTTGAGTATGAGCTGCGTGGACCTTTTCCATGTTTGGTATTCTTGTACGTTGCCTCCATTTTGTTCTTGCCTGTCTGAAGGACACTGGACCTCATTTACTAATATTTGCATATAAATGTTCTTACCCTGGCTAGGGCTGCCACAAACGATTATTTTGATAGTCGACTAGTCACCGATTATTTTTGCGATTAGTCGACTAATCAGATCATGCATCCATTGGACGTAAAACCTACAGCTTATTGCACCAGCAGCATCTGCTCTTATATAACTATCATTAGCTTACAGCTTTAAGTGTTTAAGGTATGTGCTAACTAAAAAAGACAAGATGTTAGTTTATTACATTTTAATGAAATTTGCAGATTGTTTCGGTGGAGTTTAATAAACTCAGCCGTCTGCTCCTTGCTATCTAAAATATAACAGGACACCGGAGTATATTCTCGAGCATCTCACACTTCTGATGATCAGCTGTCTGCTTGACGTTTATTCAGTTGTGTAAAAACTGTAACTTTAATCTCAGCCAAACCGATTTACTCAGGAACAAATAAAATACAAAAAAAAGCAAAACAATAACATTTTTAAGTTATCTAAGTGACTCATATATGTTTAACCTGAGTAGCGAAAGACAGCGGTGGGTTTGAAAACTGTTTGCTGGGAGGCCAGTGTTCTCACCGGCGCTAGTGAGCCTTGCCCCCGGCTAGCTATCGAGCTAGTGGGTAACAGACGTCTCCGAAAATGTCGGAGTGTTTTTGAAAATATGTGGTGTCTTGATAAACTGAGCAGATATTTAAAGTTTACACAGCTACATTCAAGCTTGAATATATGTTAAACGTTTATTTTGTGACCCAGAAAGAATAATACCAGTAATATTCAAACTAACTAGCTGCTGCCATTGTTGGAAACTGAGCTGGGCTGCGCTATGAATTCTGGGACACAGCTTCTTCTTCTTCGGGGTTAATGGCAGCTGGCATCCTTGTACATGCAGTGCTGCCATCTTCTGTTTCGGTCCGTTATTACACGCTTAAATCCTACTACTTATTCCTGCGTCTTTTGTGATCTTACAAAGCTTCAAACGATGCGTCGACTATTAAATCAGTCGGCGACGATTTTGATAGTCGACGTAATCGTAACTAGTCGACTAATCGTGGCAGCCCTAACCCTGGCAAACCTTCATAGCAAGCAATACTTGTTTAGTGTTTTCCTAAACTTTTGGATTTAACAAGCCTAACTGAGGCATGACAAAACTGTGATGTAATTCTTTTTAAAACTCTCCTTCTTATTTATTTATTTAAAAGATTTCTTAAATTACTGGCATAATTTTATGCCTTTTTTTGTTCATTATACTTTGTATATTAAAAAAGAATAAATCTACCATGAGCACGCCGAAGTATGTGAAATGGTCACAGGAACAGGTGACATTACTTTGACCATCAGTCCACCGAGTGCGACAGCCATCCGTACTGAAATCTGGTAAGTGAAACAAAAACAACTATTATCCATGAGATGCTGTCACCTCTTAATTATATCAGTTCACTCAGAAATCTGTAATGTTGAGTGAAACTAGAAACCCAGATGACTACAAATTTAAAAAAGACATAGTTATGGTACATATTACTTTTTATGAGAGACATCATGCTTGGTTACTCACTGTTTGTTGAAAAATTAAAGAACTGACAGGAGGGTTCCTGGGTTTTCTATGGCAAAAATAAACAGACATATAACAAAATAACTATTTTATATCTGTTTAGTGTTATGCATCTATATTTTTTTACTAACTTTTAGTAATAATAATAATTTACACAGACTTCCATAATATTCAGGATTATATATCAATATGCAAGAGTGGAACAAGTGATGAAATGAAATTATAATTACATTTATATCCTTAAAGTTTATGGTGATGTTGACAGGATCCTTAAGACCTGATATTCGCTTGCCCTGCACACTCAGGATAACCAGTCTTCGCTCATATACATCATATAACACTCCCGCATCAGTCTAGAATGCAACACATACACCAGTTCATTTAAAAGTTTGTTCATAATGATTTTACATAAGATTTTTATAAAATTCTAACTGCAAAAGGGGAAAGCAACTCAGAGATAATGTCGCACTGTTTTGAATCTGTCATTTACATCTTAGTAAAAACAAGAGGTTTGTCTTTTCCCATGTACTACTACTCTACCCCCTAAATTCAAATGTTTCTAAATTTGTATTGCTTTACATTTTGATTTACATAATACCAAAAGATCAACTTCTTGTGCATCACTGTGTTTGAGTAACTCTTCCTCTTTTTTCAAAACATAATTCAGCCTGCATGATGTGTAACACAACCCTTAACCCATTTACTTTTTTTCCTTTGTAATAATAATAAAGCAAATTATGTACAAAAATACTGAAAGGAATTCTGAATGAGTGTGAACTTGGCTAAAACTTGGCCAATGATATACAATCAATCACAAAAAAAATCTATGTGAATTTGCAGTTGGAGTTACGTGCAGAAATAAACTATAAACACTACAACAGTAAAAGATAAATCAGGTTTAAAAATGGTACCTGCTCACAAATCAAATAACAAGATAGCTCCCCAATACCCAGTCGAATCAAGTATCCATGGGATTCATTGGAACAAGCTTGATTTAGAACTCAAAACATATTTCATATTGACTGTGAGAAAATTGTGGAGAATTTTATACACAACAGAAGAAACAAAGTATTTTACAGAAGCCCATATGCTGCCCTACCCCATTTGTTTCAGGCAACTTAAACAAGGAGAACACAATCTTGTCCTGTTGTCCAATATCCAGAGTGCTTGGTAGCTGAACATGCACTTTGCTCTTGGGGACCTGACTCAATCCTGCCTATATCATTCCCAGAAACAGAGGGAGAAATATTGCATTTGAATACATGAAATAGTATGATAGAACTGTCACAGCTACTGCACAGTTGATGGTATTTAAAAGGCTTTTTGAAGTATTAATAGCAAGGAAATTTAGAAATGGAAATTTGTTCAGTGATGCAATAATTGATAAGAAAATAATATGACCTGCAAATTGTGCTCAAGGCAATGTCAATCAAAGCAGTAATCAGTAAAAGTCATCATCTGAGATCAAAGTGTGTGTACACATTGTTTAAATATCGTCTAACAGTTGTTCAGATATTTCAGCCCAAGCCAAAGAAATGATTGGACGTGGTTAGTATTGCTCCCAAAAAGTGAAAACAGCAGTGTCAATCCTTTCTGTCTTTTGGGTTTTTACCTCATTGTCACTGGCATAAATTTCAAGGCCTGTAAAGGAACCAGTGGGTTTGAAGAGGAGAGCCACAAAATTGCCTGAAGATATATTTATGACTCCTTTTACTGGAGTTTCTTCTAGAATTTTTTCTAGGCTCATCAAGGCTCTGGTGGAAAAGGACAAGAATAGTTCATCACAAGTATTATATTAGTTTACACCCTGTCATCGATTCAATAACACAAAAATATTCTTAATATTACCAAATTCTTCATTTTTAATGTAAAGTGTTTTACAAATTGCACTCACCCACCACACAAATGTTCAAACACCAAATTCTGACAAACTGAAAAAAAAAATCATGTATTTAGGGTAAATAAAATGCTTACTCAGCAGGGTTTGTTTGGGTTGAACCATCCAGGATGTTTGTTGTATACCTCATACAGCAGCTGGCTGTAAAGTAATTAAAGGAAACAATTTAAATAAATTTTTCATGGGGGTATTACGTTTCAGCTCAAAATAGACATTATTCATTGTATCATGAACTTTTAGCCATAGACTACTTTGTGCAAAAGAAGTAAATGGACTGGTTCTGGTTCTTCTCACCTACCTAATGGAATAGTCCAGGGGTGAGTGGACTATTTAAGCGGGTGAACGCAGGTGTTCAGGAAGGAAGGACCAGGTCAGTGTAGCTGTATGGAGTTTGACCTTAATTTCCGTTGATTTAAGTTTAGTTATGTTTATTTGAACTGAGTTAATTATGGAGTTGAGTTTTTTTTAAATTTATTTTTGTAAATATGGTTTGGTCACAAAATGGTGAATAAATCACTCGCTACACTGGACAGCATCTGTCTTCTGCACTTCTTTGGCCGCTTAGGTCAAGTTCTACCACATTTGGTGGCAGCAGCAGTGGGTTTCCAGGCCAATTAATGAGTGGAGAAGATGTCTACCCAAGCAAAGAGAGGGCTTGTTCCAGAATGTGAAGCAGGTGATTTACAAGATGGCAGCAACCAACAAGGGGCAGTAAGTGGCTATATTGATGGACAAGAGAATGTGGCTGAATTGTCCAAACGTTTGCGAACTCTGATGCAACAGCAGGCTGAACTCGATGCTAAACTGGAGCAAGAGCACAAGCACCAGGAGGATAGATGCAGGCAAATCCGGCATCAGTTTGCCCAGGTTCAACAGCAGGTGCAGCAGGGCAACCAATAGCGTCAGTTGCTTGAAGTTCAAGCATCTACATCTGCGTCTTCAAGAGGACCTACTCCAGAACCATCTTCCAGCACACAAGAATCAAATAAGTTTGACTTGGAGCCAGTACATCAACCCAGTGAAGCACAGCTTTCAACACTGATGAGACATTCAGACTGGAAGGTGCCAAAAATTCAACCTGACAGTGAAGGTAAGGACATTGAACATTATTTGATCACATTTGAAAGAATTACTAATTGCCACGAGATCAGTGGGCTCTTCACCTAGCACCACTGCTAACTGGGAAAGCTTGTTCCGCCTATGTAGCTATGGATATTGATGACACTATGGACTATGCAAAAGTAAAGTGTGCTGTCTTGCAGAAGTATGAAATAAGTTTTGACACCTATCGAATGAGGTTTTGTTCTGGTACTTTTGGAGAAGAGGGAACCCCAAAGACGAACGATCAAATTGGATATTCCATTGTTATGGAACAGTTTCTCAAGGTTCTGAATCCTGATATGCAGATGTGGTTTAAGGAACATATCCTAAAGACTTCCAAGCACGCAGCAGAACTGGCTGAAGCTTTCTTAGCAGCTTGTCGACCATCAAAAGACTTCATTCAAGCTAGGTTTTTTTTTCCAACATGCCATCGAACGAGTTAGGTGGTGGAACTGACTTAAACGCTAAGCACACATGACAGAACTGGTATAACTCAGATCCTGCCAGATCTGAGACAAAAAATAAAACCAATAAAACATGTCATTTGTGTGGTCAAATAGGTCATCTTAAAGCTCAGTGTACAAAGATGTCTGTTAGTAAAAATTACATTTGTTCTGCTAGACAAACTGAAGTCAGTGAGAATCACAAAAATGAATTTGAATGTCAGCAACATGAGCCATCAATTGGGGTACTTGTTTTTTTTTTTTGTTTGTTTGTTTGTTTGTTTGTTTTTTTGCATGTCCCATTTGGTTCTTTTGCCATCAGAATTGTTGTCTAAGGCAAAGAAAGATGCCCAATGAATTTACTTTACCAAATGGACCACCCCAGCCTTGCCGTATTGGTCTATTTGATTCACCTTTGCTTTTATTGTTTATTTTAATTTCATTTGCTGAACACGGGACAGACTTGACTGGGGAAAAGAAAAGGGAGAAAGAAAGAGGGAAAGAAAAAGAGCGGGGAAGAGGGATGGTGATAAAGGGCAAAAACCAACAAAACAAACAGACAAAAAAATATATATATCAATGACCTGGATCACCTGTTGAGAAAGAAAAAAGAGAAAACAAGCAAAGAAAAAGAGAGCAATATAATAAACAGCGGAGCTCATGGGCAGTGACGTGCCCGTGAGCTCCGCTGGCAGCCAGCTGTGCCAGAGTGACCCAACCTCAGGCCGAGAGAGCCCCAGGCTCCAGGCCCCGACAAGCAGCCACCAGGAGTGAGCCGATGGGTACCTGGATGCCCATCCATCCACCCTTGTCTGAGGGCGTCTGCCACTGGCAGCGAAAGTGGTGGGGGGAGATAGGCCTCCACAGTGAATGTGTGCTGTATTCATGGTGATAAGGTATCGTACCCAATTGCTGAGGTTGCAATTGAAGTTGAAGGCCAGTGTTACACTCTTTCAGTGGGAGTGCTGCAAACTCTGCCTTATCAAGTGGTGTTGGGCCGTGATCTTCCAATATTTACAGAGCTAATAACCAAGCATTCATGTCAGGCTGAAGCAGTTGAAAGTTTGTTAGCGGTCACAAGGTCAAAAGCAAAGGAGCAACAGGTTAATGCTTTGGGTTTGGATGAATTGCCTTTTGCAAATGAGGATGCGCCATTGGACGAGTCTAGCACTCATTCTAAACCAAAAAAGAGCACGTGACAGAGAAGACATGAAAAGGTGAAGAGAACAAGAGTAGCTGAACACATTTTATATCCTTTGAAGTCCGAGGCTCTCCCTAGTGCTAGTGAGGTTGCTTGGCTACAGAAAGAGGATTTAACACTTGAACCATTGTTCTCTAAATGTGTTCCAGAGGCAACTAAAGTTGAGGGAAGGAAGGAAGTGTTTGTGGTTAAGGAAGATTTGGTTACCACAACCAGGGCTAACACAGAGAGAAAGACAACCCTTCACACTCACATTTTTACCTATGCCTAATTTAGACTCACCAATTAACCTAGGCCAATGCATATATTTGGACTGTGGATGAAAACCAGAGTAACTGGAAAGAACCCACCAAAGCATGGAAGAACAAGCAAATGCCACACAGAAAGGTCCCACAGTGAATTCAAAACCTGGGGTTTCTGCTGTGAAGCGACAATGCTAAGCATTGCACCACGCTGCCACCCTAATAAATAAAGAATATTTATGAAATTCATCTAAAACTTGTCCCTGTCTCTTCTCAGTTTACTTAAGATAAAGTTAAGAGAAATGCATTAAACCACTTACAGAATGTTTCATTACAAACTGAACTGCAATAATTGCCACAGGAAGCTCCTGATACACAGCTCCAGGAGAAGCTTCCATGAGATACAAAAGACAACAGCCACCAAAGCATGCAACATGTTATCCTGGGGAAATGGAGAGAATCAGTTTAGAACAACAACAACAACAACAACAAAACACCACTTATTCATTTATAGTTACATGTTTTTTATCAAGGTGAATAGGCCTTGTGATAAACTTCATCATCATCAGTCCAATGTGAAGAGCATCGGTTTATATAACTATTACCCCAATTTCAATTATAGCTGGGCCACTGTGTTAAATGTAAATGTAAACAAAATGCAGTGATTTGTATTATAAATATACATTTGATTATAAATATGAACCCATATTTTATTCACAATAGAACGCACACAAAACATCTAACAATTTTAAGCTCAACATTTTAAGAAAAAAAATAAGGTAATTTTGAGTTTGATGGCAGGAACCCTTCTCAAATAGTTGGGACAGGCTCGGGTGCAAGGTGCAAGATGCTAGAATGCCATAAAGTGGCAAGCATAGTATACAGGAACATTTGTGCCGAGCATGACCTGAAGGCCCCAGGGTCAAAATGGGACGAGCTTCCCTAGTGTGGTTGAAAATGACCAAGCTATGATCCACCGCACCGCAGCAATTTCCTAATGTTGTAAACCTGCTCAACATTTGGCAATAAAACCCTTTCTGATTCTGATTCTGATTCTATATATAAGATGTTATTGTTTATATTGAAAATTTGATGTAATTGCCTTCTAACATCAAACAGGCAAAGAATTGGCGTGTTAATTAAAAAAAGAAAACATTAGGAATAGTGAGGCAGGGTACTTTTGCATTTGTGTTTCAATAAGATTGCACAGTTTCCCCTTACTGCACATGTCAGTAAGAGAATTAGCAAAATATTTATCTGAATGTATCCTTATTTAAATGAAAAATGTTTTGGATGTGGAATACTCATCCAATGGAATGGAATATATGAAAATAACAATAGCAACAACTACAATAATCATAATGATAATGATTATTATATTCATAGAAAAATATGTTTAGAAAAAACATGCATGTAGAAACCCCCACAATCTTACTGCCATGTACCTTTGCAAAAATCATCAATAGGCAACTTTTAGTCCTGATATTCATATTTATTTTGTGTTCTTAAACTAGCATTAAACAGATTAAATACTTAATAAAGAAAGCATCTCTAACATAAAGAGAACAAAAATGAAGCATACCCTTGCATGATGCTAGATGCCCTTGTAGAATTCATTTCCCCTGAAAAGTTAATGGAACACGAATTATGTAACAATTGGAAAAAAAGAAAATGAGTAAACTGCTGTCTTTGACAATGTTTTCTGTAAATTTATAAAAAATGACGTGTAAATGACCTGAGACATTATAATGTCTGTTTTCAGCTACACAAAAACTTGCCTCCTATTAATGTCAGAAAGGTTTCCAAGAACACATAGTAAAGGTAAATTTCTTAGATTCCATATATACCGTATTTTATGTGACTTTGACCTTTGATTGTACTTCTGATTATTTAGATACTTTTTGCATTTAAGAAATGCTTTCTTTCAGTTCAATTCAATTTTATTTGTACAGCACCAATGGCCCTTTTATATTGTAAAGTAGACAATTATACATATGATGCTTGACATAGAAACAGTTTATTTTAAAAATTAAATTTCAATATGGCACGGACATAAAATCAAATGATTTAGTTGTTGTTTTTGGACAGATGTTGAATGTAGTTCAACTTAAGACCTGTGTTTGTTCTCATTTGAATATTTATTATTGCTCATTGATAAGCCAAAAGCATTTCTTATCTAATTTCTCGATGAATCGATGAAATAATTGATAGATTACCATAATAATTAATCTGCAGCCCTACTCAGAATACTAAACATCAAGAGGGCTCATCCCCTGCACCACCATCCAGTGATAACGTTAGCTGAACAAACTTGTCCAACACTAAACGCACTTTGAATATGGAGAATCAAACAATCACACAAATACAAATAGGATTGCAACCTCCTTGAATTAACAACAACAAATGAAAACGAATCAGTGGCAGCCTGGTGGCTCTTTTTAATGTTTTCACATTCTCCAGCAGATTATAACTGGTGGATGCCCAGAACTTGAGGCTCTTGAACACTCATGACCACTTTTGATCACACTGCAATTGCACAGACCACCTGATAGCCACCATTCTGCAAAGAGTGACAGTCTGACCTGGACTGATTGCAGTCCCTCTCAGAGAGATTGCTGGAAGTTTGCAAGTAACTTCTTTGTAATTTAGAGAGAATCTCCAGACAGATTTCAATCTGTATTCCTGCAGCCAGGTGTATTTGTATGGCATTTGTATTGTGGTTGTAATCCTTTAGAACAGGAAGGATGTTGAATGGACATCTAATAATTAAATGTCACATTGATATAAGTTACGTTAAATGAGAATTTCGGCTGTAGACGTAATTTTCAGTGAATTATCACAGCAAGCTTGACTTCATTCAGTTGCCGATTGATAGCAGGATATCTGAAGTAAGTGCTAAAAGTTTACTTTTTAAGGAATATGTGTAGTGCCATTGTCTTTCAGTATTGTGTCTTGTGGTGGTTGTGCCTAACAAACTTCCATTACATTATGTTAGATCTAGAACCTAGACACAGAAGAGACAAGTCAGAGGAAAATAAGGATACTAAAACTAAAAATTAGTCTAAGGAGATCATATTTGGGATGCAACAATGAGTTTTATGTTAAAAAACCGAGGATGCACTGTCCACTTCCTCACTAAAAAAGGCATCAATAAGTAAACCGCAGTTACACATAAACTAGTACTGGACACATAAAAACACATACGACGAAATACTCTAATTCAATACACTAAAGGACAATACACAAAGCTAAAAGAGCTCTCTAATATAAGGACAACAACATGATAGCCTACCCTTTTTGGATCTCATTGTAGAAATGATTTCACCTGAAAACAATCCAGAACACACCTGATGTGACAGCAGGAAAAATGCAAATGAGTAAACCTGCTCCGCTTGGAAAGATTCCTGCCAAGTTCATAAAATGACATGTAAACTATCTGAAACAAGAGGCGGAACTATCAACATATATCTATCTCTACTACTCTCTTCTCTTTTCAGGTTGGACAAACCATTTATGGCTTGTCCCTTGTCATTCGCCAGCTGTGTTTGAGCTGTTAGAGTTTTTTAAACACCAGACAACCTTCCTTATGCAACCCCAAAGAGAATCTGTGTTGCAAAACAGAAAAAAAAATATAGAAAGAAATACCAGTTGAAAAACATGGACACCTAACAGCTCCCCTAAACAAACCCAAAGCATCTCTATCGCCTGCTGCTCTCTGGCTGCCAGTGACGTGCAATACTGATTTCTATTCCGATCTGATAGCAAGTAAAATTCAGGATGGCATCGATGATACAGTATACTATAATGTATACCTTTTGTAATGAATAAAAGACATCAGACTTATTGTTCTTATTAATTAGAAAGAATTATTATACAAGAAATAAAAAAACATGAAAAGTAAGTACCTAAATTTTCAAATGAAAAATGAGTGCGACTGATTGAAAATCATAAAACAACTGAGAAACATTTTATCAATACAGGTTATATTGATCTATCTTATGTATGAAATATTATGAGTTGTAGCTTACAGCTACTGCATATATTTTAATGATACCCAACCTACGTAATGCTCTTTAAATGCTCTACGCTACATCTTTACCTGACTAAATCTAGTCCAACTGAATCCATGTGATGGCAGGGACACACATATGACCCCCAAGGTAAACTAATACAGCTATGTACTGTAGCATGTATTTATTTACTAATTACTAATTTCATAACCATATTTGTGAATGTAAATTTGAACAAATGGGATTCTGTAATATTTATCATACGAGGAAGTCCCTGTTGTTTAAATGTCAACAGAACGTCAACACTTTCCAAATTCAGCTACACGCGTGCTTCCAGCTCCACGTTTTCTCCCGCTGCACCTGGAAGCACACGTGAGCTGTGACGCATTTATACAGCTGTATTTTACATATCACCGTGACAGGTTTGTCAAGTAGCTTCTGTCAATCATTCCGATGAACCCGATAATATAACTACTTTTCACTGTTTTTCCGTTAATGTTAAAGTATAAATGTACCCTAAATTATTAAAATGTGAATATTTTAAAATGAGAATCAATTCTAGAGAATAAATATCTGGTATCGGAGGAATCGATATTCCAGTATTTATCTGCACACCATTATCCCACAGACTGAAAGTTGATGTATCCTTTGACCTACAGACCCGAGCGAGGATATATTCATGTATATCCATGTGTTACGGGCCTCCTGAAACTACTCTTGTGTGAGTGTGGTGTTCTCTCTGCCGCCTCCTCTCTTGCGCCACCCCTCTGTCTCTCTCTCACTCTTCTCTCTTCCCAGGACACAGCTGCTGTTCATTGGGCTTGTTTACCACCTGGGCCCAGTCAGCAATCACCTCTCTGAGGTCATAGAAGTTGGGGATGAACTGGATGAGGCAGGGTGGTATTCTCTGGTGTCTCCAGATTGTGTCAGAAGAGAGCCTATGGTGTGGAGTAGTGGGAGCAGTGGGGAGTAGTGGGGAGTGTAGCTGCTTCATGTGAGTAGTGTGAGCTTGTGGGCCTCAGCCGCAGTAAAGCTAGCTGCTGGTAGTGACATGATGGGCCTGTGGGCCCCTGGAAGTTCCTCCTCGTGATGTCGAGTTTTTTGTTTGGTTGTGTTCTTTGTTGTTGCGACCTTCTTTCTTTTTCTAGTGTAATTGGAAGAACGGCCTTGCCGGCTCTTCTAGTTAAGATTATCTATAATAAAAACTATTTTATTTATTAAACACCTCTGTTTTCCTATCCTTCTGTTTTGGACCCATTTGTTACCAGTCCCCACACACACACCCCTAGAACACATGTAAATGCATTTTATCCAGCTCCTTCCAATTTAACAAAATGAACAAGACTACCTGAATAGCAGCAACCTCAACATGGTCTTTATCTTTAGACACATCCTCCTCTTCTGTGATCAAAGCCTCCATGGCTGTCAGCTGTTTACATCTGCTGCTCATTTTGTAAAACTCTATATGGTTTGCTCCTTTCCTGGTGAGTTTCCACTAAGTGTAGGTGGAGTTTGCCCACACAAGGGGAAAAGGGTCCCATCAAAAGTCAAAACAACCCTATTTTTGCAAGAGGTCAATAGGGAGTGTGTGTTTGTTTGTTTGTGGTGAAATATGTCTCACATTAGCTTTTCACACATCTGAACCCTTAAACCTGCACTTTTATTTAACTTTTAAAGTGGATCAATTTGACCTGCAACATAACAGCAGTGCTAAGGTCAGATTAATTAACTAAATCACCTAACAGTGCAATTCTCCTGTGTCACAAACCATGCATTTGCTGTTTGTGGAGGTGAAATCTCTTCACACATGATTCCACTTACAATATATACTGGATACAGTTATTCGGGGGTGGCTGTGGTTCAGGAAGTAAAATAGGTCACCTACTAATCTGAAGATTGATGGTTTGATCCCTGTCTCCTCCAGTCTGCATACCAAATATCCTTGGGAAAGATACTAATACCAAGTTGTCTGAGTGTCTTCTCTGTGTTCCGTTCCTTTGTTTCTCTGGTCTGTCATGCTTTCATGTTGTTTCTCTCTGGTCTCAGAATCAAGCCCACGTGTCTGAGTCTCTCTCTGTGTGTTAGTTCCTGTTTTACTGCAAACATTCGTGTTGCTCACAATAAATCAATTCATAAAGTTAAACATAAAGAGAAAAGGATGCTGTGTTTATTGTTATAACCACACAGGTAGTCTCACATAAATGTAAATGTTGTAATTTGATTATTTTAATAAACCATGTAACTTGGACGGATTCGATGCTGGCGTGACCACAGTGCACACATCTGCTGTTGCTCACAGTGGTCCAAGGGACCGCTCAGGGAGTTTGTGCATTCGCTCAGACACATGAAAAATTAGAGGGAACATTGCTCTTCATAATATTATAACACTCCTATTTTGTTTCTTTTGTGTGCACCAAGGGTAGCTGGTGACTGCAGTACCACCTTCTCCCACTAGTTGGAGACAATTCCCCTCTCACACACTTCCACACTGTCTCCTCTCCTTTTCTTTCTTTTTCTTTAGTTTTCATTGCTTTATTTCCTATTTTTCATTGTTTTTACACCATTGTTTTTAAAAATTTTCACCCACACATCAACCTATTAACTCACTTCTCAAACATCTCTTTTTCTTTCTCTCCAACTGCTTTTCTAACTTTCAACTGGTTCATGCTGAACCCTTTCCCACAAAACCCTTCTCTGCCATCTAACACAACATACTTTTACCCACATTTCTTGACATAGTCAGATATTGAGCTTTGTCCCTGGAACGCCCGCTGGATCAAGCTTCCCTTTACATTCAGAGCATCCTCTGCAATGGCTTTCTTCCATTCCCGGCAGAAAAGTGCTAAAATACCGTCACTTAACCCATTGCGGTATGCGGAAATGATTATCAACACTGGACTCGAACCACCATTCGTGTGATGGCCCAGAACCAAACACAGGCCTGGGGACTCGAACCCGAGGATTTTTCCTACAGAGACTCAAACTCCGGAGTCTGCAGGTACTCCACCGCGGCCAGACAAAAAGTCTCCAGGACTGTACATAAGTTAGCTACAGCTCACCCATCTGCAGGAGTCCCCTCAGAGTCGAATGTCTCAGTGTTGGCTAAAACACACAGTCTAGAGGCTCCTCCATTTCCTCACTTCAACAGGCGGGAGGACAAAGGTACCTTTTCCCTCAGGGGTGATGAGCCCGTCCCGGGAACCGTTGTTCACCAACCACATGGACCATCCTGTTCGTGATGCCATCCTGTTGTGGAAGTTTTCCATTCAATAATGCTTGCAGACAAATGGTGAGCGTAGCTAACATCCTTTTATCAAAAAAGAACAAAAACCCAAGATCGGTGAGAGAAGGCATCGCGGGGCAAACAACTGGCAAAGTCTCTGCTGAACCTGGCACAGCCCTGGGTTTAAATACCTTCTACAGAAACAAAAGGCAGTTTTTTTGGGGTTTTTTTGCCTGTCCCGTTTGGCTCTTTTGCCATCAGAATTGTTGTCTAAAGGCAAAGAAAGATGCCCAACGGATTTACTTTACCAAACTGACCATCCCAGCCTTGCCGTAATGGTCCATTTGATTCACCTTTTATTGTTTATTTTATTTTCACTTACTGAATACAGGACAGACTTGACTGGGGGAAAGAAGGGGAGAAAGAAAGAGGGAAAGAGAAACAGCTGAGAAGAGGGACGGGGAGAAGGGCAAAAGACATAAACCAACAGAATGAGCAGAAAAAAAAATGCATATATCAATCACCTGGATCACCTGCTGAGAAAGAAAAAAGAAAACAAGCAGAAGAGAACAAGAGTAATAGAATAAACAACATCACAATGATATATGGGAATATGACAGTAAATACTAAATATTAAACATTATTGTGCAGCACATAAGATCAACAGAACACAGTGTGCTTTGAGGTAGGAGCCAAAAAGGGTGTAGTTTGTGGGTGTGATCACCCGTGTGTACACCTGTGAGCATGGACGCGCTTGTTTTTTGTTTTTTAAAGGTTCCTTCATGTAATGATCTGCTAGAGGGTGTGGGGGGGCATGAAGCAGGTATGGAGGAGATCAAAACTCCAGACATCCAGAGGCCCCCAGAACACAAGAGACCAAGGAAGACCAACAGAGGGGCAGCCGCGCCACTGTCCCGGAAAGAGCTGAGGAGAGTCCCAGATGAGGGCTCACTCAGCAGCCTCGGAGCAGAAGCCAGGGGGAGTTGCAGTGACGCGCCCGTGAGCTCCGCCGGCAGCCAGCCGTGCCTGAGTGACCGAGCCCCAGGCCGAGAGGCCGGGGGCACCCCACCTCCGAAGTGGCCCGAGCGAGCCCCAGGCTCCAGGCCCCGATAAGCGGCCGCCAAGGAGTGAGCCGGTGTGTACCTGGACGCCCACCCCCGGACACAAAAAACCACCAACGCACCGATGTCTGAGGGAGTCCGCCACTGGCAGGGGAAGTGGTGGTAGGGGGAGATAGGCCTCCAAACCTTGGAGGGCCTGAGATGTCCCCAGAGAGGTGGCGCCTGACACCCAACCTGACATATAGACACAGAAATACAGGCACACACAGACACAAACATCCATTCCCACCCTCATGCTCTCATATGCACTTACTCCACACTCAACCAACGTGGAGACAGACATAAAGAGACGCTGTACACACGATCACACTCCCCAAGCGTACTCTACAAACCGGGTCTAGGTACCCTTGCCCCTGGAGGGGGGAACTGCACCCAGACCCAGGTGGTGTTACCCTTTTCCCTGCGGTGGGGGGAGGCAGACCGCCCCGACTCCGCAGCAGCAGGGAGGCCCCACACTCCAGACCGCAGTCGGACGGCCAACTCCTCCTCCTAGCCCCCCTGCTCCAGCAGGTCGCAGAGAATGGGGGTGAGAGAAGACTCCAAACCTCCCTCCACCCGCTCATTGTAGTGTTGATGCATGTGTGTTCTAAGGTGCATTTAAAACCCAGGAGGGCATGGAGCTACCTGCCAGAGAGCAGCAGGTAAGCGCATGGTCCCTCCTGCTAGCCCTCAATGTCTACGTGTATTTAACCTTGAGAGGTGGGCAACGACACCAGGGGTGGGGTGTACACCCTGATGGTACTTTGGATTCCGTGTATCGTGCCCACCCCCAAGATCCTATATGTATGTGTAATGAGAGTGTGAGTAATGTGAATGTCTAAGTTGTGGGATAAAATTGAGGCAGAGGCAGCCAGAAGGGGACAGAGGGGGGGGGGGGGGTTAGCCTCCTCTGCACCCTGGTGACATACCCCTACTCCAAGGTCCTGCATGTGTGGGTGGTTGTGGTGGAGCGGGAAGAGGGAGGCAGCTGGAGATGGGGAGGGAAGGAAGGGAGGGGCAAGTGACCCCTCCCTGGGGCCAGCTTCCCCGCTGACCCCAGTAGGCACCCCCATACTCCGTGACCCGCCAGGGAAAGGGGGCCCAGGCCCATCCAGACCGGGGCCCAGCGCAGCAGTGCCTCCCGGCCCCACAGAGCCCGGGACAGTCCACCCAACCCCACCGCAGAGAAAACTGCACCCAACCCACCATCCACTCATCTTCCAGACTACATAAGACAATAAACACCCAGGCTGAGATCTTCCTCCACCTCCCCTGTATCTCCCCCTCCTGCAGAGAGAGCCCCTGAGGAGAGGAAAGCTCCTGCAAGATGTGACAATCTTCCCCACCAGTTGAAGAGCCCCCCAGGTGGCTCGATGCACCGGCGGCACCCTGCTCCAGGGCTGGGCCCCCATGCACCCACCCGCCCACAACCCCGGCAACACACCAACCAGGACCCAAGCCCCCGAGGCCCGGGCCCCAGCCCAGAGACGGAGCACCCCCAGAACCTCACGCCCATCCCGGACCCACCCAGGGGCAGCCAGGCTACCAGGTCAGTAACCCACGTCCGTCAGCACAGACCCTCCCCTAGCCCTGCTGCACGCAGCCGCGAGGAAACAGTCACCTGAGAGCCAACAGAGCCCCTAACCGGACATGACCGCTACCCCGGGTTGAGCCCCCCACGGAAGATGCCTCCGGGGACCCCCCCGACGCCCTAAGCCTGTCCCTACCCCCACACCAATCACAACAGTGAAGGCGGGACCAAACTATGACCCCCCCACCCCCTCTAGGTGATGGAGCTGATCAAAGGAGCCCAGAGCAATTGATCTGATGTGGTGGCAGAGGCTGTATCAAGACTAATGTAATCTAATAGATAATTTCTATATTGGTTAGAATTAAGATTATTTTTATTTTTCCAGTTCATGAGGACTGTTTTCTTGGCTATGCATAGGGCAGTGAAAACCATATGGGCGATATTCTTTTCTGAAGTGACATTATCTAAGCTGCCCAACAAACACACTAAGGGGGAAGTTGGAATGTTACATTTCAGACACTTCGATAAGTCTTCACATATCTCGCGCCAAAACTTCTGAACTGGTGGACAGAACCAAAGAGCGTGGATATAATTATCCGGTGAATTGGTTTGGCAGTGTGAGCAGTTGCTGGTAGACGTAAAGCCCATCTTGAACATCCGATGACCTGTATAGTGCACTCTATGTAATATTTTGTATTGAATTAATTGAAGACTGGGATTTCTAATTAGATGAAAGGTTTTTAAGCAAATCTGAGACCAGAAGTTTTGGTCTAAGTTAACTGATAAATCCGCTTCCCATTTTGCAATAGGAAGTGATATTGATTCATCTGTTTTAGAAAGCATTCTGTATATTTTGGATAGTAATTTGGGGGTTTTAAGAGTAAGAAATTGAACCACACTTGGTGGTGTTTGTAGTTCAACTTGACCCGGTTTAAATTTCTTTTTTACTATGGATTTAATTTGTTGATATTCTAAAAATCTTTTCTTGTTGATCCCATATTGTGTAACTAGTCCGTCAAATGAAATAAATTCTGTTCCTTTTAGTATATGTTCTAAATATTTGATTCCTTTACCACTCCAATCTGAAAAGTTTATCATATTATTGTTTTGTAATATGTCAGGGTTGTTCCAGATAGGTGTACGTTTGCATGGGATTAATGAAGACGCTTTTTAGAAATTTTAGAAACTCCCACCATGCTGTCAGAGAAGAGCTGATGTTGATGCTTTTAAAGCATTCATGTCGTTGGATGTTTGAGCTGATAAATGGTAGGTCTGAGATCTCTAGATTATTGCAAAGTGCTTGTTCTACATCTAGCCAAGGTTCATCTAAGAGGGTATGTTTTAGCCATCCTGAGATAAACAAAAGGCAGTTTTTACACCTTTGGTCTTCTCCCAAAGAAAAGTTCACACTTCCTTGCTACCTCTTACAGCGGTTGAAGAGACAAAAGACTGTTCCTGTTGAATTGTCTGCTTCCCCCCAACTTCCTGAGATAAAATAATCCGGCTGTTCAATGGCATCAATGTGTGAGACATTGAGACATGCTAAAACCCAGTGGCACCAAGGCAATATACAATAAATAATGTGAGTAATACATAAATAACACTCTCTGATGATGTGAGTGAATGGAGCTCACCCAGCAGTATCTCTCTTTCTTTCATCTATATGCTTCTAATCATTTGAATAATGTATTTAAATACTATTCAAATTTCTATATCATATTTACTTGATTACACTTTTGATTCCAGTGTTGTATTGGGCTTCACAATCTGCAGCAAAAATAATGAGATATAGGGTACTGTTTTCTTTTACACATGGGTGTAATTACAATCTGTATGTCTGAAACAGAGCCCTCTTGTAAATCGTGAATGTTATTGGGACAACCTGTATAAATAAAGGTTAAATATATAGAAGTGGTAATGTCAATAAAACATTAATTCATTAATTACAATTTACTCTGGTTAACAAAAATAGATTTCCTGACACCTCGGAGTGCCTAGAAGCAGCAGGTACGCCACCTGTTGAAACTGGAATGAAATGAAACAAAACTTCAGATTTTGTAGTTTACTGAGTGTTTTGAACCTTGAAGATCCTCATTGTTTCCCTTCAGTTCAGCTTATAGTGAGTGAGTTTATTTTACGTCTGGTACAGTTTACTTTGGTATTTTTGCCTTTTGTTTTTGTTGCCCTTTTCACCAGCTTTAAAGCCATTGTTCTGTGTTGCAGAGTCATGTGTTTTGGATCCACACCTCTGCCTGCCACACACTTACACCCTTGACAAACATGTTACATAAACAATTTTAATTTTCTTTTATTGTTGATATTAATGTCACAGCATTTAGTGAATTAACAATGCTCGTTCAGATGTACAAAGGACACTACAAAGGACTAAACCAGCACCAGGTGAGGTACTTTCCAAAACCAAATCACATCAGTAGGCAATGCAGAAGGTGTATTTTTCTTGACCTCAGTGGAAAACGTCATCATATCAAGGAAAGGTTTATAATAATAATTAGGAGAAGAAAATTGATACATCTGGCGACACTTATTCTAGACTCCTTGGAAAAGATATATATAAATCTTATAAAGTTTGTATCTGTCTTGTGTGAAACTTGTATGAAAAGCATACAAGAGTGAAAACAGATATAAGATCCCTTGAAAAATTATATAATGAAACTTGTATGTTTTGGATACTTACTAAAACAATATATGAAAGTAATGAGAAAGTGGCCACTTTCATGAGTAAATCATATAAGTTTTTACTATTTCTTTTCCATATGGGATATATTGGTTTACTCCAGAATGCTCTTGTTGTGGTAATTCGTGCAAGTCATATGAATGAGAACAACCAGTAAAAATCATCACTTCATTACTAAGGAACATATGGAATCAGTTAGTGTAAAATAAATTCCTGAATCTTCCAATTTGTGACAGCTGAGAAAAGAAACCCTACACTGATGTATATTTATACATGTAGCCTATTAACAGTATTACTAATGTAAATCACATCATATAGAACCTTGATTAATATCACTTATGTAAGCTTATATTCGTCCTGCAAGGCAAAAACTTTACAACTTTCTTACAACAGCATGATGTTCATTGTTGACCTGAGTGTTTTGATTCATTCTTTTGGCTTTAAATCAGCCACATAAGGCTTGTTTTTCGTTTCATTACGTCTGCTTCTGGAGTCTGCATTTGGATTTGCTACACTTCTTTTCATGACATATTATTAATAATGAAAGCACATGTTAGTAGGAACATCTTACAGTATTACCTATAAACTACACAAACATGGGAGCTTCTTGATGAGTTGGTAGTTGTTCAAACTACTTGCTTGTTGTAGCCATTTCACTGTTTGGCATAGCACGGGGATTTTTAGTCTTTCTCAGTGACATCGCAAACCACAGGAATATAAAGAAACCTGCATCACACAAAGGAGAGAAAGTAGTAAAGACTGTGCCTGGTTACAGTTCGTTCATACACTTTACAAACATTCATGGCAAAATTGAAAGCAAGTATTTCATCTTTCAGCAGGTTATGCAGACCTTGCAATGAGTTCAGGATGCAGAAGAGGTAGAGGCCAGGAGTGGTCAGATGGCCAAAAGAGAAGAAGACCAGGCCCCAGGTAATGCCGAGCAGAGTGATGACTCCCAGCAGGGTACAAATATCTTTCTTGGCACGGTCACGGTTGCGCTGTCCAAACTGATTTGCCAAGCATAAAATGAAACATCCCATTATAGAACATCTGACAAGCAGCATGAGAACTTGAAATCTGTTTTATAACTCGTTGTCACTATTCTTATCTCATCAGGGAAAGCATGTCTCTTATTCAGCTTATGTAAAATTGTGCTCTTGAAGCTAACATGACTTTTAAATGTGTTTGAACAGTAACCACTAAAACTGCCTCCTGTCTAGTGAATGAGATCACATCTCTTTCAGTTTGTGTATTATCTTTAGACTCTTTCATTCGCTCATACAGCATGCTAAATGGAAGTTGATAACATACAAGCAAGCACTTTGACACAAGGAAGAGGTATCTCGCACACAGCGGTAGTAAGTAAAAAACAGTAAAATTATACAAATACTATACGATTCCAGTGCTACCCATCAGCCTCCTGGTAGATACACCTATGGTATAAAGTTGTAAATCCTAAGTGATTTTTAGAAAGGCTGAGCTCTGACATTGAGGTCAGTGTCACCAGGGTTTGAACTTGTCCAAGATTTTTAGTAGCTACACCTACAGTGCCAATTTCAAAACCCAATGTCACCCCATTATTGAATTTTGGCATTCACAAACTTGGGTGTCCATGCCATCCACCTCTCTGGCTATGTGCCCAACAGGGTGATGTCAGTACCCCATCAGCCTTTTATGGCTAAGGAGTAAAAAACTAATTTAGGCACAAGATAGGCAGTGGCCATTACACTGGAAGGTATCCTTTGAGGCAAATATTCTCAGTGAGAAGCAGGGAAAAAACATATTCCAAACTGTTCCAAAAAAGTCAAACATGGGAAAATCAACACTAAACACTAGGAAAACAACATGTGTGATTAGCTGACACATTAAACACAGGTTACAGTAATCAGGCAATATTACTAAGGACAGAAAATCGATAGGAATACACAAGGATGAGCATTTACACTCAGGAATAGTTTATACCTAACCCATTACATAATTTAGAAATGTACTAGAAGATGGATAAATGTTTATCAGAAAAACTAAATGACTGGTAACCCACTTTCACTTTATTTACCTTTAAAATAAAGATGCTACTGAATGTTTAACACGTGTTCCTTGTGGCCTTTTCAAGGGGATTGCCGATGAGAAAAATGTGGAGATTCATAAACTTTTCAAGATGCATTATAAAGATTTAAAGATTAACCCATACCTCTTTGACACGGCGGAGAATCAAAATATGCCAGAGAGTTGTCACAAATAGGATCACGTTAAAGAGGAAAACCAAGCCGAACAGCACAACTGTAGTCAACACCTTCACCGTGTCATTAGTTATATAACATCTACAAAGAAAGTGATTACAGTTCATATTTTAATCTCTCACCTGCCCAGGTGATTTAGAGTCACATAGTAAGAGTGCATGTAGGTGGAACTACTGAGATTCAGAGTCAAATTGTGAGATTACATGTTAGGTTAAATAGGATTGTATGCCTTTCCCTTTTTAAGCTTTTATTGTATTGTATTATCAGAAACTCCAATGCACATACAAAACAGTTTAATTATGTTGAGGTGTTACATGCAATCACATTTGTTCCTTACATTGCAGTGCTGTTGGAGTTATAGTTGTCCACAACAGCAGGACCATAAAAACCTCTGTCTATGATCACCACCACTGACACAATGATCGCAGGAACTCCTGAAACACAAGAACCGAGCAGTCACTTAAATGTTATGTGACTGATAATAACAGCTTCCTGCTTAAATGGCTCCACTCACCCCATCCCACCACACTGAGTTTGAGCAGGTATCTCTTGATATAGATGTTGAAGACTTTGACTAAGAGAAGGTAGAGGTGGAATCCTTCCACAGCCATCCAGCTAAAAGTGGTCAGCAGAGAATAGTGAAGGACAAGAGCCATGTATAAACAGACCCCAGTGGGGGGCACTGCTGCCACTGTGGAACTTAGCAGGAAGTGCAGGTTGAGGATGATGAGAGAAATTGCAAGATTGATGTGGACCTTCATAGAAACATCTAGTCTGAGTGTTCTGTTAGACAATGGAGACAGAGTAAGTGGCAAATTTAGTGGTCATGTCATTGAAGAAAGCCATATCAAGAAGAAGGATGGGATGGTTGACAGAATTACTAACATAATAAACCAGAAAGAATTTGTTGCGAAAAGAATGTATTTCCTTTTATTAAAGTAATGAATAAATATGTAAATTCACAAAAACAAACAACAAACAAGACAGAAAGAAATGAGCAGAGGTTTGGTGAGAAGAGCCTGATACTAAATATGTGAGACGGGAGATGACTGACGAATGTTGAAAGAATATCATCAAAAAAGTTACCTATTTGTGATGAACAGCAAAACTGCAACGGAAAGGGCAAAAAGAGAGACACTACAACCAATTTGGGAAATATACGTCAATATTATTGTGTCCTTTTCTGACACATGTGGAGAAACCTGTGGAGAAAATACATATTTACATAAAGTTATCAATGTTTTTGTTGATTTACCCCCTTTCTTACCTGCCCCCCTGGCTAAACTTTGCTAGATCCGCCCCTGCACAGTTACCAGCCGTCAGCTACGTAGAAAAGTATCCTGGTGTAGAAAGTAATATTAAATAAATTCTAACAACAGCTTATCAAGCGTAAACATGCTGCTGTTGTTCAGCCGCTGGTTTCCTCTTTCTCGTGCAAAGTGGGCCAAAAACAAACAAGAGAGACGGACTCGCGACAGAAAAGCCGATCAGCCGATCATTGATCAGTTTCATGATTGAAGCAGCAACAGGAGAGGGAGGGAGAGAGAGAGGCAGTCGCTCCATATATCGGTTGTTAAGCTTAAGGTGGGAATGCTTTACAAACATTCAGAGATGAACTTACACACTTGCTTTACTTCTCTCTGGGATAACTTTCTAGGAGATGAAATGCCGGTTTGGTAGCGAGGCTCCAAATGCTCAACCAGACCACCGACAGGTCTCGCACGCCACAGCTGCTCTATCACGTGACGCATACTGCTCCGACGTGCTATGGTTATGAGCAGAGTTACGCCATGTCGTACGTTTTGAGGAGTGCTTTCGTGATATTTAATGGATCGGATTACATTTTTTATTTCTCTCCGATGTCCGATCCAGAAATTTAGGTCAGTATCGGACCGATACGTAATATCAGATCGGTCCATCTCTAGTAGATAGTAGATGGTTTTTTTTTAAATGATTGTTTGTTTTGCTATAAATGAATGGCTCTTGTATTAATATTTGTTTTTGTATATCCTGAATTCCTCTTTATATAATGCACAAGTCCAGTCTTACCAGGAGTACACCAAAGTACGTGAGATGGTTACAGGAACAGGTGACATTACTCTGGTTACGTGTCCAAAGTGTTTCACAGCCATCCTCACTATAACCTGGTAAGCAAAACAAAGAGATCCATTATAGTTAAGATGCCACCAATGAATTACAGTTCAACTTTTAGGTCCCTATTGAAACCATGAACCTCAATCATTCCTATTCATAAAATAACATATTTGTGTCACATGTTACTATTCATCACAAATGTGATTACTGGTTACTCACTTCCTGTTGACAAATTTAAGAATTGACAGGAGAGATTCTGGTTTTCCTGTAACACAATTATACTGCATGTTATGTTATGCATAACATGCATATATATATGCTATATATTTAGTCACATACACAATGCATTCCATGTTATTTAATACTATAATATGTAAAGTATGAATGGAATAAATGATGAAATGAAGTTGCACTTACATTTATATTTTTGGTAACCTCCATGGTTATGTTGACACGTTCACTTAGTCCTGATCTAGGTTTATTTTGTACCAACAGGCCAACTAGTTTTAGATTATATAGGTCACGTGCCACTTCAGACATTTTCTAAAATACAAGACACATTGATATTAATGGGAAGGTTTGTTTAAAACATGCATCATGTAAGATTTTTTCACTATTCTGAAGGGCTTTTACAGTATCCAAAGGAAAAAGACCCCCAGTGATGGTTATTTCTTACCGGTGTACTTAAATTCCTACAAGTTAATTTAAATTTATATTGATTTACATTTGGTGTATTGTTGTAAACAGTAACTGCAGAAGAGCATTCACTTTGCACATCTGGCATATTCCTCTAGCATATTGGCGTGAAGGACCAAAGAGTATAGTGACCAATTTTTGTTTTTCTAAAACAATAAAAAATATATGTATGTGTTTCTAGTGTCTTTTATTCAAAGCTTATGTGTATTTGTGGTTATTGGCAGAACTGCACAGACATAAAAAACTGAGGCCTGGTATTAATGTGAATAATGGAATTAATGGCAGCGACAAACTGATTTCAAGCCAAAGTGCTATTTAGAGGCAATATTTCTTTAATCTCTTTGGGATACAACAAACAAAACTAACCAACCATGGTAGTTAAATAATACAGTGTAAACAATAGACAGAATTAGTATAGATCAGTGGTCGGCAACCCACGGCTCCACAGCCTTTTTCGTCCTTATACTGTGGCTCCGCATGACTTTACAAAATAAATTATAATAATTTAATTAAAGTTAAATTTATTTGCATTAGTTCTTTTTTTAAAATTGTAGTTCTAAATTGGAAGATTAGTGTGATCTTGAAATATTAAAATAAAATTATTAACTTGTGTTTGAAACATGGAATGCCATCCTCAACACATAAACATGAAGAAATATGCATTCAGATTCATGACGATCTTCGGATACACATATGTATGTGAACTGCTATTTTCCACTATGAGCTATGTTAAAACCAAACACCGCTCATGCCTTACAGATGACAGCTTACAGTCCTGCGTTGATGAAAGTGACTTTGTTTGCTAGGTGAGCCCAATTAAAGGAAAAACTACAAAAGAAGGATATTCCACATTATTAAACAGATCACCATTTTCAAGCAATATGGGAAAGAAAAAGGATCTGTCTGCTGCTGATAAGCGTGAAATAGTTAAATGCCTTGGACATGTAATGAAAACCTTAAATAATTCATGGAAACTAAAGCGTGATCACCATAATGTTAGGAGATTTGTAGCTGAGTCAGAGCACACACAGGTTTGTGCAGATATAGGCACAACGAGGAAGGTTTCTACCAGACAAATACATCAGATTAAGACAGCACCTGCGGAAAGGCCATTACAAAGCAGCAAACAGATATTTGAAGCCACTCGTGTCTCTGGAACCCCACGTACGTCAAGGTGTAGGATCCTCCAGAAACTTGCAGTTGTGCATAAACCTTCTATTTGGCCACCCCTAACCAATGTTCACAAGCAGAAACAGCTGCAGTGGACCCAGAAGTATATAAAGACTAATCTATAAATAGTCTTGTTCACTGATGCATGCAACCCTGGATGGTCCAGGTGGATGGTTGGTGGACGGCCACCATGTCCCAACAAGGCTGCAACGTCAGCAAGGAGGTGATGGAGTCATGTTTTGGGCCCAAGTCACAGGGAGAGAGCTGGTCGACCCCTCTAATTAAGGTCCCTGAAGGTGTGAAAATGACCTCTGCGAAGGATGTGGAGTTTCTGACTGACCACTTTCTTCTATGGTAGGAAATGAAGAACTGTGCTTTCCACTACAAAGTCATCTTTATCTTGCGTAAAAGGGTTAAGGGTTGCCAACCCCTGGTATAGATGCCCTTAAAATGGAATGGAATGATTCTTATATAGTGCTTTTATAATCTCCCGGAGTATTCAAAGCCCTCTATACAACATGCCACATTCACCCCATTCACACAACATAGGTCTTCTATGCTTCTAAGTACTTACTAACACACATTCATCGACCCACCGACCTTCCAAGCAGTAGTTGACCTGAGCTACAGCCACCCCATTTTAACACATCTTAAACAACAGCTATTCACATCCTTTTCTATACATTTATATAACCAAGTGTAATGTCTTACCCTGTTAGTTTCAGGAAATGTAAACATGAAAAACACAATCTTGTTGTTTGGTCCAGCACCCAGTTCTGCTGGTAGTTGAACACTCACTGTGCTGTTGGGGAGAGGAGCCACGTCCGCCTATATCATCAGAAACAGAGCAAAACACTGTATGTAAATATTTTGCATCACTTGAGTGATGCAAATACTTTTGGTAATGTAGTGAATTTCAGTCAAGACAGAAAAATGAAAAAATGCCAGCGAGTGACTTCATGTTTGCCACTAAGAATATTTTCTTTCTTTTTTCGTACCTTCGTGTCACTGGCATACATTTCAATGTGTTTATTGGCCTCTGGCTGGTACACGAGGACCACTAAATTGCAGAAAGGATTTGCGATCAATGTGTTTCCATTTAACTCTGTGTTCTGAAGAACCTTTTCCATGTTTATTAAGGACCTTAGAGAAAAACGGACAAGATAATATGAATCATTTTGATTTATAACTATTCAGTGATTTCATGTCATAGAACGTGTTGTTCTTGAATATAATTTAAATCTCAACTCTACTAATTCTTTATACTTTACTCTCATATAAATGTTAGATCTAAGAGTTTTTTTTTAAACTCAGAAACAGAAAGGAACACAGACAAAAAATAAATCATAAAAATGTAAATGTTTACGTGATGGTGTCCTCAGGGCCCCTTGAAAAGTTGCATGTATTCATCAAACAGAATTCAGCTGTTAAGGAAAAAAAAGGATACATATCATATACCCTCATATATATGAGAGTACTTTTTAGAGTTCCTTTTCTATGCTTAAGTGCTTTCTATATAACAGTCACACACTTTCATATGCCAATCAATTCATCGGAAAGCAAATCAGGATTAGCTTCTGGCCCAGCAACATGGAGGCAGGAATCAAACTACCAACCTTCCAACTAGCACATGATCTGCTCTACCTCCTGAGCTATAGCCTCCAACAGAGTTCAAGGGCACTTGATTCAGGGTTTTTTTTCTTTGTTTTTGAAACAGGCTTTTTAGTGTTGTAGCTAATGTACAGTCTGTGCTGTTTTCACTTCTGTTCTAGACTGTATATGCATCTGTAGCTTTATATTCAACAGCATACTGCTGTTTACCTTGCATTTACAAAGAGTTCAGAGAGTAACAGACAGAAACAGTCCATGTGAGCGGCAGACACTCATTTCATTACATCACATCCATACAACTGACTTTTGTCAGTTGTATGGATGTGCACTTTAAGGTTTATGAATCCCATAAACCTTAAAGTGCAGACTTATATCCTGAAAATTATCAATACTAGTCTGTTAACCAGTCAAGTTCCTAGTGGGTTTAAACATGCAGTCATACACCCCTTACTTAAGAAACCTGGCCTTGGTAGTTCTGTTATGTCAAATTTTAGACCTATCTCCAAGCTTCCCTTTTTAAGCAAGATCTTGGAGAGGATTGTACATACCCAGCTGTTGGATTACTTGAATGACTCGCAACTGTCTGAAATCTTCCAATCTGGTTTTAAGCCCTTTCACAGTGCGGAGACAGCTCTTGTTAAAGTTATGACTGACATTCTTTTTGCTACTGATCGTGGTAAATATGCTGTGCTTGTGTTATTGGACATAACAGCTACATTTGACACAGTGGACCCCGACCTGCTGATCTCCCGCTTACACCACTGTGTGGGAATTTCTGATTTGGCATTGTCATGGATAAAATCACATCTTTCCAAAAGGAGTTTTTGTGTTAAGCTGGGGCTGCCCGCTTCCTCTGTGGCCCCTCTGCTTTGGGGTGTGCCCCAGGGATCTATCTTTGAGCCATTATTTTTCTCGCAGTATTTACTCCCTCTTGGTGTGATTTTTCGTAAACACGGAGTGTCATTTCATTTGTATGCCGATGACTGTCAGCTTTATTTGCCTTTTAGTCATTTGGATACCTCCCCATGTCAATCACTGCTTGACTGTCTTAGCGATATTAAATTATGGATGGCAAATAATTTTCTGAATTTTAATGATCGCAAAACGGAAGCAATTTTATATGGCCTGCATCGCTCTACTGATTCTCCAGATGTTGATTTTGGTGATTTGACCTCCCATCTGAAAAGTTCAATCACTAATCTTGGTGGTAAACTTGATTCTGCGCTTACTTTTGAAGGTCATGTAAATGGGGTGGTAAAATCAGCTTTTTATCACCTCAGACGCCTATCAAAGGTTAAGCTTTTCCTTTCCAAACCCAATTTTGTCATGGTCTGGAGTCTGCGACTCCGTGTTTATGTTTAGTTTTCTGTGGTTTTGGTTGCCTTGGGTGTTTGTACTCTTCTGTTTCGTGGTTCATGTTCCTATGTTCTGTGTCCCCCAGTCTGTGTTAAGTTGGTGTGTTGTGTCATTGTGTGTATGTGTTTCCTGTTTTATTGTGAAGGTCTGCGTCTTATGTGAGTGTTTTCAGTTTGCCTCCCTAGTCTCGTCACGTAATCACTCCCAGCTGTGTTCCCCACCTGTGTGTAATCTCCCTGTGTTCTCTGAGTGTATTTAAGTTGTGTCTTCTGTCATGGTAGTTGCTGGTTCGTCTGTGTTGTTTCCCCTCGGTCTCCCTACGTCTCTCCGTATGTATTTCCCCGGACCTCCCTGCATCTTCATTTCTGGTTTGTGTTGTTAGTTTACCCAGTTTAGGTTTCCGGTTTCATGTTTTCCCACCATTGCTGTTTGTACCCACCCTTGTAAATAAATATTCACCTGCACCAGAGCTGCCGCCTTTTGGGTCCTTTCTACTACTCCACACGGCTTGCCCCGGCAAACCGTGACAAATTTGGAAACTCTTATTCATGCTTTTATCACCTCACGTCTAGACTATTGTAATTCCCTTTTAATAGGGGTTGGGTCGGACACCTTGTCACGCCTGCAGTTAGTGCAAAATGCGGCGGCACGATTTTTATCCGGTAGTAGGAAATTCGATCACATCACTCCGGTTCTGGCCTCCTTGCATTGGCCTCCCATTGAATTTAGGGTTCGTTTTAAAGTCCTTTTATTGGTTTTTAAATCTTTAAATGGTTTGGCTCCTGTCTACTTATCTGATTTGCTGAAGCACGTTCTTCCTCGCTCGCTCCATTCAGCTGAGTGGCTGTTGCTGTCGGGCCCTAAGTCATGGCTGAAATGCAGAGGAGACCGAGCGTTTTCAATCGCGGCTCCAATGCTCTGGAATAACCTTCCCCTCCATATTAGACAAGCGTCTATTTTTTAATGATTCTATGGTATTTTTAATTTGGTAGTTGTTTTGATCTGTGTTGTTCAGCACTTTGGTCTGCCTGGTGTGTTCTTAAAGTGCTATACAAATAAACGATTATGATGATGATGATGAAGAATGGTGATCTCAACAGTTAGTTAAAGGGTTAATGTCGTTATTGTGTGGTATTTGAATTGTTATCATATACTCTTTCTATTGCCTGTCAAATTTTTTTTAAAAAAAGACATTACTAGGAATCCGGCTGTACTTGGGTTATATTAGAATGTAGAAATCGACAATGTAGAATTATAAAAATGTATTAGAATGTGAGCACAAAAGGTCGGAGAAAAGCAAACAATCATCCAGCTTAAAGATTCAGCATACCTTAGCTGAATTCACATTAGCTCTATAATTATGCCCCACTTGGGGCAGGAGCTCGTCCCTGACCCGGAGTGGGCGGAAAAGGGTGCAGAGCCCACTCTGGGTTTGGGACGAGTTCCTGCCCCAAGTGGAAGAGTTTAAGTATCTCGGGGTCTTGTTCACGAGTGATTGGAGAAGAGAGCAGGAGATTGACAGACAGATTGGTGCTGCGGCTGCAGTGATGCAGTCTGCAATCAGGGAGCTGAGTGTAAAAGCGAAGCTCTCAATTTACCAGTCGATCTACAACCCTACCCTCACCTATGGTCATGGTAGTGACCAAAAGAACGAGACTGCGAATACAAGCGGTGGAAATGGGCTTCCACTGAAGGGTGGCTGGCCTCTCCCTTAGGGCGAGAAGTCATCCGAGTACAGCCGCTGCTCCACCACATCGAAAGGAGCCAGTTGAGGTGCTGCGGGCATCTGACAAGGATGCCTCCTGCTGAGGTGGAGGCATGTCCCACCGAGAGGAGGCCTGGTGGGACATATAAGTAACTGTATCATCAGTTCCTATGTTTACAGTGTATAAGGCCTCTTGTTTTCAGTCTTTCAGACAATAGCTGAGCATCTCGCATATTTTGCTTGGAGGTGAAACTGTTAATTGCTTTGATTTTTGCATTTTGTGATTATCTGGTTTTTGTTTAGATTGTTAGTTATTTTCTTCCACTTCAGTTTTTTTCTCATTATTTCTTGATTTTGTATTGTTTCCTGTTTAGCTCCATTAGTATGCTGGTTAGAATTTACAGACCATGATTCATTGTGTTTTGATTATTTATGCTAGTCACAAGAAGTGTATGGTATGTTTTTGCCTGTACTTCCTTTTCATCTGTGAGGAGGTCTTTCATATTTTAAGATGTTTTAATGGTGAGTTTACATGTATTGCAGCAGTTTGACAGTTTCAGAGAATTTATAGGCTAGCATTTAGACCTGCTTTATGCCAAAAAACAACAGTATTAAAGTAAGGGGATGTTCCTATACTGTTAGCAATAGGAATTTCAATAAATACATGGAAATACTTACTCATGGTAATGTGTTTATGTGGATCACAAAAAGAACTAGAGTTTCCACAGATAGACGTTTCTGATGCACAGTTTACAGAGACCATGTCATGAGACACACAAGACACCAGCCACCAAAGTATCCCCCACTTAATCCTGTGAAATTGAGAAAATTAATCTATTTTTAAAAAAAGTCTCTGCTTAACAAAAAAAGGATGTTTGTCATGAAAGCAATTTACAAGCCAAAAGGAGGTCTAGGATGAAGACAAGACAAGAGATTGTGTTGTCTCTCATTTCAAGCAGACAGTGTTTATAGCTTTCATATAAGGTGACCCCATATACTTAAGTGGACGTTTATTATTGTAATTATGATAACAAATGACAACTATGGGTTTCCTTTTTTCAACCAAAAGCCAGTGGCTGCAGATGAGGTCTTATTACATAGCAGTGCATAAAACAATCTGACAAAACCACATGGTGTTATTAATCTATCTCATTCCATTTCATGCGGAACATTAGTGATAGACAGATATATTTTAGCAATGGTGAATCTAAGTCTTTAAAAGAGACACAGCAAAGAGCAAACACTCATCTACAGCTTTATGTGTTCGCACAAAACAATTTTGTGTGCTTAGTTAAATAGCTAATATATATTTTGCAGTCCCAATATTGATAATGAAGCTAAACATCTTTTTATGCAAAGAGTACCAAACCATATCCTACCTTTGCATGTTGCTGGGTCTCTTAAATAATATTATTTATACTTCTGAAATGAATAGAGAACACAGGTGATATGATGGTAGGAAAAAAGCAAATGAGTTAAACATGCTGAAAGTGAGCAGGGTAATGGGAAATGAAATAAGATGTAAATTACTGTCTGAGAGAGAAAGAGGAAGTGTTAACAGACAGGAGAGTAAAATATTCCCTCTGTTGGCACTGATCCTAAACTAAATACAGGCTGATGTCAAATAACTGAAGCAAACTGGAAACTGCATATGCTGTAAATTCTGTTCCCACACATTCAGCAACAGGTTATGTTTTTTAGAAGTTAGTTTATCTCAATTTTGAAAGCAATTCACTGGTCATATGTTTTTGTACAGTTGTTGAAATAAGCCAATAAGAGAACAAGTTAAATAAAGATATATTCAATCTGGAAGAAAAAGAAGCTGAAACAAGTTCTCTGCAAAACATCAGTATCTTAATCCAAGTTTGATTGAGGGAAAAGGGCCCTCAGTTTGCACACTGGCTTGGCTTTCTACATCTATAAAATGCCAGAATCAACCTGACAGAGATGATATCAAACATCTTGTAGAAATGCACAAGGTTATTATCGTTAATGAAAACTAACGAAATAACGAAAACTAGAAGTGAATTTTTTTTTCGTTAACGGAAATAAAAATAAAAACAAGACTTTGCAAAAAAAGGAAAACTAACTAAAACTGTAATGAGTGTTAACAAAACTAACTAAATTTAACGGAATTTAGAGCGAAAATGTGTTTAGTTTGGGGCAATCATGGCTCAAGAGTTGGCAGTTTGTTTTGTAATTGGAAGGTTGCCGGTTCGAGCCCCGGCTCCAACAGTCTCAGTCGTTGTGTCCTTGGGCAAGACACTTCACCCGTTGCCTACTGGTGGTGGTTGGAGGGCCCGTGGCGCCAGTGTCTGGTAGCCTCGCCTCTGTCAGTGCGCCCCAGGGCAGCTGTGGGTACAATGTAGCTTGCCATCACCAGTGTGTGAATGACTGAATGTAGTGTAAAGCGCTTTGGGGTCTTTAGGGACTAAGTAAAGCGCTATACAAATACAGGCCATTTACCATTTTAGTTTTCATTGATGTGTGTGTGTCTAGGGTGAAAATGAAGTGTAGTTTCCAGGTTTTTTTTATGCTGTGTCTCATTATGCCAGCAGGTGGCAAGTACGTTAGTCGAGTCGTCTGTGTTGCTGCTCCGTCCCACGTAGAATCATGTCAGTAAAAGTTGGGAGAAATCGCCAGAGTCCAATTTTGGATTACTTTGAATATGATTATGTTTTAGATAAAGCAAGTGTCTTGTAGTGGAAAGAGACAAATTATGCAGGACATTTCTAAAGGGAAAAAAATCCCATAAACCTTAAAGTGCACTTGAAAAGCTTGTGCGAGCTTTTCAAGTGCACTTTAAGGTTTATGGGAGGCTAACATAGCTTACCTTGAGAAGGTAAGGGGGAATGCCCAACTCTCATCCCCAGAAACAGAAGCTAACCCCAGGCAGAAAAAAACACATCTGCACATAGCACATGAAAAAAAAAAACTCTTAATACACCAAAGAAACACATGACAAGCAACAGGGGTGGGTAAAGGGTGAGAGACAGCCTAATTAGACAGTACATCCGGGCCTGCGTGCGCTGGTCTCCGTCAGCATCGGAAGGGAATAAGCGTCGAAGGCGTTTGGAAAGGGAGGGGGGAGGAGTGTGTGCATATCAGTGTATATGTATGTGTGTGCGTGTCCAGAGTTCAGCTGAGACAGTGTCCTTCGCCCTGCCAGGCTAAGTAAACAGTCTTCCAGCCAACCCAGGTGGCCTTGCATGGAATGGGAAGGAACAGACTAAACACAGTTTGTATCAGGGTGTTTTTGTTCGGCTCCAGCCTTGCGACCGCAGCTGGCGCCCAAAGGGTATCCGTATGAAGTGATGGTGATTTTTACTTTAGTGCGAACAGCTCATATGAATTTCAAAGCAGTTCTTTTTTTTTTTGTGTCCCGTTTGGATCTTTAGCCATCAGAATTGTTGTCTTAAGGCCAAGAAAGATGCCAAGCGAATTTATTTTACCAAGTGGATCATCATGGCCTTGCCATATTGGTCCATTTGATTGACCTTTATTATAATTATGAATTTATTTTACAGACACAAACATCCATCCCCACCCTCATGCTCTCATATGCACTTAGGACCATGGGTCTCCAGCTGTCTCTGTGCGTCCTGTGGCTTCATGCATGAAGGTTAAGTGGCAATTTTAATTTGAACATATATGTGAGTATGGGCATGAATATTTTTCTACCTATATGTTATCCCTGTAGCAGACCCGTCCCTGCCTCTCACTGTATAACAACAGGAAGGATGGATGAATGAAAATGGTCATTATTTAAATTCAGTTTTATTTATATATGTCATATAATATGTATATCCCAAAAGGTTGATTCTGTTCTTCTAGACACAGTGTTTTTAGTGGGAGAAAGAAACGTTTCACCACTCAGGTTTCTCCAACCTTATTTGTATATGTTATGTTTAGACATGCTTTATATTGTAAGGTTAAGAATCTACAATAATGCAGCGAAAACACCAAGTATGGTTAATTGGCCTGTATTTGTATAGCGCTTTACTAGTCCCTAAGGACCCCAAAGCGCTTTACACAACCAGTCATCCACCCATTCACACACACAGCAAGCTACATTGTAGCCACAGCCACCCTGGGGCGCACTGACAGAGGCGAGGCTGCCGGACACTGGCGCCACGGGCCCTCTGAGACTGTCCAAGCCGGGGCTCAAACCGGCAACCTTCCGATTACAAGGCAACCTCCCAACTCTTGAGCCACAATCGCCCGTCTCAAGTATCAAACAGTGAATCATTATATTGCTGTAAGACGCATTATACTTCTTATTATAGAGAGTATAATCAGTATGTAGTATAGTTTGCATTATATTTCTGAATTAAAAAGAATGTGAAAATCATTAGATTTATTAGATAGGTTTGTATTATCCTATACTGTTGATTTACTGTGAATGAGTTACACTGTTTCATGACATTTCATACTGCTGAGTTAAGAAGAGAATATTGTGTGCAGAGAGCACAGAACACATTCCACAGGAGCTTCACCCCCACCTTTGTTGGAAGCAGAAAAACAGGGAGCCAAGGTCATAACTCAGGCTCACTGAGAGAGAGAAAGAATGTAGATGTTTAGGTTTTATGACTAGGTGGAGGGGAGGCGGAAGCTATAAGAATCTGAGGAACGCTGAGACACTTCGGGATCAGGCAGACACCCTCCCGTGCTCATCTCTCCTCCGGATGGTTTATGCTCATAAAGTGTTGAGTATGGAATAAAAGATTGTTGATTGAGCATTTATACACCATTTATATACAGTATTGTCCTTCCTTCAGCCCAAAGATCAAAACAATTGGGAGGTTTTAACAATTTGGTGCTGCGCGACCCGGATCTTTGGTGTGCTGAGGAAGGCCGATTTGGCCTGTGGTGAGATCGTGAGGCGAGGCGAGCAGAGGACCGGTCCAAATATAAAAAGGTAAGCACAGCCTGTTGTATCAAAAATACCAAATGTTCATATTGGAAATTCTAAATTAATCTGTTCGCTGAGTTACACGTATTTTCACATTAAATTGTCGGTGTCTGGTTTTCGGCACGAGATACTGACATCATAAGTTGAGGCTGAATTCCAGTGTCATACGAACTGGCTCTAGCAAGATACTAAAAACATTCTACGTTGAGACTAGAGTTGCAGCCCACGTTACCTTCCACATTTAACTTTGTCTATGACTGGCTTTTGTGGCAAGAAACTGTAAGTTGAGCTCAGAGGTTTCTGTGTGTGTTTCTGCGTGTGAGACGCGCTCTCTGTGTGTTTCATTGTGTGAAATAGGAACATGGTGACAGTGACGGTTAATGTGTGAATTGAAGGGCACTAGAGCGAAGACACATTTTAGGATCAAAGGTTGACACCTAGTGGACCTGTGGAAATTAATTTTGTTCATGTTGTGGCAACCCTCCTGTCTGTGGACGCACAGGCCGGTCCAGCGGCGTCTGGTTAGCCGAGGTGGCGACTTGGGAACTGAGGTCTCCCGCATTAGCTACAGAATAACACTGAAACTGCCGTGTCTTTGCAGTGTTTACAGAGCTAACGATTTGCACATTTGCATTTGCATTTGGTGTTTGCATGTTTTTCAGATTTCCGTATTCTTTTCCATATTCTACATTCTCAATTTAGTCACATGAGAGGTCAGAACAAAGTGTTAAGTGGAGGTGCTGAGTGTGGGAAGAGTAAAGTTGCTGCCACAAAGGTTTTCTGTCTCCATCTTGCTATTTTATTTTTAAGCGAAAACCATTATTATTAGAGGTAGTTGCTACAAACTGATACAACAACAGTGGCAGTTTTCTGTTTATCCCTAAACAAAGCAAAATCTGCATGTGGAACCATCCATTATAATATTGCGCATTAGCCTCTGTCATGTTCTTTCCTCATAGAATGATTTCCATACTCTGTAGACAGAGGAGCCTGCTTTTAGCAAAATTCCACTGCATAAACATGTTTTGCAATTCTAAAAGTTCCTGATAAATGTCTTATACTTTTTACTTGACAAGCATTGCTTGTAATGAACTATAAACAGTAAACATTCACAAATTATGAATGTCTAAATTTTTTCCCATTCTTATGTTATATATGATGTAGTTTTTTCATGACATGTTTTTCTCTCATTCATCTATTCTGAATTATGTTTGCAATATATCATATATCTGCAATATATTCACATCCACAGGATGGATTCATATATATATATATATATATATATATATATATATATATATATATATATATATATAGAGGCCAATACCAAGGGCTCAGAGAAGAGCTCGAGAGGATGTGGAGGGTGAAGGTAACGGTGGTCCCCGTGGTAATCGGAGCACTAGGTGCGGTGACTCCCAAGCTAGGCGAGTGGCTCCAGCAGATCCCGGGAACAACATCGGAAATCTCTGTCCTGGGAACAGCTAAGATACTGCGCAGGACCCTCAAGCTCCCAGGCCTCTGGTAGAGGACCCGAGCTTGAAGGATAAACCGCCCGCAGGGGCGTGCTGGGTGTTTTTTTTTTTTATACACACACACACACACACACACACACACACACACACACACACAGCACTTGCTTAGTTTGCAATATTATTTACATACAACTGAGCTGAACACTAAGACAAACATTTTTCAGACCTAAGAGTTCAGGATGCTGAAGATTTATCGGTCAGGAGCTGTCAGGTAGCCAAAAGCGAAGACGATCAGACCCCAGGTAATGCCAAGCAGAGTGATGACCCCCAGTTAGGGATGGGTATTGATAAGATTTTCACGATTCCAATTCCATTTTCGATTTTGTTTAACGATTCAATTCTTTATCGATTCTCTTATCAATTCTTATTTTTAAAAAAGGAGAACACTAAGGTCGAATAGCTTAGAACTTTGTTTTATGTCTTCTCTTTGAACAAGATAGAAATTTAGGAGTAACATGGCCTTACAAACCCAGCAGTGAGATCTTAAGAGATCCAGCCTACGGCTCTTCAATGGGGTGTCACAGGGTCCCCGGGAAAAAAATTGTAAATGTAAAATAATAAAATAAATATTCTTCTGTAGCAATAACAAAGTATAACATAAATTATTCAGTAGCAATTACACAAGAATATCCAGTAATGTCCCTGCCTACAATTAAACACATTCACTTACTGAAAATCGGGGGCATCTGCTGTGGCAAATAGGTCCAAATCTTTGACCACAAACTGAGTCACTGCTCGGTGACATTCGTCTATCCTGGCCTGAAAGGAGACGCTACCGGTAGACTGCAGCAACAACTGCCAGCATCTGAGCCAGACTCTGTCTGTCTCTCTCATCATGGTCACCTAAATGCACAGTAATGGCAGATTTTGTAATAAGGCAGATCGCGCTAACATAATATGCACTGTTAGTTGATTATTTACCTGCCGCATTAACGGGAGAGCACGTGCAAACGTTACCGCTGCTGCTGGGTTGAGATTCACGAATCCGGAGCGGAATTAAAAACACGACATTCATTTAAGGTCATCGTGTGTTTTGTGAGCAAATACTTTTGCATATTCGTGGAAATATGAAATAGATAGATAAATGAAATATCTACTTTGCAAGTATTGCAAGTTGCCCTGTTGTCATCCGTTCTCGTAAAGTATAGCCAAACTTTTGAGCATTTGAGCCATGTTTCCTGCCAGGTAAGCGACGCTCCGCAATGTGGTGACATCATTCGGGGCGACTGGAATCGATAAGGGAATTGTTTGCAAAAATAGCAAACAATTCCAAGGAATTGAAACAGTGGGAACCGGTTCTCAACAAGAACCGGGTTTCGATACCCATCCCTACCCCCAGTGGGGTAAAAATGTCTTTCTTGGCTCCATACAAAAACTGATTTGTCAAACAGAAAATGCCACAGCAGATTACAACATGAAACTAACAGACATTAAATTGTGTTTCAAGAGTGACTGCTAAAACTGCCATTCAAGGAAAATATTGTTGTCTGCACATCACAATACATCAATAGTGTCACATTTTTTAGCGGTTCTTTTTAACTTGCTGCTTGATGCTCTTGGTACTTTTTGTTTTGACAGATTCGACAACCTATCATCAAGTGTGTGTATCCTGGAAGATGTGGTCAATAATAAAAATGAGCAAAAAGGGGTATACTGATGGAGAAAATGTTACATATAACTATACTTTTCAATACATAAAGATGACAACATTAGCATGTACCATGTAAGTGTCATCTCAAGGATGATCACAAAACAGAGAACAACCTAGAACAACCCACCTGAACACTACCTTAGTCACCATCTGAGCCTCATGACAGGCATCTAGCATCTACAAAGAAATAGAGGGAATGATGACTGATGATATAATCCCTCACACTGAAACAATGAAAAATGAATTCTTAATAGAAAATGTTAATTATGCATGTGACTCATGCATGCGTGCATGCACCATCCTTATTTAAACATGCAAAGATCCAGAATAGAATAGAATAGAATAGAATTCAACTTTATTGTCATTGCACATGCACAGGTACAGGGCAACGAAATGCAGTTTGCATCCATCCAGAAGTGCTTTAGTGATATAGATATATTACAATATATATTAGCAATAATATAGATATGTGAGTATATTACAGAAATGGGTCTATTATGGTATGTTATAATGTACACGGTATGAAGTATGTTGTGAATATTCTATAACTATAAGTATGTACAGGCTGTAGTGAGTACAAGCTATGTACAGGATATGAACAGGATATAAATATGAAAAACTATACAGAATATGAAATGAAATAAATAACTTTACAGAATCTGGGATATACAGCTATACAGAAATGGGAACTATGCAAGTTGTAAACAGTTGTAGGATTAAAGATTATCGAATGTACAGAATGATTATTTACACAGAGCTATACAGTAGTGCAGTTAAGATAAGTGAGGGTGTAGATAGTTTCTACAGAGGCTATATAAAGTGCTAGTGGTTGTGAGTGGTGGTTCACTCCATGTTATTATTGTGTTTGAGGGTACAGTTGTCCATTGTGGGTGTGTGTATGTTCAGTCCATGAGTTTAACGTGGGTCAGATGTCAGGAGGCAGAGTTCAGGAGTCTGACAGCTGTGGGGAAGAAGCTGTTCCGGTACCTGGTGGTCTTAGTCCGGAGGCTCCTGTGGCGCCTCCCAGAGGGCAGGAGGGTGAAGAGTCCATGTGATGGGTGACTGGGGTCTTTGATGATTTTCCCAGCCCTTTTCAGACACCGCTTCCTGTAGATGTCTTTTATGGCAGGAAGTGGTGCTCCGGCGATGCGCTGGGCAGTTTTCACGACCCTCTGCAACGCCTTCCGGTCTGAGGCAGAGCAGTTCCCGTACCAGACTGTTATACAGTTGGTCAGGATGCTCTCGATGGTGCAGCGATAGAAGTTCACCAGGATGTCTGAGGACAGGTGGTTCTTCCTCAGAGTCCTCAAGAAGAAGAGGCGCTGGTGAGCCTTCTTGACCAGCTTGGAGCAGTTGGTCGTCCAGGTGAGATCCTCGGAGATGTGGACTCCCAGGAACTTGAAGCTGCTCACACGCTCCACAGCCGTCCCCTTAATGTGGATGGGTGGATGTGGGTCAGCATTCCTCCTGTAGTCCACGATGAGCTCCTTGGTCTTCTCGGTGTTAAGCAGCAGGTTGTTTCTGTCGCACCACTCAGCCAGACGATCCACCTCCTCCCTGTAGGCGGCCTCATCGTTGTCACTGATGAGGCCAATCACCGTGGTGTCATCTGCAAACTTAATGATGGTGTTGGAACCATCAGCAGGTCTGCAGTCGTGGGTGAAGAGGGAGTAGAGGAAAGGGCTCATCACACAGCCTTGTGGTACACCGGTGTTCATTGTGATGGTAGATGAGCAGCGGTTATCCAGCCGGACATGTTGGGGGCGGTTGGTCAGGAAGTCCAGTAACCATTTGCAGATGAGGGAACTGATACCCAGGTCTGTCAGTTTCCTGATGAGTTGTGAGGGGTGGATTGTATTGAATGCTGAACTGAAGTCTATAAACAGCATTCTGGCGTAGGTGTTGATGTAACTCTGATGTAAATGCAAAACAGCAAACAGGTATAAGATTTTACATGCTTGCAAATGTATTCCTTGCATTGCTTTGTTTTTATAGAACTGTACAGAGCCATAAAAACCTCTCTATCAGTCACTGAAACTGATGCAATGACTGCAGAGACAGCTGAAACACAAGAACTGAGCAGTCATTCAGATGTTTACAAACACCGTCCTGCCGAAATTGTTCCACTCACCTCATACCACCACTCTAAGTTTGAGCCGGAATCGTTTGACAAACTTGTTGAACACTTTAATAAAGAGAAGGCAGAGGTGGAACCCCTACAAGGCCATCCAACTTAAATTGGCCAGCAGGGAGCAGTGACAGCCAAGAGCCTTGCAAAACAAAAAGCCCAATTGGAGGACAGTGCTGCCACTGTGTGCCTGAACAGGAGATGCAGGTTAAGCAAGGTCAGGGTGATTACAAAATTGATGTCAATCTTCACGGGTATATCTTCTCTGTGTGTCCACTCAGAATGGGCAGAAGCTGTCTTTGGCAAGTGACAAGTTCTGGGTTGTTGTCGAGGGTCATATCGTTCTTGGGAAGAAGTTTTACATTTTTGATAAGAAGTAAAAATGAGAAAATGAAGAAAGAGTTAAAGCATTGAAATAAAATAAAAAAATTACTAAATGCATAAATCCACAAATCAATCAGGAATATGCAGCGAAAAAATTCAAGCAAGAAAGGAAGATAAGAGTGGACACATGAGTGAGGAGTGGAGATAAGAGTTGATATACAGTAGTAGGAGCAAGTACAAACAGTGGGAAGTGGGAAGGTTACTTTTAAAATGTATTCCACTACAGATTACAGAATACATGCCCCAAAATGTATTTTGTAACGTGTTCTGTTACATTACTCAATGAGAGTAACGTATTCTGAATACTTTGGATTACTTAATATATTTTCATGCTTTTTACAACTACATGAATGTGATTTATTACTATTACTGAAGGTCCGCGGCTCTGTCTGGCGCTGAACAGAAATTGTCGCGCTATGCTCCTTTGTTTATTGTGCATAAATAGTGAATTGTCCTGACAGAATATTGCGTTTCGCTTCTGTTATTATGGTACATTGACAAAAACATATACTTTTATTCACAGGATAAAATAGTTTTTTTGTATCACTAATTGCCCAGTATGATTACAGCATACAATATTATTGTCACTGCTACATTTCTGTAACGCATACCAGAAATTATTTCCACTACTAATTAATTACCGTTGAGCTCAAAGGTCCTATTAATAAACGGTTAACGAATGTGTATTTATGAAGACGATTTGTGAGACTGGTAAACTTACCTTTGTTCGTACGATGGTCTTTTGTTCTACTAGATACATTTCGAGGTCCTGTACCCATCCGTCAGTAAACTGTATCTGGGCTTGTTGCTGTGACCTGAAGTTACTAAAAACTTCATGAATGCATGCACTCACTCCAAGAACCATATAATTATAAATATGAGCGTGGTGAAAGTTGGGCAGCACGCTAATGTCTTTTGTCCACTCTGTGTGCTCGTAAGGGTCTAACCCTTTCACTCCTTTGATTTTTTCCTCGCATCTTTTCTTTGACTTTTCATCAAGTCTGTCTTTGTACGGACCGGCATTGTTCTCCTTCGTTTTGTACATTCCTTTTTTGGGGGGCAAAGAAAAAGCAAGAAGGTAAAAGTCTTATCATGCCAGAAGTCAACCAGCAGTGTCGGCTTGATACCAGATCTGGGCCAGACCTCCTTGCTATGTGGGTAAGAACAAAGGACAATAGTACCCTAACTGCCTTCTACACACAACATACAATTTGGATAAATTCCACTGTGACAAGGAGAGGATTAATTTCCCACCTAGGAAGGTAGGTTGTTTATTTTCAAGCAACACTCATGAACTTCATTCATTAATGTCACTATACACAATAGGTGAAGTGCAGACATTAGTATACCTCAGTAGTTACAACTTTTAAATACTCTGGCAAAAACAGTTATTTTATTTTTATTTTTGATTTACACCAAAACCTTCCCATATGGAAAAGAAATAGTAAAAACCTACATGATTTACTCATGAAAGTGGCCACTTTCATATATTGTTTGAGTAAGTATCCAAAACATACAAGTTTCATTACATAATTTTTCAAGGGATCTTATATCTGTTTTCTCTATTGTATGCTTTTCATACAAGTTTCACACAAGACAGATACAAACTTTATAAGATTTATATATATCTTTTCCATATGGGTTGTATCTCTGATCAACACATTGGAGTGAAATAGATTTTTGGTTTTGTAGTTGTTGTTCTTTTTTTATGGCAAACGAAAATTTTAACATTTTCCCTTTTTAAAATGAGCAAAAAATGTGAAGACAAAATGTTTTTTGATTAATTGTGAATAAGCATTCATTATGCATCTGCAGTACCCTCATGTCCCATTAGGTGGACTCATCATCAGTCATTTCAGTTACTATCAGAACACCAATTGAACAAACAAGCAGGTTTTGCAGACATTGCAGAGGGAGTTCAGGATGCAGAAGAGGTAGAGGCCAGGAGTAGTCAGATAGCCAAAAGAGAAGAAGACCAGGCCCCCCAGGTAAGGCAGAGCAAAGTGATGACTCCCAGCAGGGTACACAGGTCTTTTCTGGCTCTGTCAAGGTCGACCTGTCCAAACTGATTTATCAAATATACAGTGACACAGGAGATTACAGAACATCTGAAACTGGTAGAAGGAGACTTTGAAAAGTGATTTTAAATTCAGAGACAACATTCTTGCCAAATGAGGGAAATCACATTTCTTATTTGGTTTGTTTAACAGTGTTTAACATATTCAGACCACACCCAGTGCAGGGTTTATGCTACAGCTGGTCTAAATTAACAGAACTGGTAATTACCAAAATCTTTTTTTTTATTTCTATAGTGTTTAATCCACTATTAAGCCAGGTGGATGCAAGCTTTTTGATTGAAGCTATATTTTAATGCTATGATATAATTATTGTTGTTTCTACTCTATCCGAGTACTCAAAGTGCTTTATACAACATTCCTCGTTCATTCACACTCATTCATGCAGGCACTTTTTTTGTATGCTAAATGCTTTCTACCCAACATCCACACACATTCACACTCTGATGGATGCATTGCAGAGCAACTTGGGGTTCAGTATCTTGCCCAAGGATTTTTGACATCCAGACTTGAGCAGCCACCAACCACCAACCTTCTGATTTGAAGACTGACCTGTTTTACCTCCTGAGCTACAGCCACCACTATTTCTTTAATCAAAATAATATTTTTAATGTTAAAATTAAATTATTGTTGAATGTTCTAATTTACCATTTTTACAAAAATTCAGAAAAAATAGTAAAACTTATAATTATAATTACTATCCATTAATTTTCTTACTGTTTCACAAAAAAGCTGTAAAACAAATGGATTTTTGTTTTTTATTAAAATGTCAAATCACACATATTTACCTACATTCTTGAACATTCTTCCTGCCTGATTAGGCAGGAAGTGCAGGTTGAGGAGCACCAGAGCAATTAAAAGGTTGATGTGGACTTTCACAGAAACATCTTGTCTGAGTTTCCTGTCAGGTGATGTCATTGTTTGAAGAACATTAGGCCAATCATCAAGTAAGGAAAGAAAGCCTAGATGACAGTATTAAAGATGAAGGCATTATATTTTCTGCAAAAAGAAGAGGAAAATAGCAGAAGAGCACTCCTGCATTGCCTTTTAGTAATGAATTGAAGGAGAGAAAGACAAAGGCATTAGAAAAGAGCAGTAAAAAAGTCTGAAGAGTTGTTGGGAGCAAGGACAACATGGTAAGTGGACAGTATTTATCTTGGAAATAAATCATTGAAAGACGAGTAATTTAACTATTTGTAATGAAGAGCAAAAGGGTGACAGCCAGAGCAAAAAGCGAAAGACTGCAGCCAATCAGAGTAATGTCTGTTAATATCTTCAGGTCGTTTTCTGAGAGGGAAGCACTCACCTGTAGAGAAAATACACATTCACAATGACTTGTAGCACTTATATTGTCATGCCATACTTATCTGATATGTTTATATATTTCGAATCGAAATTGTGTCCTATATAAAGGGTGAATAAATCTTCACAATGGTGTTACATTAGTTTAAAACCCACAGGTTCTAATTTATGGTTTGTTTTTCATTACTAACTGTAATCTTTAAAAACTACAAATACAAATTTTCTATACCCTTTATATACTTATTTATTACATAAGTATATCTTATTCATTTAACCAGACATTGAGAATATATTTTTATTTACAGTGGTGACCTTTGATAAAGGTGCAAAGGTTAGTGGAGAGGAGAAGGATGAATGATTATCTAATCAAATCCCAAAATATTTATATTCAGTGATCTTGACTATTGAATTTTTAAACACAGATTTGCTACTTAAGTTCTAATATATCCCTAATAATAACAACGGTGCAGTATAATAATTAATCTTTCTTCTACTGATATTCCTCTTCCCACCTCTGAGCATACCTCCTGTCTCCAAGGAATAATTCCACCTCTCCGGGCTCTCTTCCACATTTCCACTTCTTTCGTTCATTAAAATATTTCCATCTCTATCCTTAACGACCTTAATCTGCTGTACATCTTCTCCAGCTTAATCACTCTGTCTGTGACCAGTGTCCAGCCTCACATACAACCCACTATAAGCCTTTTTCCTCCTCTGTCTGCCATTCACAGATAGTTCACAGGACTGTAAGAAGCAAAATGAAGGCACCTTCCTCCCAACCAGCACTCCTCCCTGTCCAGGATGTATACATTGTTAGGAACAAAATGATTAAATAAAAGTCTTTATTTTTTATTTTATTTTTTTACGTACACTTTTCAATTGTGCTCATTAAAGAGTGGCACTTTATGTAAAAAGGGTCAAAAGCATCAATTCAGCACTATGATTGAATTGAATTATTGAGACTGACATGTTGGGGGCAGAGGAATTTGAAAACATGCTTACACATCATAATTGGTTATTAAGTCAGGGGGACAATTTTTCTGGGCCAAGTGAGTCTGAACAGAATGTCTCAGATGTGGATAATTAGTCGAATCAATACACTGTGAATTGTTAGCTAATAATACAGAAAGGTTAGGGAGCGAGGTGTTTTTCTTTCTCTCTTTTCTTTCTCTCTTTTTTTTTTCAAAAAGAAAAATTCTGCCATTTGTTTAAAATTCATCAAGAAATGGCAGTATCAGAAGGCTGGACAGCCACTACGGACTCACATATAAAAGTATATTAGAAAACTGTTTAGATACAGAGAGAATGAAAATATTGGCATGATATCAAAAGTAGGTAAAAAAATAAAAAAAATGTCATAATTAATTTCGGTCACGATATTGGTGATGTGACTCTTGGGACTGCACCCAAAATGTACCTTTTGAAGGGTTCTCCAATAAATTATCTTAAAGTTCAAATAGCGTACATATTTGTTTGTTTATATTAACTAATGGTATTACAGGCATTAAAATGGTGCAGTTTTTATACTAAAACTGTGATACATCCCATGTTGATGCTCAAAGTTGTTTAGACAAAAAGGATGTGAGGGAATGAAACAAGATTTTGGCTTTAGATGGCTACAACTCTAAATTTTACTAGTTTATGAAAGGAAACTTCTGTCTGGCTACATTACATTACAAACGTATTCTACAAATAAATAAAAATCAGCTGATTTTAAGGAATCAAGTTGGAACTGTTTTTAGATCTGATAGATTTAATGTTACTTCTGGTTTAGTAATAAACTCAGTAAAACGGAATAGTTTTCCTAACAGCAAAACAAGCATTATGCTTTTAATATTGGGAACACAGTTATACAAGAATATATGTTCAGATACAAACTTATAATGTACATATATATATAAGATAAGACTTTATTGATCCCACGGTGGCAAAATTTTTGCTTTATCAGGTACAGATAGCTGAAGGAAAATATAAAAAATACAAATAAAATATAAAAAAATATAAAATGAGTAAGATAATACACTATATACAATGGTAGCATACACAGAATGTGACTATGGATATGGTTGTTGGAAATATGGGAGACATAAATTATAAACCATATAGTTATAAGCTATATAGAAAAGCTTACAATGCAAAGGGAACACATCCTCTAAGTTGCTCTTAGGAGAGATTAATTCCTCACCACAAAGATTTTAGGTATTTCATCAATAAAGTTTCAAACATAACATTAATATTCACTCTCGCTCACCTGCCTTGTATAAATAAACTGTTGTATGTGGTGTTGTATAAATAAACATCATGATTTAAAGAGGACATAATCATGTTGTCACTGTATTACAATATGAATTATACCGACACACACAGACTCTTATTAAGTTGTTGCTACTAGTGTTTAAACTAGCCGTTAGTGCTGCGTGTTTCACTGCTCATCTTAGTAGTCGAGGTTTTAGCCTTTCTCAGTGACATCACAAACCAAAGGAAGATGAAGAAACCTGCAGTCACAAAGGAGAGAGAGAGAGAGAGAGAGATGTACAGGTTCAGATGGGAAATGGATGAGTTCATGAAATCATGCATCTGTGTCAAATTTAACTCTAGTGAGATTTCCTTTTTAATGTTATGTAAAATGTAATAAAAAAATCTTATACTACTGTTTCCTCTTAAATGGTAACTATAATGAAAATGGATTTTTGTATTAAGCAGCAGAGTTGAGTATGTGTGTCCACCCATAAAAAAACACCAAACAAAGTGGGCATCCAAAGAAGAGGACACCACAAAAGGACTGTTTCCTCTCCCTGTCAGCACTTGGGACCCGCAGGCAGCCTTCCACCAGTGTTGGGACTAACTCGTTATTAAGTAACGCGTTACAGTAACTACGTTATTATTGTGGTAACGAGCGAGTAACTAGTTATTATGCCAAAACCGGGAACGCGTTACTCGTTACTGGGATTTAGATAGGCTCGTTATTCGTTACTTCGTGTGGTGGCTATCGCGGAGCTTCCACAGATTCAATAACATTAGCAAGTGGTGGAGGCCAGCAGGTGGATGAAAGAAAAGGGAGGCAAGAGGAGAGACACCTGATACTCTCGGCCGCTGGTCCGAGAGTATCAGGTGAACTGAACTTCAGGTAAGAAGTTATAACCTGCAGTCTCTCTGGGTCAGATATGAACCAAGTTTATGTGGAGTTTATTTTCGTTATGCTGACTTTTTCGTACTGCGTGCTAGCTAGCATGACAGAGTTTCTATACAGCTGGGTGGTGCTATGTTACTGATGTTGAACTTTATTTTGTTCATAAGGTTAATTATTAGAGTTGCCAACCGTCCAGTAAAAAACAGAATCGTCTCGTATTCAAAGAAAATGTCATGCGTTTCGTATTGAGGTGAAAAGAAACACAGTTTGTCCCGGACTTCAGCTACAATGAAAAAGACACAAAGCTGGAGTTATTCTGTGTTTACGCTGCACAGCTGCCTCTTCTTCTCTCATCCTCTCACCCTCCCCTACTTCAGTCATGAAACTGATCAGTGATCAGCTGATCGGCTTTTCTCGCGTTTGTTTATCGCCCACTTTGCGCCAGAAAGAGGAAACCAGCGGATTTCGCGCTAAACAACAGCAGCACGTTTAAGCTTGATCAGCTGTTGTTAGAATTTATTTAATATTAATTTCTAGTATCAGTTGATGTTTGCTGGAGCCTCAGCTGTAAACCTGCTGGTCATGATGTCGGTTTGGTTATGTGGTGAGAGGGAAACATGAAGATGAAACCAGGAGATGTCCTTACTGAATCATCAGAGCTGTGATGGAGAAACAGGTTTACCTTTTAGGTGACATGAATGAGTTGAAGGGAAGTTATGAACTGTTTCTGAGAGACAAATAACACCAAGATCCTTTTCTAAGTAGCTGACAGCTGGTAACTGTGCAGGGGCAGGTCTAGCAAAGTGTTGCCAGGGATCCATGTAGGGCATTAAAAGGGAAAGGGGGGCACAAAGAAATACTTTTCTTTCTTATTCCCATTTAAAATGTCTCGCTTTTAAAAAATAATTATCTGAATCTTACAACAAACGATTGATAAATTGATACATATATACCATCAGAACAGTGTACATCACTGTCACAACAGTGTTTGTTTTCATTCAAAGGCTTTATGATTTTTCCTATAATGGTGGGCCGGTCTCTAGTCAAAATGCCCGGGATGATTTTTTTGTCCCAGTCCAGCCCTGTATGCAGCTCATCTGCAGTCTGGTGTTACCTACATCTTCCTATTCAGAAGGCAGAATTTCCGAGTTCTGAGTACAATCGAAAGCACCACGACTGCGGTTTTTGTGTTGGATGTAAAAAGCAGGCTAGGATAGAATCAGGCGTGGGATTTCTCTCGTGGAAATGTGCACATTATTGTTTTCCTTTCTGTTGGTAGGTGGCACAGTGCACTTGTGGCAAGTAAGCAAGCTAGAAGACTGGCAATCTTGCTGGGTATCCAGTTACGGAAGCAACACATTAACAAGAGAATTCTGAGTAAAACCAAAGTTACTTTCCCTAGTAACTAGTTACTCTGAAAGTAACGAGTAACTTGAAGTAACTGAGTTACTTTTGATAGAAGTAACTAGTAATGTAACTAAGTTACTAATTTAAAGTAACTTACCCAACACTGCCTTCCACAGATTTGAAGTCAAGGTTTGCAGGACAATATGGCTGACAAAACTCTACCCAGGCAATCCTGAATAGGCTGCAAACAGTCAATCTCCAGTCTCACAGGGCTTAACATGACTGAACTTCACAGTCAGGCCTGTTTAAGCTGGAGTCAGCAACATCTGCAATGGATCCTGAACATTATGTTCAGCAATGTCTCCTGATTCTGCCTAAGGCATGGTGTGGAGCAAACACAGAGCATGATGTGCTGATTGCTGCACCATGGGTGACAACGTTTGGTGGAATCAGTGTGATGCTGTGAGGCAGCAGCTCCCTTACTAGAAAAGCAAGCCTTGTCATCAGTTTCATCCGTGTCAAGTGTGTGTGTGTGTGTGTGTGTGTGTGTGTGTGTGTGTGTGTGTGTGTGTGTGTGTGTGTGTGTGTGTGTGTGTGTGTGAGAGAGAGAGTTTACAGACCTTGCAGGGAGTTCAAGATGCAGAAGAGGTAGAGGGCAGGAGTGGTCAGGGGACCGAATGAAAAAAGGACCAGGCCCCAGGTAATACCGAGCAGAGTCATGACTCCAGCCAGGGAGCAAATGTCTTTCTTGAATTTGTCAAGGTTATTCTGCCCAAACTGATTTGCCAAATATAGAATAGAAGCAGGTTACAGACAGTTTTAAATTTGACTTGAGACCTTAAATTGTCATTTAAAAAAACAACAAACACTTCATTGCTAGTTTATAGTTTCCAATGAATACACTGATGGATTACTACTCATATATTATTTTTAAGACTAGATAATTACCTCTCTGGTGTGGTGGAGAATAAAAACTTGTCTGACTGTCACCCCAAACATGATTACATTAAAGAGGAACACCAAGCTGAACAATCCCACTGTAGTCCACTTTACCTTGTCATTGGTTATATAACATCTAAAAAGAAAGAACAGATCATGTTTTAACCTCCAAAATTGAAAAATCAATGATGCGTTCTGTAAAAGAAACATTAATGCAGGTAGTGCAGTAAAAGCATCACCAGAGCTAAAAAGGAATTAATGTTTCAATTTTAGCAAATTAGATGCTTGGTGAAAAGGAGCTTTCTGCTTCTCCAACATGCATGTTTACAGAAACTCTGATTGGCAAAACAGTTAATAAGTAAATGTGAAAATGTGAATCATTATTCTTGATTTTACATGCTGGCAAATCTTACATTGCAGTACTGGAGGAGTTAGATGCGTCCAGAGGGGTAAGGCCATAAAACGTTCTGTCTATGATCACCACCACTGACACAATCATGGCAGGGACACCTTGATCAAAATTAATTAATTAATATCTACATCCACATTGATAATGACAGCTCCCTCCCTAATTGATTCCACTCACCCCATCCCACCACGCCGAGTTTGAGCAGGTATTTCTTGACATAGATGTTGAAGACTTTGACTAAGAGAAGATATAAGTGGAAACCTTCCAAGGCCATCCAGCTGAAAGTGGCTAGCAGAGAATAATGAAGTAAAAGAGCCATGTATAAGCAAAGTCCAGAGGAAGACCCTGCTGCCACTGCCTGACTGGGCAGGAAGTGCAGGTTGAGGAGCATCAGGGCAATTACAAGGTTGATGTGGACCTTCATAGAGACATCTTGTCTGAGTTTTCTGTCACACAGAGAATTGATCTGTGTTAAGTAACATACTGTATCACAACTGGAGGAATGGTAGACCATAACAAGAGAAGAAAGAAATGATGAAGAGTTATTTATAGAGTAAGAATAGCATTTGATGTAAGAAGATCAGTGAATGCCAGTGAATGGAGGAAGATTTCAGTATGTTTTAAGGCAACTGAAAGATAAAAACAGGCTACTCATATGTCAAAGGTATGAGGATGTTTGAGAAAAGGGGACAACAGCAGAGGCAAATCAGATTACAGGAGGTACTAAAAGTGTGAAAGAGGAAGGACTGATGAAGATGGGAAGAATATGAAAAAATGAATTTATTACCTGTTTGTAATAAAGAGCAAAATGGCTATGACCAAAGTAAAAAGGGAAATACTACAGCCAATCACAGTAATGTGTGTTAAAATCTCTTGGTCTTTCTTTGTGATGGAAGGATCAGGTATCTGTGGAGAAAACACATGTTTATATCATCTTGTACTATTTGTATTAGAACAATTAGTCAGAAGCCTTTTCACCTTCTGCTCGATGACAGGTCAACAGACCAACAGGTACAACATGTTGGAAGCAAATACTTGTCTTACTTATTATTTTTTTACACTGCAAATGTAACTTTATTTAACCTGCTAGGTTATTAAGTATGCTTTCTTATTTCTGATGGTACAAGTCCCTTGAAGAAAATGGGGGCAGGGCTAAAAAGAAAGTTAAAAGAACAGCTGAATAAATCTGAAAAATAAAATAAAGCATTAACTAAATATGCTTTATACAATCATAACAAGCATAACATAACAACAGACAATAACATGCAATGAAATACACAGAATTAAGGTAGGCAAAGTGTAGGTAATCAAGCACGAGCAACCAATACAACATAGCTGCAATACAGGAAAGGCATACAATAACCGACAGCACTGTTACAGTTTGGCACTGTTTTCAAGGATGGCAGGATAGTAATTTGAATGAAAACAAGTTGAGCAGAGCAGGTGAAGGTAGAATTCTGTACAAGAAATCTTTTTATTTTGGTGTCTTCTAGTGGCACCATCAAGAATGACACCAAACTGAAAAGAAGGAAAAGAAGAAAATGCACAACAAATGTATCTACAATTATAACAAATTATATTTGTTATTTTATTTGTATGCATAATTTTGACACTCAGTGAATGTGTAGGTTAAACGGTGTATTTATTATATAGAAGAGCCGTAACATGGCAAAAATGTTGTTTTTCCTTTGCATGCAGAGAGCAAAGTGAACCGTCCTTGTTTGCGCGCACAAACTTGGCCAAATAAATGATTCTAAATGATAAATGATTCTGATAGATACATAGATATTCACTACTCCCTCCAGAAAAATTAAAAATACATTAAACTGCAGATTACTGAGGAATCAAATGTGATTTTATGAAAGGAGAAAGATTCAAAAGGCTGTATACCAAACCCACATGCATGTGCCATTGGAGCGCATCAAACACTTAAAAAACAAAATTAAAAAAAAGAAACACTATGGAAGCAGAATTTATTGGATCATATGACTAATGAAATAAGTAAAGTAAAGTTCTGGCTGGATAAAAACAAATTATCATTAAATTTGAATAAAACTAAAATTATGTTATTTGGAAATAGTACTGGTGTTGATATTGAAAGAGTCGGTGAAAATTGATTACTGGGGAAAATAATGGATGAAAAACTTAAAAAACATTACATTCACTTTGTACTCTTCAAAAAAGAGTAGTTCGAATCATCCACAATGCAGCTTATGGGGATCATACAAACTCACTATTTTTGCAATAATATTCAGAGTATGTTTTTTTGGAAAGAAGTTATAATTTAAGGGGTTTTTGTAACTTCAATATAGGAAAGGTATGTACTGCAAGAAAAAGCTTTTTGTTTCTGTTCATGGAGTGAAACTGTAGAACAGTTTGAATATGGAATTAAAGCAATGACCAAAGATAAAACAGTTCAAAAAGAGTTATAAAGAAATGATCTTCTTGAACTATAAAGAAAGGGAAAATGTTGAAATTAAGTGAATGTCTCTATTTAGACGGTTTTTTTTAGAAAAGAGATTTGTTAACATATAAAAGATGCTTTTTCTTTTTTCCTACTTTAGTTGTACTAATTCAATGAATGCAAAGTAACCTGTGTATTAGTTACTATAACTATTACTTCTAAAGACCTCACATGCAAGCAGTCAGTTACTCTGTGTCCGCACGTGTGTGTGTGTGTGTGTGTGTGTGTGTGTGTGTGTGTGTGTGTGTGTGTGTGTGTGTGTGTGTGTGTGTGTGTGGTAGCGTGCACGGCTACCAAATGCAGCTGTGCAATTTTGTGGTTTGTGGTCTCAACCTTTAAAGGTTAAAGGATACTGAAGATCTAAATAAGATATTGTAAAAAGTTATCTTTCTGAGAAGCTGTGTGACTTTTAAACCCATTGGTATGACTAAACTTTGCAGTTTATTTTTAGCTTGCGGTCTCTTTCCTAACACCACTTGAAAAGCCTGTTTGAAGGCAGAATTAAGGTAAAGTGAGTAATGGTCTGGCATGTCCTTGTGAAGCTGCAAAGTTTGAGGCAGTTCAGATAAGTGTTTGTTGATAGAAGTGAAGAACAATGGACAAACAATGGCCTCTTTAAATGAGCCCAGTCTTACTATGAGGATACCAAAGTATGTGAGGTGGTTGCAGGAACAGGTGATGTTATTCTGATGATGTGTCCAGTGTGTGACGCAGCCATCCTCACTAAAAGCTGGTAAGCAAACCAAACAGATCCATTACGCAAAAGATCACATTTCTGAACATCAGCTCAGTTAGGTGGCCATGAGTGAAAACACAAACCACAATGAGTCTAACTTGTGAAAATATTGTTGCGCTATACTGCTCAAAAAAGATTAAAGGAACACTTTGGAAACATTAGATTTTCAGGGGGGAATAAATTGTGATGGATATCTATAATCAAGTGGAATGGGTAATGTGTCCCATAAGATTAACTGACTTGTTGCTGTACTCTGATTAAAAAGTGTTCCGTTATTTAATGTTTGAGCAGTGTACATTACTGTTCATGACAGATGTGATACTTACTGTATGTTGAATAATTAAAGAACTGACACGAGGGTTTTTGAGTTTCCTATGACACAAACATATTTCATGTTTGTACAAAACGTACAGAATATTATATGTGTCAACTAATTGTGCAATTAAATTACAGGAGGTAAGAAATGAAATAAATGTTCAAAAAAGCATAGTTACGTCGATTTCCTTGGTAAACTCCATCGTGATGTTGATGCGCTCCTGCAGTCCTGATATCTTCTTGCCCTGCACACTCAGACCAACCAGTCTTTGATCATATACTTCATGTGGGCTTTCAAAAACGCTCTACAATAAAATGCAAATTTGTCAGCTGGTTTAACAGTTTTGCAAAGACAGTTTTAATATTATTTTCTGAATCTTCTGTGTTAAATGGAAAAACACTACTAAGTGATCTACTTACACTGTTTGATATGCAACTCATTTACATTTTGTTAGAAAAAAAGGTGACTTAAAAAAAAAAAAAAGAAAAAAAGAAAAAAAGGTGATGATTCTTTCCTGATGTACCCAACTTCCTTCAAAAATATGTGTACTAATTTTACATTTCATGTGTTAATAAAATAATGTCACTATGCTAAAGAGTACAAATTCCCCGCTGGACAAATAATTCAAGCATCCAGCAAATTCAGAAGCTTCAAATTCAGGGTTTAATTTTATTGGCTGTTAGGTGTAGCTGGTGAAAGTAAGCTTGATAGGCTTGTTAAGCTGGGATTTTAAAATCTGATTGTTTTTTCTGTATGCCATGTGTATACATCCCTCCTTTGTTAAGGACATGTAAATTTGATTAAAACACCTTTATAATGATGTGAAAATAAACAGGAGTACATTTCCTAACAAGTGGTAAACAAAAGAAATATATAACCTGACAAAGAAAAAGAAAAAAACCCAAATGTTATTTTATTAGACTAAAACAAGCAAAACCCACAAGCTCCATGAGCAGTAGTTTAAATTTAATGTGTAAATACAAAGATCGTATTATTCTATAGCTCACCACATCCTTTTTCTACATGTTTTTAAATAAGAAGTGTAGTTTATGACCTGATTTGTTTGAGGCCATTTAAACATGCAGAACACAAACGTGTTATTCGGTCCAGCACCCAGTTCTCTTGGCAGCTGGACAATGACTTTACTGTTGAGAAGAGGCACATCTGGTGTTACCTGTATCAGCATCAACATGCCAAGAATAGAAAAAGATTTAGTTTAGATTACGTTCACTAAAATTACCTCGAACAGAACAACATTAGATTGAATACAGTGGATCAGATCTTAAATAAGCCGGTCGTTATCAATACCTGACTCATGCTCAACATTGGATCTAAATATCAGCTCTGTACATCACTACTTGGAAGGTATTTCTGACTACATGTGGAGTCTGACTACAAACTACTGTTCAATAAGATTGTGTGAATATTTTTTATTTTTTTACCTTTGTGTCATTGGCATAAATTTCAAGGCCTCCGAAGGGACCACTGGGTTTGTGCAGAAGAGCGACAAAAGTCTTTACATACAATTGCATGCTCCCATTCACCTCTGTTCCCTCTAGAACCTTCTCTAGAGTCCAAATGGCTCTTGGGGAGTAGAATGCAAAAATATTAACACAATATTAACAATTTACATCCTTTTATTAATGTAGAAAACAGTCAAGTGTTAACCCCCCCCCCCCCCCCCCCCCCCCCACACACACACACACACACACACACAATGTATTATAAATGTTTACCTCAAAGTGTCATTGAGGTTTCCCATTTTCATAACATTATCTGTATAATTCATACAACACTCGGTCTGATTACGACCTGTAGACAAAATGTAAGAACACACATTGAACCCTTGTACAGTTTAATTAAAGCACCCCACATGTCCACAGAATATATGAAGGTTTAATCCCAAAACACCAATTTCACATTTCTTTATGAAGACATTTATTGGGAAATGGAGATGTGAGAGGAAGGCATTAGAGGTTCATTTTTAAATGCTATTTTACCATGTTAGAATAATGACTGTTTAAAACAAGTTGTAATATATAAAACCTGAATTCCAGAAGAGTTGGAATGTTTGTTAAATTTGGTAAAAAAAAAAAAAAATGAAAAGAAAAGAAAACCAAAAGACTTTCAAATGAAATCAAACCTGATGTTTGCTACAGTTCAGCAAAAAATGTCATGATGCAGCAAATGGCTGAAAAAGCAAGAAAGATGAAAAAGTTTCATCTGAGAGAACATTTAGCAAGTAATTAAGTTGACTGATATCAGGTCTTTAATATAATTAGCTATAAAAGAGATGTCTTAGAGAGGCAGTCTCTCAGAAGTAAAAATGGGCTGAGGCTCTCTAATCTATGGAAGAGTGTGTAAAAATATCGTACAATACTTCAAATGTTCCTCAACATCAAATTGCAAAGGGTTTGCAAATCTCATCATCTTCAGTGCATAACATAATCAAAAGATTCAGAGAAACTGAAGATGTCTTTGTGCATAAAGGACGAGGCTGAAAATGTTTATTAATCACTCACTGGCATGATTGTGTCACTGACATTACTTAGTGGGCCAAGGAATGTTTGCAGGAACCACTGTCGATTAACACAGTCCAATCTGCCATCTGCAGATGCCAACTAAACCTCTATCATGCAACAAAGAAGCCACATTTAAACATGTTTCAGAAGCGATGTCATGGCCAAAACTCATTTGAAATTGATTGTCTCAAAGTGGGAAAGTGTTCAGTTCAATCCAATTTTATTTATACAGCGCCAAAGTACAAAGAGAGTTGCCTCAAGGCACTTTATATTGTAGGTAGGCCCTACAATAATACAAATAGAGTAAAACCCAACTGTCATATCACCCCTAGCAATTAACAGTCGGAAGGAAAGTCTCCCTTTTAACAGGAAGAAACCTCCAGGAGAAACAGGTTCAGAGAGGGGCAGGGCCATCTGCTGTGACCGGTTGGGGTGAGAGAAGGAAGACAGGATAAAAGACATACTGTGGAAGAGCCAGAGATTAATAACACGTATGATTTAACACAGAGAGGTCTATTAACACATAGTGAGTGAGAAAGGTGACTGAAGAAGAACTACTCGGTGCATCATGGGAATCTCCCAGCAGCTACACCTATTACAGCATAACTATGGGAAGATTCAGGGTCACCTGATCCAGCCCTAACTATATGCTTTAGCAAAAAGGAAAGTTTTAAGCCTAATCTTAAAAGAAGAGAAAGTGTCTGTCTCTTGAATCCAAACTGGAAACTGGTTCCATAAAAGCGGGAACCGAAAACTGAAGGCTTTGCCTCCCATTCTACTTTTAAATACTCTAGGAACAGCAAGTATGCCTGGAGTGCGAGAGCGAAATGCTCTAAGATGGGGAGAGATTATTCAAGACCTTGTATGTGAGGAACAGCATTTTGAATTCAATTATGGATTGAAATCAAAATTAAATACCTGGATTTAACAGGAAGCCAATGAAGGGAAGCCAATGTATGAGAAATCTGGTCTCTCTTTCTAGTCCTTCTCAGTACTCTTGCTGCAGCATTTTGGATTAACTAATGGCTTTTCAGGGGTTTTTAGGACATCCTGATAATGACGAATTACAGTAGTCCAGGCTAGAAGTAATAAATTCATGAACTACCCCAAAAGGATGGTTCTGTTTATCTGGATGTTTTCAGTGGGAGAAGCGTTTCATCACTCATTCAAGTGACTTCTTCAGTCTTAGCTGACTGCAAGTTTCTCCAACCTGTGTATATTTGCACAGTGATTGAAACGAGCCACCTGAATGAACAATGGGCTGTGTGGGCAGTTCCTTCATCAATAATATGCAAATTGTCATGGCCTTTGATCAAAGGTCATGACAATTTTCATATTTTCAGGGAGTTTTTAGGACATCCTGATAATATTGACAGTAGTCCAGCCTAGAAGTGAAAAGTACGTGAACTAGTTTTTCAGTGTCACTCTGAGACAGGCTATTTCTAATTTTAGAGATAATGCACAAAAGGAAGAAAGCAGTCCTACATATTGGTTAGATACTATATTTTCAAGGCAGACTACAATAACCTCAGTGTTATCCGAATTTAGAAGCAGAAAGTTAGCGGCCATCCAGGTCTTTTTGTGTTTAAGACACAAAAAGTTTAACTAATTGGTGTGTGTTCTTTGGCTTCATGGATCATAGACAAAGTTGAGTGTCATCTGCATAGCAGTGTAAATGTATGCTATGTCTTCTGATGATGCTGCCTAAGGGAAGCATGTACAATGTAAACAGAATTGGTCCTAGCACTGAACCCTGTGGAACTCCATAATTAACCTCAGTGTGTGAAGAGGACTCTCCATTTACATGAACAAATTGGAGTCTATTAAATAGATATGATACAAAAAGCACTGCAAAGCAGTACCTGTAATACCTAGAGCATGCTGTAAATGGTCTAATAGGATATTATGGTCTGCAGTATCGAACACCACAGGATCTCCTCCATACCTGCTTCATGGCCTGGAGGACGGGGCTGTGGCTCCCTTCACCCTCTAGCAGATCATTACATGAAGGAACCTTTTAAAAACAAGCGCGCTCATGCTCACAGGTGTACACACGGGTGCTCACACACACAAACTACACCCTTTTTGGCTCCTACCTCAAAGCACACTGTGCGATTTCAATGTCACGTGCTGTACAATAATATTAAATATTTAGTATTTACTGTTATATTCACATAAATGTTGTTTATTATATTGCTCTCTTTTTTTGCTTGTGTTCTCTTTTTTCTCTCAACAGGAGATCTGGGTGATTGATAGATGTATTTTTTTGTCTGTTTGTTTTGTTGGTTTTTGTTTTTTGCCCTTTATCACTGTTCCTCCTCCCTGCTGTTTTTCTTTCCCTCTTTCTTTCCCCCAGTCAAGTCTGTCCCGTGTTAAGCAAGTGAAAATAAAAAGCTTTCTTTACCTTTAGACAATAATTCTGATGGCAAAAGAACCAAACAGGACAGGCAGGGGAAAAAAAAGTATCGAACACCACACTGAGGTCTGGCAGGATAACCACAGAGATGAGTCCACTGTCAGAGGCCACAACATGATCACTTGTAACCTTCACTAAAGCTGTTTCTGTGTTGCGATGAGCTCTGAAAACTGACTGAAACTCTTCAAATAACCTATTCCTCTGCAGATGATCTGTTAGCTGTTTGACAACTACTCTTTCAAGAATTTCTGATATGAAAGGAAGGTTGGAGTTTGACCTATACTTAGTTAAGACTGCTGGTCTTATTATGGTGTTGAACAAATGTGTTAAGTCTGGGCAACTTGCATGTTTTGGAAAACATATAAAGGTATATATAAAGATTTAGACCCTCTCCTGTTCAGGTTAGCAGTGGAGCCACTGGTTGTCTGTTTTCATTGGGTGGTGGGAGTGAAGGGCATCACCAGAAATTGTATTACCATTGTCAATGGACTTCTAATCTGAACTGTCATCTGCAATGTTCCGTTTTCTGTATATGAAAAAAATCCTAATAAAAAGCAGGACATTGCAAAACTGCATAATGCTACAACAACACGGCTTTGTCAGAGAAGACTCCGGGTACTGAATTGCCTCTCCTGCAGTCCAGATCTTTCACCTATACAGAACATTTGCTGCCTCATTAAATGAAAACAATGTCAAAGATGACTACAAACTCTTCAGCAGGCAAAAAGGAGACCAAATTCAAACACCAAAACTACAAAAACTCAGAACCTCCATTCCCAGAGGTCTTCAAACTGCTTTGAAAAGAAGACCATGGTAAACATGCACCTGTAGCAAACATCAATTTTAAAATGAGCTAATTTTGTGCTTAAAATTGTAAAATTTCTCAGTTTAAGCATCTTTTATGTTATTTATGTTCTGTGGTAAATAAAATATTTGCTCATGTGACTTCACATGAGTCTTTCAGTAATAATGTTTTTCAAATTTAAAGGATGACGTAGTGTCTACAGTAGTTGCAGGCAGTACACTGAGGATAGGATGTGTTCTTCTAAAGTGTAGTAACGTAATTTAATGTAATTTAAAGGGACGTGACATTTTAGGGCTGTGGTAGAATATAGTGTGTACAGACTTTTTATATAGTATAAAAGAAAGAAACACATGTAGCTAAAATTGACAGAAAACAAGCTGAGTTTACTTTATTCAAACTCATAAAAGGCAAAAAGAAAAAGTGAATAAGCCTTGTTTCTTAGGTTAGAATCTAAATTGTCTGGCTGTTCCAGTAATAAAGTCATTCTTTTGTTACAGTAGTTAATATAACAACTTACTTATTGTAGCTGATATATTGCATGCAGTCCTACAGAAATACTGTTCCGACAGACAATTCTGATAAAGCATGTAATAAGACATAAAAGGCATCAACCACCAGAATATCCAGCTCTTCTTCCTGTGAAGAGACTCTCATTTAGAATGGAAAAAAGGCAATGCTTTTCAGTCAAAGCTCTTTTCTGATTAAAATGTCTTAATTTTTTAGATTAGCACAAAATTTATTTTGTTGCTATTATGCTGAAGGTAGATCATCATCACCCTGAAGACTCATCATCAGAACAATGCAAAATATGTTTTCTACATAAAGATTTTGAGTTTTAGAGACTGTACCAAGTTATAAAAAACACAGGTATAAAAATAAAACGAATTCAACTTCTACTCCTCCTATTTCTACTACCAGTAATCCTAAGAAATACACTGAAACAAAATCACAAATCACAAAAAAAGTATGAAGTCGAATGACACTAATAACACTAACAACCCTTGTTATTAGCATCAACACAGAAATTAAAATGTATTTTAAAGTGAACCAAAGCATACCCTACCTTTCCATGTTGCTGTGGAACTAAGTTAATAGAGGACACAGAGCAAAGCAGAAGTGACAGCGGGGGTGGGGGGGTGAATTTGACGAGCTGCAAAGGAAGTTGATGAAACAAATGTAAATGCTATTCTGAGCAAGTAAAAAAGAGGAAGTATCACTGACAAAAAATACATTTCTAATCTTCCTTGTTACTACTCCGTATGCATCAAATACAGGATGACGTCATTGAAATATTATACTTTACCCCAAGCCTATTCAAATGGCGGCCCGCGGGCCAAATGCGGCCCAGAAGCAACCTGCGAGTGGCCCTGCCTGTGGTCCTGGCAGAAACACAGAGAAAACGCAAAAATATAATTAATTTAAAAAAAAAATTAAAAATTCCTACAGCGTAGTGTAGACTGTGAATGCAACACTCCTAGTAGCCTAGCAATATTTAACCCACAATGCACCGTGATGTAAACATATTAAACAATCATCGTAATATATGATGCGACAACAGCATGTCTTTCTCAGTCCAAAAGCGCAAAATTGACAATGAAAACTGTCGGTTTAACCCTGCCTGGACTGACAAATACTTATTCATTTTACCGAGTTTAATAATCTTACAACCGGAGTTGTGCTACCATGGTGAGGGTCCTGTACAGCCCAAGAGAGAGCTGCAGCAGCTTTCCTTCATGTTTGCTTCTTGGCGAAGAAGAAAAGGCCTTTCACAGATTCTGAAACAGTGAAATACTGCATGCTGGCTGTGGTGGATGCGGTGAAAAGTGATGAAAAAATGAAAGTAAGTGTGACATCTGCTATTAAAAACGTACCCCTGTCAGACAGTTCAAATATTCGTAGAGTTGAAGTTCTGGCGTCAGACGAGTTTGAAATGCTGTTAGATGACTTGAAGAAAACTGATGTAATGTCTATAGCAGGAGATCACAGACAGAACTGATAATGCACAGTTTTGCGTATATGTCCGTTTTTTGGATGGGAAATTGCTCGGCTTGCTACCATTAGAGGGACACACAGCTGGCGAAATAATATTTGAGAAGATTTCAGCTCTTTTTGAGGAAAATGGTCTGGATATGAAGCGTGTCTGTATACTTGTGACGGATGGGGCTCCATCCATGGCAGGAAAAGTGAGTGGTCAGCGAAATATTTATTTTAATTTGAAAGGGAATTATCAAAATGTTTTTTTGTTAATATTATTATTATTTCAAATGTGCAAAAAATAGTTTAGTTATAGCTCCCTTTTTTTTAAATGGACCTTTTGGTGTGCATTTGTGAGAGGTCACCAGATTTACAGGGGAATAGGAATAAAAAAATTACTTGTTTTTCAATACAGTTGTGTGGGTTTGAAATTGATCATGATCTGCTGCTTACTGGCTTCAAAAAAAAATATCTGGCCCAGATAAATTCCTCGGTTTGAAAATCTGGCCCAACTAACTTCGTAGTTGAATCGCCATGCTTTACCCTGTTCACATGTTCAGCAATAAAACTACTAAAGCTACTTTTTTTCCCCTCAAAGCAAGTCATTGATCAATATCAGGAAAATTGCATTATGACTATGGACAGCAGAACACAGTACTATATTAAGTTTTGTGTGTATAAAATTGAAAATAAAACTGATTCTGATTTTGAGAAACAAAATTAAAATGAACACAAATTTCCAGTTTATGCACAGTGTGATTTTCCTCCAGTTGTTAAAAGTCAAAAGTTAAAGCCAATGGGAAAACAGCTATATCTAATCTTACAGCTTGGTGTTAAAGTTTTTCATTTGCATAAAAAAAAACCCTTGATTTGCATTGCAAATTATGAACAAAAAAGTTGGTGCTGTAAGGCGATGGAACCTGATACTATCTGAGGTTTATCTGCATTTAATGACTGTGTGTGTTTGTGTTGTTTCATCTATTTTGAGTTAAAATAGGATGACATGTCCTTGTGACTAGGAAAAATAAATGGTTTTCTGGTAATTGTATCAAATTATTTTGCTGTTGGAGACTGATTAAAAGCAAATGCAGCAACAAGGTGGTCGCAGTTAGGTGACCATTTCCTATTTAATAAATATGTTTTATCAAAAATGGCTGCACAGGCCCAAAGTGGGTGGGATGAACTCTAAAGCTGTATGGGCAGGGAAAACCCAGACTTATCCCACATTAGTCTCAAATGCATGTGCCCAAAGAGTCACAGTAAAGCTTTAAGGAATACTGTAGTCAAGTCCTCTTTCTTTCAGTTGACGTGGCTCTAAAAAATTAAGCCCATCTTGCCTGGATGCCACCCAGAGACTCTGATCCATACATTTATCCAGTGGCGGTCCTATAATAATGGATTGGATTTATATAGCGCTTTTCAAGGAACCCAAAGCGCTTTACAATGCCACTATTCATTCACTCTCACATTCACACACTGGTGGAGGCAAGCTACGGTTGTAGCCACAGCTGCCCTGGGGCAGACTGACAGAAGCGAGGCTGCCATATCGCGCCATCGGCCCCTCTGGCCAACACCAGTAGGCAAGTAGGCAAGTAGAGAAAAGACACACACACACATATGAAGAGAGAGTATGCATAGTATGAAAACGGCTACCAAACAGCCATCATAATTTGTCATACAGTGAGAAGAGGACACATCAATAATTGACAATGACTAATTAATATTAAAATCTGTAACATACTGTATTGTTTGTAGTTTAGTCTATTACTGTTACTATTTTTACCATTTCTTCTTGGAGCAACTGTAACCCACATTATTTCCTTTGGGATTAATAAAGTGTTCTGACTCTGATTGTTTCAGGATGACCTGCCATTATCCAATGACACATCTGCTTACCTGCATCTTTTGCTCGCTTCTCCTCTTCTTTTCTCTTTTTTCTAAACTGAGCACCTGATGGATTTGAACTTTTCTTGTCCATCTTGGTTTTAATTTTGCACTCCAGTATGAACACCCATTCCCCAACTCGAAAATCACCACAACATAACCTAATAGACCTACACCTTAGTTCACAGATTCACTTTGTCTAGGGTTTATTTCTGGGATTTTGCACAACCCAGGACTCAAATCATGAATACATAATGGGCTTGGATTTACAACATTATAAATGAAATGTGATCTATTTGGAAGCAGCAGGTCTCCCTCCCCTTTCGACGTGTTGTGTGTGAGACTTTAAATCATCAAACTATAAAATATAAATTTTTATTGATCCCTTTACCCCGAGTCCTAAATTGTATATTTATTTTCTTCTTGCGCACCTCGCAAACGGAGGGCGCCCTTACTCCCAGCAAATGGGCGATAGAAAACCGATTGGTGCCTATGCCATCCCCAGTATGCGCTGGTGTGTCCGGTATCCGCAAACCTGACATTTTGACCCTGAACACGCCCTATAAATGGTCTTTTATAGCGGGCTTCCCTCGCTTACGGCCATACCACCCTGAACATCTGATCATCTGATCTCAGAAGCTAAGCTGGGTCGGGCCTGGTCAGTACTTGGATGGGAGACCGCCTGGGAATACCAGGTGCTGCAAGCTTTTGCACTTCCACACACAAACTGCAGAGGGCGCCGCTGCTCACTCAGTGGAGGCAGATTCAGGAAAAGCTTCATGACAACGCTCCTGATTGCATTTCGCTTTTGTGCAAAACAAAACAAAAAAACAACAAGAACGAAATATTTAGGAAATACACAAACTTATTTATTCTGTAAATGTAGAAAATGTCTGTGGCTAGTCCGTCTGGGCTCAGTAGAGAGGAACTTGTTAACCTTGTAGTGTGCACCGGGCACAGTGTCAACCTGACACTCTTGTGCAACGAGTTTTAACTCTTATTGGCTGCCGACTGCGGTCCCGAGGAATACTGAATAAATGCGCATCAGTGTGCTACCCTGAGCAGGGAACACGATATCATGGAGTTTCTAACATGGAGCGAGGTGAAGGTGACGCGACTATGCAGGACCTGCAGGGGGCTGCTTAGCTTCAGAGATCAGATGAGAACAGGCTGATGTGGCCGTAAGTGAGAGGCTTCCTCGAAAACGGGGTAGATACTGTAACCCATTTATTGGGTTTTAAAAAACAATTTAGAGTGAAGGATATTGATTAGTTTCTACTTTTTTTAATAGCTGCACATGACAGCACAGTTATAATGCATACGTAATGCTGCAATAGTCACGTCATAAACAATTGTGAGTGTTTGCACAAAAACATCTACAGGTGCTCTGTGCATGTACAGTGATACTGATGTAACGCTTGAAGAATTTGACATTACTACATCAGTGGAAGAGCTCTTTGCGCAAGACTCACTAACCCCTACCCATTTATTATGAACAAACAGCAAAACTGTTTGTGTTTTTTTCTATATTACACTTGCATGATTTAGATTTATACTTATGTGGCAGCTATTCACTGGCCTGACAAAGTTATTTTAAATGATATCATGTCATGAATAACACAAGTTATTTTCCATGAAATCGAAAAGTGGTGAAATTCTCAAAAAATGAATGAGACGTGCATGTAATTTGACATATTTTGTTGTTTTGTGTGTGCGTTTGTCTGTATGAAATTTTGACGTGCATCTGAAAAACACCATTTTGAAAACACTGGAAAGACCTCAAGACATTTTTTTCTTTTGCTTACTATGTAAACAAAAATTCCCACCAATGCTTTTCAGTGTGAAATTTAGTGTGTAGGGAAAATACCTGTGCCAGGTTGTCTCCATCTAGTGGTGAATAACGCATTACCACTACATCAGGTGAGTTTTTCTCTGTGCACAGTGACACAAAACTCATTTAACAACATAAACTATTTAAAAAATGATGTAGGCAGATCAAGGCAATGTTACAGATTCAGTAAGAACAGAAGTTTATTCCAATCCTTTAAATATGCAGGGCGTCACACTAACACAGTTGCTTATGTCCAGCATAGCACTGGGGCTAAATCCAGACCTGAAATCTTTGGAAGTTTCACTCAGTAACAGCACCTTTTTAATATTATTGACTATATTTTATAGTCACATTTATATAAAATGTCAAACATTATACATTAGCTAAAGGTTGAAGTCACAGAATTACACTGAACAACAATGCAATTTAAGTTTTTCTTGTTTGTACTATATATTTGATTTATTGTGTGTGTGTGGGGGGGAGGGGGGATATGTGTGTATTCACATCATTTATCATTTATGTTAATGAGAGTGTGGGGAGTGAGTTGGAGGGTGGGGTGGGCTGCTTTTAACTATGTAAAGCACTTTGTGCTACATTTTTTGTATGAAAAGTGCTTTATAAATAAAGACTGATTGATTGATTGATATTATCATCCTTAAATTGTTGTCCTTACCAAATATACTTAGATGGCGATGGATTCAATCCATGCTACTGAACACGATGCCAGTCAGGCTTGAAAATGGTGTTTTTCAAGCCTGACTGGCATCTATAAAAAGCCAGGCGAGGTCTCCTTCATGTTTTTCTGTGTTTTATCCTCAGTTACTTTGAATCAAAGTGTCAGCTTTGTTTTTATACATAGATATAAAAATATGAACATGTACTGATAAATGATTAGAATTATAATATTTCTGACTGTCTGATTCAAAAGTGAATTGAATTTAATCGGGACCTTGTGAATCGGAATCAAATCGATTATAGGAATCAAAATTGATCCCCAGCCCTAAGTGGAACACCTTTACAGATGAAGTTAAGAAAAATACATCAATACAAAAATTAACACAATTTTTTAAAAACAATTAATTGCATGAATATAGTAAATGTTCCTCTCAGTGATTGAACTATCTCATTGTGTTCTATTGATTGATTAATTGATAATACTTTATTCATCCCGAGGGAAATTGGGTTAAGGCAGCCAGCCGTGCCAGCGCCATCTTACCCTTCCAACCATACATACATTACACAAACATCACATGGGGAAGACAAGTCGGAGGGGTATAACAATGGAAAATGCACAACATGAACATTGAAGCCTTGTTCTCATTTTTATAGATTAAGGCAAGAGTAAGGTATTAACCCTCGTGCTCCCCGTCGGGGCAGCTCCGGACCCCGGGTGTCCCAGAGTACCCTTGGGTAGCATTTCACAGGCCGCACATCAGGGTTGGCTCCCGCGCCCCGTACACCCACGTTTCCCTCCCTGAATGCCACTCCCGTTTCAGTTTTTCCTCCTAGTTTCAGGCAGGCTCTGTCATGTTCGTCCATGGGAGGCCGCTGTTAAGGTATTTGTCACACAGATATAATATAAGCTGAGCATTTAGCTTATACTATCATTTATCAGGTCTTAACCATAGGGTGCTTGCAGTTGTTTTGGTTTAAATTGTTTTATGTGTGTATTGTATGAGTGTACACTTGTATATAGTTAAACATTTATGCTGTTTGGTCTCTCTAATGTAGAGGCCTGGGCATTCCTCGCTACACTGTACAGCAGGGGTGCTCACACTTTTTCCGCATGTGAGCTACTTATAAAATGACCAAGTCAAAATGATCTACCCACTACAAAAATCCAAAACATATACTTATTTATAAATATATTGAGGATTCTTTATATCTACAATGTATATACATGCATAACCGCAATATCCAATATTTCACAACACAATTAACAATGTAAATTTTTTGTCATTACCTGAGTTTACTCTGATGACTTGCACTGAATTGAATCAGCCAGGGATGCATAGTCTGGACAGTAGCTGCTGACGGCCAGCCTCAAACACACTTCCAAATGTTCATCAGTCATGGTGGAACGGTATTTGGACTTAATGATGTTCATGTGGGAAAATGAAGACTCACATAAATAAGTGGAGCTGAATAATGCAGTCAAAGAGGCAGCACATTTCCTCATGTTGGGGTACTTTACTTCTGTGAGTAAGTTCCAGAACTGTCCATGATCTCTGGACTTCAGCTCAATGTCGGCTTGTAGTGTCAAAATCTCATCTTCCACTCCAGAAGAGTTCAGGTGAAATAGTTTTGCAATTTTTGATGCGAGTGAATCGACATCAGCATGTTCCCGAAAAGGATAGCACATGAAGGTAGCGACTGGCTCGAGCAAAGAAAAGTCTTGAAAGCGTTTGTCAAACTCTGACAGACAATTGTCAATCTGCTCTGTGTAGCGTGCACTGTCAAGTTGCAAACAGGCCATCCCTTGCATCTCCAGCTCTGACGCCAGGTTTTGAAAGTTAATCAAATCATGGCGCTGCAGCTTTAAAGAGAGATGTTGCATCTTTCGTTTGAAAGCATTAACTGAGCTGATCATGTTGATCACTGTTTTGTCTTTTCCTTGCAGCTGTAGATTAAGGTCATTCAACATGTTTGTCAGATCGGTTAAAAATGCCAAGTCTAACAGCCACTGACCGTCATTAAGTTGCATGTATTCTGCTTGTCCAGCTACACGGAAAAACTCCTTAATCTCCGGACAGAGCTCTCAAAATCTTTGCAGGAATTTCCCTCGACTAAGCCACCTCACGTCAGTGTGTAGCAACAACTCAGAGTGGTCGCAGTCAGCCTTCTCCAGATGTGCACGAAATAACCGTCTTTGAAGAGATCTGGCGCGAATAGAACAGGCGATCTTCGTTGCAACATTCATGATCTCCTTCATGTTGAGCATTTTAGCGCATAACGCTTGTTGGTGGATTATGCAATGGTAATTTAGGAAGTCCGGGAAAGCATCGTCCTGCCTGCACTTGGCAATAAATCCATTCACGCGGCCAACCATTGCGGGTGCTCCATCTGTGGTAATAGACACCAATTTGTACACTGGGAGCTGGGTTTTCTCGATAAAGTTTTTGAACGACTGAAATATGTCCTCTCCTCGCGTCTGTTCTTTCATGGGCAGGACTGTTAATAGCTCTTCTTTTGCAGTGATATCAGTAAACACCATACGAATGAAAATGCACACCTGGGCTGTGTCACTCACGTCCGTAGATTCGTCCAACTGCAGTGAGAAACACTGGCAATCTCCGATGTCCTTCCAAAGTTGCTGGGTTAAATCCTCCGCCATGGCTTCACAGCGCCGTGTAACTGTACTTCTTGACAGCTGGAGAGCTTTGATCGAAGATGTTATTTCTGCCTTATTTTTAAAGTCTCGGAACAATGAGTCAGCTGCTTCAACGAATGCCTCTTTTACCATCTCTCCATCTTGAAAAGACTTCTTGTTTTTAACGATGATGTGACTCACCCGGAACGATGCTTCGGTGGCGGCTTTTGCTTTTGAAGTTTGTTGTGTGAAAAATGACTGCTGTCCGGACAACTGGGATTTTAGTTCCTTCACCTTTTTCTTTCTTAGCTCGCTTTTCGGCGGGAATGTAGTGTCGTATTTTCCGTGAACAGTTCGAAAATGGCGCTCCACATTTCCCTTCTTTGGCATTGCGATGGCAGCCTGGCAGATGAGGCAAACGCACTTCGAAAATGACATTGTGAAAAAAAGTCCTCCTCCCATTCCGTATGAAAGTGATACGTTTTTGTCTTCTTACTTGGTCCAGCTCCCTCACTCATTTTTAACTTTTTCTTAGGTTTAAGAGAAAAAACCGAGAGCTAAAAATTGGAGTTAACTCGCTGGCTAGCTTGTCAGTTTTACTACACTTCGCGCCGCTGTTTGCGCATGCGCAGCGACCTAAGCGTCAGAAAAAATCCGATGTCATCTGACTGGCTTCCCTGTATCAATCAAGGGACGGGATGGATGATAGGCTGGCATCTATTTTTTTTTAATGCCATGCGATCTACCAATACTACCTTTGCGATCGACTGGTCGATCGCGATCGACGTATTGAGCACCCCTGCTGTACAGCATACACTACATTGTTAAGTTTGTGTTTAGGAGTTTTGTCTTTTGGACAAAGTGAGAAGAGGAAGTGAGAAGGGGGACTCAAGTGCAGACATGGAAGGAGACGGACCTGAGTTTAGACAAAAGGAGCGCCGTTTATTATGGCTGATTAAACATGAAATACAAAAAAAGGCAAAGCGAGGGAAAAGCTAAACTGAAACCTAGACTGAGAAAACTAACTATTAAAAAAGTGACATGAACAGAATCATGAAATCTTTAACCTGACGTCACATGGGAGGAAGGAACACAGACGACATGACAAAGACTGAATTAAAAAACAGACTAAATACACACAGGAGGTGATCAGAGGAGGTGGAAATACACATATGGGGAAGCAGCTGACTGGAATGAACATAATGACACCACAGGACAAAAGTAAAAATAAGCATATACATTGAACATGGAAACACAAGACTGTCAAAATAAAAAACCAAACATGGAGAGACGTAGACATGATAACACAGGTTTGACGATATGAAACACGCAGACAAGAAATACATGACTGACTAACAAAGAAGAACTAGGTGAAACATAACCTAGACTAAAACTCAAGGCAAACTAATAATAACCCTAGAACTCAACATTATCTCAAAATATAACAAAAGAAATTAAAAACATAAACTGAGAATGCTGGGTCACAGACCCAGCCACTGACAATAAAACAAGATTTTGGCATTAGATGGCTTTAACTCTAAATTTTATCAGTTGATGAACGTAAAAATCTTTCTGACCATATTGCATTACGTTAGAATTGTATTCTACAAATTAATAAATATCAGTTGATTCTTAAGGAGTCAAGTTGGAACTTTTCAGATCTGATTGGTTTAACGTGGATTGATATCTACAGTTTTAGTCATAAACTCGGTAAACCATAATTGTTTTCCTGTCAAGGGCTAAACAAGCATGCAGTAACATGATTATGCTTTTAATACTGGCACTCAAGGTATGCAAGAATATATGTTCAGATACAAATTTGCTGTTTAATATACATTAAAATAATAAGAAATTATAACTGAGATAATTATAAAACATTCTATAAATGCATGTATGTAAATGACTGACTTTAGGCAGAAAACTGCTCAAATATGGAAAAGCTTACAATGCATAGGAAAACCATCCTCTAAGTTGCTCTTACGAGAGATTAATTCCTTACCACAAATGTTTTACTCCATGTATTTCATCAATAAAACTTCAAACATAACATTAATGTTCACACTTGCTCAGCTGCCTTTTCTGCTGTGCTGTTCTATAAATAAACATCATGATTTAAAAAAGAAATGATCATGTTGACACTGTATCACAATATGAATTATACCAACACACACAGACTCTTATGGAGGTGTTGCTACTAGCTATTAGTGCTGCGTGTTTCACTGCTCATCTTAGTAGCCGAGGTTTTAGCCTTTCTCAGTGACATCACAAACCAAAGGAAGATGAAGAAACCTGCAGTCACAAAGGAGAGAGAGAGAGAGAGAGAGAGAGAGAGAGATGTTCAGGTTTAGATGGGAAAAGGATGAGTTCATGAAATTGGCTCTAATAATGCATCTGTGTCAAATCTCTGTCAAGTCACTGTGTATCCATATCCAACACAAAATCTTACCTATCTTTTAGTCAACATAAACAGATTTTTAACAAAAATCTTAAATAGTTCATTGGTCCTCATTAGGCAGAAGAGAGAGTTCATGTCTCCCCTATAATGGAAAGTAACATCACATTTACAGTCTATTATTACACGGCAGACATTTAACAATAATGTGGATTTTATTGATTCCCATGGGGAAAGCACTCTCTCTCCATTTGACCCATACCTTGCCCAGAGGTATGGGTCAAATGCATACCTCTGAGCAAGCATACCTCAGTGGATTCGAACCCCCGCCCTTCCGATCATGGGGGCGGCCACTCTACCTACTGAGCTATGTGCGCCCTAAACTTCACAAGTCTTATACTATTACTTCCCCTTAAATGGTATCTATAAGGAAAATGCATTTGTGTATTAAGCAGCAGAGTTGAGTATGTGTGTCCACCCATAAAAAAACTTGTCAATACCAACAAAGTGGGCGTCCAAAGAAGACGACACCACAAAAAGACTGTGTCCTCATTCTGTCAGCACTTGGGAACTGCAGACAGACTTTCAAGGCAAAGTTTGCAGGACAATATGGCTGACAACTCTGTCCTCAGACAATCCTGAATAGGCTGAAAGCCGCCTATCCCAGACTCACAGGGCTTAACATGACTGAACTTCACAGTCCAGCCTGTTTAAGCTGGTGTCAGCAACATCTGCACTGGAATAGAATAGAATAGAATAGAATAGAATTCAACTTTATTGTCATTGCACATGCACAGGTACAGGGCAACGAAATGCAGTTTGCATCCATCCAGAAGTGCTTTAGTGATATAGATATATTACAATATATATTAGCAATAATATAGATATGTGAGTATATTACAGAAATGGGTCTATTATGGTATGTTATAATGTACACGGTATGAAGTATGTTGTGAATATTCTATAACTATAAGTATGTACAGGCTGTAGTGAGTACAAGCTATGTACAGGCTATGAACAGGATATAAATATGAAAAACTATACAGAATATGAAATAAATAACTTTACAGAATCTGGGATATACAGCTATACAGAAATGGGAACTATGCAAGTTGTAAACAGTTGTAGGATTAAAGATTATCGAATGTACAGAATGATTATTTACACAGAGCTATACAGTAGTGCAGTTAAGATAAGTGAGGGTGTAGATAGTTTCTACAGAGGCTATATAAAGTGCTAGTGGTTGTGAGTGGTGGTTCAGTCCATGTTATTATTGTGTTTGAGGGTACAGTTCTCCATTGTGGGTGTGTGTATGTTCAGTCCATGAGTTTAACGTGGGTCAGATGTCAGGAGGCAGAGTTCAGGAGTCTGACAGCTGTGGGGAAGAAGCTGTTCCGGTACCTGGTGGTCTTAGTCCGGAGGCTCCTGTGGCGCCTCCCAGAGGGCAGGAGGGTGAAGAGTCCATGTGATGGGTGACTGGGGTCTTTGATGATTTTCCCAGCCCTTTTCAGACACCGCTTCCTGTAGATGTCTTTTATGGCAGGAAGTGGTGCTCCGGCGATGCGCTGGGCAGTTTTCACGACCCTCTGCAACGCCTTCCGGTCTGAGGCAGAGCAGTTCCCGTACCAGACTGTTATACAGTTGGTCAGGATGCTCTCGATGGTGCAGCGATAGAAGTTCACCAGGATGTCTGAGGACAGGTGGTTCTTCCTCAGAGTCCTCAAGAAGAAGAGGCGCTGGTGAGCCTTCTTGACCAGCTTGGAGCAGTTGGTCGTCCAGGTGAGATCCTCGGAGATGTGGACTCCCAGGAACTTGAAGCTGCTCACACGCTCCACAGCCGTCCCCTTAATGTGGATGGGTGGATGTGGGTCAGCATTCCTCCTGTAGTCCACGATGAGCTCCTTGGTCTTCTCGGTGTTAAGCAGCAGGTTGTTTCTGTCGCACCACTCAGCCAGACGATCCACCTCCTCCCTGTAGGCGGCCTCATCGTTGTCACTGATGAGGCCAATCACCGTGGTGTCATCTGCAAACTTAATGATGGTGTTGGAACCATCAGCAGGTCTGCAGTCGTGGGTGAAGAGGGAGTAGAGGAAAGGGCTCATCACACAGCCTTGTGGTACACTGGTGTTCATTGTGATGGTAGATGAGCAGCGGTTATCCAGCTGGACATGTTGGGGGCGGTTGGTCAGGAAGTCCAGTAACCATTTGCAGATGAGGGAACTGATGCCCAGGTCTGTCAGTTTCCTGATGAGTTGTGAGGGGTGGATTGTATTGAATGCTGAACTGAAGTCTATAAACAGCATTCTGGCGTAGGTGTTGTTGTTGTCCAGGTGTGAGAGGACAGAGTGCATTGTGATGGAGACTGCATCCTCTGTGCTCCTGTTCCGGCGGTATGCGAATTGGTGGGGGTCCAGGGTGGGGGGGAGACAGGATTTGAAGTGTGCTAGGACCAGTCGCTCTAAGCACTTAGTGATGATGGGGGGTGAGTGCTACTGGGCGGTAATCATGTAGAGGAATGTTATGTTCAGCAATGTGTCCTGAATCTGCCTAAGGCATGGAGTGAAAGTGTGGAGCAAACACAGAGAATGATGTGCTGATTGCTGCACCATGGGTGACAGCGTTTGGTGGAATCAGTGTGATGTTGTGAGGCAGCAGCTCCCTTACTAGAAAAGCAAGCCTTGTCATCAGTTTCATCCATGTCAAGGAACAGAGATATTGAGATGAGATTCTGCAACCAGTGGCAGTCCCATATCTCCACAGTCTGGGCCAGAACTCTATCCTCCAACATGCACTTCCACAAAGCGAGATTTAGCACATATGACTGAGAACCCTGTTTGTTGAATTAATAAACTGTGAAAATGGCAATATGTCTAGTTTCTAGAAACTTTAATCACAGTTTTTCTGTGGGCGCAATCTACATTGTCAACTCTGCCGCTATGATTGTGTGTGTTTACAGACCTTGCAGTGAGTTCAAGATGCAGAAGAGGTAGAGGACAGGAGTGGTCAGGAGGCCAAATGAGAAAAAGACCAGGCCCCAGGTAATGCCGAGGAGAGTCATGACTCCAGCCAGGGAGCAAATGTCTTTCTTTGCTTTCTCAAGGTTATTCTGCCCAAACTGATTTGCCAAATATAAAATGACATACCAGGTTACACACAATCTTAAGTTTGAGACCTTGAATTGTCATAAAAAAAATACTTCATTCATTGCTGGTTTTGGGTTTCAAATGGATACACTGATGGATTAAATATTTCTTTTAAGACTACAGAATTACCTCTCTGGTGTGGTGGAGAATCAAAACACGTCTGATTGTCACCCCAAACATGATTACATTAAAAAGGAACACCAAGCTGAACAGTACCACTGTAGTCCATATTTTCACGTAGGAATTGGTTATATAGCATCTATTAAAAAAAGAGCAGATCATGTTTTAACCTCACAAACTGAAAAATTAACAATGTGCTCTGTAAAAGACACATTAATGCAGATCTATGTAGTAAAAGCATCCCCAGGGCTACAAAGGAAATAATGTTTCAATTTTAGCAAGTTAGATGCTTGGTGAAATGAAGCTTTCTGATTCTCCCTTAAAAAAATAAACATGCATGTATACAAAAACCCATGTGTAAAACAATTAATAAGTAAATAAGTAAATGTAAACTACTATTCCTGAATTTACATGCTAGCAAATCTTACATTGTAGAGTTAGATGTTTCCAGAGCAACCTGACCATAAAACTTTCTGTCTATGATCACCACCACTGACACAATCACTGCAGGGACGCCTGGAGCCAAAAAAAAAAAAAAGATTATTCACCATACCATTTCCAGATTGATAATGACAGGTTCCTGATTAAAATTATTCCACTCACCCCATCCCACCACGCTGAGTTTGAGCAGGTATTTCTTGACATAGATGTTGAAGACTTTGACCAGGAGAAGATATAAGTGGAAACCTTCCAAGGCCATCCAGCTGAAAGTGGCCAGCAGGGAATAATGAAGTAAAAGAGCCATGTATAAGCAAAGTCCAGAGGAAGACCCTGCTGCCGCTGCCTGACTGGGCAGGAAGTGCAGGTTGAGGAGCATCAGAGCAATTACAAGGTTGATGTGGACCTTCATAGAGACATCTTGTCTGAGTTTTCTGTCAAACAGAAACATACTGTATCACAACTGGAGAAATAGTAGGCCGTAAAAAGAGAAGAAAGAAAAGATGAAGTGATAAGTACAGAATAAAGAGAGCATTTGCTGTAAGAGATGATTCAGAAAAAGAGGACAGGAACTGAAGCAAATGAGATTACAGGAGGTACTAAAAACGAGTGGAAGAACTGATGAAGATGGGAAGAATATGAAAAATGAATTTATTACCTGTTTGTAATAAAGAGCAAAATGGCTATGACCAAAGCAAAAAGGGAAATACTACAGCCGATCACAGTAATGTGTGTTAAAATCTCTTGGTCTTTCTTTGTGATGGAAGGATCAGGTATCTGTGGAGAAAACACGTGATTATATCATCTTTCACTATTTGTATTATAACTAGGGATGCACCGATACCACTTTTTGGAAACGAGTACGAGTACTTGCATTTCAGTACTCGCCGATACCGATACAGAGTACTTAATAAAAACATGATTTAAATTTACAGGTAACAGCTTTAGTCCTATAATTTAACAAAAAAAACCAAAACAAACAAAAACAAACAAACAAGGGACTGGTTTGGAATTAAGAGCATTTATTTAAAATGAAAAGCATGTTGTATGCAGCATATTACAGAATAAATAATTATGAAAAAAAAATTAAACAGTGACAGTGCAACTCAAGTATTGTTTTCAGTTTATTTTAAACTCTGCCGCTTTGGACAACACAAGGGGCATTAATAAACATCTTTGCTATTTAGTGCACAATATTTGAATAAACTAACAACATCCACCAACATAGAACTGTGGCAGTCAGTGCAACTGAGGTAGGTATTAACATCATGTCTAAGATAACTCACTTAATGGAGAGAATAAGTGAGTGGCAGTTTTTTTTTTAAGAAAAGTAGCTTTTCTGCATTATCTCAGTCAGACTGTTTCTGTTTTCATCTATAATGTGTGACACTGAGCTACAAAGACTTTCACTTTCCACACTCCTACATGGGGCTGAGAGGTATTTACTCGGTATTTACTCGGCGCCTGTGATTAACCCCTTACATGCCGCTCAAACATAGACAGGTCTCAGACCGTGGTATCGGTCCCCAATATCGGGGGACTTTTAACGAGTACGAGTACTTTAGAAAATGGGGTATCGAGGCCGATACCCGATACCGGTATGGGTATCGGTGCAACCCTAATTATAACAATTAGTCACATTCCAGAAGCAAATACTTTCTTACTTATTATTTTTACACTGTAACTTTAACTTTAACCCATTAAGTTAATAAGTATGCTTGTTATTCCTAATGGTACAAGTCCCTTGAAGACAATGGGGGCAGGGCTAAAAAGAAAGTTAAAAGAACAGCTGAATACATCTGAAAAATAAAATAAAGCATTAAATAAATATGCTACATACAATCATAACAACAGAGGCAAACGGAGGCAAACGATAGGTAAGCAAGCACGAGCAACACACACAAACAATTAACATGAAAAGCAATACAACATAGCAGCAATACAGGAACGGCATGCAATAACAGACAGCACTGCACACTTCCTGTGTGTGTGATTACAGTGCAAACACTTTCTCTGTGTGAGTGTGGATAGTTTTGGCTGCAGTGTTTTCAAGTGCGGTCAGAGGAATAAAGGTGCAATGATGGGCTATGCCGCAAGCCAGACTGTGCCCTTAGCAGTTGCATGTAACATTGCCATGCTCTGACCAGGGCAGGATAGTAATTTGATTGAAAACAAGTTGAGCAGAGCAGGTGAAGGGAGAACACATTCTGTACAAGAAATCATTTCAGTTTGGTGTCATCTGGTGGCACCATCAAGAATGAAACCAAACTGAAAAGAAGAAAAGAAGGAAATGCACAACTAACGTATCTACATTTATAACAAATCATATTTGTTACTGTATTTTCATGCATAATTTTTACATTCAATGAATGTGTAGGTTATATAAACTGCACATTTATTACATACATGTGCAGTAACATGGCAAAATGTTTCTTTTCTTTGCATGCAGAGAGCAAACTACATTGTTTACTTTCACACACCGGATAAAGAGATTTGCTAACATATAAAAGATGCTTTTGGCTTTTTCTTTCATTAGTTGTACTAATACAATGAGCGCACAGTTACCCATGTTTTAGTCACTTTAATTTATAAATTTATATCACATGCGGATTTCCTGAATTGTTGTGTGTGTGGGTGTGTGTGTGGGTGGGTGTTTGTATGTGTGTGTAGCTGTGCAAGTTTATGGGTTTATTAATACTTCATCACCATTTCTGATAAAGGAAACTGAGGAAACCGAAGATCTAAAGAAGAAATCTAAAACACTTATCTTTCTGAGAAGCTGTGCGTCTTTCAGTCACCACTATGACTAAATTTTGCTGGGGTTTTTTTTAAGCTTGCTGTCTTTTGCCCCACATCACTTGACAAGCCTGTTTGAAGGTTTGAGGTAAAATTAAGGTAGATTGATTAATGGTCTGGCATGTCCTTGTGAAGCTAGCCAAACAAACATGTCTATATGTTAATGTGCCCCTCCCAAGCATGCTGTGCCAGAAATACATGGGGAAAACCAATTGACGGAGAATGGCTTCTTCTTTTTTTTTAACAGACTTATATGAGAACCACTCATCTGATGAACATCAACTCAGTAACACATTAACTTGAGACCCAAGAAATTCAGCTGCAAAGTTTGAAGCAGTTCAGATAAATGTTTGGTGACATAGGTGAGAAGAGATGGACAGACAGAAGGACAAGAGAGCTCTCAAATTCTTTACAAGATGTTGTATTTATACTTTGTTTTGCAGTTCACTGAATCCCTCTTTATATAATGAATGAGTCCAATCTTACTATGAGGACGCCAAAGTATGTGAGGTGGTTACAGGAACAGGTGATGTTAGTCTGACCACGTGTCCAGTGTGTGAGGCAGCCATCCTCACTAAAATCTGGTAAACAAAACAAACAGATCCATTATGCAAAAGATTAAATTTCTGAACATCAACTCAGTGTCGGGGCCCTGAGTGAAAACACAAACCCCAATGAGTCCAACTTATGAAAGAAATAGGTGTCTTGCTGCTCAGAAAAAGATTAAAGGAACACTTTAAAAACACATCAGATTTTGAGGGGGAAAAGAATCACGCTGGTTATCTATAATGATATCAACTGGGTAATGTGTTAAGAATGAACAGATCCCACATTTTTTGATAGAAAGGGAAATATAAACCTACAGTGGGTTGAATACCAATTCAAAATGGTACTCAGTAGTTCGCAGTGTTGGGGAAGTTACTTTGAAAAAGTAATTAATTATAGTTACTAGTTACTTCTCCAAAAAAGTTAGTAACTGTTAGTTAGTTAACATTTTTAACTACTCAAACTACTTTTGATTTTCCCTCCACATTTCACCTTTAAAAACTATTTACTTTGCCTTGTTTGGTATCATCCTTTTAAGCACAACCTCACGTGTCTGAATTTACAGTTATGTTTTCATTTAGACACACTGTATTAACACAACTGATCTAAAATCAGACAAAAAACGTAAAATCAGAGTAGAAAAAGTTACATTTTAACAACCACAAACATGTTTAATGAATCATATTTCAGAACTTTAAATGCAAATATAAATGATCAATTTTAAAATCCTATGCACAAGTTTTGCAAACAACAAATTCATCAATTTACCTTTTACCTTGATTTTTTTTAAATAACCATTTCAATTACAGAACAACCAGCTGTTCTGCATTCAATAAGATGCCACACAAGTTATTTGTTCCACTCCAAAAACACAATTTATGTCCACTATAAAGGAGAACATCCCAGCCTGATACCTGCAGGCCTGACAGCAGCAGGTGTATCACTCCTTTTTCTATTTGGAGACAGCAGTCGCCTCATTGTTCTGACACACAACACAAAACTATCCACATCACTACACACTAACTACACAAGACAACATATTAACTACACACTCCAAAGACGCTAAACGTCACAATTCTCTCACATCTCAAAACTCTCTCTCCCTCTTTTTCTGCTGTCTTTCTCTCTCTGGGGGGGGGGGTTGCTCAGAGGTCTCGCTGCGAAACTATTGAGGAAAAACACCGCGTATCTATTGTTTATCATGACTCTGGTTTTATGTGGCCTATCAACGCAATTTATAAACTGGTATGAATCACCTTGTTGCTTTGTCTTTAAGTGGTCATGTGATTGGCTTACCACAGCTACTTTACTCTTCCTCAGTCAAACAGCAGCACTCATGCGATTGTTTTGCCCCCTTAGCTCCAGGTGTTGTGCTAGACAGTGATCGTGATCACCGTCCGCGGGAGCGCGCGCAGCTGCTTAAAGCTGTAGCGTCCAGATTACTTATGTAGTCAGCTACTTCCATGCAACTGATACAAGATGTGGTAAGCTGAACACAGCTTCAACCGTCTGTTTGTTGAAAAATAGTAACGGACCGCATTTTCTTGTTAGTAACTGTAACAGCATTGTAACGATAGGAATAGTAATTAGTTTGATTACTCGTTACTGAAAAAAGTAACGCCGTTAGTAACGCCGTTACTTGTAACGCCGTTATTCCCATCACTGGTAGTTCATATGTCCCCCACATGCTTCTGTGCTTGCCTGACAAAGCTGGGGCATGCTCCTAATGAGACTGGATGGTGTCCCTGGCGATCTCCTCCCAGATTTGGACAAAGGCATCAATGAGCCTACTTGAGGATGTCGGGTCTGCTGGAAGTCGTTTTGTAGGCCTCTATCTGTGCTCTTCCTGTTCTTCCTTACACAAAGGGCACATGTGGTACTTATGGATTAAGGACCTTTAACAGTCTTGTCCAGCTCTCTTAAAGTAACCTCCTGCCTCCTAGAATCTCTTCTATGCTCTTGCAAAGTGTGATGGGAGACATAGCAGATTTTCTGGCAATGACATGTCTTGATGCGCCATCTTGAAGGAGTTTGACTGCCTCTGCAACCTTTGTAGGGTTCATGTATGTCCTCATGTTAACAGTAATGAGAATGATCCCAGTCAAATGCAAAACTAGTGAAAAAACAGAATAGATGAAGATGGAAAGATATCGGTGTCCACCAACTGTAAAACCATTCTTTTTTGGGAGTTTGTCTCATTATTATCCATCTAGTACACCTGGTATTAATTTTATTAACGCCAAATTATCTACCCCCTCTGCTACTTAGCTGACCACACCTATAGCCCATAGGTTTAACTGACTTGATGCTGTACTCTGATTAAAAAGTGTTCCTTTACTTATTTTTTGAGCAGTGTACATTACTGTTCATGACAGATGTGATGCTTGTTACTTACTGCATGTTGAATAATTAAGGAAATGACACGAGGGTTTTTGAGTTTCCTATGACACAAACATATTTCATGTTTGTACAAAATGTACAGCATATTATATGTATCAATTAATTATGCAATAAAGTAACAAGAGGTAGAAATGAAATAAATGATCAAAAAAAGCATAGTTACGTCGATTTTCTTGGTAAACTCCATCGTGATGTTGATGCGCTCCTGCAGTCCTGATATCTCCTTGTTCTGCACACTCAGACCAACCAGTCTTTGATCATATACTTCATGTGGGCTTTCAAAAATGCTCTACAATAAAATGCAAATTTGTCAGCTGGTTTAACAATTTTGCAAAGACAGTTTTAATATTAGTTTCGGGGGGAAAAACACACTACTCAATGATCTAGATGCACTGTTTGATATTCAAATAATTTACATTTAGTTAAAAATGAGATTTTTCTTTCCTTGTGTACCCAGCTTCCTTCAAAAATATGTGTACTAATTTACATTTTATTAATCAATAAAAGGTCAACACACAATAAATACAGAGGCTAAAAAGGGAATACATAACAGAAGGGAGAAACAGTTGAACCTAATCTGACAAACAAGACGGGGAGGAAGCAAAACAGAATACTCTAACCCGGGACACAGGACTGTCAAAATAAACCAGGAAATACACAAAAATAGAAACAAGGATGACTAGACACACACAAGGGAGACAAAGGAGGCACAGTAACAAAACCTAAAGACTAAAATCACCAAAAACACTAAAGAATTACTAAATTAGCTAGAAATACATATTTCCTAACAAGTGGTAAAAATAAGAAAAAAATATAACCTGAAATCCAAATGTTATTTCATTAGACTAAAACAAGCAAAACCTCGCGGTAGTTTAAATTTAATGTGTAAATACAAAATTGGCAAAAAATCCTATTGTTCTATAGCTCACCAAATCCTTTTCCTACATATTGTTATATAAGAAAATGTAGTTTATGACCTCGTTCATTTTAGGCCATTTAAACATGCAGAACACAATCTTGTTATTCGGTCCAGCATCCAGTTCTCTTGGCAGCTGGACAAGGACTTTACTGTTGAGAAGAGGCACATCTGGTGTTACCTGTATCAGCATCAACATGCCAAGAACAGAAAGAAAAAAACTGCATGTGAATAGCAGTAACATAATGCAACCCTTGCTACTGACATTGTAAATAAAATACATTGATGTCATGGTGTTGCTGTTTGGAAAGTGAACTGAATTTAAAAGTTCACTTTCCCAACTTTTTCACAAAAAGTATAATAAAATGTAAAATATAATATTTTATAAGAAATATAATAATTATAATATAAAAATATAATGTTGATAACTATCCAGACCTTAATCTGCACATAAACTAATGCCCACAGACTTCAGTGAAATAAACAATGTGTAAAGAAAAGTGGGCTGAATTTTTCTTCACTTCCTTGCACACAGATTTGAGCTGACAAATAGAAATGGAGTAAAACACTCAAGGTAATGCCAAGACGTTGTCATAAATTTAATAAAAGCTTTCCTAGTTTGACGTTTATTTCCATTATTTCCTTTTTTACAAAGAGTTAATTACCTGTTCGATGTAATTAAGTTCCCCATAATTATCTTGAACAGAACATTAGACTTATTACAATGTATCAGACCTTAAAAAAGCAGGTCCTAACCAATATCTGACCCAACCTCAAAATTGGATCCAAATATCAGCTCAGTAGTTGGTAGGTATTTCTGGCTACACTTTGAGTCTGACTACAAACCATTGTTCAATAGGATCATGTGATGTTCTTTTTTTTTTACCTGTGTGTCATCAGCATAAATTTTAAGGCCTCCAAAGGTATCATTGGGTTTGTGCAGAAGCGCCACAAAAGTTTTGACACACACTTGCATGCTCACATTCACCTCTGTTCTCTCTAGAACACTTTCTAGAGTCCTAATGGCTCTTGGGGAGGAGGATAGGAAAATATTAACAATATTAATGATTTACATCCTTTAATTAATGTAATTTTTTCAAAATAATTAATAAACACAAAAAAACACACAAATTTGAAATCTTGTTTTAAATACTGAAAATTTTGTGTAATAATTAAAATGTTTACGTCATAGCATCAGTGCGGTTTCCAGTTCTCAAAACCTTGTCTGTATAATCCATACAACACTCTGTATGATTACGACCTGTAGAGAAAATGTAAGAACACACATTTTACCCTTGTACAATTAAACCACCCACATGTCCCCAGAATGTATGAAAGTTTAATCTTAAAACATTATACAATTTCATATTTCGTTATGAAGACATTTATAGGGGAATGGAGATGTGAGAAGCAGAGTTGAAAGGTTCATTTTTAAATGCAATATCACCATGTAAGAAAAATGGCTGTTCAAAACCAGTTATAGTATATAAAACATGAATTCCAGAAAAGTAGGGATGTTCGTTAAATTTTGACAAAGATGAGAACCAAAAGACTTTCAAATCACACAAGCTAATATTTTATTTACAACAAAACATAAATAATAGATGTCTGAACTGAGAAATTTTACATTTCAAACTTGATGCTTGATACAGGTCACAAACAATGGCTGAAATAGCAAGAAAGATCAAAACGTTTCAGCTGGGAGAACATCTAGCAAGTAACACGATAAGCTATAAAACGGATGTCTTACAGAGAGCCAGAGTCTCTCAGAAGAAAAGATGGGCAGCGGCTCTTCAGTCTGTGAAAGAGTACCTTAAAAGATTGTGGAATACTTCAAATGTTCCTCAACATCATCATCTGCAATGCATGACATCATCAAAAGATTCAGAGAAACTGGAGATGCGTCTTTAACCATTTACACTGAAGGTGCTACAGTCTCTGTGCATAAAGGACAAGGCTGAAAATTTTTATTAAATGCCCATGGTCTTCGGGCCCTCAGACAACACTGCATCATTCATCGGCATGATTGTGTCACTGACATTACTAAGGGGCCCAGGAAACCACTGTCGATGAGCACAATCTGATATGATATCTGCAGATACTAACTAAAGCTCTGTCATGCAAAAAGGAAGCCATGTTTGAACATGATCGAGAGGCGGCGTCATATCTGTGAAATGTACTGTTTCAAAATGGAAACATTTTCTATGGCCAGACGAGTCCAGATTTGACATAGTTGGTAATCACAGACGTCTCATCCTCCAGGCTAAAGAGTGGGAGACATTCCAGCGTGTTATCAGCTTTCAATTCAAAAGTCAGCATCTTTGATGATATGTGTTGGAATAAATGCATTCAGTATGGGCAACTTGCGTGTTTTGGAAGAAACAGTGAATGTTGAAAGGTTTTGGACCACCTTCTATTCGGGTTAGCTTTGGAGCCACTTGTTGGGTGGCGGGAGTGGAGGGCATCACCAGTGACACTGGAACTGTCATCTGCAATATGTTCTTTTTTCTGTATATAAACAAAATCCTGATAAAAAGATTTATAAACTAAAATACATAAAGGTTTTAGAGCAACATATGATCCCTTCCAGAGTACATCTGTTTCAGGGAAGGCCTTTTGTATTTCAGCAGGAAATTGCAAAACCACATACTGCCACTATTACAACAGCATTGCTTCATCGGAGAAGAGTCTGGGTGCTGAATTGCTATGCTTGCTTTCCAAATCTTTCACCTATAGAGGTGCATCATTAAATGAAAACTACATCAAACAAATTCCCACACCAAAACCCTAGAAACTCAAAACCTTGATGCCCAGACGTCTTCAAAATGTTTTGAAAAGAAGAGCAGATGCTACACTATTGTAAACATGTCCTGTAGCAATCATCAAATTTTAAATGAGCTAATTTTGTGCTTAAAACTGAAAAATGTCTCATTTTAAACATCTATTGTGTTATTTCTGTTCTGTTCTGAATAAAATATTGGCTCATGTGATTTGAAAGTGTTTTAGTTTATTTAGTTAAACTAAAACACTTAAAGAAATTTAAACTTAAAGAAATTTAAAGAACATTTAAATGAGGATTGAATCCTTTCTTCTAAAGTGTAGTAAAGTGATTTAAAGGGACATAGCATTTTATGTCTGACATTTTAGGGCTGTGGTAGAATAGAAGAGGAGGAGTAGGAGTAGGAGAGAAATAAACACATGTAGCTAAAAGACTGACAGAAAACAAGCCGAGTTTATATAAACTCATAAAAGGCAAAAGGAAAAGTAAATAACTCACACCCCTTGTTTCTTGGGTTAGAAGCTGAATTGTCTGCTGTCCCCAGATTTAAGTAATTATTTTATTACAGCAGTTAACAACTTACCTATGTTAGATGTTATATTGCACATAGTCTCACAGGAACCCTGTCCTGACACCCAATTCTCATAAAGCATTTCATAAGACACAAAAGACATCAGCCACCAGAATATCCAGCTCTTCTTCCTGTGAAGAGACTCACATTTAGAATGAAAAATAAAATCTATGCTTTTCCGTCAAATGTTGTCAAAGTTCCTTTCAGATTTAAATTAGTTGATTCATTTAGATTAGCATTATTTTACAAAGCTATTCAAGCATTATGTTATTTGTCTTTTTTTATTTTGTTGCCATTATGATGAAGGTAGACAGAAAATCATTCCCACTGCAGTTAAGGTTTCTAATTGATTAAAAACGGTAATTTGATTGTACAGTACGGGGAATGAAAAAGTGTTATGTTTTACTGTCTTACAGAATGTATGATTGGATAAAAGGATTTAAGTTGGTACTGAGCCATATAACCATATAACTGCACCACAAGAGGAGGTCTCGGTGGATGGAGGGGTCATCAAACCTTTGGAAACTGCCCTCGCTCCTGTTTCAAACTGAAAGTCAATGTTCCTTTGATGTATGGCCATCCCATACCCTTAACTACATGTTTATTCTTAATTCTTTATTGTTTTCATTCTTAAATATTAGTAATACTTTTGCATTTCCACTAAAAGTAGGTGTAATAATTCAAGGAATGTTCCCACATCTTATATTCAAAAGACAGGGGCAAACCACCTATTACTGCAGATTGGAATGCAGCATGAGTAATGAATGCAGTGGTAATGTAACAGACCAGAACTTATTACATGTTATCAGTATCAACACTGTTTATAACCATTCAGCAAACTGATTGTAAATGAGTAACAGGTTCAGATGTTCAAATTCCTCTAACTGGACACATGTGAGATGGTATTGGTTCCATGTCATAGCGTCTTACATTGTACTGTAGCACACTAATCGATTTAATGTTATACTGTTAAACAATTTGAAATTCAAATACTACAAAGATATTTAAAGCTAAATTATCATTGTGGTCTATTTGACAAAGTAAGACCTTTAGTCAATGTAGAGATATTGAGACAGCCACCAAAGCTCTCACACCATCACCCTGAAGACTCGTCAGTCAAAGTGCTACTCCACAAGATGTTTTCTATATAAAGATGTCCAGTTTTAGAGACTGCACCAACTTATTTAAAAAAAAAAACACAGATTAAGAAATAAAACTTATACAACTTCTTCTCCTCCTACTTCTACTATTAGTAATATTACCAATAATCCTAATAAATACATTGAAATAAAATGTATATTTTTTTAATCCTTGTTATTAGCATCAACACAAAAAGTGTAATGTACTTTAAAGTGAACCAAAGCGTAGCCTACCTTTGCATGTTGCTGTGGAAATCAGTTCATCAGGACCGAGAACACAGCAGAAGTGACAGCAGGGGGGGAAAAGAGCTGAATAGGAAGAGGTGTAAAGGAAGTTGATGAAACAAATGTAAATGACATTCTAAGTAAGAAAGCGGAAGTATCAACGTGCTAGAAAGCTAAAAATACACGTCTTCCCTTCCTTGTCACTACTGAGCATGCAGCAAATACAGGATGACGTTATTAAAATATAATACTGAACACTGTTCACATTTTCAGCACTAAAACACATTCTTTTCAAGCTACTTCTTCCCTTAAAGCAGGTCAAATTGAACAGAAAGTACCATGAAGTACCATGAAATTGTGACAAATACCTTATTTGTGTATAAAATTGGTAATAAAACTGATCCAAATTCTGATTTCAAAAAGAGATTAAGCTGAACAATTTATGTATATTGGAATTTTCCTCCCGTTGTTACAAGAATGAAATTCAAAGTTAAAGTCTGTGAGAAACTAGCTGTATCTAATCTCTTCATGTTAAAGTTTTGCATTTTGAATAAAAACCTTGATTTGCATTGCAAAGCATGAACAACAAAGTCATAGTGATGAAACTTGACATTGTCATTACCCTAAATTAAAGCTTCGTGCTAAAGGCTAGTGGACACATCTGAAGTGTGTCTACTCTGCATGCCTTTAATGACTGTGTGTTTGTGTCATTTCATCTATTTAGAGTAAAAATAGGATGACTAGGGACAAGGAAAAATAAATAGTTTCCTGGTAATTTCATTGAAATATTTTGCATTTAAGACTCATTAAAAGCAGATGCAGTAACAAGCTGGTCACAGTTAGGTGACCTTTTCCTATTTAATAATATGTTCCATCAAAAAAGGTTGTGCAGGCCCAAAGTGGGTCGGTCCAGATGAACTCTGAAGCTGTGTGGGCCGCACAAACCCAGACTTATCCCACATGTATCTCAAGTGGATGTGCCCACACAGTTACAGTAAAGCTGTAAGGAGCAGACATAGCAAAACTAGATGAGTTTGAATAACTTGGTCAATCATCCAAAGCAACAAACAACACACAAGAAAATTGAAGAGGAGTGCGAAGGCAGGCTGAAGTGGGTGGAGAGTGTCACAGGTGATTTGTGAAATAAGGACAGCAGCAAGAGTGAAAAGGGTGAAAGGGAAGGTTACAAGATGGTCGTGACACCTGCTGTGATGTATGGTTTGGATGCAGCAGCTCTGAAAAAAAGACAGTAGCCAGAAGTAGACAGGGAGATTTTTTTGGGGGCGATCGTGGCTCAAGAGTTGGGAGTTCGCCTCGTAATCGGAAGGTTGCCGGTTCGAGCCCCGGCTCGGACAGTCTCGGTCGTTGTGTCCTTGGGCAAGACACTTCACCCGTTGCCTACTGGTGGTGGTCAGAGGGCCCGGTGGCGCCAGTGTTCGGCAGTGTTCGGCAGCCTCGCCTCTGTCAATGCGCCCCAGGGTGGCTGTGGCTACAATGTAGCTTGCCATCACCAGTGTGTGAATGTGTGTGTGAATGGGTGGATGACAGGTTGTGTAAAGCGCTTTGGGGTCCTTAGGGACTAGAAAAGCGCTATACAAATACAGGCCATTTACCATTACCATTTTGGGAGTGACCAGGGTGGACTGACTTCACCATGAGTATAACAAAGAAGTAGATCAGAGGGACAACTCAGGTTAACCAGTTTGGAGACAAAGTTAGAAAGGCAAGGTTGAGATGGTTTTGACATGTGCAGAGGAGAGGTAGTGGATATGTTGGAAAAAAGAGGCTGAATATGAAGCTGCCAGGTAAGAGGAAAAGAGGAAGACAAGATTCATGGATGCTTGAGAACGAGGACTTGTAGCGGGTTGTTGTGATGTTAGGGATAGGGTGGCTCTCCACCCTATATTGAGATATTGAACTGAGACAAGGACAAAAAATATGTCAGAAGCACATAGTTGTGTGTAAGCTAGGTGCTGGTGCTTCGTGTTTCATTGCTTGTCTTAGTAACTGCAGTTTTAGCCTTTTTCAGTGACATCATAAACCACAGGAAGATGAAGAAACCTGCATGGCACAAGAAAGAGCAAGAGAAAAAACAGTTTAGACTGTATACAGGAGATGCAATGAGTACGCACACTTGAAAATGAAAGTAGTAATTCATCTGTGTGTCAGAATCTGCAGAATGTGCAGATTGTAGGTTGTGAAGGACCAAAATACAAGCATGTGGAGACAGAGTGCGTTAAACCTAAAGTGAGTCATTTTTTGAGTGAGTACAAAAGGAAAGTGAAGTCTAAAAATCTAGAATTTAAAAACACACACTAGCTAAGCATGAAGCTGAAGAGAGACGCAAGACTAGGGAGGAGCAAACAAACAAAAAAAACACTGAGAAGAGAGGAACAGAAGCATCTACTTTGACGAGGGAAGAAGAATCAAGACAACAAACAAGGAACACAAACTCTAAAATAACACAGAAAGTGAGATAACTAACTAGAGAAAACAGAGACATATGAATGAACTAAATACAAGATGCCTGAAATAGAAGGAAGGGTACACAGTGGGGAACATTTGACATACTCCATGGTGCCATGTCAAACTAATTTGAACCAGTCTAACCGGTTAATAATAAATTGTGAAAACTTATCATTTGAGCATATTTGTTTTCTCTCTCATAAAAAACTCAAGCACCATGTATAATAGAAAGTTCTTTCCCTTAAACAGAAATGCATTGGAAACAATATTATCCCCCTCCTAAGTTCGAGGCTGATCAGAAGGGCCAGCTCTGTTCTAGGATGCCCTCTGGACCCAGTGGAGGTGGTGAGTGACAGGAGAATGGTGGAAGCTGTCATCCCTGATGGACAACATCTCCCACCCCATGCAGGAGACTCTGACATCACTGAGCAGCTCCTTCAGTGGCTGCGGCACCCACGGTGTGGGACAGAGAGATTTCACAGGTCTTTCCTCCTCACTGCTGTCAGACTCCACAACAAAGACTCCAACTGATCAAACACACACATCCACACATGTGCAATAACACTAAGTGCAATACTCTTTTTCTGAAAAAGTTATATTTTTACTCAGTTGTATACAGCACGGTGGCACAGTGGTTAGCACTGTTGCCGCACAGCAAGAAGGTCCTGAGTTCAATGCCACCATCAGGCCGGGGTCTTTCTGTGTGGAGTTTGCATGTTCTCCCCGTGTTTGCGTGGGTTCTCTCCGGGTACTCCGGCTTCCTCCCACCGTCCAAAGACATGCAGCTTGTGGGGATAGGTTAATTGGATAATCCAAATTGTCACTAGGTGTGAATGTGCGAGTGAATGTGAGTGTGAATGGTTGTCTGTCCCTATGTGTTGGCCCTGCGACAGACTGGCGACCTGTCCGGGGTGTACCCTGCCTCTCGCCCTATGACAGCTGGGATAGGCTCCAGCGCCCCCCGCGACCCTGAAAAGGATAAGCGGAAGTGAATGGATGGATGGATGGATGTATACAGCATTTGTATTCTATTTTTATCATATTGTATATTTTATTCTATTATTCTACTGCATATAGTATTTTATTTTATTCTATTCTGTACAGTTGTGTACAGTATTTTATTTTTATTGTAATCTAATTTTTGCTATATAACTTTTGCACTGTCCACTTCCTGGTGTCACAAAACAAATTTCCCACGTGTGGGACTAATAAAGGTTATCTTATCTAATCTTTATTATCTGTTTCCGGGTCCAAACTCCTTTTGAGTTTCCAAACTCAAAAAACACTGCAGCATCACTGAGAGTTAAAAACTGTCTATTTATCTTTAATGAAATGATAAGTGTGGCTGTTTTAACAATGTCATTTAACTCTGAGATGTGTATAAAAAACAGGATTTATAAAGTTTAATGGAGTTGGAAGTTAGCAGAAAGTTAGCTCTCTAGTTTCCATTTAAAGATGATATAGACTGTTCTGACTGAGAGATTTCTGAAAAATTAAAACGTACAGCTCTGATGTCACTTTGGACATAAATGAAGGAAAGAAACTAAACAGCAGCAACATTTGTAGGGTTAATGAAGTTGAGCTAGCTGGTATATCATGGTGTGCTACGTGGTGGCTAGCTACAGAGCTATGGTTAGGATAATATAAACACAGTGAAGCAGGAGGATGAATGCTAACTAAGAGAACGCTAAGAGAGGGCAAAGACAAATACAATCGAATGACAGGAACAAGATGCTGAAAAAAGACCAAACATTAGTCAGGAGAACACCTGAGATGATTCGTCTCAAACACGAGGTTAGTCATTAATACACTGCTGGATGGTTTGGATTACTTGCTATGAAAAATGTATGATTTTCACCTTCATGTACCCATTCATATGTTTGTTAGCCTCGGAGTGATTCCTTTTTGACCAGTTCAAATATTTTGTGTCTGGCAAACCATGAGCCATTGGACTGTAGTTACATCGTAAGGCTTTAAAAACTGAGTTTCAGATGCAGATAAACAGTGTTACTAAAAATCCAGTAATAAAAACCCAGAGAGGCCAACAGACCTTGCAGTGAGTTCAGGATGCAGAAGAGGTAGAGACCAGCAGTGCTCAGGTATCCAAAAGAGAAGAAGACCAGGCCCCAGGTAATACCGAGCAGAGTCATGACTCCCAGCAGGGTACAAATGTCTTTCTTGGCTCTATCACGGTTACTCTGCCCAAACTGATTTGTCAAATGTAAAATAACAAATATGATTAGATACAAACTAGCACAGTTAGAGAAATGTGTTTGTCTATGAATTTAAGTATATGCTTTTAGTAAATGACAATACAATATAATACACTGCTCAAAAGAATTAAAGGAACACTTTGATAACACAACAGATGTCAATGGCAAAAAAAAGCAATACTGATATGGAATGGTTAATGTGTTATTAATGAAATCATGAGACATAGTTTGAAAGAAATTAAAATGATTAAACTATCGAAGTCTGAATTCACAGAGAACCCAAAGATGAAAGCAAAAAAATTATGTCAGAGGGTAGTCCATTTTGCAAAAATTTAATTGCACTAACTTTAAATGGTTCTTAGTAGTTTTTAGGCCCCCATCTGCTTGCATGTATGCCTGACAATGTTGGGGCCTAATACTAATCAGATGATGGATACTTTCCTGGGGGGGATCTCCTCCCAGATCTTGACCAGGGCATTACTGAGCTCCTGGGAGCATCAGATTGTTGTTCCTTTAATTTTTAGGTCAGACAAGTATGGGCCAGTCAGTGGTATCAAATTCTGCATCCTTCAGGTACTGCTTGCATTTTCTCCCTACATGATGCCAGACATTGTCATGCGCCACAAGGAACTCAGGACACACTGATCCAGTTTAGGGTCTGACAATGGAGACTAGGATTTCATCCTGATAACTAATAGCAGTCAATTTGTTGTTAATTTCATTAACATGAAAGCAGCTGAAAGTGGTTAACCACTCTCTCTAGTAGTTAACTGACCAGCTCGATATCCCAGAGGTTCATTTAAATCAAGTTGGCTTGATGCTACATTGTGATAAGGAGGGTTCCTTTAATCCTTTATTTAGTCAGAAAAGCTAACAGACAACCCATCATACAGTCGTTTCTTTAAAAAGAAGCTATAAATATTAAATAATAATAAACAGTAAGGGTGACTAGAGACAGTCTTAATATTTCCTGTTATATATAACTACCAGCTGTTAATAAGAATAATTTCTTATTGGGTTTTTTTGGGGTTTTTTTTTAGCTTTCATAGGACATGTTGACAATAGCAACACAAAACTGCTCAGTACCTCTGTACTTTTGTGTAGAATCCAAACACGTCTGATTGTCACCCCAAACATGATCATATTAAAGAGGAACACCAAGCTGAACAGTCCCACTGTAGTCCCCATTGTTATTGGTTATATAGCATCTAAAAGAAAGGGAGTGCACATAATACATGTTTCAGTCTCTCACACTGTGAAATTAAAAAGTGCATTCTGTAACAGAAATGTTATTGCAGATGATTAAGGTACATGTAGTAAAATATACCAGAAACTGCTCAGTGTCTCAATTTTAGCAAATTAGATGCTTGGTGAAATGGGGTTTCCTACTTGTCCCTTTTATGATACTTTTTCAGTTGAAAAATGCAAATGTAGAGAACCTCTCATTCATATACCAACAGTTAATAAATACATGTGAATTATTATTTTACATTTTACATGATTGCAAATGCTTTCCTTACATTGCAGTGTTGTTGGGGTTAGACGTGTCCAAAGGGGCATACAACTTTACAATACATTACAACTGTATTTGTATAGCATGTTTAAAAGATCAGCGGTACACCAAAGTGCTTTACAATAAAAACAGGAAAATTAAGACAATAAATAAAAGACTATTAACAAAGTACCACATACCCAGAGCATGCTGTGCTGGCTAGAGAAGCTGACGCTTGGAACTGGGGGAGACCGTGCTTGGTTTCCTGAAAGCATTTGATCGCTTCTTGCAGGGTTGCGAAGCCAGTAGGGTCCCCACTCAGTGGCTCGGTGAGTTACCTTCCTCCTCACTGCGCTCCTGGGATTCAAGGTTTGGACCCTGGGCACCCCAGGCTCCAGCTTGAGATCCTTTGGAGAGCGTGCACAAGGGCTTGTCCTAGCCGACCGCCCCTGTTTTCTGGCATGCTAACCGATTCTGCGGGTTTACACGCTTGTCAGACCGCGCTGTGTCTGACACTTCAGCTAGTGAGTGAGAGCTCTCCAGCCTGCAACGCTGGCTCCCTGTTTGGTGCATTGCCTTTGTGTCACGGCCTTACCGTCCAGCACAGGCCCACTCAGGGAGCTGGGACTTTGTGACTGAGCTTGAGTATCTTGTTCGAGTTCACTCTTGAGGCTCATCTGTCTGCGGACAGCACGTAGTGACAGTGCTGGGGGTGGACCTTTGGGTCATTGCCTTGCTCAGCCCTCCACTTCAGCAGGTCCCCTCCTTGTCTGTCAACAACACTGGGCGGCTTCGGCTCTGTGGATGGACAGGTCTCATCCCTAGCTTGACCTGCTACTATAGGCTGTGCCCCCCTGGCCTGCTGCCCGCTTTGCGGCTTACACTCGCTGTGGTGAGTAAGAGTTCTTCAGCCTGTAGCGCCGACTCTTTGTCTGGCATTGCCTGCATGTTGCAGGATCGTACTTGGCAGCCCGGTGTGCTGCGCTCCCTGGTGGTCAGCCTCGTGGTTCCCGGGCTGACCTTGAGCGGCTGATCACTTGAGGTCCTGCATCCTGCACAACCAGTTCGGGCCAGTCTAGCATCTGCAGACTGCTGCCTCCAATCCCCCTGCTTGGCCTTCGCGTCTGGCGAATCCCTGACCGGGGTGGTCTGCTTATGGGTACTTTGTCAATAGTTTATTGCACCCTTCACTCTCGGCGGTTCGGTTGTACTGTCTCATCGCGGGGTGTCTTACAGAGTTACCCCGTACATATGTAACGGTGTGGAGAGATAGTCTTGATATGCTAGAGAACATACGATTACTGTGTAGCTTTGGTTCTTTTAGTGAGAAACTATCTCTCCACTGTCAGGCTGCTCGAACACGCCCTCTGATCAAACTATCACCGGTGTCAAGTCTGCACAGCTGTTTTATACATGAGCTGTGGGGTGTAGCCGGGCGTGCCGGAGTGTCTTAAGTAAATATCCTTGTGCCACGACCAAGGGGAGTCGTACCCCGTACATATGGAATATGTGATGGTGTGGAGAGATAGTCTTTCACTAACGTACAGTAACCGTACGCTATCAAAGTGTGGGTAAATAAGAAACCTTTCATGTTGTAAGTGTCTCTGAGCAGCCACCGGTTCCACGTGGTGATATGACCACTGTTTACCCAAAATACACTTTTTAAAGGGTTCTCTACCTACACTGAAAAAAATATGTTGTTGGATTTACTTAATTCAATGGTGGACATTTGTTGCACACAGATGTTTTGCTTTGGCAGCAACTTAAACAATTGAGTTAAATTAACACAATTTATTCATGTTCAATAAACCTGTGCAATTTGTGTTGATAAAATGTGACTTAAACATGTTTTGATGAAGTAATTTGAGCTCTTGGAATATTTTAATCCTTCACAATTTTTTCACTTTATCCCAACACCATTCAATAACTTTTACCCAATACTACTTGGTCACTTAAATACTACATGTTATCTTCAAATTACATTTTGCTATTATATTCTAGTATCAAATACACAATTTTCAAATGGAGGCCTTATAACAGATTGTATTGTTCTCTTCCAAGATGGTTGCTGGCATCCACCAGTAACCTTTAAAAACAAAATGTCTAATTTCACTGCATTGACAGTAGGTAAAGAATTAAACTGACATTACTCCTCCACTGAATCTATATAAATCAACAGTTAAATAATGTCAGTTCTTCCGTGTTCTCTGGAATCAATCACAGCAAAGAAATTAGACTGTTTCTTTTGAAAAATGTTACAGGACAATACAAAACATTCTATTTAAGGCCTCTGACGTCAAGATTCAGTTAAACAACAATTATAACTAAACAATTTGAGGAAATGTTAGTTTCCATTAACATTAAATTAGGTTACTGAATTGGCAAACACCTTCCTATTAACATTACCCATTTTACCCCAATAACTAAAGAAATTAGCACTCGCAGGTCAAAAACTTTATTCAAGAGACGCAAAAATAACATTGATACAGTGACTGTCAAAAATTACAGCACTGATCATACTGTGACATCTTGGTTCAAAACAGCATACTTAGAAATATTCAACGTTCTTTACTTCAACTGAATGAAACTGAAAATACCATTTCACACGACCCATATGGGATATTTAGACTGTATAACTGTTCACGCTACATCTCTTCACTAGTAAAAGAAAGAAAAAATACAAACAGAAATTGAAAAATGCTGCCAAACAGACAAACAGAGAACTTGTACAGAGCAAAAGGAAAAACAAACAACAACAACAAAAACAGCTTGTCCTCATGGCAGTTGCAGAGTATATAAAAATGAACCCTGCGATCTGCTCCTGGAATTGAGCTTCAAAAATGCAGCAGAACAAGTGTGAGATTTAAATGTCCTCTCACCTAGAGCTGATCACCTTGCATGCATAACAGTGAGCTTTCCTTGCAGGAGCAGTTTTGTCTTAGTTGTGAGCTTTTCTTGAGAGCTGAGTTGCATCCAACTCCATTACCACCCATTGAATCACCTCAAAAGTGTAGCAGAGCTGTGATGGGTAACTCATATTGAAGGAATAAAAAAGGTCCAAACAGCATGGCTACTGCAAAGGTCACGTTATCCAGATCTTGAAGAACTACTATACCCTCGATGATGATGCCAACATCAGAAAAGTCATTGCCTGGCGCATCTCTGGAGACAGATGTTCATTGTGGTTTTCTCAATCTGTGCAGTGGCCTCAGTCAAGTCCTGGTTAAACACAAAACATTTTTTTAAGATTCCCTTTTAAACTCATCTCTTTTGAATCTACCAGTTCTAATGTTAGAGTAATTTAAACCATAGTAAATAGCTATAGCCAAAGAGTTGCCTGCCATGCTGCCATTCATGGTCTAACAGAGTTTCTAAGAGAGAGTGAAAAACATAATAATTTCAAATGCTTTACATTAGTTTTTGTTAGAAAGACACCGGCCCATCAGAAATCCAGGTTATGTCACTCAGAAGATGTTAGAATTTAGACTTTCAGCCCCACAATTTGGTTAGCTGTTGGTCAGTTGGTCTTTTTTTTTTTTTTTTTCAAACAAAAGCTAATGTAAATATTGGGGGGATTTTTCTTTGTTCACTAGAATGACAAATTTAAAGTTTTTTCACACTGATGTGACCCCTAATACAGGGGTAGGGGTGGGGCCTCAAGGGCCGGCGGCCGAGTTCACTACTAGGCCTCATGTGAACTTCAAATTATTAAAGAGGACTACTGGTCCTAACCAGTCCAATGAGGATCAAGTGGATAACTAAATGCATTTTTAAATGTTGCAAAGCCACAATCTACTCATAAAACACTCACCATGAACTCCTGCACCAAGATGTTGCAATTGTCTTTCACACAGATGCGGAGCACTTTGATGAGACTCCCTTTGAGCATTAATGTCATCCTAAAGTATTATAACAAAGAAAACAGATATTTGTGAACTTTTCAGTAGCACAGAAGAAAATGATCCCAGACAAAAACTTGACTTTTTAAACCAGTCAACATGCAACACCAGCATCTACAAAGCAATATCAAAAATTCCTGTTTGACATCAACTTTATGGATATATAGTTTCCAGAACATATATTTTTTAAAAAAGATAATTTTTTCTCAGTGGGCCAGTAAATGCATGACAAAAAAGAATGGCATCCTTTCAGTGGAATCAGTACTCACAGGTAATAGTTGACTGTTTCAATGGATGCAGCATAAAAATCTTTTACTGACCTAATGCAATACATATACACTTTGTAGTTAAAGAATTTTAAAGTTCGTACTGTCATCATGGCAGCTACATCCTTTAGCTTTGTGCACTGTTCCCCCGATCACTTTGCAAACACTTTCAGCAGACTGTCAGAGAGAAACTCAGCTCCGTCAGAAACCTTGACTGTAAAGGCATGGTTGGGATGCACTGGAATGCTGCATTTTATCTGAAATAACATTTTGAAATTTTGAAATAACAGCAGGCACTGTGCTTGGTTAATCAGTAATGTTTTGTTGAATAAAAACTGTGTTTCCAGATCTTATGGGATTAAAAAAATCCAAAGATGTTTGTTTCTGATTTGCAACCCAAGAACCCACAAGTTACAACCTCATTTTAGTTCAAGTGTGCATTAATGTGAGTCCAGTAATCACCTTTCTGACAATACATACAGGTATAAGTTAAACCTATGGCAGATTTTGGATTTCTCAGTTGTTTTAATAGGGTGGTCTATTTGTGTATGCATGCACCTAATAATTATACAAAACCTATTATAATTAAGTTACAGAAACCTTAAGCGAAAATAGAATATACTTTCTTACCATAATACCTTGAACCCACAATCCATCAGCTGACTCCTGGTGAAATGCAGAATAGATGTGGTCTCTCAATGTGCAGCAAAAAAAACAAAAAGAAAAGGACAGCAGGTGAGGGCAGGAGGGGTAGGGATGTAAGCTAGCATAATGCCGCTAATGATATTAGCTAAAGCTGTTCAATGTCCAAAATCTCACTAACACCACGGTGCAGTAAATACACAATGTAACTGAAGAGTCAGTTGGCAAATCTATTCACACAGAAAACCAAATTATGTTATGAGTGCCTCATAATTAGGTTTAATGTGATATTACGGCTCTTGTGCCAAAGACAAATTCAAATGAAAAAGCGCCAATTCTTTGACAACAGATAAAACAGCAAATAAGCTAATGGCTCTTTTTTAGCATGTTACATGGCGACACTCTAGACGTTTAACTACATTTGGCTGAAATATGGTAAATATTAATTCAAAAAATCAAGACATACCAAAAACGTAGAGTTGGCTGTTCGACTTGACTGAGATGGATGCCTTTTTTGAACCACGATCCAAAGCCCGCGAGATGAAATCACGCGTGGTTTCACGAGATTTAACGTTGCTATCTTATTGACTTACTTCACCTGAACATGATATGAACAATTTAATACACCCTTTCTGCATATCATGTAGTTTTTACACTATATAGTTACATTTATCTTTAAAACATGAGGTAATTGTGTTAAATACATGCAAGATGCTTACATAAATCCAAGAGATGGCCAGTCCCTTTTTTTCAGTGTATATGCAGGGTACCGCTGTTTTTTTCTGACATTCTTTGTTGTAAACATTAAATTAGTACACTTTTTATTTTTAAACTATGAGTTACCATATGATAATGATACTGAACAAAACTGAGATTTTCACTTTAGAATTCCCGTAACTCGTAAATGTCCATAGGGTGAAGGTAATAAGACAGCTATTACTGTTATTACTAACACCACAGCCTTTAGTGATTCACAATGTGCTTTAATATAAAATAATTTTCAGACCAGTTCAATTACAATAAAGCAAAATACTGTGTGTGCAATAAATCAACATAACAGCCTCTTAAAATACTAAACTAATGCCAGGTGAGTTTCATTTAAAACTAAGATCTAATGTGCAGACTGGTGAAAATGCGACAAAATATCAATTTTATGTTGTTTTGCCTCTGATCTCTGAAAGCGAGTGTAAAAAGAGACAGGTGATCTATCCTCTAACAATAAGATAAACTGCTTGCCACAAAAACTCTGTCTATTGCAATAAAAAGAAAACTTCAAACTAAATTTGAGCTGTTAAAATCTTCACACTTAATACATTCACATACATTTTTTTAGTGTCAGCTGATCTCTTATCTGATACAATTTCTTCTTGAACTCATGTATACAACAATGTTTCCAAGTTAATATAGCATTAAACATTCCAACAGCACACACAAAGGAACTTCTCGGGGTATTGGTAGTTGTGTGTAAGCTAGGTGCTGGTGCTTCGTGTTTCATTGCTTGTCTTAGTAACTGCAGTTTTAGCCTTTCTCAGTGACATCATAAACCACAGGAAGATGAAGAAACCTGCATGGAACAAGCATGAGAGAGGGAGAGAAGTAAATGTTTAGACTGTGTACAGGAGATGCAATGAGTACGCACATTTGAAAATGAAAGTAGTAATTCATCTGTGTGTCAGAATCTGCAGGATGTGCAGATTGTAAGTTGTGAAGGACCAAAACGCAGACGCTTGGAGACAGATTGATTGAAACTTAAAGTAAGTCATTCATTTAATAGAATAGTTTAATAGAATAGAATAGAATTCTATTAAACGTCATTACGTCAAAAGCAAGATGGCGCCGGTGTGCATGGCTGACCGTCTTCGACCACGTCTCCGCCTTGGCGTTGTACTTCTCGTTGTTTTATCTTTGGTTTTATGTTCTCTAGGTGATTGTACGCTCCTGAATCTTCGGTTTTCCTGTTCTCAACGACCTGACTGCCCTGGGACCGCCGGTGCCGCTATCCCCCTGATGCCTGTCTTCCCTACCTATGTGACCTATCCTCCTCTCTCCATGCTCCGTAGGAAACGCCTCAGGAAACGGGGTAGGAGGAGTGGCGTCCGTGTCCGCGTTAAGGCTTATCTCAGAGCCATGGCTATGGACTACCCTTCTACAAGCCGTGAGCTATCCCGTTTCTTCCACTATCTCAGCAGCCGCTTTGCAGCTAGATTGCTAACCCACCGTTGGATTTGCTCAGTCGGCTCTCAAACCTACTCTGCTCGCCCAGTGCCTTACCACTCTGCCCGACCTTGGATAACACCGTCTGGCCGCGGTGTTCAACATAACAACCTGTGTTCCTTGCGACGGGCTACTTCTAAGGTCCTGGCCCCCCGGACTCGGTTGGCCTTATTTAATGTTAGGTCTCTTTCAAATAAGGCCTTCCTCCTAAATGACTTTTTTCTCACCTCGGGACTGGATGTCCTATTCCTAACGGAGACCTGGACTTCTCCGGGTGAGTTTATCTCCTTCTCTGAGCTTCTACCTCCTGACTGTGCCTTCTTTAGCTCACCTAGGCTAACTGGTAGAGGTGGTGGCTTAGCCTTGGTTTTCAAAAATAAACATGATGCACGGCTGCTATCCTCTCCAACCTATTCCAGTTTTGAAGTTCAGCTATTGGAACTGACTGGCTCTCGGACCACTTTGTGTGTCGTGGTTTATCGTCCGCCTAAATACCATTTGCATTAAGGAAATTAGGAATACTGGTCTCTCTGATCATTCCCCGGTCATCTTCGATGTAGACCTGGGTGATACTGGACAATACCTAAACTCTCCTTTTTATCCTACGCGTACTATTAATGCCGATACTGTGGTCAATTTTACTACGTCTTTTGTTAACTCCCCGCTTAGTATGCTGGATTGTTCTACCCCACTCACACTTGAGAACTCTACAAATACTCTTTTAAACACCTGTTCCTCGATTCTTAACATTGTTGCACCTATCAAAATGAAACGCCCTCGTACTTACTCACAATGCTGGTTAAATGATTCTGTTCGCGCTCTACGACGTATATGTCGGCATGATGAGAGGAAATGGAGGAGTGATAGACTTCAGTCTTCTTATGATATTTTGCGTATTAGCCGCTCGAAGTTCCAAACTGCTGCCAGAACGGCTAAAGCGGCGTTTCTCTCTAAAATTATTTCAACTAATGGTGATAATCCACGTATTCTATTTAAAATCTTTAACTCTGTGGTGAACCCCCGTCCCTCTATGCCACTGCTGTCTTCCCCGGGTCTTTGTGGAAAATTCTCAAACTATTTTTTAGATAAAGTTTTATCCCTTAGATCTACTCTTCCTCTGGTGACTGATTGTATGTCTACCCCTGATTTTTCGGCCACTTTTTATCAATTTGAACCCGTTTCCCTCTCCACTCTGAAGCGTCTAATTGATAAGTTGAACAATACTAACTGTGTACATGATGCTCTCCCATCCCGTATTGTCAAGGATTGTTTCAGTGTAATTGGACCTTGTTTATTGTCCATATTGAACTTCTCCTTGCTCTCTGGCTATGTACCTTCAGCTCTCAAGCATGCCATAATCCAACCTGTTCTAAAAAAAAGTAACCTTGAGCTTAGTGATTTTGCCAATTTTAGACCAATTTCTAAGCTTCCCTTTCTGGCTAAAATACTTGAGAAGGTGGTTCTGCTCCAACTGCAGACCTACCTTGATGAGAATAATATAAATGACATGGTTGATCATAATATCCTATTAGCGAGACTAGAGCACACTGTAGGCATTAAGGGCGCTGCCCTGGACTGGTTTAAATCCTATCTCTCCAATCGGCTCTCTACGGTACATCTGGCTACATCCTCTTCTTCGGCTGTACCTGTTTGCTGTGGTGTCCCCCAGGGATCTGTGCTGGGCCCTACCCTCTTCTCATTATACATGCTTCCTTTAAGTGCCATCTTTGAGAAATACCATATTGCTTATCACTATTATGCAGATGATATCCAGCTCTATTTTGAGCTAAACGGCGATCTGGCTCTGTCTCTGAATAACCTCCGAGATTGCATGACTGAGGTCAGGAAGTGGTTGTTGGCGAATACTCTTATCCTTAATGATAAGAAAACTGAGATTATGATTTTTGGTAGTAATGCCCTTCGTGCCAAACTCCGGGATGCCTTTGGTTTTCTTAGTAGCTCTCTCTCTGATACTGTCAGGAATCTGGGTGTCTTTTTTGACAGCTCTTTTTCACTTGACAAACAAGTGTCTGCTGTTGTCAGATCTAGCTTTTACCAGCTTCGCCTTATCTCTAAGGCTAGGCGCTATATCCCGTATAAAGATCTAGAAAAGCTCATCCACGCCTTTGTAACGTCGAGGCTAGACTATTGTAATTCACTCTATTGTGGTCTCCACTCTTCCCTTTTACATAGACTACAGACAGTTCAGAATGCTGCAGCTCGCATTCTAACTAAAACCAGCAAGTTTGCCCACATTACCCCTGTCCTTGCCGATTTGCACTGGTTGCCTGTCAAATATCGTATTCAATTTAAAATTTTGTTGTTTACTTTTAAAATTACTAACAACACTGCACCCAGCTATCTTAAAGATCTTTTAAACCCTTATGCTCCTGCTAGGGCTTTAAGGTCATCGTCACAGTTACTGCTGGCTCAGCCCAGATCTCGACTTAAGACTAGAGGTGATCGATCGTTTGCTTTTGTCGCACCTGTGCTGTGGAACAATCTCCCGATTGGCATCCGGGCATCTGATTCTATTCATTCTTTTAAATCACAGCTTAAAACATATTTTTTTAGACTTGCCTTCTCCACCTTTTAATTGCTGGTTTGTTTGTTTGTTTGGTTTGGTTTGTTTGCTTGGTTGCTGTGACCTATTGACCTCATGTATTTATTCCCTCCTATCTTTCTATTGGTGTCTTTTATTATGGTGCTACAGCTTTTATCTTGCTATTACCCATGTGCTGTAGTCATTCTTATTGGTGGCTTTTATCTGTGAACATAACTCGTTATTTTTATTTTTTCGTTATTAATGTTTGAACCTTTTTATTGTTCTATGTAAAGCACTTTGGTATGCCCAAGGCTTTTAAATGTGCTCTATAAATAAAGATTGTTGTTGTTGTTGTTGTTGTAGAATAGAATAGAATAGAATAGAATAGAATAGAATAGAATAGAATATACCTTCATTGTCATTGTACATGTACAATGCAAAAACACCACAGGCTGACTAACATGAGTACAAAGGGAAACTGAAGTCTACAGATTTAAAAACACACTAACTAGAACATAAAGCCAAGGAGAGATGCAGGAGCAAAGAAAGGAAGAACAAAAACACTGGGAAGCAAGTAACAGAAACAGGTGCTTTTTGAAAAGGATCCATGTAGACAGTGACAATATATATACCGAAGGTTGATTTGAGGAGCGAAGAGAGGTGGGGAGAACAAGACATGGCTGAACAGGATGATCAGACAACACAAGGGAAGTAAAACTCATGACTACAAACAAGGAACACAAACTCTAAAATAAAACAGGAAGTGAGATAACTAACCATGGAAAATACAGAAACATGACTAAACTAAATACAGGGTTCCTGAAATAAAAGGATGAGTACACAGAGGGTGGCAGAAATTAACACAGTAAACACAGGGGACACAAGATAACCATGATGAATACAACACTAGCAACTATAAACAGAAGCATGGGTTTTTCACCATGAGAGAGCTAAATGGATTTATTTTCCATGTATAATAGAAAGTGCTTTCCCTTAAACGTAATATGCTTCTCTCAGAAATGCAGTGCAAACAATATTATACAGTAGACATTTAGAAGCCTATGAATTCTTTAGTCTATTTTTAAAATTTAAAAAACTGTTTAAACACCATGAAACAGTTTCACCCTATTAACAGCAAAGACCTGGAGGACATCTTAGGTCAACTGAACTCCTCTTGCTGTTTAGATGTCCTGCCAACACGTTTCTTTCAAAAAGGTCTCAAAGGCTTTGGAGTCAGACCTGTTACAGCTTGTCCACCTTTCTTTAATGTCAGGTGTCAGGTAAACTGAAAACGGACAATCTTGACAAGACATGAATGAACAACTACAGGCCGATCTCAAATCTCCCATTTTTAAGTAAGATCATTGAAAAAGGAGTTTCTCAAAAGCTCAATTACTTCTTGACACAGAATAACTGATATGATGCCTTCCAGTCATGTTTTAGACAGAACCACAGCACTGAAACCGCTCTGACCAAAGTGTTTAATGACATATGTCTGAATACAGACAGTGGGAAAATGTCAGTCTTTGTTTTGCTGGATCTCAGTGCAGCATTTGATACTGTTGACCACAACATATTACTCAAACGACTGGAGAACTGGGCAGGTCTTTCAGGACTGTACTAAACTGGTTCAAAATATACTTGCAAAACAGGAAATACTTTGTATCAATAGGTAACTTCATATCTGAGCAGACAAGTATCACATGTGGAGTTCCCCAAGGTTCCATCTTGGGACCCCTTCTGTTTAACATCTACATGCTCCCACTGGCACAGATTATAAAGAACAACAAAATAAACTATCATAGCTATGCAGATGACACACAAATATATATCACAATGTCACCAGGAGACCGAGGCCCTGTACAGGCTCTTGGTAAATGCATTGAGGAAATTAATGTCTGGTTGTGCCACAATTTTCTCCAGCTAAACAAAAATAAAACTGAAGTAATAATCTTTGGTGCCAAAGAAAAACAATTACAGGTCACCAGAGAACTTCAATCTATACATCTAAAAACCACAAACCAGGCGAGAAATTTAGGTGTAGTGATGGATGCAGACCTAAACTTAGAAAAACACATTAAGACAATAACAAAGTCAGCTTACTACCACCTCAAGAATATTTAATGTCTCTGTAAAGCACTTTGAATCACCTTGTTGTTGAATTGTGCTATATAAATAAACTTGCCTTGCCTTAACATAAAAATGGTTATACAGACCTTGCAGTGAGTTCAGGATGCAGAAGAGGTAGATGCCAGGAGTGGTCAGGTATCCAAAAGAGAAGAAGACCAGGCCCCAGGTAATGCCGAGCAGAGTCATGACTCCCAGCAGGGTACAAATGTCTTTCTTGGCTCTGTCACGGTTACTCTGCCCAAACTGATTTGCCAAATATAGAATGACACAGGAGATTATATACAATCTCACACAGTAAGACAAATGTGTTTAAATAGTCAATACTAAAGTATGTTTTTTTTTTGTTTGTTTGTTTTTAGATAAATGACTACAAAATACAATACAGTGCTGAAAAGATTTAAAGGAACACTTTAAAAACACAACAGATCTCATTGCAAAAAAATGAGATGTTGGATGGTGTCTTTAAGGATCTCCTCACAGATCTGGACCAGTGCATCACTGAGCTTCTGGACAGTTAAGCTGTAACCTGGCACCATCAGATGGACCAAAACATAATGTCCCAGAGGTGTTCTATTGAATTTAGGTCAGATAGGTGTGGGGGCAGTTAATGGTATCAGGTCTTTCTTCCTTCAGGAGCTGCCAAATGAGTCTTTGAATTGTCATGCACCAGGAGGAACCAAGAAACCACTGATCCAATTTAGGGTCTGACAATGGATCAAGGATATCCTGATATCTAATGGCATCCATACCTCTCGCTGTTTATTTCATTAACGTCAAATCAGCTGAGGCTGATTAACACTCCCTCTGCTACTTAACTGACCAGATCAGTATCCCAGAAGTTTACTTCATCAAGTTGGCTTAATGCTACACTCTGAATAAAAAGTGTTCCTTTATTTTTTTCTGAGAATTTACTTGGTCTTAAAAGCTAACAGACAACCCATCCCACAGTTCATCCTTTAAAAGGAACGACTAATGTAAAATAAAAATTAACAATAGTGATGACTAGAGTTAGCCTTTATTTTTCTTGTTATATAAAACTACCAGTTGTTTATAAGACTAATTCATTATTGTTATTTGTAAGCTTTCATAGGACATGTTGACAATAGCAACACAAAACTGCCCAGTACCTCTGTGGTTTTGCGTAGAGTCCAAACTCGTCTGATTGTCACCGCAAACATGATCATGTTAAAGAAGAACACCAAGATGAATGGTCCCAGTGTAGTCCCCATCTTGACCTTGTCATTGGTTATATAGCATCTAAAAGAAAGGGAGTTCAGATGACCCATGTTTCAGTTAAGAAGTACTTTCTGTAATAGAAATCTTATTGCAGGCGTATTGATGCATGCCCAATCATCCAGGATGGGAAATCGCCCCAAAAGCTTGATTCTGTTCATATGGACGTAGTGTTTTCATTGCAAGAAACTTTTCGTCACTCATCCAAGTGACTTCTTCAGTCTCAGCTGACTGCAGGTTTCCCCAGCCTTTCCCACATTTGAATGAGTGATGAAACGTTTCTCCTACTGAAAACATTACATCCAGATGAACAGAATTAACTTTTTTGGGGGTGGGTATAACGGATAATTTAGATGCATGTGGTGAAATATACCAGAGACTTCTCCATATAGGCAAATAAGTGTTTGGTAAAATTGAGTTTGATTCCTATCCTTTGTATGACACTTTTCCCTCTACACTGTACATGCGTACACCAACAGTTAATAAATAAATATGAATTGTTATTTTAAATTTTCTTTATTCAATTTTAGATGCTTGGAGATATTTTCCTTACATATCAGTGTTGTTGGATTTAGATGCGTCCAGAGAGACAGGACTGTAAAAGCCTCTGTCTATGATCACCACCACTGACACAATGACTGCAGGAACACCTGAAAAACAAGAACTGTTATTTAGATGATGATGATGATGATGATAAACAGCTTCATGCCTAAATTATTCCACTCACCCCATCCCACCACACTGAGTTTGAGCAGGTATCTCTTGATGTAGATGTTGAAGACTTTGACTAAGAGAAGGTAGAGATGAAATCCCTCCAAAGCCATCCAGCTGAAAGTAGTCAGCAGGGAGTAGTGAAGGGCAAGAGCCATGTATAAACAGACCCCAGTGGAGGACACTGCTGCCACCCTGGAACTTAGCAGGAAGTGCAGGTTGAGGAGGATCAGGGCAATCACGAGGTTGATGTGGACCTTCATAGAAACATCTTCTCTGACCTTTCTGGCAAATGCAGATGTGATTCATGGTAAGTCACATCTTTTTTAGTATTATTCTGTTTGGAATACAATTAGACCAAATCTACATGTATGATGTGATAAGGAACAAAGATTAAAACAAAGAAAAAAGACAAAAAGGTTATTAATTGACTGTGGTGTTAAAAAAGTCAGGACTGGAAGGCGATAGTACATGCTGAATAGTCAATGGGATAGGAGGAGTCTAATGACAAAAGCAGAGACAGAAAGGATGAAGAATGTCATTAAATTAATTACCTATTTGTGATGAAGAGCAAAACAGTGATGACCAGGGCAAAAAGAGAGAGACTGCAGCCAATCAGAGTGATGTATGTTAAAATCTCCTGGTCTTTAGGTGAGAGGGACCCAGTGCCATTTGTATCAGAGCCAGAAACAGGCAGCTGTGCAGAAAATACACACTCACTTTATTTTGCAGCATTTTGATTGTGAGAAGTAGTCAGTGAGTAGAAATTAAACATAAGACACGCAAACAGTGAAGCAGTAAAGTCAATAAAAAATAAGCAACAGGAATAGAGGAGGTGTATGCAAGAGTACAGTTCGATACAATAAAATAAGCCGGAGACAGACACGTGATTGGGGAAATACAGTCTTGTTTGTCCAGTTTTAGTATTTCTTTTCTTCATCATTCAAGTCTTTGGCTATATCAAATTAAAATCACAACACCCTGAACACGGTTTTTATTTCAGAAAGTTTTCAGTAAATTAGGTGTTGTAAAACAAAGATGTAGATGAGGAAAAGTAAGTCACAGATAAGATAATCAATGACAAATCAATGAGCCAATGAACTGTGCGTGAGAACAGATGATACTAACAAAAGAATGAAGATTGTAGTCATGGTGTAAAGGGAGCATTTGTAACAGAAAAAGATTACTTTTGTTCACATTGGGCCATCTAGTGATAGTATCAGGAATCACACGACGTAGGCAGGGCACACCCAGTGCAGCTACACTCTTAATAACACACTATAGTTGAGGAAACATTTTGGCAAGAGATGAGTGTTGTACGTTGTACAGTATAAATGAATCTTTTTTGTTTTAACATATATTAAACATACTGTAAAGTCAGTACTATGAAAGTCTTGAGTCACACCTCATGTCTTTATATTTAGCTTCTAATTCTTCAGAAAAGGCTGATGCACATTAAATTACATAAGAACTGTACTGAAAATCACTGGTAACATGCCTGATGGAGGAATGACATTTTTTGGTTCACATTTTTTTATATGGAGTAGGTCAGGAGAGAGATACAACAGTGAGTGTCTGCAGCTGTCTGTAGAACACAGCGGGGGCTCTGTTATGTTTACACAGTGGTGTTGAAAATCTTATCAAAGTTGATGTAATTATGAACACAGTAAAGGTACTGTCAGATTTTGTTTGTCCATGCAATACTATGTGTTGACAGTTTCAGCATTAAAATGATTCCAAAGATACTATTACTACAGTTAAAGAGTAGAAGAGAAGAAAAAACCACAACATTATTGAAGCGTTATTATCCAATCATCCTGACAGAGAGTGGAGCAAGAGGCAGACAACATCCAAAAAGAGCTTTGAATGTCCTTCAAGAAGTTATTCTTCAAAAATTTGACAACTGCTTAAAGGAATTACAATAGAAAGTTTGACTATGTGAGTTAAGGCTGAAGTTGGCCATTACACACAACAACTTTTTACCAAAGCATCAGAACCAGATAGCTAAACTGTGTCCAACTCAGCGTGAAATTGTTGGATTGTTAGCAACACACCTGCTAAAAGAGATTTCCCATTTTATTACTGAGGTGTTTGTCTATATTTTGTTGATCGAGTTTCCCTCAAGTCTAAAGACATGTAAGTCCTGAAATTCCACTTTTTTAGAATGAAAAATTGTCCCTCCTACCAGGAGCACAGCAAAGTATGTGAGATGGTCACAGGAACAGGTGACATTATTCTGACCACGAGTCCATAGAGTAATGCATCCATCCTCACTAAAAGCTGATACATCAAAAATAGAGATCAGTGATACATAAGATGTTTTTATATCCAAGTCAGATCAGATCAGCTTTGTGATCTTAAGACAAAACACAAACAACAATGACTGAAGGTTATTTAAAAAAATATTAATGTTTTACATTATTCTTGGCAGATGTGATGCTTGGTTACTCACTGTTTGGTGAGAAGTTAATGAACTGACACGAGGGTTTTTGGGTGTCCTGTGACACAGAAATATTGCATGTTTAAATACTATATATGCCTAACTTTTTTTTTTATTAACTTTTGCTAAACAAAAGATAAAATATATTTAATAATATAATATTGTAAAAGGCACATCTGCAGTAAATGACAACATTAAGTACATTTATTTCCTTGGTTAGGTTTATGGTGATGTTGACACGCTGCTGTAGTCCTGATATCCTCTTGCGCTGCACACTCAGGCCAAACAGTCTTCTGTCATAAACGTCAGTCTACAATAAAACACACATTCCTCAGTTTGTTTTTTGAGAAAATATTTATTTAAGATTTGTTGTCTATTATGAAATAATTTTAATGTAATTTACATTTTATTAAAAGGTTGTAGTGATTTTTCCCTGGTGTACCAACTTTTCTACATAAAAATATACATAGAAGTGTCTTTAATATATACCACATTTATATTTTGTGCATTATTGCTAAAGACCTTCAGCACATTTGCGTTTAAATATATAACTCATCCTCTTCCTGTTTGAAAGTTGAACAAATTGATTAACTCTTACTGATTAGAGCAGTTCCCATAGCTGTCTTTTAATGTATAAAATTAAACTAATTTAATGTAAATAAATAAATGACTAACAATATTTCACTTATTGTTCCTGTGGCAAAACATTCTTTTATGTTTAAAATATGAAGACATTAAACCATAAAGAACAATGTTAAGTCCAAACTTATTGCTCCTTCATGAGACACATCCAATCCATTTATTAAATCATGGAGGCAATAACGTACTGGACACAAAGTTATTTGTACATTGTTACATGTGTTGGAGCTTTCATGTACTGCATATATGAATTAATATTTGTAGCTTGGGAGAAATGCTATTATATGGCATAAAGGTATTTTGAATACACAGCAGGGTAAATAATCATTGCAGTTTTAAAACTGTTTCTCCACATGAAGATATCTGTGCGAGTTAACTCAAAATAAATTGCTATATTTTTGTCACTAGTTTGATGTGCAGAGGCACGGCAGGTTCCAAATAAATCTTTATAAAATCTACACATCTGTCTTCCTGACATGAACATAAAAGCAATCACTTTACTGTTCTGCCAGCAACTCTATCCGATAATTATCATATATTTCCAAATGAAGCTGAGGCTGAAGCACTTTTGGTGTATAAGCAGCTAATTTTAAACAATTGACATGTAATGTGTGTAGAATTGATTTTATTACAATGCAGTGTTTTACTACAAAAAACTATGAGACCTTGGGGCCTTTATGTGGATGTTACTTTAGCTATTCTAGTTTCCTAGAGGTCTGCACTAAGTAAAAAATCTATTATTTGTCTCCTGCTTTACTTCTCTAAAGTCAAGGGTCAATTATGTATATATGCTTATATTTTTGTTTGTTTGTTTTTAAATAATGTGACTTGAGCTGAATGGTGGCAGGTTTGAGTGCTCAGATGAAGGTCTGTTATCAAGATAGTGAGACAAAAGTTTCTTAATAATAAATAATGTTAAATGACTGGAAGATAAAATAAATATGGACCAAATGTTTGCTTATGTAAAAAGATTTTTTTTAGTAATGTTACTTGGCTAAAACAAGCTAAATCAACAAACGATTGTAGTTTAATTTACAGTGTAAAATCTATGTCTGTATAAAATTCAAGATTTTGTATAACAGAGTTTAATTTCTGACCTGGTATGTTTCTGGCCACTTAATCATGCAGAACACAATCTTGTTGTTTGGTCCAGCTTGCAGTTCACTCGGCAGCTGAACTCTCACTCTGCTGCTGGGAGGAGACTGGCCTGGTTGTACCTGCATATGCATCAACGTGCCAAAAACAGGAAGATGATGTGAATAACAGTAACATTATTCTCAACTTAGCATATATCTAAACATGCATTATAAATTTAATGGAAATCCAAAACTGCTCTTCAGCCATTTTAGTCCAAATGATCTCAAATTGCTGGAACTTGAGGAAAGTCATTAAGGTTCACAGACTCCGAAATGCAAAGCAGCAGGAAAGTTTAATCTACAGTATAAAGAACATGTTCAGATATTTCATAGCTAAAGCAATATCAAACAAGCTGTTTTGTGGCTTAGGGAAAATAAGGACAAAAGTAACTAAAAATACATGCACATTTGGACATCAATAGGATATAAACAATCTCAACCATTCCCAGCAGTTTTCAAGACCAAAACTTTAAACAAAACAGATATTGCCAGTTTTGCTGCTAAAAACTGTGAACAGCTTAAAATATCATTGTCACATTACACTATGAAATAATTTTTTAAACACCTGATTATCGCTGGCATAAATGTCGAGGCCTCTAAAGGTACGATTGGGTTTATACTGTAGGGCAACAACAGTGTCAGAAATAATTGATGAACTGGCCCCGCTTATTTCTTCTTCCTCTAGAATCTCTTGCAGCTCCTTAATGGCACTTGTTGAAAAGGATAAGAAAAAAAATCAGAATGCCACATTCTGATTAAAAATCTTACATTAATTACACACCACAGACCAAAGATGTCAAAGTCAAGGCCAGCAGGTCAAATCCCGGAAAATAGATTTAAAGTTTGGCAACATGGTGTATTTTACAAAGATGCAGAAACTAAGTCAGAGAAAAGAGTTTGTGAGCAGAATGAGGAAATCTGCCAATTGCAGACTTGCATGATCACTGATGTGCTGATGCAGTGAAGGAGTTTCAAGTAAAGCTGCACTTATGAGTGCACACTGTGCTTTGGAAAGTAAACCAGAAAAAGAAAATAAATTTCAAGCTGCATCACAACCCATTTGCTGCTGACGACGGAACTGCATTTTTACAGGTTCAAATGGAGCTGATACAGTGGCAGTATAACGGGACAATAGTGACCTGTTTTTATTTTCATTTTTGGAGCACCTTCATATTTTAAATTTTTATACATTTGACAGGATGTATTTTTTAGTTATTTCAGTCATTTTCTAAGAAAGAATATTGTATCCTGTCCTGTTTTTGTTCATATTTATGTTAGAAAAAACTTTCAGTTTTAATCTCTTCAGTAAATCCTGTTTGCCTGCGAACTAAAGTGTGCTTTGGGTTTTGGCCCCTTGTCTGATTGAGTTTGACACCCCTGCCATAAACCATCTGAAACACATTACCATCTCAACCCTTTTGATTTTGCTCCATATTTAATCTAACAGTTTTTCAAAATAGAAAACTCAAAAAAAGTTATTTAGAAGGAAAGTGTTTACTTGACAGCGTCATCACAGCTTCCGGTTTTAAAAATGTTGGCTAAAACTTCCTTACAGCATCTGCCTGTAATAATAAATAAATTAATTAATTAATCATATACACATTTTTACAACATTGAGTTAATTAAAGGTTCTACAGAATGTTTCACATGGAAACATGAGCCTTAAATATTAATAGTAAAGCATCTTACCGTTGCACTGGCCCCTGCAGGAAAACTGACCTGATGAACCTTTCCTTTTACAGACTGGTGGTGAACTACGACATGCAGGAGGTTGGTGTGACAGGAAAAACACCAGCCAAAAGAGAAGCCACCACTTCATGCTGCGAAGTGCAGAGAATTAATTTAAAACAGTATCTGTGCTTTACAAACAATAATAGGCTTAGGTTATGGAAGAAGTTCACCCTCCGTCAAAGCAAATACTGCCTGATGAGATTAAGGTGTTATTAAGAAGCACTAAAACATAAGACTTTTGAATTTAAGAGACACATTTTTGTGAAATCTGTGGGTTCTAACAACTGTCTAAAGTCTACGAGGACACAGATAATTTTCTTCGGAAAAATACTTAACAGCACTGATGGAGAAACATCACCAACAATTATCATTATTATTATTATTATTATTATTATTATTATTATTATTATTATTTGACTGCTTGCTTTAGGGTTTGGCACACTGCATTCTCCTTTCTCACACCAACCGTCTGCATGTCCTCCTGTACTACATAGTTCTACATATCAAAACAGCACTTTTAACAGCATTGTACTTTATGTCATATTGCACACCATATTCAGTACAGACATTGAGAAGATCCTGTAACCCAGCACTGCTTGGACTAAAAACAACCAGGTCATCTGCATACATAAGATGATTTATCAATGTTTTACCTAATATACACCCAGTGTTACAGGCTCTCAGCTGTATGGACAAATCATCAACATATAGAATAAATAAATTGGGGATAAAATCCCACCCTGTCTAACACCATTGCTGACACCAAAGGGGGCAGAAATACTGCTTCCCCATTTAACCTGCATGTTCTGATGAGCGTACGAGTAAGAGAGAATCCTCACGATGTATTGAGGAACTCCCCATCTCTTCAGTTTATCAAAAGGTTTTCTGTGGTTCACTCGATCAAAAGCCTTAGAGGCATCAATGAAACACATGAGGACAGATGAATTTTTAGCCCTATACAAACTGACTATTTCCTTGAGTGCATATATGCACATGTCAGTGTCGTGCTTTGGTTTGAAGCCAAACAGATTAAACAGAGAAGAGATGAACACACTAATTCTGTCAAACAAGATTCTTTCTAACACCTTAGATAAAATACTGGCAAGTATCGGCCTATAATTATCCAAACAGCTCACTTTTGCAGCTTTGTCCTTCATAACTGGTACCAGTAAAATACACAGCATTAAGTCTGGTAATATGCCATGAATCATAAACCCAGTGAAACAGAGTGCTAGAAGAGGAGCTAGCCTTAAACTAGCATGTTTTAAATGTTCTGCAGTGATGTGATCCAAATCAGAAGCTTTGTTATCAGATAACCTATGAATGGCTTCATATACTTCATGTGTCCTTACACTTATTGTGTCATTACTCATGTCAAAATTGTCCTCGTATGGTTCACTTTTTATACAGTTAAACAACGCACTGTAATGCTGTCTCCATAATGCTGCAATGTTATCTGCCCCCCCCCAGAAACACCTTCAACAGTTGATGGTAGAGATGGTTTACAGTTATTGAGAGCTTTCACCTCTTTCCAAAAATCTGTCATATAATTACACAGCATTTTCCTGGACAAAGAATCTGCCAGCAGCTTTTCTTTGTGCAGGATGTCAGCAGTTTCACAAGCTATCATGGTTGATGTCCATCCCCTATACACTGACACTATACTGTTTATACTGTCTTTACAATTGACAGCAACCTGCAGTTTATCAAGCGTCACTGAGCAGTGCTTATCTTTAAATCTGACCTGTCTTTTCCCTCTCCTGTCCTGTCTTTCTACAACTTTCTGGATCTCTGAATGAATTAAACTCGCACTCTTTTCTCTCTCCATGAAATACAGCAGCTTTACCTTTATCTAGCAACACACTGTGTAACAGAATCTTCTTCTGTATCTCCAGCTAGATTCTTAAGTACCACAACCAAAACTTGCGGACACCTGAACTCCTTCCAGCCCACTTTAACTCCCGAGTATAAACGCTAGAGAGCAGTGGTGTCAAACTTAATTTACATTGATCTTAAGTGGGTGGGCAGGACCAGTGAAAGGTGGAGTTGCAACTAACCAAATACCCTTTAAACATCATTTCAAGAGATTAAGAACAGTTTTCTCTTGTTCCTCTTCTTTTTAGTGAAGGCCTCAGTTGTAATTTCTGTCTTGTAATTGTTATCTGTTGTTGCATTAAGATTGTTTAGAGTTAACTCAAAACATGTGTGTTATCATCACATGCACTCATACTTGACTACTGAACCTAGAGTGAGGTGTACTTACTCAAGAGCGGGTTACATTTCGCCTGTCCATAATAATTCAAATGAAAAATTATTACCAAAATATACACTAGTCAAATCAAAATATGGGTAAAGTAGTAGAAAATTGACAAACTAACCTTTGTTAGATTAACCCTTGATAAAGTTTTCCCAAATATGGTAAATTCAATTCAATTCTATTTATAGAGATAAGAGATAAGATAAGATAGAACTTTATTAATCCCTCGGGTGGGTTCCTCTGGGAAATTCGGTTTCCAAAAGCACTGCACCGACAGAAGTTACAGTTACAGAATGTTATATATATATATATATATATATATATATATATATATATATATATATATATATATATATACACACACATATATATAAATACAGAGACAAATATAAATAAAATATACGAAGGGGATAAATAGAATAAATAGGAATAAAAAATATATATATACAGCGCCAAATCACAACAAAAGTCGCCTCAAGGCGCTTTATATTGTTCAGTATGTCCTATAATAATAGATACAGAGAAAAACCCAACAATCATATGACCCCCTATGAGCAAGCACTTTGGCAACAGTGGGAAGGAAAAACTCCCTTTTAACAGGAAGAAACCTCCGGCAGAACCAGGCTCAGGGAGGGGCGGGGCCATCTGCTGGGACCGGAGAAGGAAGACAGGATAAAGAGAGACAGAGGTTAATAACAGATATGATTCAATGCAGAGAGGTCTGTTAATACATAGTGAGTGAGAAAGGTGACTGGAAAGGAAAAACTCAATGCATCATGGGAATCCCCTGGCAGCCTACGTCTATTGCAGCATGACTAAGGGAGGATTCAGGGTCACCTGATCCAGCCCTAACTATATGCTTTAGCAAAAAGGAAAGTTTGAAGCCTAATCTTGAAAGTAGAGATAGTGTCTGTCTCCCGAATCCAAACTGGAAGCTGGTTCCACAGAAGAGGGGCCTGAAAACTGAAGGCTCAACAGGAAGGAACAACAAGTAAGCCTGCAGTGTGAGAGCGAAGTGCTCTAATAGGGTGATATGGTACTACAAGGTCATTAAGATAAGATGGGGCCTGATTATTTAAGACCTTGTATGTGAGGAGCAGGATTTTGAATTCAATTCTGGATTTAACAGGAAGCCAATGAAGGGAAGCCAAAACAGGAGAAATCTGCTCTCTCTTTCTAGTCCCTGTCAGGACTCTTACTGCAGCATTTTGGATTAGCTGAAGGCTTTTCAGAAAGTTTTTAGGACATCCTGATAATAATGAAAAACAGTAGTCCAGCCTGGAAGTAAAAAATGCGTGAACTAGTTTGGACTGGTTCTTGTATAGCGCTTTTTTACTCTCCCGGAGTACTCAAAGTGCTCTATACAACACGCCACATTCACCCCATACACACCCATTCACACAAGCACTGTTTTATGGTGAGTGCTTTCTAACTATCATTCATCCGCATTCATACTCCAATGGATGCATCAGAGAGCAAGTTGGGGTTAGTATCTTGCCCAAGGATATTTGGCATGCAAACAGGGGTAGCCAGGGATAGAACCGCCAACCAACCAGCAGCTGACCTGCTCTACCTCCTGAGCTACAGCCACCCCAAAGATGTTTCCTGCCACTTTTTATTACAATGATTTGGATTTAAGGAGTCTCCTTCTTTATAATTTTGATTTGAATATCAAAGGTGAAATATTATCCTGGATAACCTGTTAGTCTAGACAGCTTTGTCTTTTTGTATATTGCATGTCAGGCATCAGCAGAACTGTTGACTGAAAAAATGTAAAAGCAGAACTTCAGAACCTGAAGCACCGGTCAGGAGGGGAAGGATTAGATTTTATTTCAGCTTTGAGAATTAAACTTCTCATGTATTTCTTCCTTTACACAAGCTGACCCCAGAATATGACCTCAGCACCACCCAGTGACAACAGACAAATAATCGTATATACCCACTCTTCATGCTGAATAGACTTTTATTTTAATATTGTAGCGTAAACGCGTTGCTGATTTTGGCATAATAACTAGTTACCGTGCTCGTTACCACAATAATAATGTAGTTACTGTAACGCGTTCGTTAATAACGCGTTAGTCCCTACACTGCCTACAGCGTAGGAAGGAGTGCTACTGCAGGTCATTCTTACCAGCAGCTGTTGCTGGCATGAATGGTTGTTTATGTATATAGGACCACTTTGTGTCTTCCTTCTATATTTCATATTCCTCTTGCTATAAGAGCTGTGTAACACCCAAATTTCTCATTAGTAGGATAATAAAGGTTTTCTATGCTATTCTATTCTATTGTAACTGAATCTCTCAGGCCTGAATGTGAAAAAAAGGAAGAAAACAACAACAAAAAAACGGGACAGTCTGGGCAATGAGCTGCGAGAGCTTTTTCTGGTAGAGTCATGCTGACAGATTTCAAATTATTAAGTATGTAACTTCCTTACACTGACAGAAAAGGGAGTGTTACTGGTCTGACCCATCAAATGAGTTTGACGCCACTGATCTATACTTCCCGTTTCCACAAAAAGCGAGGAAATGGGTCACATTCAAAGGTGTAAGATGTGTTATAATATTTACATATTAAATTGTATTTATATTTGTATTTATATTTACATTATTTGCTGCTTTATATACATATTGCTATATGACCATGTTTAACAGCAGACACGAGTTATCAAAGTTACTGTTATTAATTGGTAATCAAAAACAAATTTCTATATTGTAACAGAGTTCAAATTAATTTTATTGGAAACACACGAGGCCATATTAGCTTCAAAGATTAGAAAAGGCGGGGTGTCCAAGACTGAACCCATCTAGGGCAAAGGCCGTTAGGCCAATTATATTAATACTAATTCTACACCTTATACTACAACTGCTACACCACTAATAATGATAATATTAGCAATGGGATGCCTGATGTGAAGTAACACTTAAATAAAACCACTTAAAAAAAAACTATCAAATCCACTTTTTATTAAATGTAATATTCTTAAATTTAAGAATTTGGCTAAACTCAGAACTGCACAATCAATGTACAAAGCAGAAAAAAAATCTTTGCCTCACAATATTCAGAACTTGTTCCAAATAAGGCCAAATACTAATAACCCAAGAGGAATCTTTATGTTCAGCAAGCCAGTGGTAAGGACAAATGTAAAATATCACAGACTTAGTGTGTGGAACACCTGTACAGATGAAGTTAATGATCATCAATACAAAAATTTGCACGAATATTTAAAAACAATAAATTGCAAGAATATAAGAAATTTTCCTCTCAGGGATTGAGCTGTCTCATTGTATTCTATTGAAGACTTGTCCTCATTTTGATGTATCGACTATATTATGTCAAATTCTGAATACTGACTTGTAAATAATGGAATTTGAAATAAGGGGGCAGGAACAGAAAAAGTGTATACTTCATCCTACTCTTTTTTGAGGATAAACATTTCGTAGACAGTTTTCTCTTCTTATTTGAGTTATATTTACATGTTCAAAATATATTATTCTAATTATCTTACAGCAATATATGTGTAATAAAATAAATAACACAACATTTACGCACAAGGAACAGTTTGTTTAAAAAAGTACACATGGCTTAAACCCCTCCAAAAACCACAGAGATAGGCATTCACAAAATTTAAATCTTTACACATTAGAATAATAATTTTTTATTCAGAGTTTCAAAAATCTACAATATTATAGCTGTAATATTAGCATTTATTCAGAGAGACGAAGTAAATCTCTAACATAAATACAGCCAAACAGCCTACCTTTGCATGTTGCTCAGTCCCTGTTAAAATGATTTTATGCGAAATGAGAATTCGGAGCCCACCTGATGTGACAAAAAGGCAAATGAGTAACCCTGAAGAGGTTTATAGGAAGTTGTTGACATGTAAATTATTTTTTGAATAAAAAAGAGGAAGCATAAGCTGACATAAACCTAAAAATACATATATATCTTCTTCTGATAGGTTTGTAGCTTGAACCCATCCGCTGGAACGTTGAAGACAATATAATTACACTGCTAAGCAAGACACAAATAGGTAAAGTTCTTCATGTTACTCGTGCACGGGAGAGACCGGACAGAGCGCCGTCCCTTCGCTTGACCCCAGTTGCTCTCGTCCGTCCTCCCATACACTGTCCTTTTATTGAGGTTACATGAATATGCATAGGTTCATTAACATACGACGTCTACATACAAACAAAGAGTACCTTGCCTGTGTGTGTGTGTGTGTGTGTGTGTGTGTGTGTGTGTGTGTGTGTGTGTGTGTGTGTGTGTGTGTGTGTTGCTGATCAAAGGGTCAAACATTTCTAAGCATAAATAACAATCAACAATACAAACTCTAACATCTTCCACTGGGTGTACAGCAAATACAGGCTAACATTAAACTACTGAAAAATATTACACTGAGTTCTAGACACTGTTCTGTTCACACATTAAGCACTAAGTTATCCTTTTATAAACTAGTTTATCCTGAATTTTAAAGAAATTTGTCATTAGAGGCTAAATTGTGGTATGTCACTGCTATGACCAACAGATAGAAGGGGCTTGAGCACTTTTCTCTGGGATGCGCCAAGTGCCCTTTTCTTGAGGCATTTTTTTTATGTGTGTTTTTTTAAGGAGTCCTGCCTGTGCCTGCCTATCTCATTTAACTATTAATCACAATGTTTTGGTTCTGTGTCATTTTTCCATCATTATTTAATTTTGGATTAGGTGTAAGAGTTGTTAAGTGTGGATAATTAAATAATAGATTGACGCAATAGCAAATTGTGCCTTGTTCTTAGATGGATAGCAAGTGGAGAATGATAGATAGAAGGAGAAAGAGATGCAAAGAGTGAGTCACAGGTAGAGCCTAGTTTATGTCTCACAGTTTTTTTAATCTGTTGCCTAATCTGTTTCCAAGTGCTGACATCAATCTTTGCATTTTATTGTTATCTCATAACACTTTAACCCTTTAAGACCTACTATAGAACCAAGGCCGCCAGAGCTTACTTTATATCTTTACATGCTGTAGTGCCATTTTTGGGAGCATTTCAAGTTGCTACACAGCAATACAACTGTTATAGCCCATATTTTAATAATATGTATGCATTAAGTCCATAGTAACGACATAAATTGCAAAAAAGTGCAATAAACTACAAAAGAATTGAAAATCGTTTTTGTTTGATGCATGATGCAAATTTGCAAAGAAAACAGCATGTGCATGAAAATAAACTATTTTAAGCAGTGCAATTTGAGTTCTAAGCATCCCAGCAACTATTCAGAAAAGCATAAAGTCAAACATCACTTATAAAAACACCAGTATGGACTTTTAAGGCCTACAAGTAAAAAACTACATTTCTGCGAAAATGACGTCACTTCCGGTTTCGGGCAGGTAATGGCGGACATGCGATCGTTGGCGCTGATGTGTTTCAATGTGGGAAGTGTTACGAACAGCTGATCGGATCAGCAAAGCGTGTTTCTTGAATATTATGTTTTTGTTGCTGCAAGCGCTTTTTATGCAATATTCGCAAAGCTATATGTGGAAGGAAACCGTGACCTAGGACAAGCTGATGGCATAAGATGTAAGTACAACTCCTCCGGTTTCATATGCAAAAAAAATATTGTGCTAGCTTGCGTGGTTCCGGTTCTAGAGGGATTTAAAAATAGTTACGCAAAACGGAGCGTGCCCGCTCCGACCGGCTTTAAGGGGTTAATAAGCTGCCATCTCTTCAATGGACTTTTCAATGTCCACAGTTTCAGATCAACACAGCCCTGCACTCCAGCACTATCAGCAGCAGGAGCAGCAACAGTGTACCCTATCAGTAGTGCATGGTACAGAAATATTCATTCATTCATAAATATTAGAATAAATAGTTAAATATAGAGATATACTGTAGTTATAAATATACATATAAATGTAAAAGAACAAATATGTTTCCAAATATATGTCATGGTGTAAAAAAGTGACAGGGTGCGTAAAGATGTGATCATGATGTTCATGAAGTGGTTCGAACTTTGCCGCGAGATATGACAGCGATATAAACCCCTCAGACTTCATTCAAAATGTGGGTTTTTGATGGAGAGTTGCGGTTAGTGAGAGTTTGGAGGTTTATGAGAGTGAGGAGAGAAAGTCAGGAGAGAATGGAGCCAGCTAAGAAGAGGAGGATGTCCTCCCCTGTGTGGGAACATTTTGATCTTATATCTCCCAAAAAGGTATGTAAATTTCTACAGAAGATGTATTTTCATAATACTGATGGTGCAATACAATTCATGTTAAGCTGTCTTTACTTTTGTACGAGGTGAAGTGTTTGCTATGTGCCAGGGAGCTGGGATATAACAACAACACCTCATCCATGCTTAGGCACTACAGAGCTTTGCATGAGAATAAGGGGAACACCGATTGTTGAGCAAGACCAGGTGAGCCATCAAATGCCATGATAATATAGCATGCAGTAATGTTACTAAATGATATAACAATATTATACAACTGTAATAAGTTACGTGTATGACATTTATATTTGTGCTTTGTCTTTATTGTCTTTCCTCAGGAGAACAATCTCAAATAGATGAAGACCTGGTTAGCATGGTGATTGAGGACTCCCAGCCATTTAGCATTGTGGAGGACAAAGGATTTAAAAGATTTGTTAAATCATTAAATCCTAGCTATGTTCTCCCCACTAAAAAGGCCATAAAAGCAGTGAAAATTTAGTTTTTACAGAATAAAATGTGAACAGGCAGTGTGTAGCTGTCCATACCTCAACGTTACAAAAGCACAACCACTGTCCACACCCCAACCACACCTCACCTCACAGTAAATGATCATTTCCATTTTAAGCATTTCCAAATAATCATTTTCCATACTGCCAGTATAAATATACAAAGTAGACTGCCATCGCTACAATATACATGTTTTACACACTCCTTTTGTTGTTGACATTTACAGGCTGTGTGCAAAAGGTCACACTTCAAATTCTTGCCAACTAATATTTTTACGTCCAGTAGGTGTCCTGCTAGAGCAAATGAAGCTTCAAGAAGCTTGGCGCTGGGGTGAACCAATTGGATGAAAAGCTTCAGTGCTTCATGAAGCTTCATCTGCCCATCACTACGTAACACTACCTACTAATTGGAAGGTTGGTGGTTCGATCCCTGGCTCCTCCAGTCTGCATGCCAAGTATCCTTGGGCAAGATATTAACCCCAAGTTGCTCTCCAATGCATCCATCAGAGTATGAATGTGTGTGTCAATGTGGTCTCTATGTTTAGAGAAAGTGCTTTTGAGAATGGGTGTGACTGGGTGAATTTGGCAAGTTGTATAGAGGAATTTGAGTACTCTGGGAGAGTAGGAAAGCACTATATCAGAATCAATCAGTCCTCACATAAAAGCAGTAAAACCAGCCTGCCTGACAACACACCTGAACAAGATTCAAATCAATTAACAAAAAGTGGAGGCAGAGGTGCACTGTAAAAAAACAAACTGTAGATTTTACGGTAAAACGCTGGCAGCTGTGGTTGCCAGAAATCTACCGTAAAATTACGGGTGGAACATTTTCTTCTTTAACGGTAAGAAGGTATTGTTATTGTTTATTTTACGGTTAAAAATAGTGCTAGGGTCAATATTTTACCGTAGAAGAAAATGTTTTAACTTGAAGAACAAATGTTTTTCCCTAGAATTAACATGAAAATAACATATAAAATAAAGTTTGTGCCAGAAAACACAACATTCTTTCCCTGTAAAATTAACTATCTAAATATAGAAAAAATACAATTTTACTCTGTAACCGTTTTTAGACTAGAGTGCTTTTAAGTCTTCTACTCTTTAAGTTTAATACACAAACCATGATTTTATTCAAATTACTAAATGTAACACAAAAATGTCCACCTTAAATTTCGAAAAAAGTATTTTATTTAACATCTTTGATGCTTTGAACATCAAACATTTATATTTTTACTCAACAAATCACAAATAGTTACTGGTTATCTCCATGACAGCAACAGTGAGGAATCACAGAATTCTTACAAGTTCTGTTCAAACTGTGCAAAACCAGTGCTGTAAGTTGAGCACACATTATACTTCACATTACCTTTTGCAGACAATTCAGACGCCATTAAGTGTGTTGGTGCTGTTCTCACTACATAAATGTCAGTACACGTAAAATCTTGACTTTTCAAATTATCCAAATACAAATATAGAGAATTAAAATTTTTTTCTATAATTGAAAGAAAGTCTGAATTGAAGAAATTACAGGAACAAGTTTACACCCACATATTTTGCACACAGAACTGAGTAGTAAAGCTGAAAATGTACATCTTAAAACTGCATCAGGTAACAAACGAAAACTTTACACTTGTTTTGAGAACGTCAACTGCAAATTTTTGGATAACTACAAAATGCCAGCAATGTACATGCAGCATACTTTTACACTATTGTAATACAAATATCTTTAAAACTGGGGAAATTAAAATCCAAGAAACAAAATCGCGGGTTTACCACATTTTCACCAGATACATTTTTCAGATATAAAACAGTGAATCAAAAGTAGAACATGTACTTTTACAAATTGTGTCTAGTAAAACTTCACATTGTTAAAAACTTCCCACTCACAATCAGAAATGTAACAATCGTTTCAAAAACATAACATCTGTAGAGTATGTAACATGGTATACCTTTATCACTTCGTCTCAAACAAGAGGGGTAGGACTAGATCCACTCATGGTCAGCAATGTCTGAGATGAGAGTGAGGACTCTGGGATTGACTGAGAACACTTTTTTCTTCTTGGATTCAACCTTGGTGCCTCTCTCAGGATTTATGGAAAAGAAACACCTTCATGAAAAAAGGGCAAGAGAGATTGAGGAAATTAACAACCTGAGGTGGGATATCAAATGGCCAAGTTTGATAAGCACAAAAATAAATCCATAATAAAAGAAATTTTACCGTTGAAGGAACTCCAGTGTTGATCGTAGTTCCACAGGGTAGTGTATGTTAAAGCAGTAGTAACTGCCAAACATTAGGCAGATAGCAGAGGTGAAGGTTGTGATGCGGTCGTTGACAATCTTCTTGTCAATGCTCAACATGAATGTCTCAGCAGCGAAGCAGGAGGAACCTGAGAATTAAAACAACAACAACAAATCAAAAACTTAAATAACAAGAGCTTTAATGTCAGTCATATATACAAATACAGATACTTGTTACATGGATCATAGGATGAGTTATGTTACTAGTTGAACTTACAGTATATGGTTGTGTTATCCAGTGTATTAGTGTGGAAGCAACAGAACATGAAACTAAACAAGTCAAGACTACAAGAACGTGGCAGTTACAACAGAAAAAAAAAGTTGAATTTTGCACTTTCGGCTTACCGCAAACAATGATGACGGGTGTTGGTGGCACTTTCTCCATCTGAACATCTTCTGCAAGGCTTGTCATCTCAACGCAGTGAAACAGAAGCTCTCCCTTCTCGTCAAAATGAGCCAGTAAAAGAAGCATCATCTCAATGACTTCTTGCAAGCAACCACTGGACTGCCCTCTTTCAGTCTGAAGTTTGAGAACAGCATTCAGGACTTGCTTGTGCTTTTGTGCATCAACATATTTGAGGAACTTTAACAGACGTGCACCCTTTTTGTCTACATTGGCAAGGAAGGTCTCCATCAGATTCACACCAGTCAGTTCTTGGAAATGTGCGGTCATACCAACTTCATTGAAGAGAAAGGGCCATTCCTGGCATAGTTTCTGGATGCTTGCCCCTTTGTTGATGTCTTTACGCTGCGTGTAATAGGTGCACTTGACTAGTTCTTTCACAACATCTGTACTGTAGTTATTCTTTTTAAACAGCTTCTTCATTTCTTCTTTTTTTTCAAGCTGACTCCACAGTCTCAGAGAGTGGCAAATGCTTTGGCTCCCAGCTAATACAGCCATATGTGTCTTGAACCCTTGCTTTTTGTTCAGCTGGTATTTCATCTGTGTCGTTGTCGTCATCTGATATTGCTTTGCGTTTTTTTACCTTTGGTGTGTCAGGTCGCTTGACATTTTCAACTCTTGCCTGAAGTTGCTGCAGTGACCTGCCCGTGAGCTCCGCCGGCAGCCAGCTGTGCCTGAGTGACCGAGCCCCAGGCCGAGAGGCCGGGGGCACCCCACCTCCGAAATGCCCCGAGCGAGCCCCAATAAGCGGCCGCCAAGGAGTGAGCCGGTGTGTACCCGGACGCCCACCCCCAGACACAAAGAACCACCAACGCACCGACACCTGAGGGAGTCCGCCACCGGCAGGGGAAGTGGTGGTGGGTGGAGATAGGCCCTCCAAGGTTTGGAGGCCTGAGATGTCCCCAGAGAGGTGGCGTCTGATACCCAACCTGACATATAGACACAGACATACAGGTACACACAGACACAAACATCCATTCCCACCCTCATGCTCTCATATGCACTTACACCACACTCAACCGACGTGGAGACAGACATAAAGAGACGCTGTATTAGGGCTGGGCGATATATCGAGTTTTTAAAAAATATCGATATATTTTCATACGAGATATAAGATGTGACAATATCGTTTATATCGATATAGTCTATGTTACGTTATAATTATACTTGTGGAGCCGCAGGTTTGCCTCTCTTTCGTCCACTTTTGTCTCTACGCAACGTTACTCGGCCTCTCCTCTCCTGCACTGAACACAACTCCCCCATAGCTTCACCTGCAGGCAATGACAAGATGAAAGCGGAAAATCTCCGTTAGCGAGTTACCGTGCGTGGGGCTGGATGGCGTCAACGTGTTAGCGAGCTAACCGCGCTAACGACATGCAGCCCAGAGGGGCTGCACGGCCTAAAATCCTTTCCTTTTCTCAAAAATCGACAGTGCGCCTTATGTATGAATTCTGGTTGTGCTTACTGACCGCGAACCGATTTTATGTGGTACACAGCGCTCAGCAATCTGTCAAAAAATGTTTTAATATGACTTTGCTAAGCTACGGAGCTGCACCGCTTGATGGATTGTCGGAGAATTACGGCTACAGAGGAGGAGCCTCGCGGAGTGATACGTACTGTGTGTGTATAAGGACCACAAATGGCACCTGTTCAGAGACGTGGTGCAGCTGTGAAATCTGTCTCTTTGTTATTATGCTCAGCGTCTATTAGTTTACATTTTGACTGCACAATTGTGAGCTTTTTGTTATGCACAAAAACAACATTGTTTTCTTTTATTTATGGACCATGATTATTTAATATATGCTGATAATTTATTTTTGAGTAATATCTACGCTGTATGTAAATAAAAGTGCCCGTGTGACATCTGGGACACAGTGTGACTAAGAACTCTCTTTTTGTTCTTAACTTATGGCTTAAAAAAAAAAAAATCGAGATATATATCTTATATCGCCATCCAGCTAAAAAATATCGAGATATGAATTTTGGGTCATATCGCCCAGCCCTACACTGTATACACGATCACACTCCCCACGCGTACTCTACCAACCGGGTCTAGGTACCCTTGCCCCTGGAGGGGGGAACTGCACCCGGACCCAGGTGGTGTTACACTTTTCCCTGCAGTGGGGAGAGGCAGACCGCCCCGACTCCGCAGCAGCAGGGAGGCCCCACACCCCAGACCGCAGTCGGACGGCCAACTCCTCCTAGCCCCCCCGCTCCAGCAGGCCGCAGAGAACGGGGGTGAGAGAAGACTCCAAACCTCCCTCCACCCGCTCATTGTAGTGTTGATGCATGTGTGTTCTAAGGTGCAATTAAAACCCAGAAGGGCATGGAGCTACCTGCCAGAGAGCAGCAGGTAAGCGCATAGTCCCTCCTGCTAGCCCTCAATGTCTACGTAAAGAATTAAATACAGACCTGAACTTTATCCCCTGAACTTCTGACACGTCTTCTCTTTCCAATTGTTCAGTGGCAGATCTATACGTTTCTGGGGTCCGCTGAGGTCCACACACTGCTGGATCAGCACCCTGAAATTCAGTTCGAGTTAACAGACAATATCTGCATAAGTACACTGATGAACTGAAATTTTCTGTAAAACCCCCAATACAATGAGAGCCCAGGTTGTCTCCAGCAATGCAGTAGAGCGCTCCTTTCACAACAGTTTTGTCTGCCATTGTTATCCCATTCTCCTCTAGGCAAGGCAAGTTTATTTGTATAGCACAATTCAACAACAAGGTGATTCAAAGTGCTTTACAGAGACATTAGAAACAAAAACAAATAAAAAGCATGATTTAAAATTGATTAAAACAAGCAAATAAACTAACTAACTAATTAACAAACAAACAAACAAAACAGTATATAAAATCAAAACAGATAAAATCAGAACAGTAGATAAAATCAGTAGTTAAATGTAAGTTTTGAAATTTAAGCTTAAAAGTGTGGATTTGGTGCTTTATTCAAATGCAGCTGAGAACAGGTGAGTCTTCAACCTGGATTTAAATAAACTGAGTGTTTCAGCTGATCTGAGGCTTTCTGGGAGTTTGTTCCAGATATAAGGAGCATAAAAGCTGAATGCAGCTTCTCCGTGTCTGGTTCTGACTCTGGGAACTGATAAAAGACCGGATCCAGATGACCTGAGGGATCTGGAAGGTTCATACTGGGTCAGGAGGTTATTGATGTATTTTGGTCCTAAACCATTCAGAGCTTTATAGACCAGCATCAGAACTTTAAAGTCTATCCTCTGACGGACAGGCAGCCAGTGTAAAGACCTCAGAGCTGGACTGATGTGGTCCACTTTTTTGGTCTTAGTGAGGACTCGAGCAGCAGAGTTCTGAATGAGCTGTAGTTGTCTGACTGATTTTTTCGGTAGACCTGTAAAGATGCTGTTACAGTAATCAAGCCTACTAAAGATGAATGCATGGACTAGTTTTTCCAGGTCCTGTTGAGACATCAGATCTTTTATCCTTGAAATATTCTTGAGGTGATAGTAAGCTGACTTTGTTATTGTCTTAATGTGTTTTTCTAAGTTTAGGTCTGCATCCATCACTACACCCAAATTTCTCGCCTGGTTTGTGGTTTTTAGATGTATAGATTGAAGTTCTCTGGTGACCTGTAATCGTTTTTCTTTGGCGCCAAAGACTATTACCTCAGTTTTGTTTTTGTTTAGCTGGAGAAAATTGTGGCACAACCAGTCATTGATTTCCTCAATGCATTTACCAAGAGCCTGCACAGGGCCTTGGTCTCCTGGTGACATTGTGATATATATTTGTGTGTCATCTGCATAGCTGTGATAGTTTATTTTGTTGTTCTTTATAATCTGTGCCAGTGGGAGCATGTAAATGTTAAACAGAAGGGGTCCCAAGATGGAACCTTGGGGAACTCCACATGTGATACTTGTCTGCTCAGATGTGAAGTTACCTATTGATACAAAGTATTTCCTGTTTTCTAAGTATGTTTTGAACCAGTTTAGTACAGTTCCTGAAAGACCTGTCCAGTTCTCCAGTCGTTTGAGTAATATGTTGTGGTCAACTGTATCAAATGCTGCACTGAGATCCAGTAAAACTAAGACTGACATTTTTCCACTGTCTGTATTCAGACATATGTCATTAAACACTTTGGTCAGAGCGGTTTCAGTGCTGTGGTTCTGTCTAAAACCTGACTGGAAGGCATCGTAGCAATTATTCTGTTTTAAGAAGTAATTGAGCTGTTGAGAAACTGCTTTTTCAATGATCTTACTTAAAAATGGGAGATTTGAGATCGGCCTGTAGTTGTTCATTTGTGTCTTGTCAAGATTGTCCTTTTTCAGTATAGGTTTGATTACAGCAGTTTTTAGTGATTCTGGAAACACACCTGATAATAAAGAAAAGTTGACGATCTGTAACAGGTCTGACTCTAAAGTCTTTGAGACCTTTTTGAAAAAACTTGTTGGCAGGACATCTAAACAGCAGGAGGAGGAGTTCAGTTGACCTAAGATGTCCTCCAGGTCTTTGCTGTTAATAGGTTTAAACTGTTTCATGGTATTTAAGCAGTTTTTTGGTGGACACAGTATATATCCTGGATCTGCTGTTGATGTACCAATTGCTTGTCTAATTTTTTGGATTTTTTCTGTGAAGAATTTGGCAAAGTCATTGCAGGCCATGGTCGAATGAAGTTCAGCTGCCACTGACACAGGAGGGTTTGTTAGCCTGTCAACTGTAGAAAATAAGACCCGAGCATTATGGCTGTTTTTAGTGATTATGTCAGAGAAGTAGGACCTCCTTGCATTCCTCAGTTGTAAATTATAATTGTGAAGTTTCTCTTTATAGATGTCATAATGAACCTGGAGGTTTGTTTTTCTCCATCTGCGCTCAGCTTTCCTGCACTCTCTTTTTTCATTTTTCACCAGTGTGGAGTTTCTCCATGGAGACTTTTTCCTTCCAGAGATAACCTTCACCTTAATGGGAGCAATAGTGTCCATTACTTTTAACATGTTAGCATTGAAGCTATTGACGAGCACATTGACTGACCCTCTGGACAGGTCAGGTGTTAATGGGAAGACCTGGTTAAAAATTGCACTACTGTGTTCAGTTATACACCGTTTTGTGATCACTGTTGTTGATATATTTGTGTGGGCTGAGATTTTACTTTCAAAGAAAACACAGTAATGATCAGACAGGCCCACATCAGACACAGTAACCTTTGAAATGCTCAGGCCTTTGGAGATCAGTAGGTCAAGAGTGTGTCCTCTATTATGTGTGGCCTCTGTTACATGCTGAGTCAGCCCAAAGTTGCCCAGAGTGTTACTTAGGTCTTTAGTCCCTTTGTCCTGAGGGTTGTCCACATGGATGTTAAAATCCCCAGCAATAATTACACAGTCAAAATCAACACAGATCACAGACAACAGTTCACTGAGGTCATTAAAAAAGTCTGTGCAGTATTTGGGAGGCCTGTAAACATTAAGAAACACAACTTTGGATGGGGCCTTCAGCTGCAAAGCCACATATTCAAAAGACTGAAAACTTCCAGGAGATAGCTGCTTACATTGAAATGATTCATTAAATAAGACAGCAACCCCTCCTCCTCTCCTGCTCGCCCTGACCTCACTGATAAAACTGTAGTTAGGAGGGGTCGTCTCGATGAGAACAGCTCCACTGTTACTTTGGTCCAACCAAGTTTCAGTTAAAAACATAAAATCAAGGCTGTGCTCAGTGATTAAATCATTAATTAAAAATGTTTTCCCAGCTAAAGATCTAACGTTTAATAAAGCCAACTTAAGTGTTTTAGAGGTATTACTTGTCCCCTCGTGTTTGGGAGCAGTCTGTGGCACACAAGGTATGTTTACTATATTTAAAGATCTTTTAGAGCGCAGCTCTCTGTGTTTTGACCAGGCCACATGTCTCCTTCTGTCACCTAAAAGTACAGAAATTTTAAAACCTTCTAGTAAACAGGGTCCCAGCTTCTCCTGGGAAAAGTCATCACTGCCATAATCCTCACAGCCCGGACCCTTCACACATCACACATCAGACTGCGGAGACAGAGCATGAAGGTGGTAAGGAGGAACTAAGGGGGGCGAGGCTGGGCAATGTGACTTCGATTGCTCTGTTGAGGGTGGGGCTCGATGGCGAACCTTTGGCCGCTCTGGTGGGGGGTTTATGGGGGACAAAAAGGGATTGGGACGGGGGGTAGATCTGAGCCCAGCATTGACCCGCTCCATCATCTCCTCAGTGAATTTCAGGTGTGGGGAGGAGGGAGAAAGGGAGGGGGAGGAGGGTGATGGCCTGTCAGGGGTTTTGGGGACTGGTCCCTTGTCCTGGTCGTTGGTGTTGTTGAGAGAGTTGGAGGCAAATAGGGACCCCTCTTCTTGCCTTAGATGTCTCTCCTTTCTGAGGCTCTTCCTCAGATGCCTTAGGTGTCTCTCCTTTCTGAGGCTCTTCCCGGGTGGGGGCAAATGGAGCTCCTCCTCAAGGTTTCTGCTGGGCTTTGTCTGTTCTTGGAGTACTGTTTGTTCCTCTTTATGAGATAACTCCTCGTTTATCTCAGCCTTGGCACCAAGCACAGATGGATGACGTATGGAATAAAACAAGTTGGAGGTGAACAGTTTCACCCCTGACTTGTTAAAATTAAATCCATTTGCTTTAAACAGATGCCTGCGTTCCCAAAAAATATTAAAGTTGTCGATAAAATGCACTGAGTGGTCGGCACATGCTGATATAAGCCATTTATTCAGTGTAAACAACCTGCTGAATCTCTCGTCTCCTCCTCTGACCGGCGGTACAGGTCCACTGATGAATACAGCTGCATTCAGAGAGTTTACAGTATTTAATAATCCAGTAAAGTCCCGCTTCAGAACCTCCGACTGTTGTTTGGACACATCGTTTGACCCTGTATGCAGAACAATGTTTGTCACAGTTGGATATTCATCTGCAATTTGAAGAATTCTCTCCTTCAGGTTGTTGACCATATCCTTAGAAAAGCAGAGGACTTTAGTGTTCTTACCGCACATCCTTTGTACATCCTTTACGGCAGAGTCACCCACAATCAGAGTTTCAGTACCTTCAAATCAGTCAGGAGTTCTGAAAAAACATTTTCATGGCCAAATTCTTTGAAATCCTTCTCCCTACACAGTAAGACGGTGGATGTTGAGTAGAGAGAAGTACACAGCCAAAACCTTGTGCTTCTTTTTGGCAGAACCAAGTGGGTTCACTACTTCAAATGCATCCTGGTATAGAACCAGCTTGAGGCAATGTGGATTTTCCTGAAAAAATTTGTTTGACACAAACACGTTACCATCACAACAGTCGCTGAGAACATCTGGGCCCTATTTCAGGAAGCCGGTTTAGTGCAAAGTCTGACTAAGTATACCCTGAGTTAACGAAAACTCTGGGTTTTCGGTTTCACAAAGCGAGTTTAGATTAATCCTGAGTGAGTCACTATGACGACACACTCCGTGAAGCTAACCTGCTCCCTAGCAGGTTTACTTCAACTAACCCTGACGTTCTCCACCTCTTTGTCAGAAACCTGACTGTAGGAAGTGTCAGACATGGCGTGCCCCTTCCTTGAAGAGCCAGTAGATGTTGAAGCCCAAATTCTCCGCAGAGCTCTCCGCCGGGAGAGAGTGATTAGAGCGCGTTTGGACATTTTATCATTTCCTGATGATTTTCTGTGTGAACGTTACCGTTTTTCAGCACAATCTATAATTTATTTGAATAACATCCTCAGGCCTAATATTGCTCATGTGACACATCGTGGACATTCTCTCAGTTCTGTACATATTATTTGTATTGCACTTCGGTTTTTTGCAAACGGGAGCTTTCTGTATAATATTGATGACGCTGAGCACGTTTCCAAGGCTACCGTCTGTCGGGCAGTCAGGAATGTTACAGTTGCACTGAAACGTCTCCTGTACTCGTCTGTGGTGTTCCCCGGTCATAGACCCACAAGATTTATCAAAGAGGGATTCCACAAAATTGCAGGTATCAGGATGAACAAAACTCAATTCATGATGTGGTGATACTTGAACTACTACTTAAATTTTACATTTATTTTCACGGTTCCCAGGCGTGATTGGCTGTATAGATGGCACTCACATTCCAATCATTGCTCCTTCAGTAAATGAAGGAGACTATGTGAACAGGAAGTCTTTCCACAGCATTAATGTACAGGTACATAGTTCCCTGTAGCATTTCAAACTAACAAATTATTTCATTACAGTAATGGATGCTAATTTGTGTTCTCTGCACTGTGAAGATCATATGTGATGCTGCCAACATTATCACAAATGTGGAAGCCAAGTGGCCAGGCTCTGTGAGTGGTGGTGGTGGAGGACCCCCACCTGTTTTTCGGGCCTCCGCTTTTTTTCTAGTGGCCATAACGGGTCACATTTGAGCATACAGAGTAAGCAAATATTTACTTGTAATGTGCTCAGATAATTTCAATAAGTGCTTACAGAAAGAAAATTAATGTAGCCTCTAACTGCAATTGATTTACATAGGACAAACAGACCAAGCACTATGGCTCATAATACAATTACACCTTACCTGTTTGGACTATATTTTTATATTTCACTTTTACTTGCTGCCAGGAACGTTTGGGGCCTGTTGGGTTGCACCTGCGCTCACATCACGTCACAAAATAAAATGTATAAAATAAAAAATGAAATATAATAAATAACGTGTTAAATGGGTGGAAATCCCTAGATCAATGTTTAGATTAACACTCACGCATTGACTCTGTCGGCTATGTTTTGCCATGCATGCTCCCTTTCTTTTGCAACTGAGGCTGTGTTACTTTTTTCCCGCAAAATTTGCATGTTATCGGCATATGCTGCCATCAGAATTTCGGCCTCAAGCGCTGTAACATACATTGACCGCGCCTTCTTTCCCTCCGTCTCCATGGTGACTCGCTTAATCTGTGCTCCACTAATCAGGGCTTTATGTATCCTCGTGCGCGCGCTTAACTTAGGGTTAAAGCAACTCCGCGTTGATTGAACTACTTGTTATCAGCTATTCTGAAACCGGATATTCCGAGTTGGACAGTTCGGGGTTACTCAACCCTGAGTATCGTTTTTCACTCTGAGTTTTCTAAACCGGCTTCCTGAAATAGGGCCCTGGGGCCCGTTCTTCGTACGTCGCTTACTACATCCAAGATCAAATGACACATCCAAGATCAAATCATCGCGCTAACCGTGAGCTCGCTAATCCGGTTCCCCGAACACACCTGCTGTTGACGATTACTACAGCTGGACGCAGGAATGTGACATCACTGGGTGTCGTAAAAGGGGCTACGCATCGATAGTAGAAACATTGATCGGCAACCCGCTGATTGGTCGGCGAAAATGTCGAAGGGGCGCGCTCGGTATTTTCCGGCAGCAGAGCAAGAACTCATGAGTGAGGGATTTCAGGAGTTTCAGGGTTTAATTAAAACGCAAGAGAACACTGCAAAGGCTGCAAAAGCAAGGAGAGAGGGCTGGCAGAAAGTTGCTGACAAATCAAACTCGTAGGTAATTTAATAATAATAATAATAATGGATTGGATTTATATAGCGCTTTCCAAGGCACCCAAAGCGCTTTACGATACCACTATTCATTCACTCCCACATTCACACACTGGTGGAGGCAGCTACGGTTGTAGCCAGGCTGCCATATCGCGCCATCGGCCCCTCTGGCCAACACCAGTAGGCGGTAGGGTAGATCTATCATATGACACTATATTGTCCAATATCATATGGCATTATATTATATTATAATATGTTATATTATATCCCCTTTCACATTAGAGCCACAACAGGACCCACAAGAACATGGGAACAAGTAAAAGTGGAATACAGGAGTATTCTACAGAATGGTAATATTTATCTCTTAGATTGCTTTGCGTCTCTTGGCAAGGTAATACTGGCCTGTAATACTCTGTTAGTTTGTTCATAACAGCAACCAAGAAAAGGGCAGAGGAAAAAAAGACAGGTGGTGGTCCTGCACCCCCTCGTCAACAAGTTGGTTAAGTAAATAATACCCTCACGGGAATATCGATATCTCTCTATGAGCACACTGTCGCGCTGAGCTAAAGGATCCTGTCTATCCCGCAATATACGCTGAATTCTGAGGACTCTCCTTATCAATCTTGCACCTTCCGCAATGGGTTGGTCGCGTATACGGACAGGACATGGCTGCGACAGGCTTCCCAAATCCACCTTCGCTTTTATAGCCGTGGTCTCTCATCTTGATTACACGAAGTAATTTACAATTACTACTCTGAAATATGAATTACATCTGTAATAATCACATACATGTAATAGAATGTTAATAGTTCATTTCCCTTTTTTAGGAAATGACCTGTATGTATCTGTGTGACATCAATAAAAGGATCAAGTGCTGCATTATCTTTAGTTACATTGATAATATTTATTTATGGTGAAACAGTGGAAAAATATCGCTGTTGCTTTCGTATAAATGAAGCGGACATACCTGCGTGGCCGCGATCTAATCCTGTTTACATAAAGTAAACCTGCTCCCGAGCAGGTTTACGCTTACGGCTCTGTTGCTATGACAGCAAGTCCCGGATGAGCTTCGGGGAACCGACTGATCCAGGATCACGCGAAATCGTCAACAATCTAATCCGGCTAACCTACTTAGCGAGGTACGAAGAACGGGCCCCAGGTCTTGAAACATTATTAGGATCCACTGATATGAGACCTTGCCAAAAACTTGATTCCAGCATACCCTTCAAAGTATTTAGCAGAGGAACATAATAGGCAAATCTCTCCATCCTGTTCTCGTCCCTGCCCAAAAACACTTTTCTGGGTTCAACATACTTGAACACATCTTTAAAGCACTGAACTCTTGAATAAGCAGTTCTCATGGGCCCTGTGTGACAAGCTGAGAACAAGTCAGATTGTTTTACTGTGTCACAGATTTTTATAATGTCTTCATCTGAAACTGACATACCTTTTAGAAGTGACCTTAGTCTATTCAGTGTATACATCTGTCCCAATTCATGTATATTTTGTATTTCTTCAACAATGGTTTGAATGGTAGATGCTGGCAGAAGATGTTGTCCCTGTAGTTTAATGTAAAACATACATACATTTCTGAGATACAGGTCACTGAAATTAGACCCATCCATTCCAGGGTCTTCTATATCTGATACACTGGCACCTTCCTGTATGGTGGCACTTGTAGATGGACTCTCTGACTGAGTATCTTTGTTTAAACCACAAATCACATTTTCCAAACGTTTGTGTTTTCTAGACATATGGGAGGTAAATGTAGATTTTACAGAGAACACACTTTGGCATCCTCTCACTGGACAAGTTACATGCCGTCCCTCTTCTATGTGTTCCTTTAAGTGAGCAATCAAAGCTTTAGTTCCCTCACATTGGCGTTCACAAAGTGAGACAGTGCAATTCAAACCCATTAAGGTAGCATTCTGAGAAACAGTTGCAGTACCAGTGTGGTGGCGGTAGAAGTGAGACTTTAAAGCAGCATATCCAGAAAACACCTGCTTACAACTTACTTCAACACATTTAAAAATACACCGGGGTTCATTACAATGCAGTCTGCAATGCAAAACATAAGCTTTCACGGACTGAACCGATTCTCCACATATGCTGCAAAAATACATAGTCAATATGACACAGCTGCGAGGCTAGCTAACTTAAAGCTTCAGCCGGATGTTAAACAAGGCGGGAAAATCCAGGCCGCATTTAGACAAAGCATTCAAATATAGCTATACTAATTAGACGGTTTCCATTAATACACCCGTCTCCAAAACACGTCTCAAAACGCGCACTGCTGGTTTTGCAAGGCTCTTTTCAGCCTGATGTAGCTAACACTAATGCTAGAAATTAGCTAAAGCTAACGTAAATTTATCATTTGCGCCTTCACTGCCTGCAACACAATGCTCTCGATAAATAAACCAAGTTGTAGTGATGGCCCGCTTGAAGCTGACGCTCCGGAGCGTGTGTCGAAAAAAACAACACACTGGTTCAGAAGCACTGTGTCGAGGCTTGCTTCGTTTGGCAAAAGTCACGTGACCAGTGACGTCCGAAGCTTCATTACGCACGTAACTGCTTCGGTACCTGATTCAAACGGATATAAGGAAGTGAATCATCCACGGGATTCGTGGAGTGTGTTGATGGTGACAGAGAGCGAAGAGGTGATCATTCCACTGACAGATATGGAGCCAGCGAGGAAGAGAGGACATTCTGGCGTGTGGGAATATTTTGAGTTGATTTTGCTCAATTCATTTTATCTGCCGAAGTGAAAAACTTGAAATGTCCAAAATCATGTTTTCATAATGTAAATATCATTACAGCATATGACTTTAGGAACACTTCCATGTGAATTAAAGCTAATGAAGACTACAACAATGTATTTGACACTATACGTACATTACATTGCTACAGTTTAGAAAATCATTTTGTTTATTGTTTTTAGGTGATAGTCTGCAGGACCCAGGAATACCTGCATATCTACCAGCTTGCAGTGTAGTTCCTGCACTCCACAGCCTCTTCTGTTCCATGCAAGTGGATTTTCTCCAGGGCAGGAGAAACTATTTCTAAGAAAAGAAACAGACTCAGCCAGCGCACAGTAACACTAATCCTCTTTTTAAATGTAAATAACAAAAGGGCTACCTGACATGTTTTACTTTGCAAGTTCTTGATTAGGGGTGGGTTTTGATTATCGCCTTTCTGATTACAATCCATGCTAAATTGAATAAAGTGATATTGATTCATTAAAATCCCGTGTCGATTTGTAAATTAACGTTATTATGCCTGAAACGCCAGCATCTCAGGTTAAACCTCACAACATGTCGTCAAACACCATACAGCTAAAACAGTAACTGGGAGCAGGTTTACGGAGTCTGCATACAAACGTGAACACAGAGCGCGGACCCGACGCGTCAGAGTCAGATTTTGGTGCGTCGTCGGGTCAGCGCTGTGTTTGCCTCTTTTTTTTCCCGCTGGCTTCTGCAGCTGCAGGTTTCATAACTCTCTGTTTACATCTCTAATTAAGTCTCACATGTGTCAGCTTTCTTTTAATAGATACGAAATTATGGATATATACTGTTAAATGATCAGAATTGTAATATTTCTGACTGAGGCAAAACTTTCCAGATTCCAATCAAATTGAATCGGATCCTGTATCGAATCAAAAATGATTCTACAAATCAGTGACGATGCAGCCGTACTCAGCTCCCTAAGCATTTTCCCTTTCCAGTTCACAATCAATCCCACCCCTAGGTCAAAAATATGTATAGGACAATTGGCCTCATCTAATATTTTGTATGAACCTGTCCAGCTGTCCAGTGATTAAACGACAAGTAGATGGAGGCAGGACTTCACAGCAGGGGCATACTCCATAATGTGCTGTGTGTTATCATATGTATATTATATATATTGCTCACTTATTGTATTTACCAACATCAAGGAGTTATGAGCAAAGAAAGGCCACACCATAGTGCATGTTTAAATAGGGAAAGTTTATTGATCAAAATGTATTACGCAGATACGCATTACATTTTTTTTCAGCCCCCCAATCGAGAAAACAAAACCAATTACATGTTCAAAGCAACGGAACGGTGGCCCAATATCAGAGAGAACTCCACTCTTGAGTGAGCAGTGATAATTGAGCAGTCCGTTTTATTTTGCAGATTCAAGCTGCTCTTCAAAATTTTCACCACCAGATGTCACCGGAGAGGACTGTGTTGAAAAGCTTCGAGTAATGAACCGTTTTTCAATACAAGCTTCAGTGCTTCGGAAAGCTTCATTTGGCCATCACTACCAAGTTGGATTATTTTCTTACCGTAGTAACTGAAGATGAGCTGTGGCAGACGTTAAATTTAAAAAATGAGAAACAAGTCCACGAAAATGAAGATAGCGTGCTGCCGTAGTCCAAAGCAAAACTTGTGTGGAGCTGTACAGACGTTATCTGCGGTGGAGCCTGATGCAGTGCGCTGATTGGCCGGTTTGAAATCAGGCACCTTGATGTGAAACGGTGCTCTAAACATCAGGGGAAAACGCCTAGTTTTGGGAGGAGGTGCTTTTAAAATCTTTTTTCTTCATATGATAATTAACTATGAATAAATAGAACAGACAACAGATTATTGTTTTAACACTTTTGGGATTATATGAATTCACTCAATAATATAGTATGTCTATCATTAGCTGTAGGTCTCTCAAGTTGTTGTTAGCTTTTACATTTTAAACTCATGGTTTATTGAGTTCAACAGAATGTAGATTTAACAGCTACATCCCATATTCTTTACAAAAACTACATCCAAAAATTGCCCTAATACATTTCTAGTACAAAGATCTTGGGACATATGAATATGCTGTATTAAATGTGCAATGAATCAAGAATGGATTTAATGTAAAGTGCTTTGGGCTTCTTGAAAACCGCTATCTAATCCATTATTATTATTATGTGAAATTAATGCAAAAATCACAAAGTCATATTACAGCATGTATCCATTACTAGCACAACCATGCTTACATTCAGCAATTAAAACCTGTATTTTTTTCAATAAATAAATGTAAAAAAAAAATTGTGTTTGCCTGTTCTAAAGTTTATTGGAATCTTCTGTTAAAAAAACTATGAAAGAGTGATTTACTGTAGGTTTATGTATTTTTTTCAGAGAAAAAATGTACATATTACGGTTTTTCTACATTTCTTTATTTACGGCAATTTCACATCAAATCAACAGTTTTAAACTGTTTTATAGTTAACAGGTTTTTCCTGTCGTATTTTTACTGTCTTTCACTGTTAAATATACGGATCTTTTTTACAGTGTGATCCATCCCAGCTTCAAAATGTCCTCTTAACAGCAGTGTTGCAGCTCACTGAAATTTTTAATGACCAACACGTAGGACTAAAATGATGTCCTTTATGTTATCTAAAATGTACAAAATCTTCAATTTTACTTATTAACATTTTCTGGTCATTTCTAAATCAATTTTATCTATCCATTTTCTTATTCAGCTTGGGGCTGTAGGGGTACTGGAACTTATTTTTCATGGGACAAGAGAAAGGGAACATAAAAATACAAAATGCTATCATAACTTTATACAACTTTTATTTTATGTACATTTTATTGTAAGTTACTCTTTTGCAGTATTTTCTTCTCACACCACTTTGTGAATCTATATACAGTAGGTATTTCATATTTAATCAACAAATTCAATTTCAATTCAATTTTATTTATATAGCGCCAAATCACAACAACAGTCGCCTCAAGGTGCTTTATATTGTACAGTAGATCCTACAATAATACATACAGAGGAAAAGCCAACAATTATATGACCCCCAATGAGAAAGCACTTTGGCGACAGTGGGAAGGAAAAACTCCCTTTTAAAAGGAAGAAACCTCCGGCAGAACCAGGCTCAGGGAGGGGCGGGGCCATCTGCTGCGACCGGTTGGGGTGAGAGAAGGAAGACAGGATAGAAGACATGCTGTGTGTAGTGAAGTAGATTTTGGGGTAGGATTTTACGTGATGTCCGCAAATGCAGCACTAACATCAACGCCTTCCCAGCTGATAATTAGCAGCCTTATAAGAAACAGCTGCGCTTCACTATCACATGGAGGCATTTGGCAGTCTTTTCCCATCCAAGGTGGCTGAGAGCGTTAGGCAGCTAAGCACTGCAGATCTCCTGAAGAAAGCTGCTCATTAGTATTGCCGTTTAGTAGTGATGGCCAAATGAAGCTTTCTGAAGCACTGAAGCTTGTATTGAAAAACGGTTCATTACTCGAAGCTTTTCAACACAGTCCTCTCTGGTGACATCTGGTGCTGTCCATAGACAGGGAAGTAGCGACAGTGACACTGGAAACAGCCAGAAAGCCCAACCCAGTGGCCGCAGAAACCCGACATGCTGGTAATACCCCAGACAGGGAGCCATTGCTGCAGGCTCGAGAACTCACTAGCCAGCTGACATATCAGACACAGCGAGATCCAACTGGTGAGTAAACTGGCAAACCGCGGGCAATAGGCCAGGGGAACACAGCCTGCAGCAGCACAGCCACTGAAAGTGAAGGGCCAACTGGCCCTTCTCTACTTGTCAGATACACAGGATGCCAGTAATTTAATCTTTTACTCTGTGTAATAGACATGAAATTAAATAGAATTAAAAACCAAACGAAAACATGTACAGTTTTGCTATTTGAACTATGATATACAATTTAATAATGATACTGAACAAAACTGAGATCTGGGCTTTAGATTGCCAGTAACTATTCTACAAAAATATCAACCCAAAGGTTCTTTTTTTCCTGGAGTGACAGCTATTTTTTCAGTCATAAACTGGGTTAGCAAGAAAAAAATTGTTTGCAATAACGTCTTTATGATTAAACATTGAAAGGCAGCTATTACAATTATTATTGACACCACAGCCTTCAGTGATTCACAATGTTTTTAATATAAAATAAACCTCGAAACAGTCCAATTACAATAGAACATTAGAATGCTGTTCATGCAATTAACATAACAGCCTCCTAAAACACTAAACTAATGGCAGGTGAGTTTCATTTAAAACCTAGATTTGAGCTGGTATATAGAAATGTGAATGTGTGACTTAAGACAGAAAAATAAAAAGAGCAATTTTCTATTGTTATACCTCTGATCTCTGAAAGTGGGTGCAGAAGAGACACTTCATCTATCATCTGTCTTATTCTGGCCTTTCTTTCCTGCTTCGCTATTTCAATTTTTACTCTCAGAAGTGCTCCAAAAATGAAAAAGGCTCAAATGCGTTATCATCATATGTTACATGATCCGGTGGAACGTTAAACCCCTTGCCGCAAAGACTCTGTCTATTCTAATAACAAGAAAACTTCAAAATAAAGTGGAGCTGTTAAAATCTTCCCACTTAATACATTCATGTACATTTTTTAGTCTCAGTCACTGTCTTATCTGATACATTGTTTTATACATGAACTTAAGAAGAAAGAATGTTTCTAGATTTATATTACTTTACACATTTTAAAAGGAAACACATAGGCACTTCTTGGGTTACTGGTAGTTGTGTGTGAGCTAGGTGCTGGTGCTACGTTGTTTCACTGCTTGTATTAGTAACTGAGGTTTTAGCCTTTCTCAGTGACATCATAAACCACAGGAAGATGAAGAAACCTGCATGGAACAAGAAAGAGAGAGAGATAAGCAAATGTTTAGACTTTGTACAGGAGATACAATGAGTATGCACATTTGAAAATAAAAGCAGTAAATCAATGCTCAGTCAGGATCTGCAGGATGGAGACGTGATTAGAGGAATGGAGATAGCTGGGGAGAACAAAACATGGCTGAGAAAAGAATCATAACAGACAAGAAAGGAAGAAGAACTCATGACAACAAACAAACACCACAAAAACAAGAATGAAATAAATACAAGGTGCTCGACACACAAGGAAGGGTACACAGAGGGTGATAGAAACTAACAAGAGGCTAAAAAAAACTAAAGGAGGAAAGCACCCAGGACTATAACCAGGAACAGAACTATATAGTAAAACTAGTAGGGTTCAAAATGCAGGATTACCATAAATGACACATTATAATAACACACTTTAATAACATTGCTGCTCATTATTGACACAATTTTAACTTGTCATTTAATATTTTACACATATGTTAATATTAAACAATCTTTAATCACAAAGACAGTTGCCTCGAAGTGCTTTATATTATAAGGCAAAGACCCTAGCATACTGTAATAGAAAGAAAACAGAGAAAACTCCAATCATATGATCCCCCTATGACCAAGCACTTTAGCAACAGTGGGAAGGGAAAACTCCCTTTTAAGAGGGAGAAACCTATCACATAATCCTGGCAGGTAGAATAGCACTAATATGAGCCCAGAACTGAGCCTAACACATAAAATAGTTATACGGACCTTGAAATGAGTTCAGGATACAGAAGAGGTAGAGGCCAACAGTGGTCAGGTAGCCAAAAGAGAAGAAGACCAGGCCCCAGGTAATGCCGAGCAGAGTCATGACTCCCAGCAGGGTACAAATGTCTTTCTTTGCTCTGTCACGGTTACTCTGCCCAAACTGATTGGCCAAATATACAATTACACACAGATAGATAAATGTGTTTGAAGAAACATTTTTACTTATCAAGGTATGTGTTGCTTTTCCTTTGTAAATAAATGACTACAAATATAATGCATTGCTCAAAATAATTAGAGGAACAACATAACAGCAACAATGGCAAAAGAACATCTCATTGGGAAAAAAATCAATGCTGAAATGGACTGGTTAATGTGTTAGACGCGAAAGGATGCCATGCTATTTGAATAAAAATAATATTATCAACCTACACAGGTCTAAATTCACAGTAAGCCCAAACAATAAATGGAAAAATGATGCAACAGGCTTATTAGTTTTGCTGAAACTTCATTTCAGCCCCTCAAAGTGGTTCTTAGTAGTTTGTAGGCTCCCATGTGCTTATACGTATGTCTGGCAACATGCACATGCTCCTAATGAGATGATGGATGTCTTTGGGGAAATCCTCCCAGATCACCAGGGAATCATTGAACACTTGGACAGTTGAGCTGCAAATTGGCAGCATCGGATGGACCAAAAACACAATGTCCCAGAGGTGTTCTGTTGAATTTAGGTCAGATGTGTGTGGGGGCAGTGAATATTATCAGTTCCTTCATCCGACAGTAACTGTTTGCACACTCTCATCACATGAGGCCAAAATTGTCATGTGCCAGGAGGATCCAAGGGCCCAATGCTCCAGTTTAGGGTTGACAATGGGGCCAAGGATTTCAGTTTTATTTGTCATATGCAAGTTAGCACAGGGTCAACATTGGGTCAACATTTTAATAATAAAATGTATTTGACAAGCAGCAGACAGTCCCTCAGCGACAGATAGAGATCTCTCATTCCTGTAGTGTGTGTGTACACCTAACGGCAGTCAGGGTTCCTGTTGTTAATTTCATTAATACAGACGTCGACAAAATTGTTGGTACCCTTCGGTCAATGAAAGAAAAACTCACAATGGTCACAGAAATAACTAATCTGCCAAAAGTAATAATCAATTTTAAAAAAATCTATAAATCTTAACCAATGAATGTCAGTTATTGCTTTACAACCATGCTTCAACTGAGTTATTTCAAAAATAAATGGATGAAACAGGCCTGGACAAAAATGATGGTACCCACAACTTTATATTTTGTTCCACAACCTTTTGAGGCAATCACTGCAATCAAATGATTCCTGTAACTGTCAATGAGACTTCTGCACCTCTCAACAGGTATTTTGTCCCACTCCTCATGAGCAAACTGCTCCAGTTGTTTCCAGTTTGAAGGGCACCTTTTCCAGATTGCATGTTTCAGCTCCTTCCAAAGATGATCAATAGGAATGAGGTCAGGGCTCATAGAAGGCCACTTTAAAATAGTCCAAAGTTTCCCTCTTAGCCATCCTTGGGTGTTTCTAGCTGTGTGTGTTGTCCCGTTGTAAGACCCATGACCTGCGACTGAGACCAAGCTTTCTGACACTGGCCAGCACATTTCTCTCCAGAAGCCAACCTTTGTGGCTTGTCAACATGTAGTTTGGCATATTCCAGCCTGACTTTTTTATGATTTGTTTTCAACAATTGTGTCCTCCTTGGTTGTCTCCCATGTAGCCCACTTTGGCTCAAACGACAGTGCGATCTGACACTGATGTTCTTTGAGCATGAAGTTCAGCTTGGTTCTCTTTAGAAGTCTTTCTGGGCTCTTTTACCATTCAGGTTATCCGTCTCTTGGACTTGTCATAAAATTTCCTCCTGCAGCCACGTCAAGGGAGGTTGGCTACAGTCGCATGGATCTTGAATTTCTGAATGACATGGGCAACTGTAGTCACAGGAACATCTAGCTGCTTGGAGATGGTCTTATAGTCTTTACCTTTAACATGCTTGTCTATGATTTACTTTCTAATCTCCTGAGACAACTCTTTCTTTTACTTCCTCTGGTCCATGTTGAGTGTGGTACACACCATGTCACCAAACAACACAGTGACAACCTGGAGTCATAGGCACACTGACTGATTACAAGATTGTAGACACCTGCGATGGTGATTAGTGGACACACCTTGGATTAACATGTCCCTTTGGTCACATCATTTTTATTCTTTCCTAGGAGTACCATCATTTTTATCCAGGCCTGTTTCATGCATTTATATGTTAAATAACTCAGTTGAAGCATGGTTGAAAAGCAATGTTTGGCTTTCATTGGTTAAGATTTATAGATTTTTTTTTTATTGATAATTACTTTTGGCAAATTAAAGTTATTTCTGTGACCATTGTGAGTTTTTCTTTCATTGTCCGAAGGGTACCAACAATTTTGTCGACGTCTGTATCAAAGCAGTTGAAACTGATTAAGAACATTTAATAACTTCCTTTCCTACTTAAATGATCAGATCAATATTTTCATAGAATTTACTTTGACTTAAACGCTAACAGACAGCCCATCCTACAGTCTAACCTTTAAAAGGAAGCTATGCATATTAAATAAAAATTAATGGTGGTGACGAGGGATGGTCTTCATTTTTGTTGTTAAATAGACTAATTTCTTGTTGCGTTTTGAGATTTCACAGAACATATTGACATAGAAAACATCAATTTCAATAGCAACATAAAACTGCCTGTACCTCTGTGCTTTTGCGTAGAATCAAGACACGTCTGATTGTCGCTCCAAACATAAACATGTTAAAGAGGAACACCAAGCTGAACAGTCCCACTGTAGTTCCCATCTTTACATAGTTATTGGTTATATAGCATCTAAAAAAAAAAAAAAGGGAGTGTAGGTGATCCGTGTTTTAGTCTCTTACTCTGTGAAATTAAAAAGTACATTTTGTACTTCATAGAGGTGTTATTGCAGATGATTTAGATACATGTGGTTAAATATACCAGAAACTTCTCAGTATTTTAATTTTGGTGAAACTGGGTTTGCTGCCTAATGTTTATGTTACATTTATGACAAAGGACTACAGTGTGAACATGCCAAGATACAGAAAGTATGATGCATATTTATTTTATGAATAAATATGAATTACATTGCAGTTTTGTTGGAGCTGTCCAGAGGGACTTGGCCATAAAAGCCTCTGTCAATGATCACCACCACTGACACAATGACTGCAGCAACACCTGAAACACAAGAACTGAACAGTTATACAATATAAAGCACCTTGAGGTGACTGTTGTTGTGATTTAGCGCCATATGAATAAAATTGAATTGAATTATTCAGATGATGATGATGATGATGATAAACACTTTCATGCCTAAATTATTCCACTCACCCCATCCCACCACACTGAGTTTGAGCAGGTATCTCTTGATGTAGATGTTGAAGACTTTGACTAAGAGAAGGTAGAGGTGGAATCCCTCCAACGCCATCCAGATGAAAGTGGCCAGCAGGGAGTAGTGAAGGGCAAGAGCCATGTATAAACAGAGCCCAGAGGAGGACACTGCTGCCGCTGCTTGATTGAGCAGGAAGTGCAGGTTGAGGAGGATAAGTGCAATCACGAGGTTGATGTGGACCCTCATAGAAACATCTTCTCTGACTTTTCTGGCAAATACAGGAGTTGTGATTCATGGTAAGTGACAACTTTCAAGCAGATTATTTGGTCATATTTTGTTTGGAAAAAAATGGAAAATCCAGTAAGGAAGAAAGAAGGAAAGGGAATAAAGACAATACAGATGAGAAACGATGGGATTAGAGGAAAAAAGATTAAAATAATGCAAAAAAAAAAAACAAAAAGGATAATTAATTGACAATAAGTGAGGCGAACCTGATGAGAGAAAATGCTAAAGAGTTGATGGGAGCAGGAGAGGAGGATGCTATTAGAAATGGGGAGGATTAAGTTTTGAAGGATGTCATCAATCAGAAAACAGAAAATTACCTATTTGTGATGAAGAGAAAAACAGTGATGACCAGGGTAAAAAGAGACAGACTGCAGCCAATCAGAGTGATGTATGTTAGAATCTCCTGGTCTTTAGGTGATGGGGAAGCAGTGACCTGTGGAGAAAATGCACTTTCACATTGTTTTGCAGCATCTCCATTGTGAGCTAAAATTCAAAACAAAAAGACACACAAAGTATAAAGAGCTGATGTAGATTAGAGAAAAATTACACAGATAAGATGGGGACAAATCAATTAAACAATGAACATTGGATGAGTACAGATGGCACTAACAGAGGAATAAAGGTTACAGTCATGAGTTGTGAGTATTTGTAGCAGGAAAAGATGACTATGTGGACATTTTTGTTTTGGCATCTAGTGGTAGTATCAGGAATGATACAGATCAAGGGCATCTTTCTATTTTGACAGAGTATCATTTTAAGCATGCAGTAATGTTAGTATCATGAAAGTCACCCCTCATTTCTTTATATTTAGCTTCTAAGGATTCTTCTTATAATTTTATTTTAAACTAGTTTGTATCATTGTTACTAGCAGTTTGTTGCAGAAGCACAGGTTTTTTTTTCCCATTTCTTCAGTTCATCCTATGAAAAATGGCAAAAGTAGCACAGGTTTAAGGGCATTGAATAATATATTTGCACCAACAAACTGATTCCAAACAAGCTTTTAGCAAATACACTATTCATGTTCCTAAAGTTAATCTAACTTTCAATTTATGTTTTTTCCTATGGGTCCCAAACCATATAGTTCTGTGACCTTGATCTACAACATACAAATGAAAAGGAAAAAAGAGATTAGGATGGGTAACAGAAGTAAAGGAAGAAAAGTACTGTAATATCGTTAAAACACTCCAGGGTTGAAATGTTGAATTTCCAAGTTTTTCAGTAAATGCTCTATAAATCATTAAAATAATCAAAGTTAGTTTAATTTAGGACATGATTTCTTATGATGGTTAAACTTTGAATTAAAGGACTTAGGAACAGATTAAATTCAGTGAAAGTCTTCCAGTGTTGGGCAAGTTACTTTGAAAAACGAATTAATTATAGTTACTAGTTACTTCTTCAAAAAATAAACTGAGTTAGTAACTGAGTTACAGTTTGCCTTGAAAAACTATTTACTTTGCCTTACTTGGTATCATCCTTTTCAGCACAACCTAACGTGTCTGAATTTAAAGTTGTGTTTTCATTTTGACATACTGTATTAACACAACTAATCTACAATCAGACAAAAAACAAAATCAGAATAGAAAAAGTTATATATTTTACTGTAACAACCACAAACATGTTTAATGAATTGTATTTCAATGAATTGTATTTTCAATTTTAAAATCTTATGCACAAGTTTTGCAAACAACAAAGTTATTTGCAGGCATTTACCTTTTACCTTGATTTTTTATAACCATTTCAAACTATTAACATAACAATCAGGTGTTCTGCATTCAATAAGATGTCACACAAATTATTTGTGCCACTCCAAATATTTCTTTCCACTACAAAGGAGAACATCACAGCCTGATACCTGCAGGTCTGACAGCAGCAGGTATATCACTCCTGTTTTCTACCTATATCATTTTTGATTGGTCGACATGGTGCATTTTCCACCAACACGAAAGGGCAGGTTTTTTGTTTTTTTGGTAATAAGCAGAGAGTGCTTGCTAGCTCTGTCCTTAGACAGTAAATGTAACAAAACTATTGATGAAAAAAACCACGCGTATATATTAGGCTGTTAGTAACGCCGTTACTTGTAATGCCGTTATTCCCATCACTGATGTCTTCACAAAGACAGAGAAACACATCTGTGTTGTTATGTTTGCCTCTCCACACACACAGTGTCACTACTGGGGAAAAAAGTAACACAGAACAACTTTTTACCGAAGCATGAGAAACATGAACGTGTTGGATTATTAGTAACACACCTGCCAACTATGAAGAAGATCAGAAAATGGTTGTTAAGATAAATGAAGAGAGATTTCCCATTTTATTACTGAGGTGTTTGTCAATATTTTGTTGATGAAGTATTATTTAGTCTAAAGACACATAATTCTTGAATTAGACTTTTTATAATGAATATGTTGACTCCTACCAGGAGCACAGCAAAGTATGTGAGATGGTCACAGGAACAGGTGAGATGATTTTCACCACGTGTCCATAGGGTAATGCAGCCATCCTGACTGAAATCTGATAAGTCAAACAAAGAGATCAGTTATGCATAAGATGCTATTACATCCAGGTCATATCAGCGCATCTTTGTGATTTTGAGAAAAACCACAAACAACAATGACTCTGGTTTATAAAATAAATGTTCATGTTAGACACTAATGATAATGTGAAGCTTGGTTACTCACTTTTTCTTGACAAGTTAAAGAAGTGGCACAAGGCGTTTTGGGTTTCCTATGTCACAGAAATATTACATGTTAACATGTTTTTATTACACGTACCTAATTTATGTGAATTTGTTGAATATAAAATGTATTTAATAATATAATGTTAACAGGCCAAAATAGAGTAAATGATAAAATTCAGAAGCAGTTACATTTATTTCCCTGGTAAGGTTGATGGTGATATTGACACGCTGCTGTAGTCCTGATATGTTCTTGCCCTCCACACTCAGGCCAACCAGTAATCGATCATACACTTCATATTGGGATCCTAACATCCTCTACAATAAAACACAAATTCATCAGTTGGTTTTCACAAGAAAGATTAATCTAAGCTTTGTCTATTCTGAAATACATCTACTATTATTTGCATCATATTTAAAGGTGTTGTTGATTTTTCCCTTAGGCATAAACCTTCTTACATAAACCTGCATATTAAATTGTATTTACTGTAATCACATTTTATGCATTATTGCAAAGAGCTAAAGAGCATCTATTTCTGCACAGTTGGTTGAATGTGCCACATCCTGTTTTGTAAAATATTACGGCCTGTGTGAAAGCTGAACTCTTAATATCTCCATATTTAAAAACAAAATGTAAAAAAATAATGGTAAATGGATTCGTTCTTATATAGCAATTTTTTACTCTGAATACTTAACGTGCTTTATATTCGCACTTTCATTAATAATTATTTTCATTTACACTCATTAATACTCTGATGGATACATCAGAGAGCAACTTGTGGTTACTATGTGCCCAACAATATTTGGCTCACAGACTGGAGCAGACAGGGATCAAACTGCCAACCTTAGGAGGTGACCTGCTCTACCTCCTGAGCTACAGCCACTGGCCCTGTTGTGTGTTTCTTCTTATCACTAAAATTGGAGCGGCTCCCAAAGGGGTCTTTAAATTTATAAGCTCAACATTAGAAAAGTTTAGAAACTAATGCACTGTTACTCACATCATCAGCATTTTTAAAATAAATAAATGACTGCACTATTATATCACTAAATTAAACATTAAATTAATGTTCCTGTAGTGAAAACGTTGACATATTCCACGTTTTCACCACAGTTTACTTAAACATTAGCTCATTGAGTCATAAGGTATGATGTTGAAAACAAACTTATTATGTCATGAGGGTCCTCTATCTGCATGATTTACAAAAATTTTAAATTCAAAAAAAAAGAAAAAAACCCAAAACACACTGGATATAAAATATTCTGAATACACAGCATACTAAAGGATCAGTACAAAAACAGTTTCTGCACACTAACAATACAATACAGCACCTGTGAAGTTGACTGCAAGTTCATATTTAGAGTGATCATGTTACGTCTGGCATAGCAGACGTGTGGAGTTGGAGAATATGACCCAAGATGCAACTTCTGATGAGAGTGAGCTTTATTTTATAAAGTGTGTGAAAACAAACAGAAACGGCGAGGCGAGAATACAACCTAAACTGGAAAAACTAACAAAACAAACCTGAAACCAAAAACAGAGATGCAGGGAGCCACCGAGAGAAAACATGAGACGGCGGGAGATCACACAGACGAACCAGCAACACACACGAAAACACAGGGCTTAAATACACACAGGGCAATCAGGGAATGGGAAACGCGGCTGGGATTAGTTGGACATAACGAGACAAGGGGAAGCGAAACTAGAAACATTGACAAGAGGCACAGACCTTCAAAATAAAACAGGAACTCACACATGCAAAGCCACAGACTAAGAAACACGGACTTTACACAGAGGAATACACAGGAAGAAATGACTAAACACTAAACTGAGGAAGAACAGAACCAAAATACATCACAATAATAGAAAACACAAAACGCTGGGTCAAAAGACCCAGGATCATGACAGATTATGCAAAATGGAATTGTAACAGAAGTACTCCAAAAGAATTTTTAAGAACAGCATAGAAACTTTTTAAACTGAATTTCAAATTCAATTATTTTCGCACTCATAATAATTTGTTGTGTTTCTCTTACTAGTATGATGTGCAGAGATCAGAGCACAGTCCATTTGAATTCCTTGGTAAAATTATATGATCGTAACATGAAAATGATGACTCTGCTGCTCTACCAGTAATACTAATAACAACAATCCACTAATTTTCATATATTTCCAGGCAAGAGAACATACTCGTTACAGAATAAGATTGACGAACTGTGCGCTCTGAACAACCACAGACTATACCGTGAGTGCAGCTTGTTTATCTTCACGGAGACGTGGCTAACCGAGCTAATGCCGCAGGCTAACGTAGACCTATGCGGTTTCACATCCGTGAGAGCCGATAGGGACACGCAGGCCAGCGGAAAAAGCAGAGGTGGGGGACTCATTGTTTACGTTAACAACAGATACTGTAACCCTGGACACGTCTCCGTTAAAGTTTCGGTATGCCGTCCGGACCTGGAGCTGCTAGCTGTTAGCTTGCGGCCATATTATCTACCTCGGGAGTTCAGTCATGTGATCTGTGTGTGTGTTTACATCCCTCCGAGGGCCGACGCAACAGCTGCCTGTGAGAAAATACACACAGTCACAGCAAGACTTCAGACACAAAACCCCGAGGCTTTCATTATTATATCTGGAGACTTTAACCATGCCACACTGGATTCTACTCTGGCTGCTTTTCACCAGTTTGTGAATTGTCCCACAAGGAGCAACAGGACAATTGACCTACTGTATGCTAATGTGAGAGATGCATACAGAGCCACCCCCCTCCCCCCACTAGGGAAGTCAGACCACAACCTGGTTTACCTACAGCCACAATACACACCCCTCGTCCAAAGGCAGCCTGTCACAACGCGCTCCATCCGGAGATGGACCCCAGAAAAGGAGGATGCTCTGAGAGACTGCTATGACACCACAGACTGGGATGTGCTCCTGAGCCCACATGGTGAGGACATAGAGGGGGCGACACACTGTCTTACAGACTACCTCAACTTTTGTGTGGACACAGTCGCCCCTGCTAAGACGGTACGGTGTTATCCTAATAACAAACCGTGGGTAACACAGGAAGTCAAAGCTGTCCTCAACATGAAGAAGAAGGCTTTCAGGAGCAAAGTGAAGGAGGAGATGAAAGCAGCACAGCGGGAGGTGAAACGCTGCCTGAGGGAAGCAAAGGACACCTACAGGAGGAAGGTGGAGCAGAAGTTGGAGAGGAACAATATGAGGGAGGTCTGGAATGGTGTGAAAACCATCACAGGCCACAACACCAAGAAAAGCACAGTGGGGGGGACTGTGGAGAAGGCAAACGAACTCAACAACTTCTTCAACAGGTTTGACCAGCCCACAACCCCCCCACCCTCACCTTCACTACAGAGTCCTCTCCCCACTCTCCTGCCTCCCTCGCTTCCCCCCCTTCCTGACACCATGACACCCCCCTCCTCCAATCCCTCTCTCAGCAGCAAGACATCTCCCCCCCTCCCCTCCTCCCAAACATCTCCCAGTGTCACAGTGGATCAGGTCAGGAGGCAACTGAGGAAGCTTCGCCCCAGAAAGGCAGCAGGCCCAGACAAGGTGTGTCCTAGGATGCTAAAGGCGTGTGCTGCTGAACTTGGGGAGCCGCTACAACGAGTCTTCAACCTCAGTCTGCGACTGGGGAGAGTGCCCGCCCTATGGAAGACATCCTGCATCGTCCCGGTCCCCAAAAAGAACCGGCCCAATGAGCTGAATGACTTCCGACCGGTGGCACTGACGTCACATCTTATGAAGACTCTAGAGCGGCTCTTCCTCAACTTCCTCCGACCACAGGTACAACATGCCCAGGACCCACTACAGTTTGCATACAAGGCGGGTGTCGGAGTGGAGGATGCCATCCTGTACCTCCTACACAGAGCCCACTCACACCTGGATGGGGGAAAAGGCACGGTCAGGATACTGTTTCTTGACTTTTCCAGTGCCTTTAATACCATCCGGCCCTGTATGCTTCAGGAAAAACTGAACAGGATGGAGGTGGACCCCTGCCTGGTGGCTTGGATCTCCGACTACCTCACCGACAGACCACAGTACGTCAGGCTGAAGGACATCACGTCTGGCACTGTGGTCAGCAGCACAGGAGCACCACAGGGAACTGTGCTGTCCCCTCTTCTCTTCACCCTGTACACCTCTGACTTCTGCTACAACTCTGAATTATGCCATATTCAGAAGTTTGCAGATGACACGGCCATCATGGGGTGTATCTGGGATGATCAGGAAGAGGAGTACAGAAGTCTGGTGAGGAACTTTGTCGCATGGAGTCACACAAACCACCTGCAACTCAACACCTCAAAGACTAAGGAACTGGTTGTGGACTTCGGGAGGTCCAGAGAAGGTCCACTGCCGGTTCAGATAGAGGGGGAGGAGGTGGAGGTGGTCAACAAGTACAAGTACCTCGGGCTGTGGGTGGACAATAAACTGGACTGGTCATGCAACACAGAGCACCTGTATAAAAAAGCCCAAAGCCGACTGTACTTCCTCAGGAGGCTGAGGTCTTTTAACATCTGCAGGAAGCTCCTGAGGATGTTTTACCAGTCGGTGGTTGCTGGAGTACTTTTCTATGCTGTGGTGTGCTGGGGGAGCAGCACAGCAAAGAGGGACTCATCCAGGCTGGAGAAACTGATCAGGAGGGCTAGCTCTGTGGTCGGCATGAAGCTGGACACTCTGGTGACAGTGGCAGAGAAAAGGACATTAAAGAAACTGATGGACATTATGAACACTGCTGGGCATCCTCTGCACACGGCCATAAACAATCAGAAGAGTCTGTTCAGTGACAGGTTGCTTCTCCCCAAGACAAGAACTAACAGACTTAAAAACTCCTTTGTCCCACACGCCATCAAACTGTTTAACTCCTCTCTGGAGGGGAGAGGGAGGGGAAACAGGAGGACAAAGGAGGGGGGAACAACTAAGCTGTAGTGCCTCTTCACCTCACTGTACAATACCTTGTGCAATACTTTTTGTAAATAGTCAACAGTGCAATAGACTCAATACTTGAAATGTGCAATTCACTTGTATTTTTATTTTTTATTCCTATTTATTCTATTTATCCCCTTTGTATATTTTATTTATATTTGTCTCTGTATTTGTGTGTGTGTGTGTGTGTGTGTGTATGTATGTATGTATGTATGTATGTATGTATATATATATGTATATATATGTATATGTGTACACCCGCCTTGTATACATATATACATATGCCTTGCATATGTATATATGTATATATATATATATATATATATATATATGTATATATGTATATATATATATATATATATATATATATATATATATATATATGTATATATATATATATTATGGCATGCCCTTTAGGAAAATATTATATATATATTCCAACCAAAGTCTGAATATATAGAATGAAACTTGAATATATAGAATGAAACTTGAATATATAGAATGATCTTTTGAATATATAGAATGAAACTTGAATATATAGGATGAAACTTGAATATATAGAATGATCTTTTGAATATATAGAATGAAGCTTGAATATATAAAATGATCTTTTGAATATATAGAATGAAGCTTGAATATATAGAATGAAACTTGAATATATAGAATGATCTTTTGAATATATAGAATGAAGCTTGAATATATAGGATGAAACTTGAATATATAGAATGATCTTTTGAATATATAGAATGAAGCTTGAATATATAAAATGATCTTTTGAATATATAGGATGAAACTTGAATATATAGAATGAAGCTTGAATATATAGGATGAAACTTGAATATATAGAATGAAGCTTGAATATATAGGATGAAACTTGAATATATAGAATGAAGCTTGAATATATAGAATGAAACTTGAATATATAGGATGAAACTTGAATATATAGAATGATCTTTTGAATATATAGAATGAAGCTTGAATATATAAAATGATCTTTTGAATATATAGGATGAAACTTGAATATATAGAATGAAGCTTGAATATATAGGATGAAACTTGAATATATAGAATGAAACTTGAATATATAGGATGAAACTTGAATATATAGAATGATCTTTTGAATATATAGAATGAAACTTGAATATATAGAATGATCTTTTGAATATATAGAATGAAGCTTGAATATATAGAATGAAACTTGAATATATAGAATGAGCTTTTGAATATATAGAATGAAGCTTGAATATATAGAATGAAACTTGAATATATAGGATGAAACTTGAATATATAAAATGATCTTCTGAATATATAGAATGAAACTTGAATATATAGGATGAAACTTGAATATATAAAATGATCTTCTGAATATATAGAATGAAACTTGACGTCACGGAGGCGCTTGCGCCATCTAGTGTTTTCCTTGTTTGTACCTGCGAGGAATGGCACTATGAGCCAGTCCGCACGGAATTTTGTGGCTCAAATTCTAAGTAATGAGGAGCTAATTAACACCCTGGCAAATGCATGTTCTGGGCAACCTAATATTTGTACTAGTGTACCGCATCGTACTACTGATGAAGAAATTTATTCACTTTTTCGTCGTGGAAGACCAAATGCAGTGAACCTCTCCGGTCAGATAACCCCTGGTTATCCAGCTAACGTTACTGCGGTCAAGTGAGCCCTCACTTACGAAGTCGCAGTCAAGCTAGCCGCCCCGCCAGCCGCACCTAAAATGTTGTTGCACTACTCTTACGCATATTACGGTATAGGTGCCGACTGGCTTAGAAACGCAGTGTTTTCTGTCCTGACACTATTTTACTTCACAATCCACTCCCAGTTTTGGTTAATCTCCACTTTCACCCCTGTGATCCACAGCCCAAATTACTGTATGATTCAGAGAAAATTAACAATAAAATTTACCCAATTTACTCAACTATACTTTTAATGTCCTCATCTTTGAGCTCAGATTACAGGAAAACTGTAAGAGGTGACGCAGATATCTCACTGGATTATGACTCTGGGTGACCCCCTATCCGCACCCTGTGATCCACAGCCAAAATTACTGTACGGATTTCTGATAAAATTAAATCCTATTCCATTACCAAACAAAATGAGTTCATTGAAGTATTTGCTTAGCTACAAGAAATGTCTTTCCACACACAATTTAAATTTTTCAAAATGTCATTCACACACCACCTCAAGTATCAACTTCAGTTTTAGACATTATTTATTCAGTGCTTAATCACAACAATAGTCAACTTAAGGCACTTACATAATAAGTTAAACCTTACAATAATACATACAGAGAAAAACCCAACCCAATCATATGACCCCCTATGAGCAACAGTGGGAAGGAAAAACTCCCTTTTAACAGGAAGAAACCTCCGGCAGAACCAGGCTCAGGGAGGGGCGGCCATCTGCCTCAACCGGTCAGGGTGAGAAATTACATTTCTCAGATTACTGATTTCTCATATTACTACTACACAGTTTAGATACACTCAACAAAAATATAAACGCAACACCTTTGTTACTGCTCCCATTCCCCATGGGATGGACGTAGAGACCGAAAATTCATTCCAGATACACAATATAACCATCCCTCCCAAACAGTGGTCACAAATCAGTCCAAATGTGTGGTAGTGGGCACATCTGCTATATTGAGATAATCCATCCCACCTCACAGGTGTGCCACATCAGGATGCTGATCTGACATCATGAGTAGTGCACAGGTGTACCTCAGACTGCCCACAACAAAAGGCCACCCTGGAATGTGCAGTTTTTTGCGCTATTGGGGGTCTGGGGACCCAGAACCGGTCAGTATCTGGTGTGACCACCATTTGCCTCATGCAGTGCAACACATCGTCGCATGGAGTCTATCAGATTGTCAATTGTGGCCTGTGGAATGTTGGTCCACTCCACTTCAATGGCTGTGCGAGGTTGTTGGATATTCGTGGGAACTGGTACACGCTGTCGTATACGCCGGTCAAGCACATCCCGAACATGCTCAATGGGTGACATGTCCGGTGAGTATGCTGGCCATGCAAGAACTGGGACATTCTCAGCTGCCATCTGCCCTGAACAATGTGAACCATGATTCATCCGTGAAGCGCACACCTCTCCAACGTGCCAGACGCCATCGAATGTGAGCATTTGCCCACACAAGTCTGTTACGGCGACGAGCTGGAGTCAGGTCAAGACCCCGATGAGGACGACGGGCATGCAGTTGAGCGTCCCTGAGACGGTTTCTGACAGTTTGTGCAGAAATTGTTTGGTTGTGCAAACCAATTGTTCCAGCAGCTGTCTGGGTGGCTGGTCTCAGACGATCTTGGAGGTGAACCTGCTGGATGTGGAGGTCCTGGGCTGGTGTGGTTACACGAGGTCTGCGGTTGTGAGGCCGGTTGTATGTGCTGCCATATTCTCTGAAACGCCTGTGGAGACGGCTTATGGTTGAGAAATGAACATTCAATGCACGGGCGACAGATCTGGTTGACATTCCTGCTGTCAGCATGCCAATTGCACGCTCCCTCATTGCTTGTGGCATCTGTGGCATTTTGCTGTGAGACAAAACTGCACATTCCAGGGTGGCCTTTTGTTGTGGGCAGTCTGAGGTACACCTGTGCACTACTCATGATGTCAGATCAGCATCCTGATGTGGCACACCTGTGAGGTGGGATGGATTATCTCAATATGGCAGATGTGCCCACTACCACACATTTGGACTGATTTGTGACCACTGTTTGGGAGGGATGGTTATATTGTGTATCTGGAATGAATTTTCGGTCTCTACGTCCATCCCATGGGGAATGGGAGCAGTAACAAAGGTGTTGCGTTTATATTTTTGTTGAGTGTATCTAAACTGTGTAGTAGTAATATGAGAAATCAGTA